>NC_141163.1:5085833-5738055 GCF_053477565.2 Lygodium microphyllum | reverse complement strand
CCACTTTTTCACGCGCATTCGCGCTAAACATACAGTCTTTATTAATAAAAATCAACCAGCCGTTCACTTTGCACGCGCTACGTGCACTTAAGAGGCACCTTAATTGTTAATAAAAATGAACCATCCGTCACAAAAAAGCATGCACTGGCAAAAAAACGCTCCACATCACCATTAATTTTTAATTAATGAATTTGCATTTAGAGACCCCAGTCTAGGAATCGTAGTCCATGTTTCGATAAAGCACTGTTTCACCCTAATCAATTGTAATTAAATTTTTAAGAAGGAACCGCGGTTTTCTTATTAAGGTTTATCACCTAATAAAATGTTACCCATTGTTAATAATTTCTTAAAATGAACCCTTCATTAAAACAATTTCCCCTCACGATACTTTTTTTTCTTTTTTTAAATAAACACTCTTCGTGGGATGGGCGCGTAAAGTCCTCTTAGCTGAAATTGTTGGTCAAGGTTATGGTCTGGTCCTGATTTACATTTTTATGGTATTATGGTTTGTCTATGTGCTACGATTACAGGTACGGTTTGTAGTTTTTATTTTTCTTTCTTGCTTGATACAGGGTTTTGGGTGCCTGCTTGTTGCATCGCATGAAGTTTTCGGTCGCATATGTGTAGAGATCATGCCAAATTTTTTCTAGGATGTGGGTTGTTTGGGATTGTAAATTGGTTAGTTATGTACATATGTGTGTGTCCTTATTTTGATTGACTTCTTTTTTATAGCCCTTTGGTTGTTTTGTAGGCATTCTTTGTGATTGTCTATATTGTGGTGTGTGTGTTTTCCATCTGAATGGTGCCTCATGCTCCTCCTCCAATCCAGTATGTCCCGCTGATCAATAGGGATTATTCTTTCCTACTGGCTTTTGAGCCTATAGCGAGAGCAGGACTTGCGACTTTCGTGGCTGCTTCATTCCCATTGATTCTAGATGATCCATCCATGTGTGATGAGTTCCTTGCCTCATACAGCAAGAAGTCGGGCCTGGTTCATGGTGCTTCCATGGTGTTGACACCCCGAGGGTTAGGGAAGACTTTGTCTCTTCCCTACAAAGGAGAGCCCTTTGTTACAGCTAGACAATTATTCTCCAACTATGAGATTTTCAAGCTGTTACAGAAGCAAACCAAGGAGATTCTGGATATCAAGAAAGTGATAAACACTTTAGGAGTATCTTTTTCCATGATCACTGATCCTCTTTGGAAGTTAGTCTGCCAGTTCCTCCAAGACAGGTCCAAAGAGCTATTTACACCATCCCATTATTTGTCCAAAGAGCTATTCACAGCTTCCAGGATGGTGTTAAAAGGGGTGGCTATTGATTGGAGTACTTACCTGCTTACAAAGATGGACCAACATTTTGTCAAATTAGCCATGGGAAATGTCACAATTGTCACCTATGGTTCCTACTTGTATGCTTTCTTGACGTACTCAGGACTTAAGAAGGGTGTGCTACCACCTGCTCCATCTGATCCAGTACCTCCCCCTCCACCTTTTCAGAAGAGTCAGAACCTATTGACATAGAGGATCTTGATTCCCCTCCTCCACTGGTCATTCAGCGGAAGTGCTTGAAGCGTGTGGCAGATAAAACTCCCTTAGTTATTCCTTCAGTCACAATTCCTGCTACATCTGGCAGTGACCTCCCTGCTTATCTCACATGTAACAATTTATTCAGGGCACATAGAGAGGGTTCTTTGTAAATATCAGTCCCTTCACTGAATAGTTTAGTATCAGGAGATGCTATTCCATTCCTTTGTAATGACATCCAGAGTTCGATTGAACTTTCAGTGACAGCTTATGCTCAACAGCTATATGCTTCTTCTATGAAGAATTGATGCAGTCCAAAGACCAGTTGCATAGGGCAACCTTAGAGTTAGCCTCTGCTAAAGACACACTTGTAGACCTGTTTAAGTAGATGGAGCAATAGACCCAAATGATTAAAACCCAAAGAGAAGAAATATCTTCTTTGAAGATTCAGTTAACAGAAGCTCAGTCAGAGGTCACTAAAGTCTCAGAGGAGAAAGGGAGAATGTCCAAAGAAGCTCAAGAGTTTCAGACTCTTTTAGATGCAAAACTATCAGCCTTACAGACTGCTCATAATACAGTGGAATCACAAGCTTCCCAGATTAAGCAGTTGCAAGACCAACTGGCGTAGTCATAGTCTGTTCCTCCAAGCCCCAATGTTCCTATTATTCCTTCTATCTCTAAGCAAGACTTGATAGTTCTCCAGAAACATGCCACCTTGTGTCCATTTTTTCAAGATAAAGTGGAAAGATAGCAATCTAGGATGGATTTATTATGGTCTACATTTGAGCACTTTTAGGAGTATGTTCCTCCGGACCATTCTTTCTTTGTCAACTATCAGTTGTAGAAGTTGGCCTTCTATATGAAGCTTTCAACGATGGATCTTCTTCTTCCAGAGGATGGTTGGAGTGGGGCTTGGTCTTCTGAGTTGCTGACAGAAGAGGATGGTTGGAGTGGGGCTTGGTCTTCTGAGTTTCTGACAGAAGTGGTCTGTATGGTGTTTAAAGATTCTGTGACAACGGATACAATGTTATTGTCTTACATGTATCTATGAGGTGATGTGTTGATTTCAGATGAAGTAGATATGGCCTGGTATGTGGGGAATGTGGTCTTGCAAGCTGTCTTATATGTCAACTATTTGGAGTTGCGGATAGATGACATGTTCCAGTGTTATTATTCTAAAGTTGCTACTTGCCCTGACAATTCATGGTACTCAATGATTGATTCTGTGGTCCTGAATCAACATCAGAATACAGCTTCTACCTATGTGTAGAGCACTAACCAACTGAGGGTGGATCTCTTAGCTCATCTTTCCAAAAACCATCCATTTGATTCATCCTTTTTTGATGCCTATCAGAGAATATCTGTCTTAGGTCCCTCTATTCCTAGCCTATTATACTATCAACAAATGTCTCATCGCTATGATACTTGTCTTTCCCTTTATCAAACCAATTCAGCAGCAATCTTACCTCTTCTTTTCCAACCTCAATGTTTTCCTCAAATTCCCATATTTACTTATTGTTCTTTCATCGAAGATCGAGTATTTTTCCCTTCTCCACCATGTCCTTCACCATCTATTCATATACCTTCTCCTTTTCATGTTTATCAATTGACACCTTTCCTAACTGATTCACTTAAATTTTCAGCCACTCCTTCTTTATCTTATTCCTTCTTTTATGATTTTTCCTATCCATCTCTACATCCTCTTTTACTTATTCCACTTCCATCTCCTGCCACTTCTATTTCTCAACCCCCTCAGTTGGTTAGTGAATATGAAGGATTTGATCAACAGATTCCAAGAAGAAGAGGATGGAGCTCGACTAATTCTCTTACGGGACCATAGATAAACTGGCCAATAAATCCAGGAGACTAAACAACTGCCAGTCAAGCATACCAGAATTACCTTCATTTTACTCACCAATATTCACAATCTCTAGATCCTTCAGTGAGATTGATAGCTCATTTTGCTTGGTATCTAGCATACATGCATAGGCATTCCCATAATGATCAAAAGGCCATTCCAAAGCTTTGTATGAATGTCAATGTGAACATTGACTCCCAAAAGTTGGATGTCCTCTATTTTCATGCCCTATGTCTACCTAGCAAATACCTTGTTTTGCTAGAAAGGATGTGCTGCCTGCAGTTCTTTCAAAATCCTCCAAAGACATTTGTAGGCGAGTCCTTTTCCATGGATCGTTTTTGAAACCACCAAGACTTCAAAAGGGATCACATTCATTGATGCCTTTGCAATGTATTTTGGATGATTCTTAATGATATATATCTCTCTCTTTTTGGAGGTTTCATTCAGATGGTTGTGTTAGTGTTTGTGTGTGTGTTGTAATAATTGTATGTGATGAGTTCGTGTTGGTTGAATAATTTGTTCGAGAGCTCTTTTCAAACTATTGATGATGAATGGAGAGCATATGATGGAAAGCTGAAGAAAAAACTCTTATATCCTTTACACATTTGTTATGATTTTTAAATGATTATCAGATAAGTAATGAATAACGAAGTTTTCCTTTAGTATTTTTTCTAGAGATACAAGTGATAAGTTGGGGTTGTGGTTTGGTAAGATTATTGAAGATACTACAGAAGATCAAAATTGAGCTCTTTAGTGAACTTATATTCTTCTTTTCCTTAGGTCACGAGGAGCTTCATTTCTAAGTGTGGGGATATGTTGAGAGTGGAAAAAGATTGAATTTTTGACTGATTTTTGTTATTTTTTAGGAATGAATGATTGATTTTTGAGGGATTTAGAGTGATGTATGGTTGATAATGAAAGTTTTTGAGAGTGTTTTGGATGATATTGATTATGTTTTGGAAGTTCATGATGATTTTTAGTAGAGATATGAAGCTCTGTGATGTTCTGATAGGTTCTGTTGAGGTTCAAATTGGTTCTGTATACCTTCTGTATAGCTTCTGTTTTGTTCTAATTTTCTTCTGTATGAAGCATGGATTGATGATTTATGAAGATTGAGATATTTTGAAAGCTTATTGAATTGTTTTTTATAGTTTGGAATGGTTTTAGTATGAGTTATGAGGTTCTGATGACCTTTCTGTAACCTTCTGTAGACCTTCTGTAGAGTCTCTGTCTCTGCTCTGTAACTGTTCTGTAGTTGCTTTGGTACTGTACTGTACTGTTTCCTAGACCTTTTGTAAGTGTTTTGTAGAATGTATGTGTGACTTTGGGAAAGTTTTCTAACCTTTGGAAAGGATGAATCTAAGTTCAAAAGAGCTAAAACAAATGGAAGAAGCAGCTGCTGAAGACTGAAGAGAAGACTGAAGTGACAGTGACAGTAGTGAGCTGTGAAGAGACATTGTAGTGGCTATGGTGACTCTTCATATCAGACATACCTCTTGGGAGGTGCATCCACGACCTAAGAAATATTATTAAGAGTCATTATGAGAGTATTATAGTGAGGATATGATGTACTATTGAGAGAGAGAGAGAGAGAGAGAGAGAGAGAGAGAGAGAGAGAGAAAGCCAGAGATAGTCAATTCTATCAAAACAGTGTAACTGTATATGAGAGATTGAAAGAGAGAACTATGAAGACATTGAAGATGAATACTATGTGATTGATTTCCATTCAAAGATGGTGTATTATTTTATTTTCTTTGTTCTATTGATGGATTCTATGAAGATGTTGAAGAATATGGTTGATTCTATTAAATCCATGGGAGATATCTACTATGATGCTGCGTGAAGAATTGCTGTTTTCTTTGTTTTGATGATCAAAATAATGAAATAAAAGCTTGTTGATGTTACAAGATAGATTTTCTTGCAGTAGAATCCCCTTTTTCTTGGTATTCCTCTTGGGGCTCCAAATCTATTCGTTGATGGATTCCTTTGCTGGATACAACCAAATGGCTATTGCGAAGGAAGATAAGTTGAAAATGACATTTATCACTGTCTTCGGTACCTTTGTGTATCATGTGATTGCCTTTGAGTTATGCAATGCGCCTAGTTCTTGGCAACGAACAAATGATAAGAATTTTGGTGACATCTTCCCAAAGGAGTTAAAGTTCTTCATTGATGATCTGGGGGCAGCCACCACAAGGGAAATACAATTGATCATTTTAAGGAAATGTTTGGGCATTGCATACAGTTCTGCATTGCTCTTAATCCATGAAAGTGCATCTTTGGGGTGGCCTATGGATGGTTACTGGGCCATGTGGTTAGCATGACTACTATTGCGACTGACCTGGAAAAGATAAAGGTTATAGTTGTTATGAGCCAGCCACACACTCCAAAAGAGGTACACAACTTATTGTCTTTAGTGAGATACTATCATAGATTTATCAATGCACTGGTAGAAAGAGCATTGCTATTGAAGAACTTGTTATATTTTAATTGTTAGTTTAATTGGAGCAAAGCATGTCAAGTATCCTTTGAAGATGTGAAGCAAGAACTAGTGAAAGTGCTAATCCTAAAAGCACATTGAAGAGATGAGGTTTTTTATATATTTTCAGTAGTAACAATACATAGTATTAGCTATTGTTTAGCCCAAATTTGGAAAGACAAATTGTATCATCAAATTGCCTTTACTAGCAAGAACTTAGGGATATTTGAAGCCAACTATATGTACATGGAGAAATTGTGCCTTGAAATGGTTTTTGTGACAAAGAAATTTAGGCACTATATTCTCTATGAGAAAGTGGTATTCTTTACGAAGGCGAAAGGACTTAGACTGTTGATGAACAAGTTGCAACCACTTGACCGTTTAGCAAAGTGGTTAATCACTTTGCAGGAGTTTGATTATGAGATTAGGAGTAAGCCACTGAAGCTACAAAGCATTGTGAAATGTCTTGTGGATTTTGGGGAGCCAAAGGAAAATTTGGCAAGCAGAAGGAAGTGACATCGAAGGTTTATTCAAAATCAATACAACTTTCATTCCTTCTTGCTATGTAGCCATAATGCATTATCTATCTATAGGGGGATTTGGGGCTACTCTATCAAAGTTTGAGAAGAGAAAGATCAAGCAGCAAGCCCTATGCTTTTCGATTATAGCGAGTGTCTTATACGAGAGGTGTGTGGACGTTATTTATCGCCATTGTGTAGTACCTGATGAGGTACCATTCATTCTAGAAGAATTGGGGGACATTTTTCTGGATAGCTTACCACCTAAAAAGCTCTCTGTACCGGGGATATTGGTGGCTATCAATCTTCCAAGAAGCTTTTAGTTATGTTAAGCATTGTGATGTCTACCAAAGACATGATACTAGGGGAGAATCGTGAGCAACCCCTAAAACCTATTTTAGTTACCTTACCCTTCAAAAAATGGGATATCAATTTTGTTGGGCCAATATACCCTTCATCGACTACACGGAAGCATCATATTATTGTAGCGATAGACTACTTTGCAAAGTGGTCTTAAGCTTGGACAACGATGAAGGATATTACTAAGGAGATGGCTAGTTTCATTATGGAGTAGATTTTTTGCCATTTTGGTCCACTTAAGGAGATATTGTTTGATCAAGGGACACACTTTTTGAATAAGGTTATAGTAGCCCTAGTGGTGGAAGCTTTGAAGATTAAGCATAATAAAACTATCCCATATAATCCGCAAGAAAATGGTCTAGTTGAGAGTACAAATAAACAACTTGTGGGGATCTTATCCAAGATAGTATCAGAAAGTAAGCGAGATTGGGATAAGAAATTGTATGTGGCGGTTTGGGCTTATAATATGATGTTTAAGAGAGCTACAGGCCACAACCCATTCAAGCTAGTATATGGGAAAGAGTGTCTTACCATTGGAGATAGAGTTTCCCACTATGCGGTTTGCTCTCAATCATTCGTTGGGTGAGATAGAAGCATTACATGAAATATTTATTTCTCTTATGCATCTTGATGAAGTTCGGTTGTAGGCTCTATTACATCAAGAGGTAGAGAAAAAGAGAATCAAAGAACTTCAAGACCTTTGGGCTAAGAAATGTAAAATTTTAAAGGGTCAGTTGTGGTGCTGTATTATGATGCTCGTCATGAGCTATTTCCTAGTAAATTAGAACCCAAATGGGATGAGCTATTTAAAATTGTATGGATATATAAAAAAGAATGGCTCTACTAGCCTTTGAGCAGATTTGTAGGGGGGAGAGTTTAAGAATAAAGTTAACTCTAATAAGTTAAAGCCTTACTATGTGTAAGGGCTATCGTCGGGCTTGGTTCTTGCATAGGTTCCTCATGATTCAACTTTAACTTGCAATAGGTACCAAGACGATCAGGAATGACATGTTGTGTAGCTCTTTGTGCCTTCCTTATCTCACTAAAACATTTTTGAACAGCTCTTAGGCTTGGAAGGCTCTTCTCCATGGGCATATGAGGGTCCAGGTTTCTCTGTTTATTAAATAGGGGCTCTAGGGGAGGTTGGAAACTTGGCAGTTGTAAGAGAGGACTATCTAGCAAGGTCACAGGGTTGGTTGTCCAAAAAAATGAAGCTTACTATGGGCAAGGGGAGAACACGCAATCTCTACACTAGATTGCTTTAATTGCATGGCAGGAGATTGAGGAAAACTAGGGGTAGGAGGGATCTCAGGAGGGAAAGCTTGAGGATCCATTGATGGCCATATCTCTTTCTCACTATCCTTGATGTCTATATACACCTTCCTTGCAGTTTGCTTTGTCTTGGTCATCACCTACTAGAAAGTGACAAGTACATAAATCAAAATGATAGGTACACAAATCAGAAACTTAAAACACAAATCAAAAGCGATAGAAAGTACGACGCGAAGGGAGGGAAGCCTAAGATGGAAGGCGATTCATTCATGCCGTATCTGCAAACAAACAAAGAGATTGACAATAAAGACAACACAAAGGAAAAGGAGTGCCAGATCGAATGCCATGCATTTGCATTGTATTTGCGAATAGTGACTCGTTCGACTCAACGTATTTGCAAAAAATGACTAAGTAAAATGACAAATACATCCTAAATGCACTTGAGTGACATATTGAAGGTGACATACTCGCACCACATTTGCAAATCGCAACTTGCAAGGCCGATATGATGCAAATACAACATACCTTGATATCAGACAAGATGTCCTTGCACTATTTCGCAAATGCACAAAGGAAGTTCAGATACGGCACATGAATAGAGAAATTTGAGATAACACACCAAACATATTCATGCCATATCCTTGGCCTAGATCTTAAAAAGTGCAGCTCTATCAACTTTCAAGCCTGATTAATCAATATGTCACGATGGTGGAAGAGTGTTGGCAGTGGAAGATGTCACTCGCTCCGTATCTTCGTTCGCGTGTCGTGGATGTCAAAAGTGAGCGTGTAAGCCGGCATCTGATGCCAGGAGGCATATTCCACGGTGGATTCCGTGAGGTTTTACAGTGGATTCCGTAAACTTAGATGACCGGGGCTCATACAAAGAGGATTCTTTGTGCGAGAAGTTGATGGGGACGCCTGTCCTTTTCGGGCATTTCATTAATTGAGTGTGTACGTGGGTGATTCCATAGCGGGTGATTCCGCAAAATGCATATTAAATTAATAAACGTTTATGAGTTTAGAGTGCGCACTCGTAATAAATTAAGGTTAGGATTTATTTCTAACCAGTTGATTTATTTATGTAGCTGAAGACTGCTAGGTATTCACTTTTGTCGGTTTAATTGTATTATTTTACTAACGATTGTGAATGCTTCAGTTGATGTGTAGAGATAGCAGCAGTGGCGGAGGAAAGCATTGGAGTCTAGCGAGTATTCGACCTTTGGATTATGTTTTGATAGGCGCCACGCCTATATTTTGTTATGTCTATTGAGACATCGATTATTGATTATTATTTTGTATGCGCCTATGCGCACGGATATGTTATTTCTATTTGGACATTGAGATTGGGCGTGCCAAACTCTATGGGCACCGTCCATTAGCTTTATTTTCCTATTTTTGTAGAAAGCAAACTCAAAAGCTAAAAGCTTGTCATATTTTTGTAAATTGGGCTATTATTGAGCATGAAGATGGAAATATACATAAATACATGCTTTGTGAAGCGCTCACACAAGGCATGGGGGGAGATTGAACCCAATTGGTCTCTTGCTTCTTGTCGTTCATGCTTTTACATTGTTTTTTGTGCAAAAAGGTAGAGTTCATTGTTCTTGGGGACCTTCCGGGATTCACTACGTGAGCATACTGCGTCCGATCTGCGCACCAGTGGTATCAAAGCGGAGCTGAGATCAAGAGCTTCCAATCGCTACCAATCTCGAGCGAAGGCGGAGCTCGGCTCTACAGTCAATCTTGTCGCGAACCATCGATACAGGCAGACTTCTGGCGATCAAGAACCCCTGTTTCTACTATCAGATCGCAAAGGACCAGGCTGTGCAGGCGAAGGACCACGCATCCATCTCCTTCATCAAGTCGTCAAGAAACAGTGAGGAAATTTATAATCCATATTTTCAAAAGCTTAATTGTAAAGCTTATGAGCTTTAAAGAAGCTTAATAGCTTCAAATTTCATAATCGAGGTCTCAGAGGGGCCTTCGATTTTTTCACGCGGCGAAAAAAACGGCCCCCCCACGAAGTCAAGCTAATCTCTGCAAGTCACACAGGGCAAGAAAGTCACCAAACGCCAGGTCCTGCGCATCAAGAGTCAAGTTATGCAAGTCAACTGGAATCAAGTCCTGCAAGTTCATCAAGTCGGCCTAAGTTCTACAAGTTTGCAACTCTGCAAGTCGGCTAAGTCTGCAACTCTGCAAGTCAGACTAGTCAACTGGAGTCAGAACTGACTAGTGCTTAAAACTCCTAGAAGGGCTGTTCCTACGCAAAAACTCTGAACTGGAAAGTTGTTCGTGGCAAAGTATTCTACCTATCTACAGATTCGCTGAAGTATTTTCAGCAAACGAAGATGGAAATATTGCAGATTTTCTGAAAATTGAGAAAGAAATACCCGAAAATACATAGCCTTGAAACCCCGAATTTGAGCTACGCTCATCCCGCTAACCTGATTTTGAGTGAGAAAGGTTTATTGAGTTTTACAGGATGACGACCCCACATATGGATGATCCTATGGCTGAAGACGACTTACCTGAGCCTACCATGGAACAAAAGCTGGATCTAATCATGCTGCAATTGGAAGTAGAGCGAAGGGCTAGGCAAGCATTGCAAGCGCAATTGACAAAATTACAAAGAGCATCTACCGACAAAGAAGAACCTCAAGCTGAAGATTTGATTCGACGTACCATCGACGCCACTCTTGAAGCACAAACCATTCGCAAGGAATCAAATATAAGTAAACGAAGTTTCAAATTTCGCACTTTCAATGGCATACGAGAAGGAAAGACTGTTTTATCATTCATTAGCCAGTTTGATGACTATTTCCATGAGGAAACTTATCTAGAAAAAGATAAAATCAAGTGTGTTACTAATCATTTGATAGACAGAGCACCACTTTGGTGGACTGTAGTACGTAAGAGCATAGAATGTCCTGCTACTTGGGAAGATTTTAAGAAGAAGTTCATGCAGAATTTCCTTCCACCGCAATTTCATGAGAAGGCTATCAAGCAATGGGATCTACTTCAACAACGGGATCGTGAGTCTATTCCACAGTATGCAGAGCGTTTTTGGAATGCACTCTTACAGCTACGCATGCTTGAAGACGTACCAGAGACCACACATAAGTAGAAGTATATGTCTGGACTCCTTGGACATTACTACGCTGAAGTGAACATGTTCAAGCCTGCTACCCTTGAAGACGTCATCTCACTAGCTCACGACACTGAAGATAAGTTACGCGGAAGAGACAGACGACCACAGCAATTCCAAGCCAATGGTAATTATGGATCTAAACAATTCAATTCCGATTTTAGAAGGTTTAATCCAGGCCGTTTCTCATCACCATCTTTCCGCAAGAATTGGGCTAAACCACCTGCATTACCCTTCAATGTCAATCCAAATCCTAAGCCTATTCCACAAGCAAATCAAAATGTACCCAGACTTCCAGCCATTGCAAATAATGTAACCAAAGCCAAGCCAATAGTATGCTATAAATGTCACCAGCCGGGGCATCTCGCAGCAAATTGTCATTCAAAGAAGCCACCAGCACATATCAACTATCTTGGAGCCATGGACGAAGACGAGCATGAGGATATGCCTAATTTCACTGAAGATGAGGATGACACTATTACTATTTCCGACACTTTACCAGGTATGCCTACTCCACATTCATTATTGACTATGAAATGTTTGGTGCATGGAAAGGAAAGAACTATCTTGCATGATGACGGTAGTACTCATGACTTTATTTCCGCAAAATTGGTAAAGGAATTGAAATTACAGACTGTACCTACGCATTATCGCATAAAAGCTGCATTTTTAGGTACTAGGTACAATGGCACACAAGAAGTACAAGATTTAGAGATTCAAATTGGTTCATATATTGAAAGAAGAAATTTCTTAGTTGTTCCATTACAGTCAAGCAACATTATTTTAGGAATGCCTTGGAGACACCAGCATAATCCAAATATAGATTATTCCACACACACAATGAATATTAATTTTCAAGGAAAATCTATTACATTATATGGTATGCATGCATCTAATATTTTTCCACTGCTTTCGCATACTCAAGCAAAACATGCATTACGCAAGAGTACTAAATCATATTTCATTTGGGTGAATGAATTGCACGCAAAGGAAAATCATATGCACCCTAGGCATAAGGAATTTCTTGCATATTTTAAGGATTGTTTTACAGAAGACCTACCACCAGGTTTACCACCTTCACATCCAGAAGACCATAAGATTGATTTAATCCCTGGCACACAACCACCTTGCAAAGCACCATATAGGCACAATCAAATAGAGCAAAAAGAAATCCAGAGTCAAGTTGAAGAATTACTAAATAGAGGCTTAATTCGACCTAGCAGTTCTCCATTCGGTGCACCTGTACTCTTAGTCAAGAAAAAGAATAATACTTATCGTATGTGTATTGACTACCGAGCTTTAAACAAGATCACTGTAAAGAATAGGTATCCTATACCTAGAGTTGATGACCTTATGGACAAACTGCAAGGATCTTCTATATTTAGTAAAATTGACCTTAAGTCTGGATATCATCAGGTGAGGCTAGATAAATGTGACATATTTAAGACTGCATTCAGAACACAGTTTGGCCATTACGAATTCTTAGTCATGCCATTCGGATTGACTAATGCACCTGCCACCTTCAGTAGAATGATGAACCGTATCTTTCTGAAATATCAGTATTGTGTGATTGTTTTCTTTGATGATATTTTGGTGTTTAGTCAAAGTGAAAAAGAGCATTATGAGCATTTGTCATTAGTTTTTCAATTACTGAAAGAAAATCAATTGTTTGCAAATCCTAAAAAGAGTGAATTCTTTAAAATGAAAATTGAGTATTTAGGTCATATTGTATCAAAAGAAGGAATTAAAGTTGATCCTAAGAAAATTGATGCAATACTGCATTGGCCTGTTCCTAAAAATGTGCATGAGTTACGCTCATTCCTTGGTCTTGCTAGTTTCTATAGGAAGTTTGTACGTAATTTTTCATTACTTGCTTTACCATTAACCAAACTTTTCAAGAAATGAATTGTTTATCAATGGACTGAAACTCAGCAGAAATCCTTTGACTTACTAAAACGTGCATTAACCAATGCCCCTGTTCTACAGTTGCCTGACTTTAATAGACCATTCTTTCTAGTTGTGACCAATGCTAGCGGATCAGGAATATGAGCCATACTAATGCAAGACAATCATCCAATAGCATATTCTAGTTCTAAGCTGAATCCTAGCCTTAAATCCTTTTGTAAGCATCGATCAATTCTAGCCTTGACTGCAGATCTAGCTGAAAATATGGGGGACAACTTGGTTGCTTGCCTAAGATGCTTGGATGCTACCTTCATGACATTGGCTAAAAGCTACGATCGACTAGACCTAGGACTCTTGGAAGATCCTATAACAATGAAAGTACGCACACTCCCTTGCTCTTGGGAAGAGTTGGAATTTGTATTCACAAAGGCTTTCAAAGTAGCTGAGGAGTTAATTGCAACTGAGATATCCAAAGAACAGGCAACCACACGGTGTCTCGTTATGTTGTATAACAAAACCGCAATCATGGCCTTGGACCAAGAAATCGCATAGTTGCAATAGCTTGCCGACAACAAATCCTCGTTCTTTCAAAAATGGTACACTCTGCGATTGCAATGGGAACTAGAAGGATGCCAAATAATGACCAACACTGAGCAGCGATGCGCAATCAAGTCATCAAAATATGACCCAACATATGTAGCTCCAACTTTCTATAGGGTGTTGACTACCATCCATAACCGACCCCTAGAAGAACATATTAAGGGACATCCTTACTTAGATTGCATCCTCACCAAGGAAGAGCTACACACTGCCAGCCGAGTGGACTCCGACGACTTCTTGCTTGATGTCCTCACTTATATTACGCATGTGGTCATACACCCTTTGGACATGGTCAGCTATGTTAATTTAGAATATAACTCAAATTTTTATGCTTGGCTCATGTGTAGGTAAAAACTAAGACTATGTTTTGGAATCCCTTCTCCCTCCAACTCTTTAATCCTAGGAAGGATTCTTCTCATCTCAAGGGGGGATGGGGCAAGTGAGGTGAGGCGAATCAAAATCGAATCAAACACCTAGGGAAATAAGAAAATGAAAAAAAACTTAAAAACCTCAGCCCATACCTAATAACAGAAAAGCAAGGAAAACATTGGATAGCAATCGAGGAGAATGTCACAAACTTAGCTTGGAAGAAAAGTCTATTTTTGTACTAAACACATTCTGGTTCAGCAAGCATGAATTTTTTGTCTTTTAGCAAGTAATTGTTCTGAAAAGTACTAATGACAAGCCATGGCCTATGAGAGAAGGTGAAGATGTTGTAGCAAGACCGAGCCCATTGCCTCCCCTTCATGGAAAAGGAAAGAGCAAATTACGGCCTCTAGCCAGCTCAGATTCAGGAGCATTCACAACATCGAAGAGGTAGTGACCAATTGGGAGGATCGTAGACTAGTGCAACCTCGCCAAGTACATTGAAAAGTTCCCTGAGACCACACTAAGTTTGTGGAATTCCTGAGCACATATGACCTCGACAAGGAGTGTGGGACAATATCGTTGATAAGCATAAAAGAAATTAAGCAGGTGCATGTTCCGCTTAGTACGGCCTTGGTGGAAAAGGCATTGGGATTGGAACCAAAGGTGGAGAAGATGTAGAAAAGAGATGTCTATGCCATGTTGGGGATGAGAAAGGAGATCATCTTGATGAACGATGGCATAAGCATCCAGGACATTCCCAACGCAGAGGTCTAGTTGTAGCCCAAGGTGATCCACTCCCTCTTCTCTAGCCAAAGATACAGTTTTCTCATGCATAGGATCAACATGCTCATGGTGTTGGAGAGCATGGTAGCTCATTTGCTGGATGAGGTAGATTGGAATGGCTACATTAGGAATACCATAGACCAATCAACCAGAGCACTAGCCCTTGAAAGCAGACCGACGCATGGAGAATCCCCAGCATTGAAAGGAACCGACAGGAAGAAGCCCTCAACCAAAGCCTCATTTATAGGGTATGGAGGAGACTTGATCGCCCTTATCCAAAAAGAGGCACAAGACAAAGAAGAGGGAGTAGATGAAACACTTGATAAGTCACCTTCATGAGGCAGGATAAAGAACAATCAAGCAAGATGACGGTTAGCGAGAAGGAGGGAGAGCAAGAAGCTCAATCCAGTAAGAGGAGGGCAAGGACGCCTATGAAGAAGACTATGCAAAATAAATAGGAGGAAAAGATGAAGAAAAAGGAGGAAGAGGACCTACGAAAAGCCAATAATGAGTCAAGAAGAGTTGAGGAAGAGAGGAGGAGAAAAGCCACAAAACAAGAGGAGGAGTTAAGGAAGAAGGAAGAGGAAGACATTTAGCTAGCCAAACAAGGATCAATGAAGCAGTAGGGCGAATAGGGCAAGATGGACACCTTGAGCCTAGGGAGAGAGAAGGGCCAAGTGTTAACCTCAATACAAGAATAAAGCAAAAAAAAGTGAAAAAAGTGCAAGTCCGGACCTAGAAGAGGTTGCCCATGAGAGAATTGGACACAATGAAAGAGGCAGGTAGGAGAACGACAAAATGCGCAAGGGCAACCTCAAAAATCAAGTCAAAGGCAAAATCATATTCTAAATACAAGGCGCCCCTAAATCTTTTGTAAAAGAGTGCTAGGCTCCCTCCTGTGAAAAGTGTAAAAGGGTATACGGGAATAAACTAAAGAAATAAACCAAGTAGAAGGGAATGGGAAAAAGAACCTTGCCACAATGGTCGGTCATGCAAAAAAGGGGATGGCTGCCCATGGGATTTTAGGGCATGTATATAAAGCTCAAAAAGTGAACGAGATCTCATTCTTTGGTTTGTGGCAAAGTAAAATCTTCTTCTTCTTTTCTTCTCTTCTCTTTCTTGCTTGCTTGTGAGTGCTTGAGGGAGGGAGTGTGAGTGAGTGAGGGAATGAGTGTGCAAAGGTGAGGGATCTTAGAGGTGAAGCCCTCCACCATCTCCTCTCTTCTTCTTCTCTTCTCTCATTTCACACATGGCATTGGAGGATGGAGCTTGGAGAAAGAGGCTTGAGGATGCTTGAGCTTGCATCATGAATCATGGAGCTATCAGAGTGCTTGAGAGAGGAAGCAACTCAATCGAGCATCAAGGTAAGATTGCTACACTCGTAGAGAGGGATAGCATGTCGACTATGTGAGAGGTAGCCATTAGTGCTTGCTTGAAATGCTTGAAGGAATAAGTGGTCTGTGGGTCTTGGCGGTTGAGCGAGAGAAGCCTCAACATTTTGATTCTAATGCCGGGATCAACTGATTCAAGCTTGAGTGCTTGCACGATTCAAATCAAGCATCGAAGTAAGGGTTTCATCCTCAAACCGGAGCTTGAGATAGGTAGGAAGTTTTGGGTTTTTAATCTTCACAACAAGTAAGTATTTGGATCATTTTGATGGTTGGATGAGTAGAAGAAATCAATTTACTATTTTACTTCTAATTCTTATTGCATTTAGCATAGGTTAATGTTAAGAGATCAGGTGGAAAAGCGTAGGGTTTACTGTTGTAAAGTAGGCCAAATAGGACACAAATCAAGGAAAAATAGGAAGGAGTGCTTAAGGGGGTTGAGGTCAATGAGTGAGTAGGTAGGAGTGGCAAGAACCTTGCGAGCAAGGGGTTTAATAGCCAAGAGGCCAAGGGAGAACTCATTTGAAATCTTGGTTGAGAGAGAGAGAGAGAGAGAGAGAGAGAGAGAGAGAGAGCTCCATTGTGTGGATCCACTTCAATTGTGCCGCCAACAAGTTTGCTGCCCACTATAGGTATACCCACACCTTCTCCTTCATGCATTAGTAGGCTCTGGAAGTGCTTAGCAAGTGTGAAGCCCACAATCACTCGGCCCGACGAATTTTTTGTCATTTTGGAGAAAATAGGCCGCGTTCAGTCCACGTCTAAGTGACGACGATTTTGGGTCGAGTCCAAGAATTGGCCATTGGCTCTCTTGTGTTTGGCCACTCGGCCCATCTTACTCTGACACGTGAAAATTCGACTCTTGACCCGACTCAGTCCAACCAACCCCACTCAGGCAAGCTAACATTCGGCTTGGTCGAATTCACCATTCAGACTAGGCCCACCCAGACCCAAACTCAACCCACTGTTGGATTCATTCACTCAGCTAGACTAGGTACTTGGCCTTCGGCCGCTCGGGCCGTCCAAATTTCATATTCGGCCTCTTAGGCCCACTTGAGCCTCATGCTATTTGCCTCGATCCAATTTGGCCCAGTTTCACTCAGCCTTTGTAATTCAAACCTGTTGGATTGAGTCTAAATTTTCTCAAAATTTTCCCAAATGAATCTTGATTGAGTGGAGGGCATAGCGGAGAACCCTATGAACCAGCGTCGTGGATAGCCAAAAACCAAGCATACAAGCCTATCAAGCTAAACCCATGATGAGAGTGCTATAGTTTCTTAGACACTTTGTTTTCTCACTCACTCAGCCCTCAAAACACACTTGAGAAGAGCTAAACACCTGATTTTGCACAGTGCATAGAAATGAACACACACACATGCACACACACGCATAGAGTGAGGGTAAGTTGAGGACTGGTTGTAATTAACAAGGAACTCACCCAAACATAAGAACTTGAAGGAACCCACTTGTAAGAGAAGATCCTAAGACGTAGATAGGTAATTGGATCCCCAAAAGAAGGACTAGGCAAAGAACATGATCGAAGAGCCAGACACAGCAAGGACCGACACTATCGGGGAAGTAGATCTATGTGACCTCATCAACCTGATCAACAACTTGGTACAACAGGAAGTCTTAGACATGGAAAAAGGTAGCTCAGGCCATAGAAGTAACAAGGAAATTGACCTAGGAGACTTTCTTAAGGTGGTCTAGCAACTAGTGAGTGAATATGATGCCCAAACCTGACTAGAACACCACGACAGACTCGCAGAGGACATCATAGTAGATCTTGAGGAGGAGAGGACATAATAGCAAATATTGAGGAGGAGAGGAAGCTAGCACACAAGGCCTTGTAAGGCCTAGCCACGTACAACCAGGACCAACAAACTAGGAGTTTACGCCAGAGTGTGGAAATGTGAGAGATCCAAAGAGTGCTAGCCCTAGCAGGCAAAAATTAGACAGAGGGCGAGAGAGCACTAGAACAATACCTCACGCTTAATGAGCTTCTGATGTAATGGTTGCTAGATAACACTATAGTAAAATAGAGCGCTACAGCATTGGCTCGCTATTGGCAGGGTTGGGAGTCAACCACAGCTCTAAGAGCCATTTGCAATTCCTTGTGGTAGCAAAGCAACTGGGCAAATACCAAACAACCGATGACCCATACAGCTTTGTGGAGAAGTTTGAGTAGGTTTACAAGGAAAGTGGCCTTACTAACCCTACTCAACTCTCCCCAGATTTTGGACTGTGCTTAGGAAACACGGACCGAAGAACTTAGTATACGAGTCTAGATGCTACATAGCAAGCCAATTTCAACGGCTTGAAAACTCTCTTCATTAAGAGATTTTTCAAACATGGGTACTCCAAGAACCTGCTAGTACGACTCACAAATGTTAAGAAGAGAGAGAAAGAGGATATTTGGGATTATGTGACCCATGTGAGGAGCCTCTTTAGGAGAATCCCTATGGGCAAGAGACCAACCAAAAGAGCAGTGTCCATGGTATTTATCAAATGAATACAAAGTGAAGAGCTCTACAAAGCCTTGGCTGGTAACTCGAGCTTGCAACAAGACACACTAGTGAGGGTCTTTGAAGAAGCTATTTGAGTGGACAACTAGCTCAAAGAGAGAAGCTCCAAGAGCTTGAGTCAAGAAGATTCTAGTGCCAGAGATTTCAAAAGGGCTTCAATGTCGAGTGAGAGATCATGCCCAAGTGCTCAAGATAAAGAGAAGGGCACTGACTCAAGATAAGAGCTAGCAGAGATGAAGATGAAAATAGCTAAACTATAGGAGATGATGAGATGACCAACTTGCCCACATATCCAATGCATGCATTGTGGCAGGAACCACATGTTAGCTGAGTGTCAAGACCCTAGGTCACGACCTTGTGCTAATTGCGGTAGGTTCGGCCATGACACCATGCATTGTCAACTACCTCGAAGACTCCCATACCCGTAGCCCTATGGTCAACCCTACCTTGCGAATAGGCCACCAAAATTCTTGGAAAGGGGAGCCCCATTGGCCCTCCCAGCACCTAATGACACTAAGCTAACCATCCCTAGGATGGAGATAAATGCTACAGGAATCCCTAGACCATTGAGACCCAACATAACCCATCCACCGATGACTAATACTCCAATCCATTACGTGGAGGAGCCGAATGACAATGAGCCTTATGCAAACCCTTGTGTATCATACGATGAAGAAGGAAATGCAGTCCTTATGGACTATCGACCAATATCAGTGATGGCAAATTTTACGATGAAGAATCCAATTGTGTGTTGGACTTGCAGTCACCAAAGGCACATTTCTTCGCATTGCCCCCAAGAAGGAGCAAGCAAATAGAGATAAGGCTGACCTAAGATGCACTGAGTGTGGGATTACTCATCTCTTTGTTGATTGCCCTTGACGGAAGCCATCCTCTAGTTCACAAATGAGCCATTGGTTCCATAGGGATTGTTTGATGTCGAGACACTTGATGGGGAGGCCACACCTATCCCATTGCATGTCATGACCCATGTGTAGAAAAAGCAGGCCGGCATATCATTGTTAGGGCCTAGCAACCTTGATGCAACCTAAGTTGGAAAGAAGAATCGGAGACGAAGAAGGAAAATGCCGGACTCTTAAGGTCACTCTTAAAATCAAAAGTGCCACAACACTACATGTAGGAAAGAAGGTTATTGATGTAGAGGTCGAGACAATGGCTCCACGGATGGCTGAGAAGGGGAGTTCCCCAACCCAAAGCACTAACTCGAAGCCATTGAGAAAGTGAAGAAATGGGTGAAGGAGGTCCAAGAGCACCTAAAAGACGTTGAGTCCATACTAGAAGACGGGATTGATGATCTCTCAAGCATAAGCATGGTAGTCTCTCCCCCACAACCAAGATCAAGGGAAGCGTTGGCACCACAAGTAGTGCCACCTAGTCAAAGTCTAAGTGCTATGGGCCAACAAACCAGTCAGGGCCATTGGCCAAGAGCCACAGAGTTAGGAGAGAGACATATGGCTAGCAATGTCCTTAACACATTAGTGACCACCCTTGTGACTCTAAGCTTAGGTGACCTGCTTAGATAGCATCCAATGCTATGGCAAGAGCTGAAATAGTGGATTGAAGAATCAAATGAGTCGGCTTCCATAGAACTGCCTGAGCATGATGCAAAAATGCAAATACCAAGTCTGACACTTTACTCCATGCCTAAATCCTTGCACGTCAATGCCTTTTGGGAAGGCATGAAAATGCATGTAGTCCTGTCAATCTTAGCTTTAGGGGATATCATAAGAAGGGGGATTGTAGACATAGGGGCAAGAGTGAGTGTGCTAAGCCATGTGGTACTCCAAACTTGCGGTAACCCACCGATCAAGACTGCTAGGTTCAATATCACACTAGCTAATGGAATGAAAGTGAAACCATTTAAAGTGTTGAAAAATTGGCCAGTGAGATCGCAGAAATCCAATTCTCTGTTGACTTTATAGTCATGAAGGGAGTGGACTACGACATCCTACTAGGCCGACCCTACATGTGCAAATGCGAGAGTTGTAGAAGACTGGGGCAACGGTCTTATCTTCTTAGGAAATCAAAGAGAGGCTATAAGAGTAGAGATGGACACTTGCACGACTATGCTAGTTGACCTAGATGCCATCTCCACCATGCTGAAGGGTGACAGATAGATTGGGAGATCCTATGGGGCCTTAACGAATTATATCCCTTGCCCTGAGCATAAGTGAGACTGGATGAATGTCCTTACCACCATATCGACCTGTCATTCTCGAACATTGAGGAGTACGAACAAGCCATCAAGGCAACTGGAAAGCCCAAGGACACGCCCTCATCTCATGATAGTTGGAAGCTTATGCGAAAATCCCAACCCTGTCACATTCCAAGTCCCAAACAATAAACAAGAGCTCTTGGAGATCTTAGGATATCTAATTGACAAGTTTATTGGCAATCCATTAGCAACAAATTTTAAACCACTCCAAGAATGAGCTTGAATGGCAATGATCTAAGATGCATGAGTTAAACTTGAGGTACGATTGGGTTTTAGCCCCCAACCAACCAGAAGAGAGGTATCAAGACTTGGGAAATGAAGAGCACTCTGACAAAGACAACTCTGACGACGAATATGAAGATTGCTACTCCTTCAGTGATTAGAGCAAAAGGGAAATAGATACTATAGAATACGACATTGAGGGATGGGTTATTGAACAAATACGAGTTCAACTCATGCCTTTAGGAAAGGGAGAGGAGTCATGCACATGGATTTTGACTGAACTTGGTTGGAGCACATAGACACAATTGACTATGAGCAGGCATGCCTAACCCAATCAAGTGACATGCCATTGCTAAGAACGGATTCACCTTTTGAGCTAGGACCACCGAGAGAGACTCCCTCTTCTAGCAAAGACGGGGAGTTTGATTCTAAGTCGAAAGTCATTTTGGAGAGGGATCTTGAGATACCTTGACCTCCCAAGATTAGACACACCAAGGAGGACCTACCCGTCCACTGAAGACGCCGATGGTTAAGGGAGGAATGATGGAATTTGCCTAAGGAAACACATACAAAAGAGTAGCAAAAACCACAAGACCTACCAAAGCGATTCACAAAATTCAAAAAAGGAGATAGGGTAGTGATCTTGCTAGAAGACAAACGATAAGGGCAAGTAAGTGAACCAATCAAAGGGCTTGCCAAGGTCAAGGAGATCAATTTAGCTAGAGAAGGGGAGACACCCTGACCTATCTTTATAGCCAATGACTTGAATAAGGAGAGGAAGAAAGTCTCACTAGTCTCTTACGAGAGTATATAGATGTCCTTGCTTGGTCACTAGAGGAGCTTAAAGGGATAGACCTAAGTGTGGTGACTCACAACATACCCATGACACCAAATGCAATGCTAGTCAAGCAACAACCATATCCCATGAATCCAAAGCACTCCCATGCCATCAAGAAAGAAAGTTACAAGCTAATGAGAGAAAGATTCATCTACAAAATTGAGCATACGGACTGGGTTTCACCCATAGTCATCGTCTTGAAGAAGAATGGAAAGATTAGAGTGTGCATCAATTACAAGAAGCTAAATGTGGCAACGAATAGAGATAACTATCCATTGCCATACACCGAGCACTAGAAGGCTTCTTTGGATACAATCAGGTGCAAGTGCATCCTAATGGTATGCATAAAATTGCATTCACCACTGAATGGGACATCTTTGCCTACATAGTCATGCCTTTTGAGTTGACTAATGCGCCAATCACCTTCTAATGACTAATGTGCACAATATTCAAAGACATGATTAGTGTTGAGATGACAAGCTTAACACATGCGGACATTAATGATGGACCGCTTGGTTAGATGGTTCCACACATCTACACTTAGCACGTCGGTAGTCATTATGACTCTCACATGGCCAGTGACTCATTACTTATTATATTCAGGTTGTTACACCTATTTACAGTTGGCATAGTTAATATTCAGGTTGTTACACCTATTTACAATTGGCATAGTTATAGCGCCAGTCGACTAGTGTAGTTGGTTATGCATTGTTTGACTTAGTAGGCCACTTTCCTTTATGTTGTATCTTATATATACTTTGTGTACATTGTAAAATGTGTGGAAGAAGAAGAAGAAACCAGCAAGAAAACGTTTTGGCCTCCATCTCTCTTATTGTCTCTTGAGTGAGCTTCTCCTTATTCATTCTGTGTGTGTTTGGCGCAGCATCTTGAGCAAGTCCCCCCACCACGCGATTCTTGACATGGTATCATAGCTGCACCACTAATTGAGGCTGGTTTTGAAGGCTAAAGCAAAGGAGAGGAGCCAAGGATTCAAGCAAGCAAGCAACGAGTAAGAAGCTCTTCCATTCTCTACTTCTTCTCTTGGACAATGCTTGTGGAGGCACCGAAAGCAGGGCAGAGCAAAAATTTTAGATTGCAGTGAGATTTGGTGTGCGTGAAGAGCGCTGTGTATTCCGCTGCTATTTTGGCCATCCGAGGTCATTTCAGGCCCCGTTTTAGACTCGCAAGGTTGCGTTGAGATACCCTGCAATTTCAATTGTCTGCCGTATACAGGTGCACAGGTTACAGATTTCAGATTTGTAAGTTCAGAGGTGTTTACCAGCAAATAAACACAAGGGTTATCTGCAAAGTGGTTGCAGATTGCATGTATTGTTGAGCAGACAATGAAAAAGCCTATCTGATGTATTGATGTGCACTATAGGTCGAGGGTTGCAGAAGATTTGCTTGTTGTTTGGTATTAGTTTTGTGATAATGGCAGAGAAAAATGGAAACCCCATCATTGAGAAGCTCAACAAGAACAACTACCCTTCATGAAAGTTCCGTGTCGCGAACTTCCTTATTCGAAAAGGCCTCTACGAGTTTGTTTCAGGTGAAGAAAAGGAGCTGGAGGTGAGTGATCCTCCAACTGCAGAAGAGACAAAGGCATGGAAGGAATGGAATGCAAAAGACAAAAATGTCATGTATTGGCTGTCTGCAATAATTGACAATAATATGTCGGGACATATTAGAAATGCAGAGAATTCATATGTAGCTTGGACCATACTTGAAAGTATGTTTTTCGTAAATACAAAGGCACGAAAGATTCAACTCAAGAAAGACTTGAATACATTGAAGAAAGGGAAGATGTCTATCAATGAGTATGCACTGAAGGTAAGGAGCATTGCAGATGCCTTGTTAGCGATTGATGCAATGCCCGATGATGATGATTTGGTGTCGTCTACCTTGGGTGGACTTAACAATGAAAAGTCTTGGAAGTCTTTTGTAACTTCCGTATATGTCAAAAAGCCATTTCTAGATTTCGATGAGTTGGTCTTGCTTATGATCACTTAAGAGATCAACATGCAAAGTGAGACATCTGAAAAAAGTGGTGAACACGTCCAAGCTTTCTACTCCAGTTCAGGAAGGGGACGTGGCAGGTCCTCTTCAAGAGGCCTGGTAGTGACAACCAGCAAAACAGATTGAATCAACAATTTGGCGATATGCAGATTTTAGGAAGTCATGGTAACTTTAGAGGTAGGGGGAGCTTTAGAGGAAGAGGTGGATGGCAGAAGAGAGGTTCTAACAACTTTGGTATTGTGTGTCACTACTGTGGCAAAACAAGTCATATTGCAGCCCAATGTTATGCTAAGAAAGATGATATTCGTAGTGGTAAGTTGCAGCAAGGAAACTATGCATCGTATTCACGATAAAATGAAGACAAAAATGAATGTCTGTTTGTTATGCAGCATATGTTGAATGCTGTTACAGGAAAGGGAACACATGATGATGTTTGGTATGTTGATTCAGGTGCATCCAATCACATGACCAACCATGCAGAATGGTTTGGAGAGATGCAGGATTCGCAAAATATAGGTTATGTGCAGACGAGTGATTATTCATGCCACCCAATTTTACACATTGAAAAAGTTCCCTTGTCCTTGCATGATGGTAATACAAAGAGTCTTTCAGATGTATTACATGTGCCATCTATTACAAAGAACTTGGTGTCAATCGGTCAGATGCTAGAGCAAGGGTTGTAAGTCAAATTTAATGCAAAGGGCTGCTTTTTAGAAGATTTCAATGACAAGTACAGGTTGGTTGCAAAGGGAAGTAGAGTTGAATGTATGTTTACTCTGGATGCTAGAATTCCTACTATGAATGCTGCTATGTATGCTAAAGAAAAATGTGTTGTTGCAGATATTGAAATTTGGCACAAACGCATTGGACATGCAAATGTACAAAGGCTGAAATTAATGCAGTCAAAAGGGTTGGTTACAGGTTTGCCTACATTTAGAATTGCAAAATTTCATAAGGTATGCAAAGCATGTCAGTTTGGTAAGCAGACAAGACAACCCTTTTCACATGACAGAGATGTAAGCAGAAATATCCTTGATGTTGTGTATACAGATATTTGGGAGCCTACACAAAATGTATCTCTTGAAGGTAGTTCATACTTTGTCACATTCATTGATGATTGTTCTAGAAAACTGTGGGTATATTTTATGAAGGAAAAGAGTGAAGCGTTTGAGCACTTTAGAACTTTCAAGGCTGCAGTTGAAAGAGAAACATGCTTGAAAGTAAAGTGTTTGAGGTCAGATGGAGGGGGATAAAGAGACAGTTCACATGCAGGTATACCCCACAACAAAATGGGGTTGCAAAAATGAAAAACAAGGATATTGCAGAAGTTGCACGTGCCTTGATGGCTGAAAAGAATATGCCTAAGCATTTTTGGTCTGAGACTGTTCATACTGTTGTTTATATTATGAACAGAACTCCCACAGCTGCAGTTCATGCTATGATCCCTGAAGAATGCTTTACTGGCAAGAAGCCTGATGTATCGCACTTGAAGGTATTTGGTTGTGTTGCATATGTTCAAGTGCCGGATGAGATACGGAAGAAGGTTGATCCAAAGGCAGAAAAATGTGTCTTTATTGGATGCTCTTTAGAGCAGAAATGGTATCATTGTTATAACCCTGTCACATGTAAGTTCAGAGTTATGAGGGATGTTATCTTTGATGAAATGAGCAATTGTATGCATCTAGTGGTGATGCATTGGATGATGATGATGATCATGAAACTCATATGCAGGCTGAAAAGCAAGAATCACGAACTCTTAGTGGACCAGAGACATCATCTGGTAGTCCTTGTTCTAGGAGACTAAGGAGTAGCTCTAGTAGCACTACAGGTAAAGAAAAAGGAAAGAATAAAGTGTCAGATGGCATTGATACAGTTCTTGATGGAGACTCCAGTGGCTCAGAGAGCTTGGATGATGAGCTTGGTATTCCTTCTGTCAAGACACCAGGTGTACAGAGAGCTCATAGTAGTATAAAGGCTCCATTGAGAGATTCGGTGGTATGCAGATCTAGCAAGGTCAGATACCCTATTAAAAGATTTAGTTTTGAAGGTTATGCAGCTCACCATTATGCTTATATGGTGAAACTAGTTGAGAATGTTGAGCCCACTTGTTTTGAGGATGATGTTGGTCATACTCATTGGGATGCAGCAATGGATGAGGAGATGGCTGCATCAGAGGCCAATAAGACTTGGGATCTAGTATCATTAGGGCAAGAAATCTATTGGATGTAAGTGGGTTTATAAGATTAAGCACAATGCTGATGGTTCTATTAGTAGGTACAAAGCTAGGCTGGTTGCAAAAGGCTATGCCCAGACATATGGCATAGATTATGAAGAAACCTCAGTCCAGTTGCTAGGATGGTAGCTGTTAGATATGTGATCGCTTTGGCAGCAGCCAAAGGTTGTAGCAAATGGATATGAAGAATTCCTTCTTGCATGGTGATTTGCACGAACAAGTGTATATGGATCAACTAGCAGGTTATGAAGATTTAGAGCATCCCACATATGTGTGCAGGTTGAAGAAGGTACTCTATGGGCTCAAGCAAGCACCTAGAGCATGGTCTGACAAGATCACAGAGTATCTTGTCAATATTGGCTTTTATGTTTTTGATATTGATCACTCACTTTATGTGAGAACGGGAGATGCAGGTTTGGTCATCATAGTCATCTATGTGGATGACTTGATTATTACAGGTGATAGTGATAGTGGGATTGCTGAAGTCAATGACTTTTTGAAGAAGAAGTTTGAGATGAAGGATTTAGGTGAGCTAAGGTACTTCCTTGGCATTGAGGTGATCAGATGTGATGATGGTATATGGTTGTCCCAAAGACAGTATGGCTTGGATATGTTGTCCAAGTATGGTGACAGCATGCAAACCACTTTCAGTCTTGTTAGAGCAGAATGTAAAGCTGAGTGCTGATGTTGGGGATGAGATAGAAGACTCTACTATGTTCAGGAGGATAGTGGGGAGTTTGATCTACATGACCATTACAAGGCAGACTTAAGCTACGCTGTTGGTCTTGTGAGTCAGTTTATGCAAGTACCTAGAAAGCCACATTTGGATGCAGTTAGACGCATATTGAGATATGTGAAGTCCACATTACATTATGGACTTTTCTATGAGGCAGGTACAGATGTACAGGTGTTTGGATACATAGATGCAGATTTGGCTGGTAGTATGTCTGATAGAAGATCTACACATGTTCTCTCTTGGTAGTGCAGCAATTACTTGGAGCAATAAAAAGCAATCTACAGTTGCTTTGTCTAGTACAGAGGCTGAGTATAGAGATACTGCTGTTGCAGCATGTAAGATAGTTATTGAGATATCGAGCTCCACTCGTGATATGCCAGGGTGACCGTTGTGCATTTATGTCACCGACTTGTTAGCTGCAGATGCGATTGGTACACCGCCCATGAATAATAGCTAGATGACAGCTATCCTTATCTACTCTAGTTTGTGGCTCAGTTAGTATGCCATCTTAGTTAGTTGAGTTTGGTTTGAGACCTATATATAGGGTTCTTCTATTTCTATGTACTAGAGTTCTTTTTGGCTTACACAACTAAGAAGAGGAAAATTGTTTTCAGCCTCCACCTGTGTGTGTATTCCTCCATTGTGCAAGCAAGAAAGCTACAAGTGAGACTCCTTCCTTCTCTCCCACAATCCTGACATGGTATCAGAGCCTTGTTCGTGTGGTAAGGAGCTCAAGAAAGCAAACCAAGTTCGCGGTGTTCTAGTAAGAGGACTAGTGTTGCTTTCATTTTTCTGTTTTGGGAGTAAGTCTCTGTAGGTAGCACAGCCGAAAAGTGCAACAATGCATTGTCTCATATTGAGACACCCTTCGTGGTGTAACAAGAGGGCAGTATATGCTATGGGATCGGGCTTTAGCCCTTGGTTGCCTTATTTTTTTGATTCGAGGCCATTTCGGGGCCTGTTTTGGAGGCGGAAGTTTTCCGCACGCACTGAGGAAAGGCCCTGTTTTTTGTTGTGCGACCACTGTTCTACAGGTCGGTGAAAAATTACTGTAGAAATTGCATTGTATGTCTGTGCGCAGAGACATTGGGAGTTACAGAATCATCCTTGTTGCCTGTTGATGCAAAATCATCACTAGGAAGTGACTGTGTGGTCAAATATCACTTTCGTTAGTTTTGCAGATTTGCCCTTGTGAGGCTGAAACTGTGTTTTTTGCAGTGTTCTGTAATGGCGTCTAATTCTCTTTCACAGATTGTCACTGAAAAGCTTGACAAGAACAACTTCCAAGCATGGAAGTTTAGAATGACGAATTTTCTTATGGGAAAAGGATATTGGGAATTCGTTGCAGGAAACGAAGAAGAAACAGTTCTTCCCGATGTTTCCAATCAACAGCAAATGCAGGCATTTAAAGGATGGCATGAGAGAGCCAGAAAAGTTATGTACTGGCTGTCTATCAGTATTTCAGACTCTATGATTGTGCATATTTAGGATGCAAGTACGCCAAAGGAGGCATGGGATACTTTGTCAAAAATGTATAGCATAAATACGCAAGCCAGGAAAATGCAGCTCAAGCAAGAGTTGCACAATGTGCAAAGAGAAAGTATGAGCATCAATGACTACCACATGAAGGTGAAGAAGATTGCAGATGCACTTGCTTCCATTGGGTCGCCAGTGGAAGATGATGATTTAGTTTCTGTGACCTTGAATGGTCTAGAAAAGGATTATGCACAGTTTCGAACATCCATTTCCGTTCGTGAAAGATTTCCTGATTTTGAGGAGTTGATTGCTCTTCTAATTTCTGAGGAGCAAAGAAATAGTGGTGCATCTTATTTAGGAGGAACTTCAAAAGAAGCTGTCTTCTACTCAAATGCTAGAAGAGGTAGAGGCAGAGGTAGAGGAGGCTGATCTGGAGGCTGTGGTAGAAATCAGAATATGCAGCAAACTCAAGAAAACCAGTCCTATGGAGGAGGACGTGGTAACTCTAAAGGCAGGGGAGCCAAAGAGGTCGTGGTGGATAGCAAAGAGGCCAAAATGCAAACAGCAATATTGAATGCTACTACTGTGGTAAAATGGGTCATATGGCTAAAGACTGCTATAAAAAGCAGAATGACATTATGAATGGAAAATTGCAATAAGGGAATTATGCATCTTCTAGTAGACAGGGTGATGATAGAAATGAGCATTTGTTTATGCTGTAGCACATGAACAATTCTGTGACAAGTGCAGAAGAAAGCAACGAAGTGTGGTATGTTGACTAAGGTGCATCAAACCACATGACAGGTCATGCAGAATGGATGCAAGATGCAAGGAAAATGGAAAAACTAGGATTTGTGGAGACTGGTGATGATACTGCACATCCTATTGTGCAAATTGGAAAAATTCATTTGTCTATGCAGGATGGAAAAAAGAAATACATGTCGGATGTATTTCATGTTTCAAATATCACCAAGAACCTGGTTTCTATTGGTCAAATGGTTGAGTAGGGCTTGCAGGTCAGATTTAACCCTCATGGATGCTTTGTTGAGGATATGAAAAATAAAGGTCGCTGGATAGCAAAAGGAAAGAAGAAGGGCAGAATGTTTACGTTGGATGCAGACATGCCTGAATTGAGTGCAGCAATGTTTGCACATGGGACCAGTGTAGTTGTTGCAGATAATTATATCTGGCATAAACGCATTGGTCATGTTAATGTACAGCGACTTAAATCAATGCAAGCCCAAAATATTGTTGCAGGATTGCCTAAATTCAAGGTTGCAAAAATGCATAAGGTATGTGAAGCCTGTCAATTTGGAAAACAGGCAAGGAAACCATTTCCTAGACATGTTCAAGAGAGTCAGAAGCCACTGGAATTAATCCACTCTGATGTGTGGACTACTAAAGCTGCATCTATTGGAGGCTGTCATTATTTTGTCACTTTTATTGATGATTATAGCAGAAAAGTTTGGGTGTATTTTATGAAAAAGAAAAGTGAAGTTTTTGGGCATTTCAAAACTCTTAAAGCTATGGTTGAAAAAGAAACATGCCTGTAAATAAAATGCCTAAGGTCAGATGGAGGGGGAGAGTACCTCTCAAATGAGTTTGCAAGGTTCTTGCAGGAGCATGGCATAATGCAGCAATATTCATGTAGTCATACCCCATAGCAAAATGGAATTGCAAAAAGAAAAAACATACATATTGGAGAGGTATCTCGTGCCATGCTCAATGAAAAAGACCTACCAGATTTTTACTGGGCTGAGGCAATTGCTACAGCAGTCTACATAATGAACAGGACTCCCACTGTAGCAATACATGGCATGACTCCAGAGGAGAGGTATACTCATAGGAAACCAGATATTTCTCATTTGAAAATTTTTGGTTACATTGCCTATGTTCATGTGCCAGATGAGTTGAGATCCAAGTTGGATCCAAAAGCTAAGAAGTGCATCTTTATTGGTTATTCTCTGTAGCAAAAAGGGTATAGATGCTATAACCCTTCTACTCGTAAGTTTACAGTGAGTAGAGATGTTGTTTTTGATGAGATGAGTAGCTGGTATAAACCAGTAAATGTGATTGATAATGTAGATGCACAAAATGGTAATGCTGCACAGAATTCACAGCAGCAATCACAAGATATTAGTGGACCTAGAGCGTCCTCTAGCAGTGGTTCACATTCTTCGCCATGGACAGGCAGATTGAGATCAGGAGAATCTTCTCAAAGCAATGCAGATAGTGGTATGGAGGTATCACGAAAAGGAAAAGAGAAGGTAGATCAGCCCATTTTTTATGTGAATGCAGGTCACTCTTATGTGGATGGTGAATCCAGTGGCTCAGAACAGAGCATTGATGATGAGTTGGGTATTCCTTCTATTGTTACACCTGGAGTAAGGAATACCATGGATGTTTTGAGAGCACCTGGAAGTGAGCCTACTTTTTGCAGGTCTACTAGAGCTAGGTATCCTGTGGATAAGCTAAAATATGATGGATTTACAGCCATTCACTATGCCTATATAGTCAAAGTGATACAGGAACCAGAACCCACTTCTTTTGAGCAAGCCATGGGAAAAGAAAAATGGGAGAAAGCCATGGATGAAGAAATGGATGCTTTGGAAGAAAATGCTACATGGGAATTGGTACCTTTGCCTAAAGATAAGAATGCAATTGGTTGTAAGTGGGTTTATAAGGTGAAACACAATGCAGATGGGTCTATGAATAGATACAAGGCAAGATTAGTAGTCAAGGGGTATGCACAAACATATGGCATTGATTATGAAGAAACATTCACTCCGGTTGCAAGGATGGCAACCATAAGAGCAGTCATTGCTATGGCTACATCAAAGGGATGGTCTTTACATCAGATGGATGTAAATAATGCCTTCTTGCATGGTGATTTGCAAGAAGAGGTCTATATGGAGCAGCTACCAGGTTATGTGCATGCTATTCATCCTGAGTTTGTTTGCAAGTTGAAGAAAGCCTTGTATGGCTTGAAGCAAGCACCTAGAGCATGGTTTGACAAGATAGGACAGTATCTTGCCACTATTGGCTTTCAGATTTCCAAGGCAGATTTCTCACTTTATGTGAGAAAAACAGAGAAAGGTATTATGCTGCTTGTCCTTTATGTTGATGATTTGATTATCACAGGTGATAGTGATGAAGATACCCTTCATGTGAAAATGCTATTGAAGCACAAGTTTGAGATGAAGGATTTGGGAGAGCTACGTTATTTCTTGGGCATTGAGGTGATTAGATCACCAAGTGGGATATGGCTCTTGCAGAGGCAGTATGGATTGGACATGCTGTCCAAATATGGGATGACAGGCTATAAGCCTATTTCAGTTCCTTTGGAGCAGAATGTGAAGTTGAGCGCAGATGCAAGTGAGCTTCTCGAAGACCCTACTATATACAGATGCATAGTAGGAAGTTTAATTTATATGACTATTACCAGGCCAGATTTGAGCTATGTTGTTAGATTGGTAAGTCAATTTATGCAGGCTCCAAGGAAACCGCATTTGGATGCGGCTAGACGCATACTCAGGTATTTGAAGTCCACATTGCAGTATGGACTATTTTATGGGACTAGGGTTCAGATACAGTTGCATGGATACACTGATGCTGATTGGGCTGGTATTATTTTTGATAGACGATCTACCAATGGATATGTGTTCTCTTTTGGGAGTGTTGCAGTCACTTGGAGCAGCAAGAAACAGCCTACAGTTGCCTTGTCGAGCACAGAGGCTAAGTGTAGGGGTACAGCAATGGCTGCATGTGAGGTAGCTTGGTTGCATAAGCTACTTTATGATATGCATCAGCCTACAGATGGGCCAGTTGTCATTTATTGTGACAACATGAGTAGTATACACTTAGCAAATAACCCAGTCTATCATGCTAGAACAAAGCACATTGAGGTGCATTATCACTATGTGCGGGAGAGGGTTTTACTAGGCCTTATTGATCTAGTTTATGTCAGCACAGAGGATCAGGTAGCTGACATATTTATGAAGGCATTGTTGAGATGACAAGCTCAACACATGCAGACATTGATGATGGACCGCCTGGTTAGATGGGTCCACACGTCTACACTTAGCACGTCGGTGGTCATTATGACTCTCACATGGCCACTGACTCATTACTTATTATATTCAGGTTGTTACACCTATTTACAGCTGGCATAGTTATAGCACTAGTCGACTAGTGTAGTCGGTTATGCATTGTTTGACTTAGTAGGCCACTTTCCTTTTATGTTGTATCTTATCTATACTTTGTGTACATTTGTAAAGAGTGTGGAAGAAGAAGAAAAAACCAGCAAGAAAACGTTTTGGCCTCCATCTCTCTTCTTGTCTCTTGAGTGAGCTTCTCTTCGTGCATTCTATGTGTGTTCGGCGTAGCATCTTGAGCAACCCCCTCCACCACGCGATTCTTGACATGGTATCAGAGCCGCGCCATTGAGAGAGGCTGATTTTAAAGGTTGAAGCAAAGGAGAAGAAGCAAGGTTTGAGCAAGCAAGCCACGGGTAAGAAGCTCTCCCATCCTTCCACTCTTTCTCTTGGATAGTGCCTGTGGAGGCACCGGAAGCAGGGCAGAGCAAAAATCTCAAATTGCAGTGAGATTTGGTGTGCGCGAAGAGCGCTGTATATTCTGCAGATCAGCCCTTTAGGGCTATCGCAGTTACTTTGGGCATTTGAGGCCGTTTCAGGGCCCGTTTTAGAGCCGCAAGGTTGCGGACAGCAGTTTTAGGGTACGCTGTGACTTCGGCTGTATCGATCGAAAGTGGGTGCGCAGGTTACAGATTTCAGATCTGTAAGATCAAAGGTGTTTACCAGTGAGTAAACACAAGGTTTATCTGCAAACTGGTTGCAAATTGCATGTATTGTTGAGCAGACAGTGAAAAAGGCTGTCTGGTGTATTGCTGTGCACTACAGGTCGAGGGTTGCAGAAGATTTGCTTGCTGTTTGGTATTATTCTTGTGATAATGGCAGAGAATAGTGGAAGCCCCATCATTGAGAAGCTCGACAAGAACAACTACCCTTCATGGAAGTTCCGGGTCACGAACTTTCTTATTGGAAAATGCCTCTATGAGTTCGTTTCAGGTGAAGAAAAGGAGCCGGAGGTGAGTGATCCTCCAACTACAGAAGAGATAAAGGCATGAAAGGAATGGAATGCAAAAGACAAGAAGGTCATGTGTTGGTTGTCTACAATAATTGACAATAATATATTGGGACACATTAGAAATGCAGAGAACGCATATGCAGCTTGTACCATACTTGAAAGTATGTTTTCTGTAAATACAAAGGCACGGAAGATTCAACTCAAGCAAGAGTTGAATACATTAAAGAAAGGGAAGATGTCTATAAATGAGTATGCACTGAAGGTAAGAAGCATTGCAGATGCATTGGCAGCGATTGATGCAATGCCCGATGATGATGATTTGGTGTCGTCTACCTTGGGTGGACTTAATAATGAAAAGGCTTGGAAGTCTTTTGTAACTTCCGTATATGTCAGAAAGCCATTTCCAGATTTTGATGAGTTGGTCTCCCTCATGATCACTGAAGAGATCAACATGCAGAGTGAGACATCTGAAAGAAGCGGTGAACAAGTCCAAGCTTTCTACTCCAGTTCAGGAAGGGGGCGTGGCAGGTTCTCTTCAAGAGGCCATGGTACAGGACGTGGTAATGACAACCAGCAAAATAGATTGAATCAGCAATTTGGCGATATGCAGGTTTCAGGAGGTCGTGGTAACTTTAGAGGCAGGAGGAGCTTTAGAGGAAGAGGTGGATGGCAGAACAGAGGTTCTAACAACTCTGGTATTGTGTGCCACTACTGTGGTTAAACAGGTCATATTGCAGCCCAATGTTATGCTAAGAGAGATGATATCCGCAGTGGTAAGTTGCAGCAAGGAAACTATGCATCGTCTTCACGACAGAATGAAGACAAAAATGAACGTCTGTTTGTTATACAGCATATGTTGAATGCTGTTACAAGAAAGGGAGCACATGATGATGTTTGGTATGTTGATTCAGGTGCATCCAATCATAGCCATGCAGAATGGTTTGGAGAGATGCAAAATTTGCAGAATGCAGGTTATGTGCAGGCGGGTGATGACTCATGCCACCCAATTTCACATATTGGAAAAGTTCCCTTGTCCTTGCATGATGGTAAGACAAAGAGTCTTTCAGATGTATTACATGTGCCATCTATTACAAAGAACTTGGTGTCAGTCGGTCAAATGGTAGAGCAAGGGCTGCAAGTCAGATTTAATGCAAAGGGCTGCTTTGTAGAAGATTTCAATGACAAGTGCAGGTTGGTAGCAAAGGGAAGTAGAGTTGGACGTATGTTTACTCTGGATGCTGGAATTCCTACTATGAATGCTGCTATGTATGCCAAAGGAAAAGGTGTTGTTGCAGACATTGAAATTTGGCACAAACGCATTGGACATGCAAATGTACAAAGGGTGAAATTAATGCAATCCAAAGGGTTGGTTACAGGTTTGCCTACTTTTAAAGTTGCAGAATTTCAGAAGGTATGTGAAGCATGTCAGTTTGGTAAGCAGGCAAGACAACCCTTTTCACATGACAGAGATGTAAGCAGAAATATCCTTGATGTTGTGTATACAGACATTTGGGGGCCTACGCAAAATGTATCTCTTGGAGGTAGTTCATACTTCGTCACATTCATTGATGACTGTTCTAGAAAGCTGTGGGTATATTTTATGAAGGAAAAGAGTGAAGCGTTTGAGCACTTTAGAACTTTCAAGGCTACAATTGAAAGAGAAACAGGCTTGAAAGTAAAGTGCCTGAGGTCAGATGGAGGGGGAGAGTACCTCTCAAATGAGTTCAGTGATTTTCTGAGGTCTCATGGGATAAAGAGGCAGTTCACATGCAGGTATACCCCACAGCAAAATGGGGTTGCAGAAAGGAAAAACAGGCATATTGCAAAAGTTGCACGTGCCTTGATGACTGAAAAGAATATGCCTAAGCATTTTTTGTCTGAGGCTGTTCATACTGCTGTTTATATTATGAACAGAACTCCCACAGCTGCAGTTCATGGTATGACCCCCGAAGAATGTTTTACAGGTAAGAAGCCTGATGTTTCACACGAAAGTATTTGGCTGCATTGCGTATGTTCATGTGCCAGATGAGTTGCGGAAGAAACTGGATCCAAAGGCTGAAAAGTGTATCTTTATTGGATACTCTTTAGAGCAGAAAGGGTATCGCTGTTACAACCCTGTCACATGTAAGTTCAGAGTGAGCAGGGATGTCATCTTTGATGAAATGAGCAGTTGGTATGCATCTAGTGGTGATGCATTGGATGTTGATGATGATCATGACACTCATGTGCAGGCTGAAAGGCAAGAATCACGGACTCTTAGTGGACCAGAGACATCATCTGGTAGTCCTTGGTCTGGGAGACTAAGGAGTACCTCTACATCTTCGAGTGCATCTAGTAGCACTACAGGTAAAGACAAAGGAAAGAATAAAGTGTCAGAAGGCATTGATACAGTTCTTGATGGAGACTCCAGTGGCTCAGAGAGCTTGGATGATGAGCTTGGCATTCCTTCAGTGAGGACTCCAGGTGTGCAGAGAGCACGTGTTAATGCAAAGACTCCATTGAGTGATCCAGTGGTACGCAGGTCTAGCAGGGTGAGAAACCCTGTTAAAAGATTTGTTTTTGAGGGTTATGCAGCTCACCATTATGCTTATATGGTGAAACTAGTTGAGGATGTTGAGCCCACATGTTTTGAGGAGGCTGTTGGTCATGCTCATTGGGATGCAGCAATGGATGAGGAGATGGCTGCATTAGAGGCCAATAAGACTTGGGATCTAGTATCATTGCCGAAGGGAAAGAAAGCTATTGGATGTAAGTGGGTTTATAAGATTAAGCACAATGTAGATGGTTCTATTAGCAGGTACAAAGCTAGGCTGGTTGCAAAAGGCTATGCCCAGACATATGGCATAGATTATGATGAAACCTTCAGTCTAGTTGCTAGGATGGCAACTGTCAGATGTGTGATTGCTTTGGCAGCAGCCAAAGGTTGGAGGTTGCAGCAAATGGATGTAAAGAATGCCTTCTTGCATGGTGATTTGCAGGAAGAAGTGTATATGGATCAGCCAGCAGGTTATGAAGATTTAGAGCATCCCACGTATGTGTGCAGTTGAAGAAGGCACTCTATGGGCTCAAGCAAGCACCTAGAGCATGGTCTGACAAGATTAGAGAGTATCTTGTCAATATTGGCTTTTATGTTTCTGATGCTGATCACTCACTTTATGTGAGAAAGGGAGATGCAGGTTTGGTCATCATAGTCATCTATGTGGATGACTTAATTATTACAGGTGATAGTGATAGTGGAATTGCTGAAGTCAAGGGCTGTTTGAAGATGAAGTTTGAGATGGAGGATTTAGGTGAGCTAAGGTACTTCCTTGGCATTGAGGTGATTAGATGTGATGATGGTATATGGCTGTCCCAAAGACAGTATGGCTTGGATATGTTGTCCAAGTATGGTATGACTGCATGCAAACCACTTTCAGTCCCGTTGGAGCAGAATGTAAAGCTGAGTGCTGATGTTGGGGATGAGATAGAAGACCCTACTATGTTCAGGAGGATAGTGGGGAGTTTGATCTACATGACCATTACAAGGCCAGACTTGAGCTACGCTGTTGGTCTTGTGAGTCAGTTTATGCAAGTACCTAGAAAGCCACATTTGGATGCAGTCAGACGCATATTGAGATATGTGAAGTCCACATTAGATTATGGACTTTTCTATGAGGCAGGTACAGATGTACAGGTGTTTGGATACACAGATGCAGATTGGGCTGGTAGTATGTCTGATAGAAGATCTACCAGCGGATACATGTTCTCTCTTGGTAGTGCAGCAGTTGCATGGAGCAGCAAAAAGCAATCTACAGTTGCTTTGTCGAGTATAGAGGCTGAGTATAGAGGTGCTGCTGTTGCAGCATGTGAGGTAGTATGGCTGCAAAAGCTATTGGCTGATTTGGATGTGCAGGTGGAAGGTCCAGTTGTCATTTATTGTGACAACATGAGCAGTATACAGTTGGCTAGGAACCCTGTGTTCCATGCCAGGACAAAACATATTGAGGTACACTACCACTTTGTGAGAGAGAAGGTACTAGCAGGTGAGATTGACTTGGTGTATGTCAGCACACAGGATCAGATAGCTGACATCTTCACGAAGGCATTGGGTACAGAGAAGCTTCAAAAGTTTCGAAGCTTACTTGGAGTTGTAGAGATGCAGTTGAGCTTGAGGGGGAGTGCTGAGATGACAAGCTCAACACATGCGGACATTGATGATGGACCGCCTGGTTAGATGGGTCCACACGTCTACACTTAGCACGTCGGTGGTCATTATGACTCTCACATGGCCACTGACTCATTACTTATTATATTCAGGTTGTTACACCTATTTACAGCTGGCATAGTTATAGCACCAGTCGACTAGTGTAGTCGGTTATGCATTGTTTGACTTAGTAGGCCACTTTCCTTTTATGTTGTATCTTATCTATACTTTGTGTACATTTGTAAAGAGTGTGGAAGAAGAAGAAAAAACCAGCAAGAAAACGTTTTGGCCTCCATCTCTCTTCTTGTCTCTTGAGTGAGCTTCTCTTTGTGCATTCTATGTGTGTTCGGCGTAGCATCTTGAGCAACCCCCTCTACCACGCGATTCTTGACAGGCATTGGGCGCAGAGAAGCTGCGCAAGTTCAAAGACCTACTTGGTGTACATGAATTGGGATTGAGCTTGAGGGGGAGTGTTGAGATATGGAGCTCCACTCGTGATATGCCAGGGTGACCGTTGTGCATTTATGTCACCGACTTGTTAGCTGCAGATGCAGTTGGTACACCGCCCATGAATAATAGCTAGATGATAGCTATCCTTATCTACTCTCGTTCATGGCTTAGTTAGTATGCCACCTTAGTTACTTGAGTTTGGTTTGAGATCTATATATAGGGTTATTCTATTTCTATGTACTAGAGTTCTTTTTTGCTTACACAACTAAGAAAAGGAAAACTGTTTTCAGCCTCCACCTGTGTGTGTATTCCCCCATTGTGCAAGCAAGAAAGCTATAAGTGACACTCCTTCCTTCTCTCCCACAATCTTGACAATAGTATGGCTACAAAAGTTATTGGTTGATTTAAATGTATAGGTGGAAGGTCCAGTTGTCATTTATTGTGACAACATGAGCAGTATATAGTTAGCTAGGAACCCTATGTTCCATGCGAGGACAAAACATATTGAGGTACACTACCACTTTGTGAGAGAGAAGTTACTAGCAGGTGAGATTGACTTGGTGTATGTCAACACAGAGGATCAGATAGCTGACATCTTCACGAAGGCATTGGGTACAAAGAAGCTTCAAAAGTTTCGAAGCTTACTTGGAGTTGCAGAGATGCAGTTGAGCTTGAGGGGGAGTATTGAGATGACAAGCTCAACACATACAGACATTAATGATGGACCTCCTAGTTAGATGGATCCACACGTCTACACTTAGCACGTCGGTAGTCATTATGACTCTCACATGGCCACTAACTCATTACTTATTATATTCAGGTTGTTACACCTATTTACAGCTGAGATAGTTATAGCGCCAGTCGACTAGTGTAGTTGGTTATGCATTGTTTGACTTAGTAGGCCACTTTTCTTTATGTTGTATCTTATTTATACTTTGTGTACATTGTAAAGTGTGTGGAAGAATAAGAAGAAGAAACCAGGAAGAAAACGTTTTGGCCTCCATCTCTCTTCTTGTCTCTTGAGTGAGCTTCTCCTTATGCATTCTATGTGTGTTCGGCACAGCATCTTGAGCAAGTCCCCCTACCACACGATTCTTGACAATTAGGAAGGACTTAGAGGTCTTCATATATGACTTATGTATTCACTCTACTTAGAGGAAACACATATAGACTCCGAGCAGTAATTGAATGGTGTCAACTATATTGTCTCTCATTGAACCTCTTGAAGTGCTAGTTTTGGGTGAAGCATGGATGTATCCTAGGACACGTGGTGTCAAAGAATGGCATTGCCACATATTTTTCAAAGATCAGTGTCATTGTTGACCTTCCACCCCCAATTGATTACAAGGGTGTTCAATGCTTCTTAGGCCATACATGGTATTATCGACGGTTCATGTTGAACTATGCATTTATTACTAGACCTCTATACAAGTTGTTAATCATATTCGAATGGACCGAAGAATGCAAATGTGCATATGAGGAACTGAAAAAGACTCTAACAATGGCACCAATTCTACGAGCCCCAGACTGGACTCTCATGTTCCATGTGCACATTGACACTTCAAAATTTTCCGTAGGAGTTGTGTTGTGCTACCTTGGTGAACGCAACCTAGTGAGCTTTGCTAGCAGACAACTCACTAAGACCAACATAAATTACTCAACAATGGAGAGAGAGGGCTTGTGGCCATGGTATTTGCTGTAAAGAAAATTTAGCATTATATTTTGGCTACACCTTTTACCTTCTTTCTTGACCATCAAGCCTTGTTGTATCTTGTTAACAAACCTTGTGCTATGGGATGTATCATTAGACAGCTACTTCTCCTTTTGGAGTTTGACTTCTTCATGGTAGCGTGAAAAGGGAAGCAGCATTACATAGTTGACCATATGTCTCGTATCCCCATAGTAGAATCCGCTGAGCAAGGCATTGTAGATAAACTGCTAGAAACACATCTTTTCAGCTTGTCTAGCAAAAAATATTTGTTTAGAGCCGACATGATGTCATATTGAGTAAATAACATAGTTCAAGTACTTGAGCATAGACTACTTGAACAACCAATAGAAAAGGCCCAACTTAGGCGGCTCATCCTAAAGATTCAACCCTATCAGTTGATAGCAAGCCAACTCTACAAGTTGTGGCAGGACGAGTAACTGTGCAGATGCATGTGTGAACATGAGATGCATGACATACTCATAGAGACACACGACAGAATTGCAGGAGGACACTTCAGTGGAGATGCAACAGGCCACAAGGTGTTGCAGTCTTAGTTGTGGTGGCCTACTCTATTTTGAGATGTAGCATGATTTGTGAAGCATTGTGATGAGTGCCAATGGACTAAGGTCCCTATTCGTAAGGATTACATGGAGCTAACCCCAATTATTGCACAAAAACCCTTCAAGAAATGGAGGATTCACTTCATTGGACCCATCAATCCCTCATCACAGCATTCATAATCCAAATACATCATTGTTGCCACTGACTATCTAACGAAATGGACAGAAGCACGAGATATGGAGCCCCGAGAGGAACACCAAGGAAAAGGGAATTCTCTTGCAAGAAAATCTATCTTGTAACATCAACAAGCTTGTTTATCATGTTTCATATGATCACAATGAAGAAAAGAACACCAGGCACAACAAATCTTCATACAGCATCATGTAGATCTCCCACGGTTTTTAATAGAATCAACCATATTCTTCAACATCTTCACAAAATCCATCAATAGAACAAAGAAAGAAAAGAAATACACCATCTTTGAATGGAAATACATCACATAGTATTCATCTTCAATATCTTCATAGTCTTCTCTCTCAATCTCTCATATACAATCACTTTGTTTGAGTAGAATTAGCTATCTCTGACTCTCTCTCTCTCCCTCCATCAATAATACATCATATCCTCACTACAATCTCTCAAAAATCACCCTCAATAATTCCTCTTAGGTCGTGGATACCCCTCCCAAGAGGTATGTCTGATATGAAGAGTCACCAGAGCCACTACAGTGTCCTTTCATAGCTCACTACTGTCACTTCACTCTAGTCTTCACTTAAGTCTTCAGCAGCTACTTCTTCCACTTCTTTCAGCTCTTTTGCACTTGTATTCACCTCTTTCCAAGGCTAGAAAACTTTCCCAAAGTCACACATATATTCCACAGAACACTTACAGAAGCATACAGAACAGTCTACAGAACAGTACCAGAACAACTATAGTACAGAACAGAAGCAGAAGCTCTACAGAAGACCTACAGAAGGTTACAGAAGGTTATCAAAACCTCATAACTCATTCTCAAATCATTCCAAACTCTCACAAACCATTCAATAAGCTTTCACAATATCTCATTCTTCATCAATCAATACTCCATCCCTCCTTACAGAAGACAATCAGAACAAAACAAACCAAAACAGAGCAAAACAGAAGGTATACAGAACCTATCAGAACATCACAGAACCACCAACAAACATCATGATCTTCCAAAACACAATCAATATCATCCAAAACATTCTCAAACCACTTCCAAATCAATCAATCATCTCATAAAATCAACCATTCAACTCTCAAAAACAACAAAAATCAGCCAAAAAAACAAGTCATTTCAACACTCAACATATCCCCACACTTAATAAGGAAGCGTCCTCGCGACCCAGGAAAAAGGGAATACAAGGGCATTGAAAAACTCAATGTTGATCTTCAATATCTTCTCACAAAGAATCCATCCACCACGACCCCAACTTATAACCTGTTTCTGATAGAAAAATACAAAGAAAGGAAAACTCTTTATACATTAATACCTCTTATCAAACTAAAAATCACAACAAATTTTGTAAAGGATATAAAAGTTTGCTTCTTCTTCATCTGCATCTGCTTCAATTCTCCAACCATGAACCCAACACCACAATTTTCCAAAACGTAGCTCGTACACGAAATCCCATAGGATACCACCACATTCGTTTGACATAAATGAACTCACAACACAAACACTAATACACAACACAACCATCTGAATGACTCCTCAAAAAGAGAGTTTTGCATTAAAAACTTCCACCATACATTGGAAAGGTATCAATGAAGATGATCCCTCTTAAAAGATTGATGTTGTCGGAAGTGATCCATAGATAAGGATTCATCTACAAAGTTTTTAGGAGGATTTTGAAAAAATTGGAGACAGCACATCCTTTCCAACAGGACCAGGTATCTGCTAGGCAAACAGAGGGCATGAAAATATAGTATCTCCAACTGTTGGGAATCAATGCTAACATTGACATTCATGCACAACTTTGGAATAGGCTTTGAAACATTATGAGAGTGCCTATGCATATACGCCAGGTACCAAGCAAAGTGAGCAGTTAATCTCACTGAGGGATCTGCAGACTGTGAATACTGTTGGGCAAAATGAACATAATTCTGATAAGCTTGACTGGAAGCTGTCCATTCTCCTGGAATTACTGGCCAATTAATCTGCGGTCCTGTAAGGCAATCATCCGAACTCCATCCCCTTCTTCTGGAAATCTGATTATCAAACCCGTCACAGTCACTAACCAACTGAGGTAGTTGAGATATGGAAGTGTTAGGAGAGGGTAGTGGAATAAGGTAAAGTGGATGAAGGGAAGGATAGGAAAAATCATAAAAGGAAGAAAAGGTTAAAGAAGGAGTGGCAGAAATTTGTAAGGAATCACTAAGGAACGGTGTTAACTGATAAATAGGAAATGTAGAGGGTACATTAATGGAGGGAGAAGGACAGGGTGGAGAAGGGGAAAATACCCTATCCTCAATAAAGGAACAGTAAGTGAAAATAGGAATTTGAGGGAAAGATGAAGGTTGGAAAAGAAGGGGTAAAATAATTGTGGAATTAGACTGACAAAGGGAAAGATATATAGCATAGCGGTGAGCCATTTGTTGGTAATAGAGGAGGGTAGGAACAGAAGGTCCTAAGAGAGATCGTCTATGATAGGCATCAAAGAAGATAGCATCAAACGGATTATGTTTTGAAAGATAGGTTAAGAGATCCATCCTCAGTTGGTTAGTACTCTGGGCAAAGGTAGGAGCTGTGTTTTGTCTTTGATTGAGAACCACCGAATCAATCATGGGATGCCACGAATTATCCTGACAATCAGCTACTTTGGAGGAATAACTTTGGAACATGTCAGCTATGCGCAACTCCAAATGATTGACATACAGAACAGCCTGTAAGACCACATCCCCCACATACCATGCCATATCTACCTCATCTGGAATTAACAAATCTCCTCGGAGATACATGTATGACATCAACATGGTATCTGGCGTGACAGAATCTTCAAAGACCATTCTGACTACCTCTGTCAACAACTCAGCAGACCAAGCCCCACTCCAGCCATCCTCTGGAAAAGGTAAATCCATCGTGGAAAGCTTCATGTAGAAGACCAACTTCTGTAAGTGGTAGTGGACAAAGAAAGAATGGTCTAGTAAGACATATTCCTGAAACTGCTCAAAAGTAGACCATAACAAGTCCATTCTGGACTGCAATCTTTCCACTTTATCTTGGAATAGAGGGCACAAAGTAGCCTGTCTCTGAAGAGCAGCCAAGTCCTACTGTGAAAGAGAAGGAATCAATGGAACAGGAGGGCTTGGAGGAACAGAGTGGGACTTTGCAAGCTGATCTTGCAACTGCTGGATTTGGGAGGCTTGGTTGGCCACTGTGTCATTAGCAGTCTGTAAAGCTGAAATCTTGTCATCTAAGATAGCTTGGAACTCCGTCGCTTCTCTGGACATCCTCTCCTTCTCCTCTGAAAGGCTAGTAACCTGAGAGTGAGCCTCGAATAACTGGGTCTTCAATGAAGAAATCTCATCGCTTTGGGTGGCAACCAGTTGGGTTTGCTGTTCCATTTGCTTAAACAAATCTGCTAGGGTATCCTTAGCAGAAGCTAACTCAGATGTTGCCTTATGAAACTGGTCTTTGGACTGCATGAGCTCTTCATAGAAAGATGCGTACAGCTGTTGAACACAGTCTATCACTGACAACTCAATGGAACTTTGAATATCCTTGCAGAGGAAAGGAATGGCATCTCCTGAGACGAGACTGTTCAGGGAAGGAACTGAGATCTCCAATTATCCTTCTCGATGTGCTCGGAACAGGTTATTACAAGTGAGATACCCAAGGAGTTCACTGCCAGAAGTAGCAGGGATAGGCACTGAGGGAAGTATAGCAGGGGCTTTATCCGCTACCCGCTTCAAGCGTTTGCGCTATATGACTAAGAGAGGCGGAGAATCATCATCCTCTATGTCAATGGGTTCTGACTCTTCTGAAGGTGGAGGAGGAGGTACTGGATCTGATGGAGGAGGTGGAGGCACAGTCTTCTGTAAACCTGAATAGGTCAAGAAGCCGGACAAATATGATCCGTATGTAACATTGGTAACATTACCCCGGGTGACTTTAACAAAACGCTGATCCATTTTAATGAGGAGGTAAGTGCTCCAATCAATAGCAACTCCTTTCAACACCATCCTGGAAGCTGTGAAAAGCTCTTTGGACAAATAGTGGGATGGCGTTTTGGCAGGCATAAACCTGTCCTGAAGAAACTGACACATCGTCTTCCATACGGGATTAGTAATCATAGAAAAGGAAACTCCTGAAGAGTTTATCACCTTCTTAACATCAAGGATTTCCCTTGTCTGCTTCTGCAACAGCTTCAGAATCTCTTCATTAGAGAAAAGCTGACGAGTGGTCACAAAAGGTTCTCCTTTGAAGGGTAAAGACAGAGCCTTCCCTAGGCCTCGAGATGTCAAAGTCATAGACATTCCTTGGACTACGCCTGTCTTCTTGCTGTAAGAGGCCAGGAACTCATCACATAACGACGGATCCTATGGAAGCAGGGGAAAAGGAGTAGCCACAAAAGCAGTAAGTCCCGCCTTCGTGAGGGACTCAAAAGTAAGTAGGGAAGAGTATTCCCTACTAACTAATGGGACGTACTGGATAGGGGGAGGAGCATGAGAAGGCGCCATTCAGATGGTTACACACACACCACAAACACAGACAATCAAGGAGAATGCCTGCAAAGCAACAGACAAAAACCAAGGATAAGAGAATTACCAATAAAACGTGACTCAATCTACGAACCCCAAGCAAACCACATCCTAGAAAAAATTTGACATGACCTTGAGACAAATGCGACCGAAAGCTTCATGCGATGCATCAGACAAACACCCAGAACCCTGTATCAGGCAACAAAAGAAAAAAAAACTGCATAGCATACCCTTAACCGTAACTAAGACAGGAAACCAAAATAAGACCACATTCGACACATATCAAAACTATATCTGTGATAAACCAAGACTGGACCATGGAAAATAACTCTAAGGACTGCGCATACCCATCCCACGAAACGGTTCATTAAAAAGGGGAATGAAGTGCAGTGAGGGGGGAATTAATTTAATGAAGGGTTGATTTTAATAAATTATTAAAAATGGGTGAATTTTTATTAGGTGATAAACCTTAGCAAGAAAACGGCGGTTCCTTATTATAAATTAAATTACCAATTATTAGGTTAAACCGGTGCATTAATTCGATTCCCGGACTTCGATTCCCGACTGGGTCTCTAAATGCAATTCATTGATTACAAATTAAGGTGATGTGGAGTGCTTTTTTGCCAGCGCGTGCTCATGTGACGGCTGGTTTATTTTAATTAAAATGTTAAAGTGCCTCTGTAGCGCACGTAGCGCGTGCTAAGTGAACGGCTGGTTTATTTTAATTTAAAAAGATGTGTGTGTTGAGCGCGAATGCGCATGGAAACTGTGGGTGAATTAAAGGGTTCATTTTAACAATTAATTTGGATTAAGGAAAAAATCAAAATAAATAAAACACCTAAAATAAATACCTGGAAGGGGTGTGTATGTAATGCAGGAATGCGCACAGGAGAGTCGCCCAAAAGAAGTGAATCCAGTAAAGGAAAAGTAAAGACCACTAAGGAACAACAAACACAACACCTTAGCGGATGTGTGGATTTGGTTGGTGTTGGTTGGTTATGTTTATTTTATTATTATTATTATTTTATTTTTTATTTTATTGTATTTTTTTTCTTATTTGTTTTTGTTGGTATTAAGTTGTGATTATTTATGGTTGAATAAATGGAAAATGAGCAAGGGAGGTGAGGGGAATTTTTTAGAATTTTTTTAGATTTTTTTACGATTTTTAAATGAATTTTCTACATTTATTGGCAATTTAGGGAATTAATTAGGAAATATTGAATTTGCAGAAATTTTAGGGTAGGTAATTTCCAGCGGACAAACTCCCAAAAATTGGCAAAAAGCAAAAGGAATTTGTAAAAAAATTTCTGAATTTTTTTATGGAAAAATTAATTTAGAAATTAATTAAATCACATAAATCATGTTAATCAAATAAGTCAGGTAGGAATAAGTCAGTTAAGTCTGGTTAGTGTGGGTAAGTCATGTGAGGCTAACTAAGTCAGTCAGGTTAAGGTAGTCAGCTAGGTTAGTCAGCTAGGTTAGTCAACTAGGTTAGGTGGTTAGTGGGTGGGGTTAGGTTAGTTAATTAGGGTTAGGGTTAGTAAACCTAGTTAGGGTTAATTTAGGGTTAGGGAGTGGGGTTAGGTTAGTTAACCTAACTAAGGTTAAGTTAGGGTAAGGGGGTGGGGTTAGGTTAGTTAACCTAACTAAGGTTAAGTTAGGGTAAGGGGGTGGGGTTAGGTTAGTTAACTAGGGTTAGATGAACTTAATTAGGGTTAGTTGAACTGAATTAGGGTTAGTTGAACTGAATTAGGGTTGGTTGAACTGAATTAGGGTTGGTTGAACTGAATTAGGGTTAGTTGAACTGAATTAGGGTTAGTTGAACTAACCGAATGAGGGTTAGAGAGGGGTTAGAGAGGAGGAGATAGGTGGTGGCATTGGAGGCTCCAGGGGCGGGCTGCAGGCACTGCGGCTGGAGGTGGCTGGAGATGGAAGGGGACGCGGCGTGGCATGGCGGCTCCAGGGGCGGGCTACAGGAGCTGCGGCTGGGAGGAAGCCCGCAGGCGGCGGCGGTCTGGAGAAACACGACGGCGGCACGGGCTGGAGGAACACGATGGCGGCGACGGGCGTCCAGGCGGCGACGGCGGGTGGCCCACGGGGGAGAGGACGGCGCTGCGAGAGGAGGGCGGTCCGGGGCAACTTCACGGGCGGCAGGCGAGGACCACAGGGCGGCAGCTGGAGAGCGAGGACGACGGCGGCACGGGCGTTGTCCAGGGCGGCCACGGCGGGAGAGGCGCAGAACCTGCAAGGGCGTGGAGGAGGCAACGGAGGAGGGGAGAAAGAGGAGGAGGAGGGGAAGATGAGAGGGAGAAGAAGGAGGGGAAGAGGAGGGCAGGTGGGAGAACGGAGGGGAGAAGAGGGAGAGGGAGGGGGTTGGAGGGAAGGGGTGGGCAGTTGGGGAGAAGGGGTGGGCAGGGGCAATGGGTGGGCGGGGTGGTTGGGTAGGGACAAGGGTAGGGTAGGGTAGGGGGTGGGCAGGGCAGGGTAGGGACCAAGGGGGGGAAGAGGGTGGGCCAAGGGGGTTAGGCAGGGCCCAAGGGCGCATACCCCCGCCCCGCGCACGTGCGCGGGGCGGGGTAAAAAAATTTGCCGTGACGGAATTGAAATGACGCTGGGATGACGGTATGGGTTATGCGGACACGACCGGGGCGCATGGAGACTCGTAAAATCGAAAAAGGGCGCGTTCACACGCAAAACGGGCGCGCGAATACATGTAACAATAAAGAAAAAATAATAACTCCCAATTCGGACGTCAAAACGAAATAGCGTAAAAACAAAAAGTGGGCAGGACGGCAGGGAGAAAACAAGAAAAATATATGACGGAGGTTCCGGGGGGGGTAAAGGACGGTCAAGTGCAAAAAACCCAAAAAATGAACCAAAAAATGCAATTAAAAATTAATATCGAAAGATCCATGCATCGGAATGAGGTGCAGAAGAAAGGAAAACTGTGCAGAAAGATGTGCCCGACAATCCTATCACATCAAAACATAATTCCGACTGAGATAAGACGCGTTCACATGGGAAAACCCCAAAAAACAAACCCGAAAATGGAATCGAAAATGAATATCGGACGAACCGTTCACCGGAATGACATACTGTAAGAAGGAAAAATGTCCGCAAGAAGGGGGGACACAGGGTTATCATGTTAAACCGCAGGTCCGGTGGAAGGAGGAGGAGTTTACATGTGAAAAACTCCAAAAATACTCCCGAAAACACATTTAAAAATTAATAATAAAAAATCCAGAAGTCGAAAAAGGGTGAAGGACAAAGGAAAAAGTTGGGGGAAGGCACAGGGGACACGACTGTCAAATCAAATTGGAATTCCGATGCAAACAGGGCAGGTTCACATGGAAAAATGTCAAAAATAAGCATGAAAAAGTCGTAAAAACCCGGAAAATTAATAATGGACAAACCGTGTATCGGAATGATGCGGAATAAAAATGAAAAATGTCAGGGAAAAAGTGGTGGTCAGGGCTAGGACATCAGAGCATGGTTTCGAAGCAAGAAAAGCGCGTTCACATGGAAAACCGGCTAAATTGCGCAAAATGCTTCAAAAATTAATAACGCAAAAACCGTGCACCGGAATAGGGGTAGGTAAAAAGGAAAAATGATCAGTTCAAAGGGAGGAACAGGGCTATAAAGTTGGATTTGGACTTTGGTGAACGTAGGGTGCATTCACATGGAAGGACCTCAAAATCAAGGAATAACGAGAAACGGCAAAGGAACAATCCCAAAGGGGGGTGGAACATAACCGGGTGGGTGGGAAGGGATCCCATGAGGGTAAAAGCAAGGCAAGGCATACATGCCTGAGCAGGGTAAGGCATATGCAGAGGATATGCAATGTAGACGCGCAGGGACGCGTCCCCACACTTAAGACCTTAACGGATAGGGTTAACCGAGCAACAGGGACCTAGGACCACGCCACAGACCATCCACTAACGTCCCCACACTTAAAACATGACCGTCATGAAGAAACCAAAGTGTAGGGTTAGAAAAACTTGGCCCGTTTCGTCAAGAATCAAGGTTGAGTGTCGACGGCACGTTCACTGTGGTTGTCGGCGCTGGAGGGACCAAGGCATCTTCTCGGCACACGTCCGTCATGGAAGGGACCACGCAGCAGCACCCAGGGAGGTAGCTGATGGAAGGAGTCGCAGGAAATGCATCGATGATGAGGGATATTTCACTCAACTCGCAATCACTCAATTGCAATGAAAGAACAGTCACTCGCCCCATGACTAATATCACTCGAGGAAGAATGATTAAAACCCATATCTCATACCCGGTTGAGGAATCAACAAGGGGGAAATGGTGCAGAAAGAGTATGCCAGGGTGCACAGTTGATGGTGCAGTAGTGCGTCCAACCCGTCTGGCATAGGTGCAAGGAGGAAGGCAAGGGAGCCTTACAGTGCAGTGTACAGAACAGGGTGATGTGCCTTGTGATGACGGTAAAGACCCATCCCGTGGGTGCACAAGGAAAGTGGAACATACTTGACTCCAAGTGTCGTAACGTCCCTCAAACGCACCTCTCGGTAAATGATTGAAGAAACACCAGTCACACTCAGCCCACCCTCTGTCTCACTCTCTGTTGATAGATACAAGAGGGCAGCCTTTTCCTGAAACCCATTGATATAATCCTCACAGTCACTTGTGCAAAGATTGTATGCCTTGTGCACATTTGATGGTGCAACTGTGCATCCCGCCCTATGCCGGCATACGGTGTGAGAAGGAAGGCCAGGGATCCTTATGGTGCAGTGCACAGAAACAAATCGTGCGTTGCGCATTGAGAGGCCCATCCCGTGCGTGCAACACTTCATTCACACTTCTCACCTCTCATTTGATTTGAAGGGAAAAGACTGGTCTCTCGCCCCACCCTCTGTCTCATGCTCTGGTGATAGATACAAGAGGGCAACCTTACTCACTTCCCCATCCGGTTAGGATGAAAGCTCACATCACTTGATTGTTTGTCGATGAAGATCGCGTCATCAGTTGATGAAGAGGCGTACCCAGGGAGGTAGCCATCAAATCTAATATTGTATTGGACAGGAACATGTCGTCTGTTGAAGGACAGGTAGTCACTTTGCAGAGAGACCCAGGACACAGCGTACCAAGGGAGGCAGCTTCGGAAGTGGATCCTAGGAATATCAATTGATGAATTCCTTTCTGGACTGCTGGGTGTTACCACCTTTTCCACAGCCAGCTTCTCGCCCAAGGGTGTTTATCACCTTTTCTTGGAACGAGGCCTGCTATGACAGGGAATTGCTTCCTTTTCTCTCATAACAGATTTGTTTGTTTATTTGTTTTTTTTTTCTTCTTTAGTTTTTTTCTTTTTCTTATTTTCTCCTATTCCCGAGGGTGTTTCCACCTTTTCTCAAAGAATAGGTCGGCATGACAGGGACCTAAGTCCTTTTCTCCCATAATCGATATGTTTTGTTTTTTCTTTTTTTCTTTTTTTTCTTTTTCTTCAAATTGAGCAAGGGAATGGTAGAAAAACCATTTGTCAGAACCCACCTCGCCACTGTCGCTGGTGGAAAATAGAGGATAAGAGATCAAGGCTGGAAGGGGGGTTTGAGGGGACAGAGGGTTGCGTCCACTTCATCAGGAGTGACTGAAGAACGGCTATCAAAAGTAGCATTATAACAAGTACGGTGCCGCGCCAACGAGGGAAAGGATCAAGTGTTCGTAATTGTCAAGATCCCCAAGGAGGGAAGTACTTCTTCAGGCGATATCCATTGATCAGAAAGGGATCATCAGAGGCATCAACGGTCTGCACTTGGACAGAACCATTAGGGTTGACTGCAAGTACCTTATAGGGGCCCATCCACCACTGTTGGAGCTTGCCAGGAAACTTGCCAAAGCGTGAATCATAGGCTAGGACCAAATCACCTTCTTTGAACTCCTTATGCTTGATGAAACTGTCATGATAAGCCTTACGTCGAGCTTGCGTGGCTTCCATGCACTGTAGAGCCATCCTACGAATTTCGTCCAAACATTCCAAATGCAGGAGACGGCGTTGCAGTGAATCATCATCCCCCAAACGCTCTTTGATAGCCACTCTCAAAGAGGGTAATTCCAATTCAACAGGAAAAACAGCTTCTGTTCCATACACCAACTGGAAAGGTGTCTGTCCCGTTGCTGCTTTATGGGAGGTTCTGTACGCCCAGAGGGCCTCTGTAAGTCTATCGTTCCAATCACGACAATGTGCGGCAATCGTTCTTGTCAGAATCAAGCAGAGGATGCGATTGGTGACTTTGACTTGGCCGTTGGCTCTGGGGTAATAAGGAGTGGACTTGCGATGGTGGATCTTATACAACTCTGTCAACTCTTCCATGACTTTGTTGAGGAAATGAGTGCCTCTATCACTTACCAGCTCTAAGGGACTACCAAAACGGGTGATAATATTCTCGTACATGAACAGGGCCATGCTGTTACCATCGTCCCGCTTTAGGGCTTTAGCTTCACACCACTTTGTAACATAATCCGTACATACGAGGATGTATCTGTTCTGTTTCCTTCTGGTAGGAGGATCGAGTGGACCTACGAAGTCAATGCCCCACTTCTCAAACGGCTTTAAGGGAAGGATAGGTTGCAGTGGCATGGCACTTGTCTTCGTGGGTTTCCCCATTCTTTGACAAGCATCACATCTTTTACAGTAATCATAGGCATCTTTGTGAATTGTAGGCCACCAATATCCTGCTAGCAGAGCCTTCCTGGCTGTAGCTTCTCCTGCAAAGTGACCTCCACATGGCTCGTCGTGGCAAGCCTTCAGAACAATCCCAATCTCTTCTCCTGCAACACATCTTCTAATCACTTCATCTTTGCCTTTCTTGTACAGTGCACCGCCTAGCAGGGTGTAGGGGGCTGATTCTAGCATGAGCTTCTTCCTTTCCCGACTAGAAATACCAGGAGGGTACTGTTGGGTTGCCAGCAGATTGGCAATGTCTGCATACCAGGGAGTTACAGTCTCTACCAAGAATAGGGAAGCATCAGGGAGGTCTGGATCATCCTGCTCCTCGTCTGCAGTTTGTGGGATACGCGACAGATGATCAGCCAGAACATGGGAACGACCAGGCTTAGTAATCACCTCAAAGTCGAACTCCTGGAATAGAAGGAGCCATCTCATCATTCGTCCTTTCACATCTGCTTTGTTCATCAAGAAGGACAGGGCCTCATGATCCACATAAAATTTAAAGTGGGTAGATAGGAGGTAATGGCGAAACTTCTCTAGGGCAAACACCATTGCCAAGCACTCCAGCTCGGTCACTGTATAGTTCCGCTCCCTATCAGTGACTTTTCGGCTTGCATAATAGATCGGTTGATCCAGCTTCGAGGAGCCCTTCTGGCATAGGACTGCGCCTAAGCCTTCAATAGATGCATCATTGTGTACGTGGAACTCTTTCGTCCAATCAGGAGGTTGCAGAATGGGTGCCTCTATTAGACACTGCTTCAGAATGTGGAAGGCTTTGTCACATTCTTTCGTCCAAGTAAACTCTGCATCTTTCCTCAGGAGCTTGTGCAAGGAAGTTGCCTTTGTCGCAAAATGGGCTATAAACCTTCTGTAGTAACCCACATGACCTAAGAATCCCCTCAACTGCTTGAGGTTGGTGGGTGCTGTCAGAGCTGTAATCTTTCCAGAAGAGACCCCAAAGATGCACTTGTCGGGGTTGAGGGAAATCCCATACTCCCGCCATCGATCAAAGCATTGCTCCAAATGTCCCCAGTGTTCACGGATCAAACTATAGACACAGAAGTCATCCAAATATACTTCAATAAAGTCATGCAGATGATTTTGAAATGCAGCCATCATGACTCGTTGGAAAGTAGCAGGGGCATTGCAGAGCCCAAATGGCATCACTCGGTAAGCGTAGGTCCCCCATTCTGTGGTGAAAGTTGTCTTGGATTGGTCTTCTTCCGCGATTTGGACTTGGTTGTATCCACTGAATCCATCCAAAAGAGAATAAAGTTCATGTCCTGCCACTGCGTCCAACAGTTGGTCTGTGAAAGGGATAGGAAAGTGATCCTTCTTCGTCTTGGAATTAAGCTTTCGGAAATCCACACATATTCGCAATTTGCCATTCTTCTTGGGTACAACCACGATGGGTGAAACCCATTCACTATTTGCCACTGGATAGATGAACTCGGCTTCCAGAAGCTTCAGCAGCTCCACTTTCACCAATGTGGAATAATTCGGGTTCATTCTCCTCTGTCGTTGCCGTACTGGCTTGGCATCAGGCTCCAAGTCAATATGATGTTGACATATTGTGGGATCAATCCCCTTTAGGTCTGTGTAGGACCATGCAAACACGTCCAAATTTTCTTTCAACAAGTTGTACAAGGTTGACAACTCCTCTTCTGGGAGGCTGCTACCCACCTTCAAGTGGCGTTCAGTGCCTTCTGCATCCACAAAGGTTAACTTCCTTTCACCTTCTACTTCACGGATAAAGGACCCGCGGACTGCTTCTGGGTAGAGATCCGACTCCTTCAAGGGAGTGGTGTCCTCTTCTGATGTCCCACTAGAACCAACTTCTTCTTTTGGTGGAGACTTAGGTTGCTCCTAAAGACGTTGGAATGGGATAAGCGCCGTTTCAGGTTTGGTTTCAAAATTAATTACCTCTTGGCTTGAAGACTCCTCTTCTGAAGATGACACATCCAGGAACGTCACATAACAGGGACCCTCTGATGCCTGTTGGATTGGTGGAACTGGTACTTGTTGGCACGGTGCATCATCATCATCTTTCTTTGGCAAGGATGGGTTAGGACGGCAGGACCCACTCTTGAAAGATGGCTTGTTCTTCTTAATCCATTTCTTATAAAGGTTTTGCATATGAGATGATCCATTTACTAGACCAAATGGTACCATCACCATTCTGTCCCGTAGCATGAGGTCGTTTGTTTCTGATGCTTCTGGAACTTCTTCTTCAAATATATCCTCTTCAGGTGGGATAGACCCTTCCATTTCACTTTCATAATCTTCTTCGTCCATATCATATCCATCCTCTTCTGTCTCTGTCTCTGTCTCTGTGTCTGCTTCTGTCTCTGCTTCTGCTTCTGCTTCTGCTTCTGTAGGAGCTCTGTAACAGAAGAACAGATTCTCTGGTTCCTCTCCTGTCTCTGTCTCTGGCTCTGCTATGGCCATATAACAGGGAGAACAGTACATCCATGCTTCTATCTCACTGTCAGAAGTGATTTCAGAAGTCATTCCTGGTTCAGGTAGGAAGTATTCACCCATTGATAACAGCTTTGCATCTTTTGGAAGTCGACTTACAGTATCCACTGTTAAGGAATGTGCCACTGTTTTCTTGGGAAGGATCTGTTTGACAGCATCTTCGTCTGCTGATGTTCCATCTGTAGCCTCATTAAGGGAGTCAGAAGATAATTCCAAGGAGGTGGATCCATGTCCTTTTTGAGAACCATACAGTTTCAGCACCACTTTGTTGGGTCCTCTACCCAAGGTCAAGGTTCCTTTGAACCAATCCGTCCTTGCTCTGGCTTCAAAAAGCCATGGTCTGCCCAGTAACAGAGGATAGGATGTACCATAAGAGTTTGGCTTCACCACCAAATAGGTCAGCCAATAATCTTTTCCAGCCACTGTAGTCTTCACATATGGAAGAATGCCCAAAGGCTTGATTCTACTCTGATCCGCCAGTCTGATGAGCCATTGGGTGGGTTGCACACCTTGTAGGCCTAGATCCTTTATTGTCACATCCGTCATAATGTTCACTGATGAACCACCATCAATCAGTGCGTTTGAAATGAAGCAACCTTCTATCCATACACCAGTCTCTGGAGTACCCGGATCTAGGAAAGCATTAGCCACATCCACTTCTTTCACAGGCTCTGGAGCCTTATTGGGCTTTGTTGCTGTTGAGGGAGCAATCCTTAAACCACGTCTTCTTGTCAGTATACTTTTGAAACTTTTCCGGCAACTAGGAGACAACATCAATAATTGTCGGAATGTAAGGTTTGGTTTAAAGGTATCTAGATCTCTGACCAGATCGTATTCCTTAATAGGATCCACTGGCTTCTCTAACCGGTTAGGGAATGGGGCAACACCCATTTTCATTTTCTCTCTTTCTTCCAACAGAGGAGTTATAGGAGCTTCTTCTGCCAATTGTGGCACTTCCTCCTCTTCTGTATCCTGGACCTCTGGTCCTGTCTCTGTAACTGTCTCTGTAACTCTCTGTGGCACTGTAGGGCTCTGTACGACACTGTTAGGCTCTGTTCTGTTCTGTTCTTCTGGTGGAAGACTGAACTTCACTGTTCTGGCAGGAGGGTTATTTTCTTTCTGAATAGGTGGTTCCTTTTGCTTTGCACGAGTGATGGCAGCAACTTCCAATTCCACTAAATTGGAGGTAGGCTCTTGGGCCTTGGCTGGACTATCAGTAGCACTGTTTTTCACTGGGGCTGGGCTCGGACAGTCTTTTGCAGTGTGGCCTTCTCCTTTGCATCGACTGCATAAGGGCTTGTAATCCACTGACCTTCTGGGATTTGGACAATTTGGTGAGATGTGTCCCTTTTCTCCGCATCTGTAACACTCCACTTCTGATCTCTGACCACCGCCAGACTGTCTTCCTCTGTAACTTTGGGAGGGAAATCTTCTGGGTCCGAAATTAGGACCAAACTCTCTAGGCTTGGGTCCAATATCCTGTGTTGTCATTTTGGATTCTAGCAAGTTAAATCTTGCGTCTTCTTCCTTCCTTCTCCTATCATGCATCTCCTTCAGAGAGCAAATGTCCTCTGTATGATTCTTCCGCAAACAGTAGGAACAGAAGGCTCCAGGGATGGTTGGTTTTCGTGTACATTCAGTGGCTAAATGGCCTGCTTGATGACACTTACCACACCAAGTATTTGACCGCATCACATCTCTTCCTGCTCCTGCAACATTGGATATGCTTGCGGTATTCACTTTCAACGTCTGTAGTTGTTCTGTAATCACATCCATCAACTCCTTTTTTATGTTTGCAACTGAGTTGGATAAATAATCCTTCAAGCTTTCTCCTCCGTACGTACTGGCAGGAGGGTTTTGAGGAGTCTCTGTAATCACTGCATAAACGGGTTGGGCTGGTACAGAGGGGTCTCTGTTCTGGTTCTGATTCAGGGCTCCTGTTTGAACTGTTGGCTGTTGACTCCAGTGGGTAGGGTTCCACGGTTGCTACTGATTTGTCATTGAGGAAATTGGTTGGGACCATTGTTGTTGTGGTTGAGCCATCATTTGAGGCATGGATTGTGGCCACTGTGGATTTGGTGCACTGTACTGTGATACCGGGGGCATCTGTTGGTAGGGGTAGGGAACAGTCCCTGGAACTGCATTTGGTGGATACATCATTCCTGGCATCAGGGGAGGTAGGACTCCTCTTCCTGTATTCATCGCCAATCTAGCTTCCACTTCATCGTACAGTCTTGCACCTTCTGTTGCAGCTTGCAGGGTGGCTGGTCTTTGTAGCTCCACAAACTTACGGACTTCTGGTTGTAATCCTCTGAGAAACACCCCCTTCTGAATGCCATCATCTAGATTATGGTTAGTCCATCTCTTCAGGATGGATTCCATTCTTGAGACATAAGCTTCCACTCTTTCTCCAGAGGACTGACTTAGGTTCATAAATTCCTCTCTCATCCGCTCTTCAAAACCTTCACGCCTGAATTTAGTGAGGAAGGCCAACTTCAGGTCGTCCCATGTGCCAAAAGTTCCTGCTGCTTGTCTCTCATACCACTGAAACGCCATGCCCTTGAAAGTGGCGGGGAATATCGCTAACCAATGCTCAGGGGTTCTGGCATTGTTAGCCACACACGCTACCATAAACTCTGCTACATGAAGATCGGGGTCTTCATTGTACTCTCCCTTAAAAACTGGCAATGGAACTACATTCGTTGGCCTGTCATCAATATTTCCAGGACGGATCTGGCTTGGAAGTGGACCTCCCGCAGGAGGAGGAAGGGCTTGATGTGCCATTGGGACTTCTGTAAAGAGTTCCGCAAGGGCATCAAAGGCGGCTTCTGCTGCGAGCTTGCTCTCGGCTCTGATTCTTGCTTTCTCTCTTCTCACGTACCTCTGGACTCGTTCTAACGCTTGCCTTTTTATTGCGTCATTCATCAGGGGGTTGGCTCCACTATGTTGTTAGTGCTCCACAGAGGGTTAACAGAAGGCTTCAGTCTCTGGAGGACTCTCTTGCCAACATTTCTTCTACTTCTTTCTTTTCAACGTCCCTGAATTCTACTTTCATGCCACTGCACAGAGGAATGTATTCGGTTCTGAAGGTGTCAAAATGCATACATCTGAGCAGTGTGGTAGTGCCATCATCATAGTAATGCCAGCTTCTGATAGTCTCAACAGTGTATGTTGTGAAAAACACTCTGTCTACCAGCTTCTAGTGGGTTGCTAATTGAACAAACAGAAGATTATCAGTGCACCAAGCATCCCATGTATCTTGCTGTTGAGCATCCACGAACAAATTCCAACTCTTTTCCTTCTTGTCTTTGTGGACCTCTACAGACCAAGACTCCTGAAGCTTCTTCACAATCTCCCACTTGATGTTGTCTGGAAACTTTTCAATGAATGCCAAATCTTCCATGGATGGTCATTCTCTTTGTTTCTGTTCTTCAGTTTGTCCCCAAACAGTTTGCCACCAAGATGCAAGTTTCTGCTGCTTCAACAGGAAGAGGAAACTGTCCACCACATAGAGCATGCATCATGATGATGATGTATTTCCGCCATTGTGGGATGAACTTCTTGTGGAAAGTGGCTTTGATTATGAGAAATTCCAACTCTTCCGTGGAAGAAGGAATTTTACAAACATCCATTGAATTCTTCTCTTCTTGGCAATGCCATTTCCTTCATTTTCAGCCTCTTCTGGTGCTTGTTGATGGCAAGTTTCCCCGGCTGCGCACCAAAAACATGGAGCCCCGAGAGGAACACCAAGGAAAAGGGAATTCTCTTGCAAAAAAATCTATCTTGTAACATCAATAAGCTTGTTTATCATGTTTCATATGATCACAATGAAGAAAAGAACACCAGGCACAACAAATCTTCATACAGCATCATGTAGATCTCCCACGGTTTTTAATAGAATCAACCATATTCTTCAACATCTTCACAAAATCCATCAATAGAATAAAGAAAGCAAAGAAATACACCATCTTTGAATGGAAATACATCACATAGTATTCATCTTCAATATCTTCATAGTCTTCTCTCTCAATCTCTCATATACAATCACTTTGTTTGAGTAGAATTAGCTATCTCTGACTCTCTCTCTCTCTCTCCATCAATAATACATCATATCCTCACTACAATCTCTCAAAAATCACCCTCAATAATCCCTCTTAGGTCGTGGATACCCCTCCCAAGAGGTATGTCTGATATGAAGAGTCACCAGAGCCACTACAGTGTCCTTTCATAGCTCACTACTGTCACTTCACTCTAGTCTTCACTTAAGTCTTCAGCAGCTACTTCTTCCACTTCTTTCAGCTCTTTTGCACTTGTATTCACCTCTTTCCAAGGCTAGAAAACTTTCCCAAAGTCACACATACATTCCACAGAACATTTACAGAAGCATACAGAACAGTCTACAGAACAGTACCAGAACAGCTATAGTACAGAACAGAACAGAAACAGAACAGAAGCAGAAGCTCTACAGAAGACCTACAGAAGGTTACAGAAGGTTATCAAAACCTCATAACTCATTCTTAAATCATTCCAAACTCTCACAAACCATTCAATAAGCTTTCACAATATCTCATTCTTCATCAATCAATACTCCATCCCTCCTTACAGAAGACAATCAGAACAAAACAAACCAAAACAGAGCAAAACAGAAGGTATACAGAACCTATCAGAACATCACAGAACCACCAACAAACATCATGATCTTCCAAAACACAATCAATATCATCCAAAACATTCTCAAACCACTTCCAAATCAATCAATCATCTCATAAAATCAACCATTCAGCTCTCAAAAACAACAAAAATCAGCCAAAAAAACAAGTCATTTCAACACTCAACAAGATATAAGAAAAAATAATGCTAGGACCACTCCCAAGTTCCTATGGGAGCAAGTGATCTCACGGTTTAGCTGCCACATCGAACTAGTCAGTGAACCAAGGCACACACTTCATCAATGAAGTGATAGCTCACCTCCCATTCTCCTTCCTAATCATCCATCAGAAATCTTCGACTTATTATCCTTTAGCTTGGTATAAAATCTTGGTAAACGTGAATCCACAAATAAAATATTGGTAAACGTCATGACCAAGGTCATTTTTGCTTCAAGCAGTGATTGGGATAACAAATTGATGGCGGCCTTGTGGGCGTACTGCACGGCTTACAAGATGGCTGTAGGACAAATTTCCCTTTAGGTTGACCTATGATAGGGAGGTGATTCTACCCTTAGAGTTCTTCGTGCCTAGCCTCAGGATAGCCCTTCAAGAGATATGGGATGGGAAGGAGGCATGGATGGAACATCTAATTGAGCTCGAACACTTATCGAAAACCCAGCTTCTAGCCACTCATGCGCTAATATGTGAGAAGGCAAGATGCAAATGCTATTTTGACAAACACGTCAAACAGCACAATTTTGAATAGGGAAACTTATTATTGCTATATTCAGTTAAAGGACATAAGCAAAAAATGAAGTTTCGGGGGTTGGGTCCTTCGCGAACCAACAGCCAAACTGGCAACGTAGAACTCGAAACCTTAGAAGGTGAAGGAATAGGCTTCTTCAATGGCAGTCGCATAAAGAAGTACTTCCCTCCCACACACCCATTGTATGAGCCCCCAATGCTACCATCCCCTATCCAAATACCCTATCCAAGTACGAGTAACCACTATCACTGAGATGGATGATGAGGATGAGGAAGCTATAGAACCAGCTTGCCTAAGCATAACAGTCATTGCCAAGAACACATGCACCATCAATGCATTGATCAATGAGGGGGTTGACTTTAATATCTTAACTCATGGCCATTGGACCCAAATTGGCAAACCACAGTTACAGAGTCCACTCACGCTAAGCTCAGCCCATATGGAGGCTGATCATACACACTTTTGGGAAAGTGCAAGGTTGCAGTCTCTATCAAGTTTGAAAGCATGTCGATGATCTTCTATGTGTTGTCCAACACTAAAGATGTAGGCACAGAATCACTATTAGGACGAACCTTTAAGAAGCGAGCTCATTGCCATGTTGACTACAAATCACATTATATCCACCTAGCCATGTGCAATGTTAGCATAGATATAGCTTTCAGTAAGGGCAGCATGACTCCTTTCAAGTCCACAAAGCCACCGCTAGAGACACCCACTATCAAGTCTAAGGAGGGGGTCGTGACTTGTAACAACCTACCAAGCCTCAATGCAAGCAACCCGTTGAACCCAATGTTGAAGCCCATGAACCCTAGTTCAAATGGTACCTAAACATCAAGGACCGCCACCTAGAAGCAGACACCCACTCCCTCGCAAATCTAAGGAACCACACTCGAAACCTAGGAGGCATATTGGAAGCTACCGATATTGACCAAGCTGCAATGGATCCTGAAGATCTTATTGCAAGTGCAAGGCTACTACAAGGGTAACAACCGTGTCTAGGTACCAAAAGTCAGGAGGGACAAGGGCGCTCCTCAAAAGCCACCCTCAAACTTAACCACATGAACCATCCCAGCAAGTTTGGTACTCACGCCATAAGAGAATCAAGGCGCTAAGTCCATAGAACCTTCAAAGCCTAGAGCAGTACGGCTAAAACAAATCGATCACCCAAAACCACAGATTGCTACTAATGAATCTCCTAAATCTAGTCTGACTAGTGCCCCTCAAACCTCCAAAGCACCTAGAAGTGTGACACCCACAACTACAACCAAACCCATCAAGCGTGAGGCCAAGCTACGCCCTTAGGAGAAAACCAAATAGCAACCAGTAGCTATTGAACTCTCTATTATTGTCAAACCTCAACCACATGCTGGCCTTAAACCCTCTTATAAGCGATGATCAATTCTAGCCTTGACTATGGACCTAGCTGAAAATATGGGGGACAACTTGGTTGCTTGCCTAAGATGCTTGGATGCTATCTTCATGACACTGGCTAAAAGCTACGATCGACTAGACCTAGGACTCTTGAAAGATCCTGTAGCAACAAAAGTATGCACACTCCCTTGCTCTTGGAATTTGTATTCACAAAGGCTTTCGAAGCAATTGAGGAGTTAATTGCAACTGAGATATCCAAAGAATAGGCAACTACATGGCGTCTCATTACGTTGTATAATAGAACCGCAGTTATGGCCACGGACCAAGAAATCGCGTAGTTGCAATAGCTTGCCGACAACAAATCCTCCTTGCAAAAATGATACACTCTACGATTGCAATGGGAACTAGAAGGATGCCAAATCGTGATCAACGCTGAGCAGCGATGCGCAATCAAGTCATCGAAATATGACCCAACATATGTAGCTCCAACTTTCTATAGGGTGTTGACTACCATCCATAACCGACCCCTAGAAGAACATATTAAGGGACATCCTTACTTAGATTGCATCCTCATCAAGAAAGAGCTACACATTGCCGCTGAGTGGACTCTGACAACTTCTTGCTTGATGTCCTCACTTATATTACGCATGTGGGCATACACCCTTTGGACATGGTCAGCTATGTTAATTTAGAATATAACTCAAATTTCTATGCTTGGCTCATGTGCAGGTAAAAAACTAAGATTATGTTTTGGAAGCCCTTCTCCCTCTAACTCTTTAATCCTAGGAATGATTCTTCTCATCTCAAGGTGGGATGGGGCAAGTGAGGTGAGGCAAATCAAAATCAAATCAACACCTAAGGAAATAAGAAAATGAAAAAAAACTTAAAAACCTCAGCCCATACCTAATAACAGAAAAGCAAGGAAAAAATTGGATAGCAATTGAGGAGAATGTCACAAACTTAGCTTGGAAGGAAAGTCTATTTTTGTACTAAACACATTTTGGTTCAGCAAGCATGAATTTTTTTTGTCTTTTAGCAAGTAATTATTCTAAAAAGTACTAATGACAAGCCATGGCCTATGATAGAAGCTGAAGATGTTGTAGCAAGACCGAGCCCATCACCTCCCCTTCACGGAAGAGGAAAGAGCAAATTATGGCCTCTAGCCAGCTCAGATTCATGAGCATTCACAACATCGAAGAGGTAGTGACCAGTTGGGAGGATCATAGACTAGTGCAACCTTGCCAAGTACATTGAAAAGTTCCCTGACCACACTAAGTTTGTGGAATTCTTGAGCACATATGACCTCGACAAGGAGTGTGGTACAATATCCTTGGTAAGCATAAAGGAAATTAAGTAGGTGCATGTTTCGCTTAGTAGGGCCTTGGTGGAAAAGGCATTGGGATTGGAACCAAAGGTGGAGAAGAGGTAGAAAAGAGATGTCTATGCCATGCTGGGGATGAGAAAGGAGATCATCTTGATGAAAGATGGCATAAGCATCCAGGACATTCCCAACGCAGCAAAGGTCTAGTTGTAGCCCAAGATGATCCACTCCCTCTTCTCTAGCCAAAGATACAATTTTCTCATGCATAGGATCAACATGCTCATGGTGTTGGAGAGCATGGCAGCTCATTCACTAGATAAGGTAGATTGGAATGGCTACATCAGGAAGACCATAGACCAATCAACCAGAGCACTAGCCCTTGAAAGCAGACCAACACATGGAGAATCCCCAGCATTGAAAGGAACCGACAGGAAGAAGTCCTCAACCAAATCCTCATTTATGGGGTATGGAGGAGTCTTGACCACCCTTATCCAAGAGGTGATAAAAGAGGCATGAGACGGAGAAGAGGGAGAAGATGAAACACTTGATAGGTTGCCTCCATGAGGCAGGATAAAGAACAATCAAGCGAGATGATGGTTAGTGATAAGGAGGGAGAGCAAGAAGCTCAATCCAGTAAGAGGAGGGCAAGGACACCTATGAAGAAGACTATGCAAAAAAAATAGGAGGAAGAGAGGAAGAAAAAGGAGGAAGAGGACGTGTGAAAAGCTAAGAATGAGTCAAGAAGAGCTGAGGAAGAGAGGAGGAGAAAAGCCACAGAACAAGAGGAGGAGTTGAGGAAGAAGGAAGAGGAAGACATTTAGCTAGCCAAATAAGGATCAATGAAGCAGTAGGGCAAATAGGGTGAGATGGACACCTTGAGCCCAGGGAGAGAGAAGGGCCAATGACCAAGCATTCACGTACCTGAAGGCATGCCAACCATTGTGCAAGAGGGCAAGGGCAAAGCCCCCATCAATTCCATCCCACCCCTCTCATGGTGCCTACCCCAGCATTGACAACGCGCACACAGAGCACCCTAGCCATGGTCGACACCACTAATCTTATGGCCTGGGTACAATATTTTATTAACAAAGAGCTAGCTCAGGCAAAAAGCATGGAAGCCCCAATTGTAGGGGCAAAAGAGACCGGCAGCAGCAATAGATGATGGTAGGACCCCAAGCGGCAAAAAGTGGGGGCCTCCATGACTCCCATTCTCCCACAACTGTGATGCAACTTGCTAACTACGACAACTACGTCACGGAGCTCCTTTCCCAATAGGAGAAGGCCAAGGAGGAAAAAAGAATAGTTGTGTGTCTGAGTTGGAAGCAGAGAAAGAGTCGGTGGCAGCCTTCCAACTAGAAAAAACTCGATAGGTTGCCACGTACCAAAAAGAAATTAGTGAGCTAAAGACCAAGCTCACTGCCAAGGAGGAAAATGAGAAAACCTAGAGGCAGCAACTCGAAGACAAGAACCAAGTGTTGGTGGCACTACAACGTGAATATAAACCTTAATAGTGCATCATCAAGACCTGGAAGCTCAGCTCTAAAGAATCCAATCGGGCATGGAAGAGCTGGCTGAAAGAGAAGCAAAAAGGAAACAAGAATAGGAGGAGCATCACCAAGAGGTTCAAGACCTCCTAGTCAGAGTATTCCTAGAAATAGATGAGCAAGAGAGGCTAGAGAGAGAGATTGAACACTTGGAAAAAGAGAAGGAGGAGCTCACCCACAAGGGGAAATAGCAAGAGTGGATCATAACATCCCTAGCACGCAGGCAGAGGGAGAGCTCTGAGAAGATGATGAAGAGAGCCGAAGAGTGGGCAACCCACAATGAAGGGAGGGTGAGAACCCTGGCGTGCCTCCTAGCTCAAGTAGAGAAATACAAAACACTTGTAGAAAGTAGAGGAGATGCCACCCAGATGAGCTTCCAATGCAACAATGTACCTTCCCTATTGGACATCACTTAGGCAAAGGAGGGAGAGTCCATAGAGGCCATGAAGAAGAAATTGGAAATGGCTCGTAGATCCCTGAGAGCAGGCCTACAAATGTTGCCACAACCTAGGGAAGTTGGCCCGCAATGCCACTATCTCCTATTGGCAGGCCTAACCCCACAGGAAGTGGACTCACTTGGATTCATCGAAGAAGAGCATCAAGAGCCAAGATAGGAGAGGGAGGTAGATATGAACTTTGAAATGGGACCACATGAGGAAGAGCTTGTCCCACTACCTCCTTGCCCGCGACTTGAAGAGAAACAACACACAGAAGCCTCCGTAGAAAGAAAGGCAGCGCTAAGGAAAAGAAGAAAACAAATGGTGGAGGAAACAAGAAGAAAATGGAATGCCAAGGGAGTGAGGGCACCCCATGCACCTATCCCACCATGTGAGGACGATGCCCCAGCAAGCTTCCACATTGACCTTGTAATCTGGGAGACAAGAAATGGCCAAGAGTCCCTTTGACTTTACCATCCGATTCCCCACCACCCTACATAGGGTTTTGCCCATCAAAGTGGTGGAGGAAGTGATTAATATAGGAGGCCGACTTCGACAGAAATGGCTAGAGGAGAGAGAGCAAAACCTAACATTATGGGCCATTAAAGATGCCAAATTTTGGCAGAATAAAGTTTTTGAAGTGCCAAGGTTTGTGCCTGGCTACGAATGTCAACCTACATAGAGAAGAAGGGGTCTACGACACCAACATGGACACTTGGATGGCCTTTTGCAACACTCAACCCTTCGAGAGGAATGACCCAATCTTTATGCCCTACCCTCAAAGGGTGGGGTTGGATTTTGACTCTTATGTCCACGGCCACTATGATTTCCCAATAATTTATAATCCACATTGTAGTACATATAAAGATGCCCTCATCTTCACATCAGAAAATTTGTATGATACCCTAATCCACTTCATCAACGAAGTCTCTTCATGCCTTGACCCTACATTTATTACTACTTGTAATTACCTTAGATTGCTTAGGATATTCCTTAGGCAAGACCTCACTCCATAGGATTGTAGCCTCCCAGTCCTCCATTTTGATCCTAACGCTATAGATAGTTGTGCAATGGCTCGACTGATGATACAAGCCACCACCACCCTTCAAGTCCTCCTAAACCCTCAAGGGGTATCTCCAAAGCTGCCAACTCCTTAACAAATCTATTAAGCTCCCTTCTCCACCTCAGTCCGATGACAAAGACTAAAATTCTGTCATGACTATGTAACTTGGACACAAAAGAAGAAGAAGAAGAAGAAGAAGAAGAAGAAGAAGAAGAAGAAGAAGAAGAAGAAGAAAAAGAAGAAGCAGATGAGAGATAAGAAAACAACAAAAGACAAGGAGGTACAAAGTGAAAAGGCAACCCAAAGAGCAAAAATGGAAAGAGAAATCACACGTAGACATAGTGAGCTGCACGTAGGCCACAGTCATTGCACTTAGGGGTCAATACACCTAGGGGTTCTTAAGTTAGGTGTATCCGATGGCCTCGATCGGTCAATGTCTAATCCCCTAGCCATTTTTGATTCCCCATGACACATGCTTAGGGCACATCAAGGGCAGGACATACCGAGGGAGGTAGCACTCATCTATGGTAGACCTGTCACCCTAATCTTCATGCACTGCATCTCCCTTATACACAAACTAAGTCCTCAAGTGAGAGACAGTGCCAAGGCTTGCTCATGGTTCCACTAGCATGAGCACAATGCACCACACAGCAAACTGAGCACACCCCTAGGTAGTGCACATTCTTTTCTTTTCAGGTACAAACAAAGGCCCCAACCACCAACTCTAGAGGCCTGATCATCCATGCAATGCACTCCCCATCTTATGTGACAATGTCACCTTGCAGGTGAAACAAAGAAGGGGTTGCCACAACAGCCCTAGTCCAAAATTGAATGAAGAATATCATTTGCAACAGTGCAAGAGAAGGAAATCGTGGATGACCAAGGGAGGGATCCGTCTAACACCATATTCAATTTTAAAGATGGATCCGCCCATTAGCCTCTCTTCACACAAGGATCTATCCAACACCATATTCAACTTTAAAGATGGATTCACCCATTAGCCTCTCTTCACACAAGGATCCATCCAACACGATATTCAATTTTAAAGATGGATCAGCCCATCAGCCTCTCTTCACACAAGGATGTTAACAATCAGAGACAGAGACAAGAGTGAGGAGACAACAGTCAGAGCTGAGTGCTCTCTACTTCTTTCATTATGTCCTTGGCTACAAACATAGCATAAGTGTATATAATAGTACTAAGATCCGTAGGACCATTCACACTGGGTCTAAGACCATCGACTTATTTAATGTCCCACACTTGCTGATACAGCTGGACACAGCTAATGTCGGTCATACATACTGATAAGAGAGTAATGGGAGCTTGATATTCTAACACTCCCCCTCAAACTCAAATCATCTGATGAACTCCAAGTAGCTATTTGAAACTACTAAACTTATCTTTACCCAAAGACTTGGTGAAGATATCTGCAACCTGTTCATCAATCTTCACATGCATAAGATTTACTCTCCCTGCAAGAACCATCTCTCTGATAAAATGGTAGTGTACCGCTATGTGTTTTGTCCTGGCATGGTATAGTGGATTTGTTGCCAAGAGTACACTACTGAGATTGTCACATAATAAGGTCACTGGAGCATCCACCTGAATATCCAAATCAGCCATAAGCTTCAGTAGCCATGAAATCTCGTATGCTGCCAATGTAGCACCCCTGTACTCTACCTTAGTGCTAGACAATGCAACCATTGGTTGCTTCTTGCTGCTCCAGCTAATCATGCCACTTCCAAAGACAAAAGCATGTCCACTCGTAGATCTATGGTCATATGAGCATCCTGCCCAATCTGCATCCGTGTATCCAATGAGTTTCAAGGGCTTATCTCTGACATAAAATATCCCATACTCTACAGTGGACTTAAAATATCTCATAATGCATCTAACTGCATCCAAGTGCGGCTTTCTGGGCTTCTGCATAAACTAGCTTATGAGCCCTACAACATAACTCAAGTCCAGCCTAGTGATGGTCAAGTAGATCAAACTTCCAATCATATGCATGTACATAGTCACATCTTGAATTTCAGCTCTAGTGCTAATGTCCAGCTTGACATTCTGATCAAGAGGTGTATCCAATGGTTTGCATTCAGCCATGCTATACTTCTTCAGCATTTCCATGGCATAGTGCTTCTGTATCAACCATAAACTATTTTCAACTAGAACTACCTCAATGCCCAAGAAATACTTCAGTTCTCCTAGGTTCTTCATGTCAAAGCCACATTTTAGCATCTTCATTACATGCTGTATGCCGAAGTCATCATCACCAGTGATTATCAAACCATCAACATATATTACCAGCACTACCAAGCCACTGTCAGTCTTCTTTGTAAATAGGCTGTGATCAGCCCTACCAACAGCAAATCCCAATCTCTGCAAGTAGTTACTGATCCTAGCATGCCAAGCTCTCGAAGCCTACTTCAGCCTGGACAATGCCTTTTTCAGCCTATATACATAATGCTGAAAATCAGGGTGAACATACCCTTCCGGCTAAACCATATAGACATCCTCTGCCAAGTCACCATTAAGAAAGGCATTCTTCAAGTCCATCTGCTGTAATTTCCAGCCTCTAGTAGCAGCCAAAGCAATCACGGTGTGTATGGTTTCCATCTTGGCAATAGGGCTGAATGTTTCCTCATAATCAAGTCCATACTGTTGGGCATACCCCTTTACGACCAGCCTGGCTTTGTACCTTTCCACACTGCCATCTGACTTGCATTTGATTTTGTAGACCCATTTGTAGCCAATGGTCTTTTTCCCTTCAGGTAGTGGCACAAGATCCCATGTCTTATTTTCAGCCAAGGCATTCATTTCTTCGTCTATAGCTGCATACCAATTCTCATCTTTCACTGCTTCAGCATATGTACCTGGTTCTTTGATCTCCATCACCTTTGTCATGTAAGCATAATGCTTTGCAGAGTAGCCACTTTATGTCAATCTATCAACAGGGTATCTGACCCTCTGTGAGCGTCTAGGCTATGGTGCACTGCTAGATTCTCCTCTCTCATGAGGCAGAATGTACCTGCTCTGCCTTGTGCCAGGCATATAGACAGTCGGAATACCAATTTCACTATCTAAAGTATCAGCAGACTCATAGAGCCAGAAGTCATTCTACTAGGTGTCATCATACCAGATGCATCCTCAGTAGCTTTCTCTTTTCCTTTGCTGTCCAAGACATCATATCTCCCCCTCACTGACATACTAGTATTAGTGGACGGTGTGCTCCTCAATCTCCCTATCCATGGGGATATTGTATGACTACTAGGTCCTGTCATAGCAGTGCTCTGCTCTGCAAATCAACTGTAGATACATGAGTGGAAGGCATATTTGATGGCACTGTAGTTGGTGATACATACCAAGAACCCGTCTCATCAAAGATAACATCCCTGCTCACCAAAATCTCCATGGTAGAGGGATCATTGCATTTGTATGCCTTCTTCTCCTGTGAATTTTCAAGATTGTGGGAGAGAAGGAAGGAGTCTCACTTGTAGCTTTCTCGCTTGCACAATGGGGGAATACACACAAAGGTGGAGGCTGAAAGCAATTTTCCTCTTCTTAGTTGTGTAAGCCAAAAAGAACTCTAGTACAAAGAAATAGAAGAACCCTATATATGGGTCTCAAACCGAACTCAACTAACTAAGGTGGCATACTAACTGAGCCATGAACTAGAGTAGATAAGGATAGCTGTCATCTAGCTATTATTCATGGGTGGTGTACCAACCGCATCTGCAGCTAACAAGTTGGTGACATAAATGCACAACGGTCACCTTGGCATATCACGAGTGGAGCTTGATATCTCAACACTCCCCCTCGAGCTCAATCCCAATTCCTGTACACCAAGTAGGTCTCTGAACTTGCGCAGCTTCTCTGTGCCCAATGCTTTCGTGAATATGTCAGCTACCTGATCCTCTGTGCTGACATAAACTAGATCAATAAGACCTAGTAAAACCCTCTCCCCCACATAGTGATAATGCACCTCAATGTGCTTTGTTCTAGCATGATAGACTAGGTTATTTGCCAAGTGTATACTGCTCATGTTGTCACAATAAATGACAACTGGCCCATCTGTAGGCTGATGCATATCATAAAGTAGCTTATGCAACCAAGCTACCTCACATGCAGCCATTGTTGCACCCCTGTACTCAGCCTCTGTGCTCGACAAGGCAACTGTAGGCTGTTTCTTGTTGCTCCAAGTGACTGCAGCACTCCCAAAAGAGAACACATATCCACTAGTAGATCGTCTATCAGGAATACTACCAGCCCAATCAGCATCAGTGTATCCATGCAATTGTATCTGAACCCCAGTCTCATAAAATAGTCCATACTGCAATGTGGACTTCACATACCTGAGTATGCATCTAGCCGCATCCAAATGCGGTTTCCTTGGAGCCTACATAAACTGACTTACCAATCCAACAGCATAGCTCAAATCTGGCCTAGTAATAGTCATATAAATCAAACTTCCTACTATGCATCTATACATAGTAGGGTCTTCCAGAAGCTCACCTGCATCTACGCTCAGCTTCACATTCTGCTCCAAAGGAACTCAAATAGGCTTACAGCCTGTCATCCCATATTTGGACAGCATGTCCAATCCATACTGCCTCTGCAAGATCCGTATCCCACTTGGTGATATAATCACCTCAATGGCCAAGAAATAACGCAGCTCTCCCAAATCCTTCATCTCAAACTTTTGCTTCAATAGCATTTTCACATGAATGATATCTTCATCACTGTCACCTGTCATAATCAAATCATCAACATAAATGACAAGTAGCATAATACCTTTCTCTGTTTTTCTCACATAAAGTGAAAAATCTGCCTTGGAAATATGAAAGCCAATAGTGATAAGATACTGTCCTATCTTGTCAGACCATGCTCTAGGTGCTTGATTCAAGCCATACAAGGTTTTCTTCAACCTGCAAACAAACTCAGGATGAACAGCATCATGCACATAACCTGGTGGCTGCTCCATATAGACCTCTTCTTGCAAATCACCATGCAAGAAGGCATTCTTTACATCCATTTGATGTAAAGACCATCCCTTTGATGCAGCCATAGAAATGATTGCTCTTACGGTTTCCATCCTTGCAATCGGACTGAATGTTTATTCATAATCAATGCCATATGTTTGTGCATACCCCTTGACTACTAATCTTGCCTTGTATCTATTCATAGAACCATCTGCATTGTGTTTCACCTTATAAACCCACTTACAACCAATTGCATTCTTATCTTTAGGCAAAGGTACCAATTGTTGAGAATCAACAATCACACTCACTAAACAGCCTCTTTGTATGGAGCTTCAGGGGGTCAAGGATATGCAGGCTAACTTATCCCATATGCACAATGGTGCCTACTGCAGTTTCCTACTTTCCTATAAAGCATTGTACTTGCTTCCTTTTCTTAATGCAATGATAGTACTCTTTTCTTTTCAGTGAAGTGTCAATGTCATTGTCCACATACACAAGATTTTGTTTATGAGTCCAAGTCTCAATCTTGGAACCTAATTCACTTGTGTAACAAACAGTGTCTTTGTCTTCTCCATCATGAGTCCACACTTCTCCTTCCATCCACCATAAATCACTACCATGCTCTAGATCCCGCATTTCTCACATGGTATCAGAGCCCAATCGGGCATGGTTCAGCTCTCCTCTACTCTCTCTCAGCTCATGTTAATCTCTGGTCAGCTTAGTTCCATCTCATGACTTCATCTCCCAACTCTATCCTCACTGAAGCTTCCATGGCAGCCATAGCCAACAGCACCCTGTCAGATTGAGCTGCTTATATCTCACTCCACAGGTCAAATCTCTTGGAGCTTCCTTCTGGAAAAGTATTCCCCAACTCACAAGGCTTCCCTGTATCACATCAATCCAGGACTGACCATCTGGAGCTCAGCATTGTGAAAATTCCCAGTCACTGCCATAGTCTTCAACTGTGACCTGCAGGACATACCCTCCATGGAGCCTTCATATCTCTCTCTGTAGAGCATATCTTCAGAAACTTCCTTCTAGACATATCTTCCTTCACTCAGGGCGCTCCCTCCTGGCACAAAAAACAACCACATTGGTGATCTACAGCCCTTGCATTGCACAAATTCGTCATCACTATCCTGAATTGCGCCGAATCTGATCGAGCTGCCTGCGCGCGCCATACTGCCTGAAATCTAATCAATTATCATGGGGCTTTGATAGCCCATGAAGTAAGCTTCCTAGGCATGTAAAATTTTTTGAAAATGATCAAGTATAGCTCCTGCAATCTGAGAAAAACCAGGCCCCTGTCTCACAAACCCTAATTCCACCATAGCCAAAATTTCTCAAGTTTTTTTTTTCCTCAGTTTTTCTCACTCCTGACACTAAACCAAGCCAAAGCCCACTCTAATCCATTAACCCAACATCAAATCAAGGAGGGAAAGGACCTGAGAAGATTGAAGAACGACCGAACGATCCCGAACAAGAAGAATCAAGCTCAACATCAACACTGACATAGTGTGTTTTCACACTGTCGCTAACTGTGTCTCTTGACACACTGCATTCTGCTCTTCTACTGATAAAATCTCAAAATTCTGGTGTTGATTTGCTACTGATCTTGCAACCTCAACATGGGAAAAGACTCTCCAAATGCTCGATTCAAAGGAATCGGGTTTCACACCTGGCAAACCCGCATCAAGCTCATCTTGATGAAAAAGGGTCTCTGGGCCATCACAAATGGCAAAGAGAAGAAACCTCGGGACGCGGACCTTGCAACTACTTGGAAAAAGAACGATGACAGAGTCCAGGCCATTATCAAACTGGAGCTAGACGACAGTTATATCCACCATGTGGATAACTGTGAGACCTCACAGGATACATGGAAAAGACTTGACACCTTGTTCGGTGCACAATCTAAATCATCAAAGTATGGTCTCCTGATTGAGTTCTTCAGGCTTGAAATGAAGTCCAGCACATCACTTGCCACACATCTCAATTACATGGAAGGACTCCTAACCCAACTTGCAGGAATCAACATTAAAATGGATGAAGATGTTTGCATCGGTGTTCTACTTAAGAGTTTGCCTCCTGAATATAATAATGTATCAACAACTTTAATCAACATGCCAAATCCTGAACTTGTTGATATCCAGGCATCACTATTAGAAGAAGAAAAGAAGCTAAAAACTAAGGAAGAACCAAGTATCTCTAGAGATGAGCATGCATTATATGTTGGCAACAGGTACAAAGGCAAGAAGGATCAGCTCTTCTGTGACTTCTGCAAAAGGACCGGACACACCGAGAAGTTCTGCCACGCAAGAAAGAGATCCCAAAAGGCCTATCTAGTCGCAGTCAAAGAAGAAGAAGAAAATGGAGCAAAGGAAGAAAAAGATGAAGATGAAGACCACCAGGATCGGAAGGACAAGATTCATCAGTCTTTCTACTCTCATAACTCTGATAGACTGTTTTAAAAGCCTTGTACCTCCTTGCCCTAATGCTTCCTGCCATAAGCTTTGTAAACTCCTTATGTAACTTGGCATTACAGTCCCTGTACACTTTGTGAGGCCCCTGTTACAGCCTCTGGATGTCCATCATGTTTTGGTGCCCACACTTAGCCTTTTTTGCAACAGCCTCTGGTGTCTACCATGTTTGTGGTGTGCCCACACTTTGCAGATGGTTCTCATTACAGCCTCTACACACATTGTGCCTTTCTAGTTGTGATTGAGGAGGGGTGTTGAGAATCAGCAAATCACACTCACTAAACAGCCTCTTTGTATGGAGCTTCAGGGTCAAGGATATGCACGCTAACTTATCCCATATGCACAATGGTGCCTACTGCAGTTTCCTACTTTCCTATAAAGCATTGTACTTGCTTCCTTTTCTTAATGCAATGATAGTACTCTTTTCTTTTCAGTGAAGTGTCAATGTCATTGTCCACATACACAAGATTGTGTTTATGAGTCCAAGTCTCAATCTTGGAACCTAATTCACTTGTGTAACAAACAGTGTCTTTGTCTTCTCCATCATGAGTCCACACTTCTCCTTCCATCCACCATAAATCACTACCATGCTCTAGATCCCGCATTTCTCACACCAATTCCCATGTAGCATTTGCTTCCAAGGCATCCATTTCTTTATCCATGGCTTTCTCCCATTTTTCTTTTCCCATGGCTTGCTCAAAAGAAGTGGGTTCTGGTTCCTATATCACTCTGACCATATATCCATAGTGAATGGTTGTAAATCTATCATATTTCAGTCTTTTTGGCTTACACAACTAAGAAGAGGAAAACTGTTTTCAGCCTCCACCTCTGTGTGTATTCCCCCATTGTGCAAGCAAGAAAGCTACAAGTGAGACTCCTTCCTTCTCTCCCACAATCTTGACATGGTATTAGAGCCTTGTTCGTGGTAAGGAGCTCAAGAAAGCAAGCCAAGCTCGTGGTGTTCTGGTAAGAGGAGCAGTGTTGCTTTCATTTTTCTGTTTTGGGAGCAGATCTCTTCAGGTAGCACAGCCGGAAATTGCAAGAGTGCATTGTCTCAGGTTGAGACGCCCTTCACGGTGAAGCAAGAGGGCAGTATATGCTGCGGGATGGGGCTTTAGCCCTCGGCGACCCTGTTTTTTTTTATTTGAGGCCATTTCGGGGCCTGTTTTGGAGGCGGAAGTTTTCTGCACGCACTCTGGAAAAAGCCGTGTTTTATGCTGTGCGACCATTATTCTACAGGTCGGTGAAAAGTTACCACAGATATTGCATCGTATGCTCGTGTGCAGAGACATTGGGAGTTACATAATCATCCTTGGTTTCTGTATATGCAAAATCGTCACTAGGAAGTGACTGTGTGGTCAAATACCACTTTCGCCAGTTTTGCAGATTTGCCCTTGTGAGGCTAAAGCTGTGTTCCTTGCAGTGATAGAATTTTTTGCAGTGTTCTGTAATGGCATCTGATTCTCTTTCACAGATTGTCACTGAAAAGCTTGACAAGAACAACTTCCAAGCATGGAAGTTTAGAATGACGAATTTACTTATGGGAAAAGGATATTGGGAATTTGTTGCAGGAAATGAAGAAGAACCAGTTCTTCCTTATGTTCCCAATCAACAGCAAATGCAAGCATTTAAAGCATGGCATGAGAGAGTCAGGAAAGTTATGTACTGGCTGTCTATCAGCATTTCAGACTCTATGATTGTGCATATTCAAGATGCAAGTACGCCAAATGAGCCATGGGATACTTTGTCAAAAATGTATAGCACAAATACGCAAGCCAAGAAAATGCAGCTCAAGCAAGAGTTGCATAATGTGCAAAGAGAAAGTATGAGCATCAATGACTACCACATAAAGGTGAAGAAGATTGCAGATGCACTTGCTTCCACTGGGTTGCCAGTGGAAGATGATGATTTAGTTTCTGTGACCTTGAATGGTCTAGGAAAGGATTATGCACAGTTTCGGACATCCATTTCAGTTCGTGAAAGATTTCCCGATTTTGAGGAGTTGATTACTCTTCTAATTTCTGAGGAGCAGAGAAATGGTGGTGCATCTTCTTCAGGAGGAACTTCAAAAGAAACTATCTTCTACTCAAATACCGGAAGAGGTAGAGGCAGAGGTAGAGGAGGCCGATTTGGAGGCCGTGGTAGAAATCAGAATATGCAGCAAACTCAAGAAAACTAGTCCTATGGAGGAGGACGTGGTAACTCTAGAGGCAGGGGGAGCCAAAGAGGTCGTAACTCTAGAGGCAGGGGGAGGCAAAGAGGCTAAAATGCAAACAGCAATGTTGAATGCTACTACTGTGGTAAAATGGGTCATATGACTAAAGACTGCTATAAAAAGCAAAATGACATCATGAATGGAAAAGTGCAACAAGGAAATTATGCATCTTCTAGTAGACAGGGTGATGACAGAAATGAGCATTTGTTTATGGTGCAGCACATGAACAATTCTGTGACAAGTGCAGAAGAAAGCAACGATGTATGGTATGTTGACTCAGGTGCATCAAACCACATGACAGGTCATGCAGAATGGATGGAGGATACAAGGAAAATGGAAAAACCAGGATTTGTGGAGACTGGTGATGATACTGCACATCCTATTGTGCAGATTGGAAAAATTCCGTTGTCTATGCAGGATGGGAAAAAGAAATACCTGTCCGATGTATTTCATGTCCAGAATATCACCAAGAATCTGGTTTATATTTGTCAAATGGTTGAGCAGGGCTTGCATGTCAGATTTAATCCTCATGGATGCTTTGTTGAGGATATGAAAAATAAAGGTCGCTTGATAACAAAAGGAAATAAGAAGGAAAAAATGTTTACGTTGGATGCAGACATGCCTGAATTGAGTGCAGCAATGCTTGCACATGGGACCGGTGTAGTTGCAGATATTGATATCTGGCATAAACGCATTGGTCATGTTAATGTACATCGACTTAAATCAATGCAGGCCCAAAATATTGTTGCAGGATTGCCTAGATTCAAGGTTGCAGAAATGCATAAGGTATGTGAAGCCTGTCAGTTTGGAAAACAGACAAGGAAACCATTTCCTAGACATGTTCAAGAGAGTAAGAAGCCATTGAAATTAATCCACTCTGATGTGTGGACTACTAAAGCTGCATCTCTTGGAGGCTGTCATTATTTTGTCACTTTTATTGATGACTATAGCAGAAAAGTTTGAGTGTATTTTATGAAAAAGAAAAGTGAAGTTTTTGGGCATTTCAAAACTCTTAAAGCTATGGTTGAAAAAGAAACATGCCTGCAAATAAAATGCCTAAGGTCAGATGGAGGGGGAGAGTACCTCTCAAATGTGTTTACAAGGTTGTTGCAGGAGCATGGCATAAAGCAGCAATATTCATGCAGTCGTACCCCACAACAAAATGGAATTGCAGAAAGGAAAAACAAGCATATTGAAGAGATATCTCGTGCCATGCTCAATGAAAAAGACCTGCCACATTTTTATTGGACTGAAGCAGTTGCTACAGCAGTCTATATAATGAACAGGACTCCCACTGCAGCAATACATGGGATGACTCCAGAGGAGAGGTATGCTGGTAGGAAACCAGATATTTCTCATTTGAAAATTTTTTGTTGCATTGCCTATGTACATGTGCCAGATGAGTTGAGATCCAAGTTAGATCCAAAAGCTGAGAAGTGCATCTTTATTGGTTACTCTCTGCAGCAAAAAGGGTATAGATGCTATAACCCTTCTACTCGTAAGTTTACAGTGAGCAGAGATGTTGTTTTTTATGAGATGAGTAGATGGTATAAACCAGTAAATGTGATTGATGATGTAGATGCACAAAATGGTAATGTTGCGTAAAATTCACAGCAGCAGTCACAAAATATTAGTGGACCTGGAGCGTCCTCTAGCAGTGGTTCATATTCTTCGCCATGGACAGGCAGATTGAGATCAGGAGAATCTTCTCAAAGCAATGCAGATAGTGTTATGCAGGTATCACGAAAAGGAAAAGAGAAGGTTGATCAGTCCATGTTTGATGTGAATGCAGGTCACTCTTATGTGGATGGTGAATCCAGTGGCTCAGAACAGAGCATTGATGATGAGTTGGGTATTCCTTCTATTGTTACACCTGGAGTAAGGAAGACCAGGGATGTTTTGAGAGCACCTAGGAGTGAACCTATTTTGGGCAGGTCTACAAGAGCTAGGTATCCTGTGGATAGGCTGAAATATGATGGATTTACAACCATTCACTATGCATATATGGTCAAAGTGATACAGGAACCAGAACCCACTTCTTTTGAGCAAGCCATGGGAAAAGAAAAATGGGAGAAAGCCATGGATGAAGAAATGGATGCCTTGGAAGCAAATGCTACATGGGAATTGGTACATTTGCCTCAAGGTAAAAATGCAATTGGCTGTAAGTGGGTTTATAAGGTGAAGCACAATGCAGATGGTTCTGTGAACAGATACAAGGCAAGATTAGTAGTCAAGGGGTATGCACAAACATATAGCATTGACTATAAAAAAACATTCAATCCGGTTGCAAGGATGGCAACCGTAAGAGCAGTCATTGCTATGGCTGCATCAAAGGGATGGTCTTTACATCAGATGGATATAAAGAATGCCTTCTTACATGGTGATTTGCAAGAAGAGGTATATATGGAGCAGCCACCAGGTTATGTGCATGATGTTCATCCTGAGTTTGTTTGCAGGTTGAAGAAAGCATTGTATGGCTTGAAGCAAGCACCTAGAGCATGGTCTGACAAGATAGGACAGTATCTTGTCACTATTGTCTTTCAGATTTCCAAGGTAGATTTCTCACTTTATGTGAGAAAAACAGAGAAATGTATTATGCTACTTGTCATTTATGTTGATGATTTGATTATGACAGGTGACAGTGATGAAGATATCCTTCATGTGAAAATGCTATTGAAGCAGAAGTTTGAGATGAAGGATTTGGGAGAGCTGCATTATTTCTTGGGCATTGAGGTGATTAGATCACCAAGTGGGATACAGCTCTTGCAGAGGCAGTATAGATTGGACATGCTATCCAAATATGGGATAATAGGCTGTAAGCCTATTTCAGTTCCTTTGGAGCAGAATGTGAAGCTGAGCACAGATGCAGGTGAGCTTCTGGAAGACCCTACTATGTACAGACGCATAGTAGGAAGCTTGATTTATATGACTATTACCCGGCCAGATTTGAGCTATGATGTTGGATTGGTAAGTCTGTTTATGCAGGCTCCAAGGAAACTGCATTTGGATGCGGCTAGACGCATACTCAGGTATGTGAAGTCCACATTGCAGTATGGACTATTTTATGAGACTGGGGTTCAGATATAGTTGCATGGATACACTGATGCTGATTGGGCTGGTAGTATTTCTGATAGACGATCTACCAATGGATATGTGTTTTCTTTTGGGAGTGCTGCAGTCACTTGGAGCAGCAAGAAACAGCCTACAGTTGCCTTGTCGCAGAGGCTAAGTACAGGGGTGCAGCAATGGCTGCATGTGAGGTAGCTTGGTTGCATAAGCTACTTTATGATATGCATCAGCCTACAGATGGGCCAGTTGTCATTTATTGTGACAACATGAGCAGTATACACTTGGCAAATAACCTAGTCTATCATGCTAGAACAAAGCACATTGAGGTGCATTATCACTATGTGCGGGAGAGGGTTTTACTAGGTCTTATTGATCTAGTTTATGTCAGCACAGAGGATCAGGTAGCTGACATATTCACGAAAGCATTGGGCACAGAGAAGCTGCGCAAGTTCAGAGACCTACTTGGTGTACAGGAATTGGGATTGAGCTCGAGGGGGAGTGTTGAGATATCAAGCTCCACTCGTGATATGCCAAGGTGACCGTTGTGCATTTATGTCACCAACTTGTTAGCTGCAGATGCGGTTGGTACACCACCCATGAATAATAGCTAGATGACAGCTATCCTTATCTACTCTAGTTCATGGCTCAGTTAGTATGCCACCTTAGTTAGTTGAGTTCGGTTTGAGACCCATATATAGGGTTCTTCTATTTCTTTGTACTAGAGTTCTTTTTGGCTTACACAACTAAGAAGAGGAAAATTGCTTTCAGCCTCCACCTTTGTGTGTATTCCCCCATTGTGCAAGCGAGAAAGCTACAAGTGAGACTCCTTCCTTCTCTCCCACAATCTTGACACTTGATTTAGGGTGTTAGCTATAACAAGGAATCCACCATTAGAAGACAGTATCATGCTCCACCCATACTTGGATAAGATTCTAACGGAGGAGGAACTCCACATTGCAAGTCGGCTCAACTCCGGTGACCTTGAGAGCAGAATTTTGGTGTCGGGAAGTGCTTAAAAATAGCAAAAAATTATGAATATCAAGGGAAAAATATTCACTGTCAAAGGCGGTGGCTCGATCTAGGACGATTTTAAGCGCCAAAGTGCTTTAAATGTGCTCGAGCGACACTTGTTGATTTTTCATAATTTTTCAGACAGTCGTGCAGGTTGACACGAGCAACTGGCCAATGCGGGATGCCAAGCCGGACGCCCAGGATTTTTCAGAGCTCAATTCGGAGTCCGGACGGGGAAATGGCCAAGGAAACGGTCAAGATTGAAAAGGTGGACACTTGGGAGGCCAAATTTGAGCATGCCTTTTGAGTTTGGACCCCCCCAAAAAAATTTTATGCACCTTATGAAGCAAAAAACGTGGAGAGAGAATGAAGAGGAATGAAAAAACGTGATCAACAGAGCGCGCCGTTTTTTTCGCCATGGATGGAGAGAGGGCATCATGGATGTTACAAACACCCTGCCTAATGGATTATGGGGCTTCATTCCCTCCTGTCTGTGGATCTTATCGCCGTCCTTCGCTCCTCAATTGATGGCCTGAATGGTGAGATAGAAATCTAGTCTTTCTCTCTCCTCCCTCTCTCTCTTCTAAGGGGGAATTCATGTGGGAAGAAGAAGGAAGAAGAAAGAATGATGGAGGCTTGTCCGGCACGGATCGGATTGCTCCACGGGCTGGAAATGGTGATTAGTGATTGTGCTGGACATGAAGTGCTGCTGATTTCCAGATTTGCAGCCATGGACATGAAACCCGAAACACGCAAATAAGCGGTAATTCAAAATTTTCAAAGGAAATTTGAGATTTTATGGCTTTTGATTGATGAAATGTTGTTCATGTGGGCTAAAAATTGTGTATATTGCTGTTTTCCATGAGTTCTTGCTGGTCATAATCAGAAAATAAGGAAAATATGCATCTTGTGGTTCAAAATAATATGCTAAAACACGTAAAATATGAAAAATCAAGGGGAAATGATGGTTTTTGGCATAAAAATGGGAAAGTGAATAGGAACACCAACTAAACTTTCATTTTTCTGCAAGAAGGAACTAAGGGCCACAGCCCATAACCTGTTTTGAATTTTTAGTAATTAAATAATGCATAAAATAAGGGAAAATACAAGAAAAGGATGGAAAAACCCTAAAAAATAGGGGAAATTTATATTTTGGGTTTCGAAAAATAAGGATAAATAAGAGCAATGTTTGTGAATGTTTGTGGGGACTGAAGCATGAGGATTTGCCTCAGTTCAACTCCACCTTGTTGTTCTAGTGTGTCTTTTTCCAGTTTTTTACACATAAAATGATGTCAAAATACCCTATAAACCTATCCAATGATGCACTATTTAAACGGGGAAGGGTAGAGGAGTTGAAATATGTCTAAATGCCGTGTGAAATGATGGAAAAGTTGCTGATTTCTATGCATAGCATTTAGGACGGAGGATAATTAAACTTAAGAGCTTAGTAGCATGAGGATCACCTCGGTGCTAGGCCCATGCAACGAAGCACGAACGGCAGTTGGAAACCATTAAAAGGATGTTTTTGCACTTGTGCACGATACTGTTTTACTAAATGTTTGAGCACTAGGCATCCACCAAATGCATGGAGCATGAAAAAGAATTTAAAAGTATCAGTGATCAGCTCCTGGACATGCATTGCAATTGGTTTATGAGGACATGACCTACGTTGAGAGGCAGTGAGATACCCATGATGTAGGCTAGTCGTGGGATCCTAAAGGGGAAATCAAGTAAGGACAATGGTACATTCCTGGACACGCTTATTGGGTACCTTGAGTGACGTTTGTGCGAAATGTCTAAATGTTGAGCGACGCATCGAGGGGCCAATCCCCAAGGTGTAGGAGAGTCGCAGAGGGTTGACGGCATTCAGCCGTAGGAGGAACCCCGTGTGTATGTGATTCGAGCCTTTTGGCTATGTGAAAGGGATTCCCTCTGAGGAGTAATATTGGGTTAGGATCAGTTGGACTACAACGTATTACAAATGCAATGTTTAGGAAGGCAGAGATTTTGATAGACGCTCCTGGCCGCGAGGCCGAGGGGTTGTCTTGTGCGTAGTGACGAGGCCCGTCTAGTGCATGAGCCAGTGCCGGCCCGTTTTTAGGTCCATCAGACCTCTTGAGTAATGTAATAACTTATATCACGCAAGTAAGCATTCGCCCACAGGATATGGACCATTATGCAAATCTAGAGTGTAACCCCAAGTTCTATAACTGGCACTAAATGCCCATACACCTTGATTCCCACAATCCTAGGAAGGATTTTCATCCTTTTTAAGGGGGAGGGGATAAAAGTGAAAAATGGAGGAAAACTCAAAATATAAATTGAATTTTAAAGAAAAAAATGAATGTGTAAAAATGTGTGGATTGATGGGTGCGAGAATTCTCATTTTGTGGGTTATATCCTTCATCATCACTTTACCTTCAATACAAGAGATGTTATTTAAATGGAACTAATTGTGGGTTATTTTGTGGTGATAGGAACCTAAATGGTGGGTTAATAGGATAAAGCTAGCAAGCTCCCCTTATTGAAGGAGGAGCACAAAAGATATGGATTAGCCATGAAAATGCAAGCATTCAATCAATTAAAATACTCCAGCATCCACAATCTGGAAGGAGTGGTGACATCCGAAGAGAGGCAATGGCACAAATGATAGAATGATGTAATCTTGCCGAGTACTTGGAAAAGGTGGGGCAAGACATTGGCCACAGTAAATGTACTGAATTCTTGAGAACTTTTGATGTCCAAATGAACAATGGCACGATAACCACTAGGCAAGGAGAAACCTCTAGAAGGTTGGAAGTTACCCTCAATCCAGAGATTCTGAAGAAGGCCCTGGGATTAGTAGAGAAGCTGGAGAAGAGGCCAAAGAGGAAAGTATACAAGATGTTGGGGATGTGCAAAAAGAAGGTCTACACAAATGATGGGATCAGCCTAGCTAACATCCCTAACCCCACCATCCGTCTGCAGAGGAAAAAATGATCCGTACCCTCTTCTCAAGCTAGAGATATAATGCTCTCATGAATAGAATAGGCATACCATTGCTAGATAGCCTTGCAATGCCCTAGATGAGGTAAATTAGAATGCCTACATATAGAAGACAATCTAGGTGTTGACAAAGGTACTGGCCATGGCACCAAGCACATCAAGAGGGGAGTCTCTAGCTACCACAGTGAAGTCAGATAGGAAAAACTTGCTTCCAAGGATTCAACCATAGGCTTCCAAGGAGTATTAATGGCCATCATTCAAGAAGCTCTGGGGGAGGTGCAAAGAGAAGTAGTAGAGGAGACCCCGTAGCCATCACCTATCTAGGAGAAGCATTGCTTCCCCACCCCAGTAAGCCCGACTACCTCACTTTTAGCAAGAGAATAGGGGGAGGAAAAATTTCACAAGGAACAATAGGACAATACAGAAAGATCTGCTAATGAAAAGGAGACTGACTGACCCTCTCAACAACAAGAAGCCTTAAGCGAGAGGACAGTCGACAAGTAGCAAGGCTCAGAGTTGTTAAGTGAGGGGGAAAAAAGGATCTCTTAAAATCCCCATAAGAAGAACCCGGTCCATCTCTGAGGAAAATAGAGAGCTGCAAAGGGTGGAGGAGGAATCCAAAAAGGATTGAAGAAGAGCATAGAAAGAAATAAGAAGAGGAGGAAGAGCAACTGAGGCAGTAGGAGGAGGAGATAGCCGTGGCCATTCTTTAGAGATCAATGGAGAAACCCTCCGAATATCAGGAATTGGCAATGATGAGTCCAACACGAGGTGACGTGCCAAGCACAAGCGCAGCAACTAAAAAGGCACGACCAAGACCAATGGTGGAAGGCAAGGGTAAAGCCCCTCTACACCCAACCCCACCAGTGCTAGCCGCCCCTACAATCACCCTGACAAAAGGAACTATAGAAGGGGCAGTCAACGAAAGCAACATCATGGCTTGGGTACAGTACTTAGTAAGCAAAGTACAAGAAATTGTGCGTGCACCTAGCAAAGGAGTCCCCCCTTGCAAGAACAAAGAGACCAGCAGTAGCAACCGCAACACAGAATCACGCCAAGGGCCGAAGGTGCCCCACTTAGAAGTGTTAACTACTTCAGTGCCTTCAACCATTCACGACACTGAAAATCATGACAAACTGGTAAAAGAGCTTCAAAGGCAACTCATCAAGACATTAGAGGAGAAAAAGGCCGCACTTGGTTGCAGAACTTGAAGAAGAGAAGATTTCCTTCGTAGCCTACACAAGGTAGAACAAGCAAGGGTGATGATCATCATAAACAAGAAGATAATCGCACACACTAAAAGATGCCTTAAAGGCAAGGGAAGGAGAATAGAGCCTAAAAGAATTGTACAATGAAGAAAGAGAGAACCGCATTTCCCTAGAAACCATGTGCTCCTTCAACTCCAAGGAAAAATAGGTACCTAGAACCAAAAGTCAAGGAGTTGAAGAGGCAAAGAGAAGAGGTAAAGGTAGAGCTGTGCGGCAAGGACCCAAAGAGATTAGGAGACCATGAAGAGACTAACAGAGCTGCACAACCAGCTTCAAGCAGCTCTCCATGAGCAAGCCATACTAAGAGAACAAGTGGAACACAAAAACCAAGAGCGGCAATAAATGCACACATTATGGTGGGAACAAGAGTAGGTGATTGCACCCTAGCCTAGTACCAAAATCAAGGGCTAGAGTAGAAGAAAGAGAAAGAAGAGAAATGGGTAGTCAAGAACGAAGATAGAGTCAAAGACTTGGCTTACAAACTAACCCATTCTGAGAGTGCCTATTGGGGCGGAGAGCAAAGTCGAGGCTATCAAGACAGGAATGTTAAAGCGACAGTGCACATTTTTAAGCATAGTATTGAATGTCATGCAAAATCAAGTGCAGAAGAAACACTGAAAGAAGTAAAAAGGAAACTAGAGCTAGCAAGGAGGGCACTGCAAAATGGACTTCATGCCAAGGCACCCAAGCCTAGCACCAACTTGGGATTAGAGGAACAACATGTCCATCTAACCTCAACTGTCTTAACCTCATAGGAACTTGCCTTTCTAGGGACTAGGGAGCCAGAACAACAAGTGCACCCACCTCAACAAGAGCCAATGGAGCCGATCCACGAAGGTCCCAATTTTGAACCAAACCAATAAGAGAAAGAACAATGCAAAAACCAAGCCCCCTCTACAGAAGCCACAAGTATGGCCAGAAGAGCAAGGAGAGGAAGCTATGCTACATGATCGGATGGTGGAAATGAGGCATAAATGCAGAGAATAGGTGGAGCTCGCATGCATGAAGCTCCAAGCCAAGACACTGCAAGTTCCACAAGTGGTCATCCCTCAAAGAGAGGAGTGCGACCCTATGAACTAGGGCCAGGAACTTGTAGTATGGGAGCAATGGAAAACTGTGGCAGATCCTTCGAGTTCCCCTTTACCTTCCCTCATACATTGGATAGAGTACTATCTCCAAGTTAGTAGAGGATGTCATTAAGCTCTCAACAACAAGGCTAGGAAGGAAATGGCTAGAGGAACGGATGAGACACCCCACAAGGTGGCAACAAGGACCTGCAGATTAATGGGAAGATAAGGCGATGGAGGTACCCCAGAGGGTGGAGGGATATGAAGCATAGCCCAGATGGTGCACAAACATCTGGGACTCTAGCTTAGATGTCTTAATGGCTTTCTACAGCACCCTACCGCATGAAAGGGATGATCCTACCTACATGCCCTACCCAAGAAGGATTGAAGTTGACTTCAACTGGGAGGTACATGGAAGATACGACTTCTTTGCGATCTACAATGTAAATGCTACAACCCCTAAGAAAGCTTAATATTCACCGAAAGGGACCTCCGCCTATCTATAGTGGGTTTCTTCAACGACTTCTCCTCATACCCCAATCCTTGCGGATATTATTAAATTAGAAACAAATTGCAAAGGAAGATCGGTTACCACCCTCTTTTTTTATATCAATGTTGGGATAGATAGCAATGCAATGGTGTGCCTCATGATGAGAGCCACCCTCTTGCCAACATTTTATATGAACCTCTTAGAAGACATGAGTGACAGTAGATTCACTGGGTGTAACCACCCGTTTTAATCATCTACTCCACTCAATGTAAGAGCTAACTTGAGGGGGTATCTGCAGAGTAGGGCCTTCCTAAGCAAAACCCTCAAGCCTCCACACAACCTAGCCCTTGCTCATGAATGGGATGCTTCTTAGGGTGCTCCCTTTATAATTTAAAAAAAAAAGAGGGAGAAATAGAAAAGAAAAGAGAAAAAAGAAAAAAGAAAAGAAAAGAAAAAGAAAAAGGACAAGAAAGAAAGTAGTGGAAAGAAAAGAAACACAACAATCAAATCAGTCCATCTGGTACTATACAAGCATTACCACAAGCACTGCACCTAGGGACCACCCTAGCCCCTCCCCCACATCACAACTTAGGGCACATCAAGGGTAGGATATGATTGATAGACATGTCTCCCTAAGTCACGCATAACATCTCTATTTACACAAACTGGGTCCTCAAGTGTGGGACAACACCTTAGGCTTGCCTATGGTTCTCGACCCATCTCCCAATTCACCATCATTTGCACAGCGCACTACACACAGTAAGGTAGACACAACCACTTGGTAAGTGCACTCTTTTTCTTTTCACAAACATTGTACGACGATGCGGCAAACCAACACCTACAGAGGCCTTCATCGACCAATCATCTATCTTCGTCATTGGCAACCTCCTAAACTCACTTCACAGAGCATGCCCAACATGGCCCACCTCCTCAATGACCCCATGCATCATTCCTCATCAGCACTCTGCAAACTCATCCCATACCATCACATGCCATGGGACTGGCACCCAGCTAGGAGAGCGTAATGTTACACCCTCGGAAGTCCAAGATGGAAAAGCCAAAATTTTGAAAATGGAAGACAGTCCCAAGGTGAGAAAAACGGAAGAGAAAGGCACACTGAGAAGCACACTATAATATACTAGCAAGAAAAGCGTCGAACGCATTGTAATTCATTTTGTAAAAGAGTGACCAGCTCTCTCCATGTAAATTTAAAGAATTAGAGGCATGGATCGAGGCCTACGCTAATAGGAAGGAGAAGAAAAGAGAGTAGAGGAAGGGACAAAGGTCGGACCAAAAAGAGGAATGGCCGTCCAAGGAGGGGATAAGGGCATGTATATAAGTGAAGAAATGAATAAAGAAGCTCATTTTTGTGTGTATCCAAACTTGGTCTCTTCTTGCTTCTTGCTATTTGTGTATGAGAGAGGGAGAGAGGGAGTGTGTGAGAGGTACAGTGTGTGTGTGAGGGAGTGAGGGATTGTGGAGAAGCTCTTATTCTCCTCTCTTCTTCTTCTTCTTCTCTTCTCCCTTCTTGCGTGCATGGCTATGGAGGTCAGCTCGGAGCTTGGAGATGGAGCTTGCTTAAGGTCACATCTTAATTTTGGAGCCATCCGCAGATTCGTGGGAGGAGGTACTTGATTGGATTCGAAGGTAAGCTCACTACAGTGATGTGTGGAAGAGTGTGCATGGCTATGTGAGAGGTAGCCATAGCTCTCAACTTGAAACGCTTGAAGCAATGAGTGGTCCATGGGTCTTGGTAGTTTGCCCGCGAGGACAGTGATAAATCTTCTAACTAAGTATTAATATATGTATACATATGCACTCACATAGTGTTTGTATGATAACCTATGTGTGATTCTAGATGCTCAAGTGTTGGATAACACTTCGAACTTGCAAACTATCTCCCAGTTGCACTAGCATGCATAAAGATCACTACACAAGTAAGTTAGATGCACCCCTTTAAGAGAGCATAAGTTGGCTTGTTGAATTTTATTAAAGGCCATTTGAACACCCATCAAGATGCGTGACCTCTACATCATCATTGTTCCATTACTCGTCTTTGGCAATGCTCCTAGTGATCCTTCATGCAACTATCATATTTTCATCATTGTGCCACACCTCCCCAGTTATCATCTACCAAAGTATCAAGCCATCTACAGCGTCAGTAGGAACACTAGCTTCTTCATTTCCACTAATACCATTCTTCGGTAGCATACATACCTCTCCATTAAAACCACAATTACTTTTCAAAGCTTCTTTATTAACCATCCCAAGATTGTGTATCTACCTTTAACGTGAGTGCCATGGGACTAGTACTCATCTTGGATGGGGGTAATATTAATAACAAATGTGAAAGATCAAGGGTCAAACACAATCAACAAATATCAAAGAACAGTCAAATCATAAGTGTCAAATTTATTTTTTAGAGGAGGTTTATTTTGGAGTACTTCATCATATTACTTTTGGACACATGTTGTTTGTGATACTTTCTCGACATTCTATATTATGGTTATATTTATTTGTGAGAGTCAAGCTCACCATATCCATGCACACCATATTATTACCCACTGTTGAAATTCTTGCATTCACAATTGTGTAGATTCCACACATGAAAATGTAATTGTAATAGTATAGCCTAGGTCTAATTAGGCTAAGATACAAGCATACATCAAGGAATAACTTGCCTAGATCGCATAAAGTGGATAGGATGCCCAAAAAGTGTGCAAATCCTAATTCAAAGCTATGCAAATCCTAAAACGAAAATAGGGTGCCATTCTAGATAGGGAACCTAACCCTAACCGTAATTTTGATCTATATAAGGATGGGAGGTCTCAGTTGTATTCACCATTTTGGTACACCCATATTGTAGAACCTCTGCCAGTATGACTATTGTGCAACTATTCGCTTCCTCTATTTTGTCATCATGTTTCCATTGTTGAGAGTGAGAGGCGTGTTGAATGAAGAATTTATGATAGAAAAGCTTTACTCCTAACTTTTCTTCTTCTTCTTCTTCCCATTTATAATAAGAGGCTTGAGTTTGGAGCTATGTGTGAGGTTGTGAGATGGCGAGAGTGAGAAATTTGGTGAGGTGAAGCTTTTCTCCACCGTTCTTCTCTCCTTCTTCTCCATCTTCTTCTTTTAATGTTGGCAACCAAGGTGGTGGATGTAAAGAAGTGATGGTATTGGACTCTATGGCTTGGGTCATTGAACAATCTTTGAGCCTTCAAGCTTTCAAGCCACAATATGGGAAGATAAGAGAGGTGAGTTCACTACACCTCGAAACTAGTCTTATGTTCATGCAAGCCCTTACTAATGCAAGCCTTTGCAAAACACGTCTTCCACTGGCAATGATCATGGATAAGGCCACGAATGTGCACGATCACGCACCCATGCCATTATAAGCAAGGATATGTGTGTCCTCAAGGCCATGAGCTCCATGGTGTGCCAAGGGGCCATCCAAGTACTCAAGCACTTTCAAACCCACAATCTTCTCACCCTTACTACCACCCTCCTCAACGAAGCCAAGTGACTTAACACGAATGATTCAAGAGGAGCCACAACCAAGATGGGAGCTACGCAAGCACGATGCTTGAGCAAACAACACATTAAGATAGGCACCAACGAAGAGGAAGCCTGAGATGGCAATACTATCGAGGACGAGCAAGAAGTAGCAATCAATGCTCTCAAATGCTTCAAAAAATATGAAAGAGAGAGGCGAATGATGGGGCGTTGGAAAGCTTGGCTTGGCATTGCCTTGTTCTCTTTGCGCCAACAAGCCTGAACAACCAGCGTGTATGTTGAGTGGTCGCATATCGTGGCATTTTGTAATGGGCTTTCCTTATGTAAATAGTCTCATCGTGCGTGAATTTTCAGTGTGCATACCTAACTAGGCTCGAAGTTAAAGATGTCAACATAATGATGAACCGCTCACTCAAAGCACCCTTCTCGCTAACTCAATCACACTATATACTTACACTAAAACAATTTCTCTCTCTCTCTCTCTCTCTCTCTCTCTCTCTCTCTCTCTCTCACCACACTCTTGACTATATATAGAAGCACACTTGATTGTCATTTAACTCAACTAAGCTACAAACAAGTAGACCATAAGAGGGAGGTCTCGAGATAGAAAGAAACTATACAAAGTGTACATGCACAAGCACGATCGAATAGCTACCAAACCATGAGCCAATTTCTACATTCCAAATTTAAACACCACACTAACCAACACCATAATCCATTTCATGGTTGAGAATACTTGATTGGATGCATGTCCTCACCTCAAGTTCTTGTTTTTTTAAAGTTTCACAAGCCACATTGACACCTCTTATGCAAATAAGAGATGTGTATTAGTAGTGGGACTCTTAACCCAACCCAAATTCCATTGGCCTTCTAAACCCTCAAGCTTTTCTCAACTGCCACTCCCTTCTACATAAATAGATAAATCATCACATTCTCATATATAAATAATTGTCTGACACAAAAACCACACACCTTGGGAACTGAGCCCTTGTAGAGCTTGAAAGCACTACAACACTTTTATGAGCTACAAATCATAATACAAGCAATGTGGTCAAATTTAATATTAAACTTTTTTAATTTTTTGGGCTAGAGTTAATTGCATGTGCACTTAAATTTTAGCAAGCGAATGCAAGAAGCTATGTGCTCGAGGCTCAAAAAGACATCAATCAAGAAACAAGGCAAAAAATCCTTAGAACTCAAAAACATGGAAACACACCCAAACATTTAGGAGCCTTTGGTACCCTTTAGATGTACAAGGAATCATCAATATCGAGGCCCTAAATTTTGTTAACAAATATCCCTAAACTCCTACCTCAAGAGCCTCTACTTTCTCAAAGGGTCATGTGAGTCGCTCTAAGAACTCTAGTCACCATTAATAATCATGGTTCTTCAACCACAACTGCTCTCACATCAAGGTTTGTGCTTCAATCATCTCGGCTTAAGATTCATTGATTGGCCCTCCAATCCTCAATATTCCATTCATTCTCACAACACTATGAAGCCTTGTTGTATGGCTTTTACATACACATTTATTCAAGAAAAAAATACGTGTGATCACTACACCACACTAGGGATTCTCACATTATGCATGTCTAGTAACCTTGATCCATCCTAACCCCTTGACTTTGTTCTTTTCCTATAGATTTATTCAAGGCCCATCAAGGGCAAGACATGCCTAGGGAGCTTCACTTCCCTACAATTAGATCTATCTCCATAACTAACTTGCACTTTCTCTCTATACTTCTTTCTACTTCTTGCTCATCTTAGTGCCATGAACTCGATAATGGAAGCAAGGTGAAGAAGACACTTGAGAAGGAAATCACACATCACAAGTGCACTTGCAATTGTAATTGCCAAAGGCCTTGCTCTACCACAATGACAAACCAACTAAGGACATCTCCACACAACCTTCTTCAACTACCCTCTCCACAATAACAACATTGATTTCAAGTCTATAAGTTTCTTACTTCATTGATCATCAACAAGAACTAATGGCCTTATCTTCTACTAAGTACTTACCCATGTAAATACTCAGACAATAACATGTGCACAGTTTAGACCCTTAAGTATGCAAAAACGCTTCAAGCTTATTTGGAGTTCAACCCATCTACCAAACCATCAATATATCATATGCACAAAGAAGGCTAGTAATTTCCTTAAGAAGCGAGCCCACAAGAGGTTTTCTATTGCGCATACAAATGATACCCACATAAACCTTACCCAACAAAAGGAAACTACTAATCAAAATATCATCAATGTCCAAAAGTTTCTCTACAACTTCATCACCACCCACATTTCCAACCAACCACTGTATACCAAGCAATATCCCTCATTGATAAAAGTACTCCTCTAAGATCAACACTACCGTCCCAATCATTCCATGTCTTCAATGCACATCAAAGCATGCTAATTAAGACAGAGTGTCATGGGACTAGTACTCATCTAAGAGGGAGATAATGTTAAACCATAATGGTGTAGAATACATCATTTTAGGGACTATCATCTGCTATGCAATCATTATATTTTTTCATTATTTTTGTGATTGCACATTTATTTTCTCACATTATTTTGAGAGTTAAGTTCACTCCATGCAAATTATGTGATCATAACTCAAATTGTGCCAAAAATTTTAATTTTAGGCAATCATTGTGATTTTAAAGGCTCAAAAATGACCCTAGTTTTTGCCCAACTTGTCTCGGAACCCATATTTCTAGTTTAAAAAGTGAAATTCCACCTAAAAGAAAAATATTTTCAATGAGAGTTAAAAAGTCCATGAGTACTAAAACAATAAGAGCTCCATCCAAGTCCCACATGCCATGTGTGTAGCTCAACACATAGAGTCAATGGACCTGCATATATTTGTAGAGCTATAAAATTATAATAAGAATCTCACATTGAGAGTCCTAATAGCTTCTGACCCCAGGGAGTAAACCTCTAACACTAGAAGTACTCAAGCATTTGATAGAGGTGGTAAGCTCATCGTATACTTGGAACCTAGATGACAAAGATGACAAACCATTTTTCTTCATTGACCGCTACCACTACTTTTGTTTATACCACTTTAATTCACATCACTATTTAGTATCACATATTTCATGGACAACAAGACTTATAGGTAGGGATGGCTTGTAATCTATGTAAGTGACTAAGCCAATAATAAAAAGCTTCTTAACAAGAAGTTTGAGATGAAAATTTAAGGTGAGTTATGAGAGTTTAAATTTGTCACAAAATGTAATTTGGAATGTTTAAGTAACAAATGATAGCCAATGAGCCCCTGTTTATACCATTTGATCAAACAGTAGCCAATGAGCCCCTATCTGTACCATTTGAGTAAACGGATTGAGAATGTGAGGGATGATATTAAAGTGAGCGAAAAAACAATACTCCAAAATACCTACACTAAAGCAAAAAAACACTCATGTAGAAGATTTCCAAAAAACAAGGGTTCAGTCTAATCCCAAAAGCAAGGGCTAATTCTCTCCCCACGAGAAAACTTTCAGCATTGATTGATTGATTTTGCTTTAGTAAGAAGACAGTTTAGGCAAAACAGATCTTAAGCTGAATTGACTCTTACCACAATAAAAGCAGGACTAATTTTTAACTGATGATTCAGCACACCCTGAACCCATGCATTGAAGAAAATCTTCTAAGTCCTCAACAAAAGGATCTGTTATTGTGCCTGAATCCAAATTAAGAAGAGTGCATTAACTGTTTTGGGAAGTACCACCCACATAGCCAGAACTGTTTTGGGAAGTACCTTCAACAAGTGTCCTAAGAGATGCATGCTGTTTTATGAGAGAGAGAGAGAGAGAGAGAGAGAGAGAGAGAGAGAGAGAGAGAGAGAGAAGCTTTTACGAAAAAAAAGAGAGAGAGAAGCTGTTTCCATGATGAATTGCATTGAAAAGGCTCTAGTTTGATTGAGCAGCTGGGACTCCAACTAGTTCCCATAACACTGGTTAATGTCTAAGCTTCAAAAGCTTTAAAGCATCACACCCCTTGATATTATAGTCACAGTCCAAATCAGAAACACTGAAGGACTAATCTTTTACATTATTGCAAATAAAGTAGTCAACTAGCTGTATTTCAAATTCTTCAGCAGCGTGTTAAAATCAGTGTTATTCATGGCCTGGAATTTGGAAAATACATTTGGTGTTACTCATGTTAAAATCATGACAGAGCAATACAACTCATGTTGAGAGTTCAATGTGGGGTGAGTGAGTGAGTAAGTGATTCAAACTTGAAAATCATCTAAAACTTGGGAAGAAGCATCTTTGTGATCTATGTCCAGCATTACAGGCACAAGGACGACTTGGTATTGTGTTCTTCCAAAAACAGTTAAACTGTAAGTCCAACTCTCATATGCACTTATGCAGGAGGACTTCATTAAATTGTTAGCAAGTACAGGTTCCAGATGAGATGCTCGATAGTTAAAAGGAATCTCATGTCAAGTTCACTGCATTTTACAGTTCTTGAAAGAGAGCTCATATTCATCCGCACCCAACAGGGAACACTGTAATAACATGTACCAGCTTATACCCACAGAAACCAGGAAGCCAGAGATACCTTCTTGTTCTCCAGACCTGGATAGAGGAAGAGCATACAAGCAGGAATTTGAGGGGCCAACTAATTCATAGCAACTTTGAGCTTTTAATTTCAAGACCAATAGTTGCCACTCCATGTACAATCACTGTTCTATTGGCAGTGAAGAACTGGTCTTGAGAGTGAATCTCCCCAGCTGCAAGCACAAAATCTGCAAACACCAAAGAAAAATCAAATACATTGATGTTGATGGTGATTGTCAACAATATGTGATCATGGCTAGCACTTTTACATAGGAAAGCTGGAGGCTGACTGCCAAGAAATCTTCACAAAGAGAACTTTCAACCTAACATTTGGGACAGGATAAGGGAATTGAACAAATCCCTAAATTGGACTCCAATACAGTATTGTGAATCTGATATATATAAAGTCAGTCACATGTTGCATAGCTAACAGCAGTCAACCATCCCTGAGAGTTAAGCACATATGGTATATAACCTGCTACTGTGGCCTTAATTGTCTAACTCAAACCCTGAAATACAAGGTGCAGACTTTTACTGCATCTCACATTGAACGTGTTAATATAGCCTGTTGTATGAGCATTCCAAACCCTTTGTTGATACAGTATCGTTGAGCACAGGTATTTCAAGGTTACCCTTACAAATCATGAAGGATCATGGCATATTCTCCTAAAATAGGCAAACACTTGAGCTGGGCAATGGAACTGAGTAGAACTGGACCATTGACACAGAAAAATTACCGAACTCACCATATCATCTAGCTGAAGAAAATTCAATAATGCTGGGAGGAGTCTGAGGATAAGCACCCTCATTATCAATACCAAACTCCTCCAGATTGAGTGTGACATCATCACCCCAGGCAGAATTAGGAGCTACCATGTCAAGGTCTTCCAGTAAAAGGAAGCAACGAGTAACCAAGAAACTCATATGAGAGCACATTACATTGGTTAAGGATACAATCACCGCTCCACATGTCTGTTATTCCAATGCCCGCATCAGAGAGAAGCCAGTAATCAGCATCCACCTAGAAAGAAACAGTGAATGCCAGATTCAGTAAGGAGCTCATACACCACATTAGCACCACTTATAAACAGAAAGGTTTGTACCATCAAAGGCTTACATTCACATCAGTTGGCACAATTCTTAACATGCCACTGACATCATCAGAATTCTCAAGTTCAGAACACAATATCTGCCCATCTGGCATCTCGCTCTCTTTACCATTTGCACAGCCTGCTTTAAGAGTACCTCCTGGAGCTAACTGATTCCCCACATCTGTATGGGCTATTTCTTCAGGTGCTTGTGCTGCATTTACCTCCTCAAACTTTTCTTCAAATCGACTGCATTTTGACATAACAGATCTCCAAAGTCAACACAGCTATACAGCAGAGTAAAAGGACTTATGTAAAAGGCCATTACTAGGAGATATCTACTGTCAAGGTACGCACCTAACAAGGTAGACATCTATTGGTCCAGTAACACTTTGCAGGAGCATCTGATAGTGTCTTTGTGTATAATCTACGGCCTGCAATTAACATGCAAACCTGACACAACTAGCACCTCTGTTTGCAAAACCACCCAAACTAAACCATACTTATTCCTTGAACTGTTGCAATATCATCAAGCAATATCCAATCAGTGTTTTCAGTATGCCTATAATACAGTCTGCTTAGTTCCCAGTGGCTTGCATAAGCTAACCAAAATCAGGACAACCATACCATATCCACTCAATCCAGACTTCATACATTTCCCAACTACACCAAATTAATGAAAGATATTTGCTTCTTCAACAGCATGTAGGGAAATTTCACCTCATCCGGATCAGGTACTTGCAATGTTGTTCCATGCGGTGCTTTTATTGCAATTAAAGTCTTATTCTGTGAAACACATAGCAGGGTCACATCTAGCTTCAAGAAATTTCACAACACATTATCACCATTCAACAAGAAAAAGCATTATCAGATCCTACAACTTGTAGAATATGATTTTAGGAAGACTGGAAACCAACAACTAATGAGTCTTAATGATATGTGTGTGATCCTTACATAATACTGTGTAGACTCTCACAAGAAGTGAAGTCAATATTCACCTGAAAACATGGCAAGCTTTTGATGTCTTCCTCACTAACATATAGCCATCTGTGTTAATTAAGCATAACACTGGAATGAGCCCATGCAGATTCTGTTAATGCTATTTGATATAGAAACTCAAACTTTAAGATAGAAAAAGGATACTGCTTATTTTTCTCATCTTCACTTAAGCTCCTCAACCTTTCCCGTGCCTCCCTAGAAATCAGCAAGACTTGTTCAAACGTCAGGAAAAAAAAAGGGTCATACAAGAACATAACATAAGCTTCCTTATCTCCACCACTCAAACACCAAAATGACAAAAGAACCTGATGCAACTGTCAAGCCTGGCCTCTTCTAAACGTAGCTTTTCTAGATCTGCCTGCAGTATAATCAAAGGAGGTTAATGGCACTTGTTCATCATTTTTCAACAAGCAGAAAAATCCTATTAAACTAAGAGTGAAGTATGTTGATGAACAACTTGCAAATACTCCATTTCATTGGCTGGTGTGTCAGGCCTTGAAACTCCCAGACCCCTACAAAATATATGTACAAAACCGTTGGTTTAAAAAAGCAATCATATTGAGTTGCTGAAAAATATATAGGATTTCATATGACAAGTGCATAAAATCAGATCTATGAGTATAAAATCAGGCCTTACTTCCAAAAAATCCGGTTCTTCAACCTTTTTTCAATAAGTCCAACACCCTCCAGCACATTCGTAATATCATAGATTCTTCGCTTTTGTACCTGTAATGCAGACAACTGAACATTTCACAAAAGCATACTGCTTCTCACTTTTTTTATTCGGTTAAGATGAATATATACCAAAAAAATGCACCCCAAAATTTTCCTTCGGTTTCTTAAGACTTACGTGCAATACATCTGCAGCTTTGTTCAGGTCAAGAATACCATCTTCAGCTTGTCTTATGAGATTTATGAATTTTTTGGTAAGCAATGCTGATATAAAGAAAGGTGAATTAGATCATACTTCTGCAATTATCAAGCTAGTCCACAAAACAAGCTTAGCAACATGCATAAACGTTACCAAGAGAGCTGTCATAGCGACAGGTGCTCACAGGAGTATGAAGCTTGTTGGATGGTGAGGCTGCAAAAGTATTAGCAAGTTCACTCTAGTGCTTAGAACCACATCAATTAAATATCAAATTCTACAAAATGTGGGCTGCTTCTGTGTTCCCAGAACAATGCAACTTTAATGCCCAACAATACCTCTGTTAGACCCAGGTGTTTGGGGCCCTACTTGTTTGGGCCCTCCATGTTTGAGACGACTTGCCCTTTTCCCTCTCTGACTCGAAGTGGTGAGAGGGCTTTCAGTAGCTTCAGATTCAGCAAAACCCTGAGAAGTGGACCAGTCATTTGGTTCCACATCATGATTGTCATCCAAGCTCGATGTTCTGTTCACCTGTAAAAAGTAGTCTCTTCAGGCTTGCAGGCTCAAACCCCATTGCTAATCTCAAATGAGATCTCCCTTAGCATCTACTTGCTATCCTTTTTTAAAACAGTTTTCCTGAACAGGAAAATGGAGGAGGAGCTAAGATTGAATGCCTTTCAAAAACAGTCCTGTTCATCAGTTTGCCAATAGATAAGAGCATTATAATCACAAAGAAATAAACTGCTACCAGCACCAGAGCAAAGGACGTGAGATATATTATTGGGCTGGGGAGTAGTTGGAGAAAGAGGTTTTCTGAAGGTTGGCTGTTTAGACAGGGCAGGTCCTAGCACATGAAATTCATCTCATATGTGGAGCTGTCAAACAACAGCACACTAGGTGCAAGCGGCAGGTTTTGCATGTGAGGGAAAGAAAAAATCGACGGGTATATTGATCAGGGGCATTCTCTAAATGTTTGAGCTGGAGGTGGCCGGAAAAGCGTGTGAACATCAGAGCTTTCCTGAAAGGAAAGATCTCCACATCTTGGCCTTTGGAAATGGATTGCTGTCCAAAATCTGCATGGCCATGCACAAGCAGACTGCAATGATGGAGGACGATCAGTCTTGAGAACTGTCAAACATGCAGACCAGGACACCATGTTACCTGGGTGGTTGTTACTGAGCCGGTGGATGCCTGCATCACCATTATCTTAAATACTTGAGGGCATAAGTGTGATTCTATGTGTGCCAACTGTATTCACTTTGAAGGGCAAGAACTCCAATTGACAATGACACTCAGAAAGCGGCTGGCAGGAGGTGCAAGTCTACACCTAGCATGGCCGCAAAGCAGGAGGGTGCAACCTTAAAAGGACATATGCACTAGAGGCAAGAGGAAAACGACAAAGGTTTAGTAAGGATATTAGAGTGTGGGAGCACAGCCAAATCATGATCATCATCATATGGCTACGACAATATACTAGGCTGCCAGCTTGGAGAGGTGAATGGATTGTCAGGGTACAAAAACTCAAGGAAGCTATCAAATTGATTTTAAAAAAATAGGCAATAATAATATAGAGATAGGGTGTTACAAAAAAAACAAAAAAAAAGACAGCTACTAATCCATGGCCTCAATGTCTGGGAAAGAAACAACCAAAAAGACAAGCTGTCTGAAAGAGCTTACATGCCGAAAGTTGCGAGCCACTTAATACACTTGTGATGCAGGACAGCAGTTTGACCTTTTACTGGAGTCTCGCACTATGTGCAAGGAAGCAGGTTGTGACAGCTGTCTACTTGCTCCAGGAATAAAAATAGCATATACCAGTCCTACATTCATGCTGCACCTCTTTTATCATCTGCTTCCACCCCGATTCTAACCTGTACAAACAGAGTCGCAGCAGTGTACTCACACCATAAGTTCATCAAATTGTTAATGCCCTACTGTGCATGGCTCCTGGCTGTACTGCAAGCCTTCCACGGTACTAATTTCTGTTTGTCAGCTTGCACTCCCTTAAATAGCTTTTTTAGAAAAGGCTTCCAGGTGCCACAAGAATGATCAACGGATCATGTAATCCTAGCATAACTCCACAATGATGGGATCTTTGCATCCAGCACTGTCAACTTCAAGGACAATACACTTCCCTTGCATTGGTGTGGAACTGAAGGTCTCTTTCTCAAAGATAACCTTTGATGTTTGCACCACCATGACTAGGAGAGAACCATATACAATTGGAACAGTGGAACCAAGTTCTTGTGCAACCTATACAAGCTCTAGAACCTACTATCATAGTGGTTTAGGCAATACCTCTATGAGGCTCCCCTTTTATTCATCCAAAAAGACGGGACAATACAACACTTACTGATAACCAAGCTCTCAATAAGCTCCTCACCAAGAACAAGTTTTCCATGCCCATTATAGAGGGTATCTTGGGAAGGCACAATGGTGCTAGGTGTGCAATAAGATAGATGGGAATAGTGGATACCACCAAGTGACTGAGATACTGTGAGAAAATGCACTAGCTATGAAGGAGAGAGAAACGAGAGATGGTGACAGTGAGAGGCCAGGTTTGCATTCCGTCCGTGTACGAAACGTTCCGTATGGTGCTGTTCCATACGGTCCTACACTAAGGCTCCGTATAGGATCCGTGCATTCGAACTGTTCCGGAAAGTTTGATCGTTGCCTACGTGCAGAATCCGGCTGTTGGGGCCACTTTTTGACCCTTTTTTGGGACTGTTTGGGGTTTGAAGTTTGAAATTCACTTTTCTTTCACACTCCTCCCTCCTCCATGAATCATACTTTCTCTTTTGTTCTCCCCTCACCTCAAGGCTCAGCCCTTATAAAAGGGCGGCCCTCTCCCCCCTATCTCACCACACAAATCAGTTTGCCGCTTGCTCATCTTCTTCAAGCCTCCATCTTCTTCAAGCACCCTACTCTCTCTCTCTCTCTCTCTCTCTCTCTCTCTCTCTCTCTCTGTCCACCAAGCATATCAATGAAGCAGCTAGGGACCGCATCATAGCTGAGATCATGTGCAGATCTTGAGATCAGCTACAGCCCATAGACCCACCACACTTTTGTACATGGTTCTATCAAATCTAGTTCTCCTTTCCTTTCCTTTTCTTTTCTATCGATGGAATAACGCTACACATGGTTCAACCCTAGTATAGTCCCATCATATAGTTATTTTCAGTATTGTTTCATAGGCCACCCACTTATTTGTAATGTCATCTTTACCTTGCTGATGTGATGACATTAGACATGGATGTACTCTGGATTTTGTCTCATAGGCCACATTGGCCTTATGTAGACATTAATATATCTTTCTTTCTTTCTTTCTTTCGCTCTCATTTCACAACAAGGAGATAGAGGAGCTCCACTAGCTAGCACTTGGATACCTCTCCAATTGTATGCAGATGACATTGTATTGATAGCTGACTCTCCAAAGGGTCTACAGAGACACTTGGATGCATTACACTCCTATACTTTGGACAGTGGGCTTTCAGTGAACCTTGGTAAAACCAAGGTGATGGTATTTAATACTACACCACAGTGGGTCAAGAGATAAGCACCTAAATTCACATATGGATCTGAGGAGCTGGAGTATGTGGATTCTTATACATACTTGGGAGTCTTATTCACATGGCCTACCTTTTCTATGCGAGAGGCAGTAGACACTAGACTGACTCGCGGATACACAGCACTAGGTGGTTTGGAGAAGATGTGCTCACATGTGCAATTCCAAGAACCCCGCACCAAGCTATGGCTCTTCGATACACTGGTCACATCCACACTACTTTATGGAGTACAGATATGGGGCCCAGTCTTGACCACCGTAGCAGATTAGGGCGCACTTATGACGGATGGAGGTCGATGGAGAAACCCCTAGTGTCCATGATATCTAGGATGATCAAATGCAAGGTCTCAATGCCACATGAGATCATCAGAGCCGAGCTAGCAGCTACACCGACTGTGGTAGAGGCCCTCACCTGATCGGTCACATACATAAATAGCCTATGGGACTTACCCAGACACAGATATGCACGGTTGACCCTTGAGTCCTCCAAGCAACTTGCCAGAGAGGGTAACACTTCATGTTGGCATGCACAGATGTCGGCCTGGTTTAAGCTGCATGGCTTTAGCATGGACAAGTTACCCCCCTTCCAGTACTCCCTTGATGCACCATCTCTTGATCTAAGCAGGTTAGAGATCCGCAAGATCATCAAGATGGATCTTACCCAATTGGATATCACGCGGACATGGTTGATGCCAGGGCAGGAGCTAGGGACAAAGATGGCTTTCTAGCACGAGCATTTCCTTCATACTACAGATGATGGATTTATTGTTCGCCCGAGATACATGGACACCGACCTTTCCCATGGGATCAGATGTACTATTGGCCAATTGCGCACCTCCTCACATCAGCTAGAGATTGATACTGGCAGATACAGATCCATCCCACCAAAGGAGCACATATGCCAAATATGCCAATTAGAGCCAAAGACAAAGAAGTATTATATCTGCCACTGCCCAACGTATTATGAGGTCTGTGGTCATTTCCACTATCTCTTTAGAGATCGATTTGGACCACTATCCAGAGTCATGGATTTTACCGATTAGCAATACCTTGGCCTCTTTCTTCTTGAGATACGACGGCTTCATGACATGCGCCTCAAGAGTATAGCTGCTCTAGGACATCGAGGCCCTTCACAGAGGCAGCTCACAAACTTCTTTGCAAAGGAGACTCAGAAGACTTCAATACAGTTACAGCCACAGTCCACATGAGAGCCTCTCTCACCGCCACAATCCACACATAGACAAGGAGTATTGATTGATCGAGCTGTTCTGCTTAGCCAATCCAGACGTCCTAGGCCTCGACATGGACACCGACGACACCTTCATAGGCGGATACAAGGGATTATTGCTCGGGCTATAGCTAGGCCCTCCATACCCACATGAGATTGTACCATTTGGAGCTCATTGTTACTAGATAGAGCTCTATGTTTTACACATAGCCATAGTTTCCTTTCTTATTTTGCTTTGTTCTACATATTTTGCCCAGACAATTGTACCATCATATACATGATTGTAACTTATGGTCTCGTAGGTCATTTTGGCCTTTTGTAGACGTTAATATATCATTTCATTTCTCTCTTTCCCCACCTCTTCCAAGTTTCTCCTATCCATATCTTCATGGATCTCTACATGGAGCTCGAGCAGATTGATCGTCGAGTCTCATACACCCGTCGAGAGTGTGGAGTTGTTGGAGTTGTCAGCACCAAGACCACCGTTGCACCACCCATTAAGGCCTACCTGAAGCAAGGCTCGTGGAGTTCCTCAGCTACACATGCAACTGTCGCATTCTGTAAAGAATACTCCAATTAGAGAGCTTGAGTACGATGATGACGGACACATCATCAATGATGGGGACTATGGTGAGGTGTCTGAGGCCTCTTCTAGTGAGGGCAAATCTCCACCTTCCGATGTATCTAGGCCTTGCGACAAGTCCTCATGAGTGATGAGTCATTTTGTATTTTGTCATTTAGAATCTTTTTATGAGCATTGAGTGATAGGCTATAGCATCTGCCATGGAAAATTCCATTTTGTATCTTTTTCTCTCACTCAATCAAACATGTTACGGTTTACCCGACTCTAGTTTTAAGTTTCAACTCTTACATTGCCTTGCAATTGTTGTCAAATCCATGAAAACTTTGTGCTTTCCATGATTTATCTTTAAGTTGCACAATTTATATGCATCTAGGCTGACTTTAAATTGATTTTTATATGTATTTTTAAAATGAACGTACGAAACAACCTATTTTATTCTTAAAATTTTTGTGTACATACTAAACCACACATATTCACATATTGAACGTATCGTACTAAATGTACAAAACAACCCTAGAGTGAGTTGAAGCAAGAGAGTAACGTGTACTTCTTGAATTGAAAGATAGAGTGAAAGTACAACAATAGGTTAGGTCAAAGGGTTGACCTAACCAGCCTTCCATCCAATAACTAGATTTAGGCTAACTTACTCTAGTTCTTAGTATCACTACTAAAATGTCAAGATACGAGCATACTACATTGATACTTAGTAAAGTCTCCACACTACACATTGCATGTGCACTTCCAAAAATTGGCAAATTCTAACACCCCCTTACAATGCCAATGTCATGAAGTATGAGGATGATCAATCACCAAAGCATAATAAGTTCAAGGCCTTTCAAAAAGGCCTCACTTATCATGTGGTAATGCTTTGGTGAAAATGTCTACAACATTTTCCTATGTGGTACATACATCAAGTTGATCTCTCCTGTATAGAATCTCTCTTTAACATAATGGTAATGCATCCCAATGTGTTTCATGCGAGCATGAAACACAAGACTTCGTGCTACTACAATAGCACTCTTAACTATCAGAAAGAATGGGAATAGGACCCTCGAATGGTAAATGTAGATCAGCCAACAATCTACGCAACTATACTCACTCCATTGTTGCCGTGAAGGCTGCCTTGTACTTAGCCTCACAAGACAAGGTAGCCACTATAGGATGTTTCTTACTTAGCCATGAAATGCATGAGCACCCCAAAAGAAATAGTATCCACTAGTAGACTATCTAATGTCTACATCATGGGCCCAATCTAAATCGTTGTAAGCTTGTAGATGCAAGTCTCCCCCTGTTGAGAAACCAATTCTTCAATTTACACACTTCAATTAGGGTTTCGCATTGACAGCCCCAAAAAGGACTAGTGTCCACATTTTGGTCATTTCATCAATGGGCGCCTACTCAATGGTGCACCACCCTAGACAACTTATGCCTATAAATAGACTGTCACTTCATACATTCTTCACCACAACCCCCACTTCAGTCATTCTTCTCCTCTCTTCCCTCTCCACTCCACTATTGCTCATACCCCTGCTAGAGGACATCCCAATTTGTGGTCACCCTTCCTCTTCTCCTTTAGGTGTCTTGTTTCATCATCAGGTTTTGCATTTGGAGGCTCCACCTTGCTATGATAGCATCCTGTACCTGGCATCACACTACACACTTGCGTTGGCACTCCTAAAGAATCCCCACCATCACGTGTCACCCCTTCTACTCCTGGCATCATCTTGGCTTCTAGGTTTGATATATCCAGGGGTTCTCTAACCATTGGTGTCATCACACATACTACTAGTGCTTGCGTTTTCAACCTGCCATCACTCCTTTCACTTGGTATTAGCATCCACACTCCTCGCATCAGCATCTGAGCTATCACCATCTACGTTTGGTAGCTCACACAACTCTGGCATTTGCATTTTGCATCCAAGTCATCTCCCCAACATCTGAGGATTGTCATCCCCTCCCTCGACAGCTAGTGATCATCATCCTTCTCTGACAGCATTAGAGGACTACAATTCGCTCCCTCAACAACTATCCTTCACTTCCAGTTATTACTTTGATAGCCCACTGCTCGGATGACTGCGTTTTGCTCCTTTCACTATGCAAATTCCCTACAAGTGGTGCAACCTTATTTAGACAAGACTAAAAAGTTATCTTTTGAGTTTCGGCTCCACTATATCAACTTCCTTCATAGTATGATTCAATGTATTATCACTATGTTCGTGTTTTTCTGAGTTTCTCTCCTCTCTCAGTGTTTGTCGTACAACTTTGTGTTTCTCCCCACAAACCCTAATGTCTCTCTCATCATTTAGTCATTTTTTGGCTTGGTATGAGAAGCTTCTTCTGTTAGTCATCTTTTGACTTGGTATCAGAGCCTTCTTTTATTAGTCATTTTTGACATGGTACCAAAGCCTTCTTCTATTAGTCATTGTTGACATGATATCAAAGCCAAAGACACTCACTGGACCATGAAGATCCTTTGCATCAAAGAAGGCAAAGATAGATTTAGGATTCAGCATCATCTACTAATTTTCCCCCTTCCCCTGCATCACCAATAAACAAAGATACCGTTCTCTTCCTCTCCCTCCCGCCCTCCCTTTTACAAGTTCACACCTTGATGCTATGACTTCTCTACATGCAAATGGACAAACCACTAGATGCTCCTTGTCCAACATCACCGAACCTCCCACCGATGATTGCAGACATGGACCTTTGCTCCCTGCATCGTCAGAGTATATGTGTCTACCTCTAGGCACTCGTTGTGACGCCTCTCCCTTCTCGACCACAAAGTTTATCTTGCATTGGCTTTCAAATTTTTATGCTCACACCAATAAAATGCATCCAATGCACACTAAGTCCTATTGGGCACCATGAGGATCATCAAGTGTCATGGCCTCCTTGTAACCCCCGCAATGCACTACAAAGGTTACTTCTACTTCCTCTAGGGTTTCAAGAATGCCACCTCAACAACCCACGGTTTTGCAATCCGCTCCACTGCGAGATAATGATTGTTGAAATAATTACATATAGAAAGATCCCATGTAAAGGAGTTTTTCAAAGAGTGAATGGGAAAAGGTTGCTACATCTTCTCCTTCACGACACAGTGGCTATTCAATACCTTTCATTACCTCAACTATGCAGTCCCATCCATTGAGAGACATCGACTATTGCCCACCCTTGGCTTTAGCATGAACCTCACCTTTTCCACCCTCGACTACTCCAGTTCGAGAGGCTGCCTCTCGGAGTTCTTCAACATCTTCGACACCCCAGATACCTTCTTCAGCATGACCGATAGCACTTCCTAATGATTCAAAGTCTATGATCCATGTGTTTTTAGATTCACTGTCTCTCGCAAAGGGAAATTCAAAGGGAGATGTACACTCTTTTACCTTAGAGGAGACTTCTACTTCTTCTTCAGCTTCAAAGGGAGCCTCTTCCTCACCTCCCTCAAAGGGGACACCTACTCATCATGAAGTACTTCACCCACCATTTACTCTTTGGGGATGGTTGTTTTCAAGCAAGCGTTTCTCCTATTGATACTCAAGATCTTCAAGTATCACCTAGATCGAGGCCTTGGAGGTTCAATCGCGACTTGGTGATGAGACCTTCGATTTCCTTCCAGCATGGAGTTATGAAGCTAGTGGCTTCTCTTCCGAGGTGGAGTCGTGTTCTACAGTTCATCTTGTCTATTGTTCCTTACTACAAGTTACCTTTCAAGTGGAAATCTTAGATTTCCGCGATCCTTTACATCTTCTTCGTATCTCTCTACACTCCTCTTTCTTCATCTCTTTTTGAGCCTAAAAGGAGGTATTGAGAAACCACTTCTTCATTTTACACACTTCAATTAGGTTTTTGACACTAACAACCCCAAAAAGGATTGGTGTCCACATTTTGGTCATTTCCTCAGTGGATGCCCACTCAATGGTGCACCACCCTAGACAGCTTATGCCTATAAATAGGCTATCACTTCATTCATTCTTCACTACGACCCCCACTTCAATCATTCTTCTCCTCTCTTCCTTTGTTATCAAGCACTCTCCACTCTACTGCTGCCCATATCCTTGATTAAGGATATCCCTATTCATGGTTGGATGCCCACTCAATGGTGCGCCACCCTAGACAGCTTATGCCTATAAATAGGCTATCACTGCTAGCAACAACATCCTCTACCTAGCGTTAGGCTACATGCTTGTGTTTGCACTCTTAGAGGATCTCCATCATCAAGCTTCACCCCTCCCACTCATGGCATCATCTTGGCTGCTACATTTGGTAGATTCGAGGATTCTCTAACCACTGGTGTCATCACACAAACTACTGGTGTTTGCGTTTGCAGCCTGCCATTACTCCTTTGACCTAGTATCAGGATCCACACTCCTGGCATCAGCATCTAGGCTGTCAACATCTACATTTGGCAACTCACACAACTCTCACATTTGCGTTTTGCATCTAGGCCATCTCCCTTGCATTGAGGTCTGTGGTTCGCTCCCTCGAAAGCTGATGATCATCTTTCTCATCTCAAACAGCATCAGAGGATTACAGTTCGCTCCTTTGACAGCTGTCATTTACCTTCCAATGATTACTTCAATAGTGCACTGCCTGGAGGACTTTTTTTTACTCCCTTCACTGTGCAGATTCCCCATACGTGCTACCGCCTAATTCAAACAAAATAGTATACTTATCTTCCGAGCTTCAACTCCACATATCAGCTTTCCTTCATAGCATGATTCAGTGCACCATCACTGTGTTCTTGTGTTTTTGAGTTTCTCTTCTCTCTCCGTGTTTGCCGTACACCATTGTGCTTCTCCCCGCAAACCCTATTGTCTTTTTGGTCTCTTAGTCATTTTTTGAATTGGTATCACAGCCTTCTTCTATTAGTCATTTTTTACACATCCCCCCTAGGAAATAATAATGCATGTAACAGAGTACCTTGCAAATATCGGAAGATGCACTTAACAGCTTGCCAATGTATGGTCTGTGGGCTGTGCATATACCTATTCACCTAAGATACTGCATACTGAATGTTAGGGCATATGTTGCAAAGAAAAATAAGACAAAGCCAACAACCTGGCTGTAAATTGCAACATCAGACATCTCTTCACCATCATGCATAAACAGCTTTAAGCCTAGCTCTATAGGAGTGCACACAGGTTTGTAATCTTACATGTTAAACCTTTGTAAAAGCTTATCTATATGTTCTGACTATGACATGATAATGCCATGCTAACTTTGGGTAAACAAAATCCCCAAATAGTAGTGAAGGCAGCCTATATCTGACAAAGCAAATGCATGTTTCAATTCAACTTTGAAATTTCCACCTTTATCCTCTTTAGGTCCAGTTAGCAACATGTCATCCACATAAAGAATGATAATCAGCAATTTCTTCCCTTCATTTTTAATGTAATGAGTGGTAGCAGTTGGACTATTTGTTAACCCTTCGCTGACCAAATAAGCATCAATTTTAGAGTACCATGCACAAGGAGCCTGTTTGAGACCATAAAGAGGCTTATGCAACTTGCAAACCATTTGCTCTTTTTCCTTAATCACAAACCTTGGAGGTTGTGACACATAAACATCCCCATTCAAAAATGTAGTCTTAATGTCCAACCCATATACTTTCCAACCATAATTTACAAACATAGCAATCACACATCTCACCCTACTCATATGGGATGTAGAAGCAAAGGTTTCCTCATAATCTATACACTTTTTCTGTGCATAGCCTTTTGCTACCAACCGTACTTTGTACCTGTCAATAGTATCATCAACCTTATGTTTAAGTTCAAAATCCATTTCATGTCAATAGCCTTCTTACCAAGTGGTAAGTCCACAAGATCACATGTAGAATTAGTAGCAATAGTCTAACTCTTCTTGCATGGCTTGCATCCAATGTGCATCTTCCCAAGCTTCCCCCGAGGAAATAGGCTCATCATCATCTAGCAATGAGCTCATAAACACATGCTCATCACAATCATCTACTTCGATAAAATCAGCCAAATGGACCCCCCTTGCATCATTTGTTGCATGCCTAGCAACCCTTCTAGTGAGAAGGGTAAGGAAGCATCTGTTCTACTCTCCTAGAGAGTGCCTAAAAGCCATCTAGGAACTCAATTTTGGCTCCATTTACAGCAGCCCTATCATGTTGCACTCCATCTTCCACTACATGAGGCAACCATCATCATAACTCTGCTCTTTGTGAGTGTGTGGTGCAATAACAGCTTGTTATATTATGTCAGTCCGGTTATTGATGTTGAGGATGTTGGGCCTATCCACCACTAACCTCTTAAAGGATGGTAGGTTGCCACCCAATTCTTGACAATGATAGCCCATAGTTGTACATCCAACCTCTTAAGTAGTTGAAACACAAAGGAATATGCTCCCTCTTTTTCTTTCATCAATCCAAGTCCTCATTTTGACCTCTCAACTATGACCAACTCCCATGCTATAACATGCCATTGGTATTTGTTTCCTTGCTTTACTAGAGTTTTGGATGGTTCGAGGATAATATCCAAGCTGAGGTTCACAAATGGTCCGATGAAACTTACTTAGTGGGGAACAAGCTTAATATAAAGTTTTACACTCCGCTGTCAAAATACCATGTGTTGTGTTTCAACAGCATTAAATGCTGAATCAACCATTAAAGAATCAAAATTGCATGTCAAAAATACACAGTCCTCCTCCACAAAGTTGACCAAAGCATCCCCATCAGTAGATTTGCTAGCTGATGTCTCCTTGACAACCAAACCGGAGTCCTTTTTCTTCTCTTTGGCTAATCACTTCCTACATTCATCGATATAATGACTGGGCTTTTTGCAATAATAGCAATTTCCCTTTTTCTTGGACTTTCTATGTCTTGGGCAACCTTATTTGATGGTTGTCCAACATCAACCTTTTGCCAATTTTTCACATTCTGCTTAACTTTCCCTTTTCCTTTGTACTTGGAAGGCATTACCACATCACCTAAATATAATGCAACATTCTTCTGAGTTTGTTGCAATAGGCTTTCCAATTCCACAAATGTAAGGGGGCTATTTCCTCTCCTCTCAAAGACAATATCAAAGAAGTGTGAAAACCAATATATGACTCAAGAAGTGAGTTCAGTGTAATGTTTACCAATTCTACATCCTGAATGACCTCATCAACATTAAGCTACTCCTCACGCAAATCATGTATGTGTGTAACGTGATTCGTCATACTATCATCCTCATCCATGTTTACATTAGCTAGATCTCTGTGAAGATAAGATATCCTAACCTCATTACATGCTGTAAACATGCACTCTAGTACATCCCAAGTAGCTTTTGAGGTTCTCCAAATCTGAATGTGCGGAATAATAGTCCTTTTCACTGACAAGGCAATCAAAAATAGTACTTGTGCATCCTTCAAGTCCCACTTCCACTAATACTCGGTAGGAGGAGGAGAAGAAGCAACACCACCGACAACATGTCCTCTAATATTACCCTAAGGTGTCTGAGATGTAAGACCTCTTGGTCACTGCAGATCACCAATAACATAGTCCCACAAATCCTTTGCCACAAGACGATTGTGTACCATGAAACTCCACAATGGATAGTTGGTGCCATCAAGCTTGTCCTCCTCTATGAGGACACCAAGAAGGGGGTGTGTACTAGTGCGATACACACAAAGAATAAAAGAATGTATTTATACTTTGGGATACGGTACACTTACACCCATAAGGATGTGTTCACACGTACAAGTAAATATATACACAAGAAGCATTACGAAGGGTCTTTACATCCAACAACCTCCCACTTGAAGGTCCGAAGTGAACCTTTAACCAACTCCCACTAGTCGAAAGCAATGCTCATGTTAAGTCTTTGCAAGCTCTTAGTGAGAACATCTACAAGGTTATCATGTTTTGATCTTAGTCAATGTAACTAGACCATCACCCAAAACCTATCTAATAAAGTGGTACCGCACATCAATATGTTTGGTACGTGCATGAAACATAGCATTCTTAGCCAAGCATATAGCACTCTAGCTATCACATCCAAGTACAGGTGTTTTGGTGGGAGGCCTGAAATCCTTGAACAAATGGCCAAGCCAAATAGCTTCTTTTGAAGCATAAATGCTGAAATATATTCAACCTCAATGGTAGAGAATGCTACTATCTTTTGCAACCTAGAGCACCATGAAATTGCCCCACCATCCAAGGTGAAAATGTACCCGCTAGAAGACTTGTGAGTATCCAAGTCACTTGCCATATTTGCGTCACAATATCCCTACAAATCCAATGTACCCTTTCCATAGCATATACATCTTCTTTGTGTGCCCTTAAGGTACCGAAAGATGTATTTCACTGCCTCCCAATGTGCTTTGTCAAGGTTTGGCATAAACTTGTCAGCATAAACTTGCTCCTCACGACTCCTACTACATAAGCAATATCAGGTCTAGTGGCAACCATAGCATATATGAGTGATCCACAAGTTGAAGCATAGGGCACACCCTTCATAGTGCTAGCTGCCTTATCATCTTTTGGGCAATTTGCTTTGCTAATTTTAGTGTACGGTGGTAACAGTACACCAAGAGACATAGCATCAGCCATTAAAAAAATGTCAAGTACTTTGCTGATGTACTTTTCTTGTGAGAGAAATAAAAGCTTCTGCTCTCTATCTCTCGTTACATGCATTGGTCAAAATGTGTTTAATTGCACCCAAATCCTTCATGGAGAAGGCTGAATTCAGCTATCTTTTCAATGCATTAACGTGGCTCTTATGCTTACTAGTAATAAGCGTATCATCCACATAAAGCAGTGATCTGCATTGCTTCTCTTAAACCCATGTGAGAGCATGAAGACATCAAATTTCTTATACCACTATTTAGGAGCTTGTTTGAGACCATACAAGCTTCTCTTAAGCCTACACACCAAATGCTCCTTTCCCCTCTCCCCCATTATATATTCTTATGCACTTTAGTTTAAACCCTTGTGAGTGCTAACGAGCACATAAAACCTCTTAAAAACATTCAATGTCTCACTTTCCTACTTAAGCAAGTAAACCCATAGCTTTTTAGAGTGGTCATCAATAAAAGACATGAAATAACAGAAACCACTATGAGTTTTTATTCATATGGTACATAAATCAAAATGAACTAAATCCAAAATACATGCCTTTTTAGAGGCTCCATGAGAGTATGAACTCTTTACATGTTTTCCCAAAATACAGTCATCATAAAAGTCAAGCTTTGAATCTTTTACACCAGCTCTTCCAAGTGAAGAGAGTGCATGCGACCCCTTTTGGCTCATGTATCCAAGACGCTTGTGCCATAGCTTCACGTGTCACTGCATTTTTGCAACTATAACAAACTTTCCAAGAATTACCTTGCAATGCAGATAATACAATGTTATTGCCTCTAGTAACAAGTATGGATCCTTACTACACCCTCCACATTCCACCACCAAACGTAGTGAAGTAACCCCTATTGTCTAGCTGCCCAATTGAAAGCAAACTCTTCTTGATGCCACGTACATACCTAACATCATGAAGAATCAATTCCTAGCCATTTTCAAGAGCGAGGTGTATGGTGCCTAATCCCTCTATGTCACATGCATAATTATTCTCAAAATAAACTTTTCCAAGGTGACCTGCTATATAAAAAGAGAAACACTCCAAAGACAAAGTTACATGAAACAAAGCACCACTATCCACAATCCACGATTATGACAAACCATCTTGGAATTCGTTCATAGATGCTCAACAACAAGACACATGGGATACCTGGTGCACTGACAATCTCCTGTTTGTTCAATTAGCAACCCACTGAAAGTTGGTAGATAGAGTGTTCTTTACAACATACACTATTGAAACCATCAAAAGCTGGCATTATTATCATGATGGCACAACAATGATCCTCAGAAGAATGAGTTTTGATACCTTTAGAACAGAATATCTCTCTCTCTCTGTAGTGGTTTGAAAGCTGAATTCAAAGACGTAGAAAATAAGAAAGTAGAAGAGATGTTGGCCAGAGAGTCCTCCAGAGAGTGAAGCCCCTTTGATTCTATTTAATTGAGTACAGAATAACTGCTTAGACCCAACCCCCTGATGAATGACGAAATCAAGAGGCAAGCACTAGAACGAGTCCAGAGGTACATGAGAAGAGAGAATGTAAAAATCAAGGCCGAGAACGAGCTTGTAACAGAAGCCTCCTTTGATGCCTTAAAAGCACTCTTTACAGAAGTTCCCATGGTGACTCAAGATCCCCTTCCTAGTCAAATTCGTCCTAGAAATATTGATGATAGACGAGTAAATCTAGTCCCATTGCCAATTTTTAAGAAAGAGTACAAGGAAAACCTTGATCTTCATGTAGCAAAGTTTATGGTAGCATGTGTGGCTAACAATACCAAAACCCATTAGCATTGGTTAGCAATATTCTCCGCCACTTTCAAGGGCACGGTGTTTCAGTGGTATGAAAGACGAGCAAGAGGAACTTTTGGCACATGGGACGACTTGAAGTTGGCCTTCCTCACTAAATTCGGACGTAAAGGTTTTGAAGAGCAGATGCGAGAGGAGTTCATGAACCTAAGTCGGTCCTCTGGAAAAAGAGTAGAAGCTTATGTCTCGAGCATGGAATCCATTCTGAAGAGATGGACCAATCATCATTTGGATGAAGGCATCTAGAAAGGAGTGTTCCTCAAACCCTACAACCAGAAGTTCGCAAGTTCGTGAAATTGAGAAGACCAATCAATTTGCAAGCTGCAGTGAAAGATACAAGACTGTATGATGAAGTTGAAGCAAGGTTGTCAATGACCTCAAGAAGAGAAGTCTTATCTCCTCCCATGCCAGCAATAGTATATCCACCATATACAGTTCCAAGGAGAGTTTTCTATCTGTACCCCCAAATGCAAATAGTGCCGCAATATAATGCACCTAACCCACAATGACCACTACAAACGACAATGCCTCGAATAATGGTTCAACCACAACAATAGTGGTCTCAAACAGTTCCTCCAATGGTGACTCAACAACAGTGGAATAAGCAAACAACAAAGCATCTATCATATCCTTTTTAGTGATATACATATCTTCTATTGTAATAACATGTGGATCTGAAGATGCAACTAACAAATCTACAGTATCGTCATTTTCTTCTATCTCTTCAATGACAACCCTAGATACCGCATTTGCCTTCTCTTTTCCTTTAGGGTTAGAATTGCTATCTTTCTCATTCTTTTTGCTTTTGCATTTATCTGCTTTTTGTGCTTTTTTCCTTTTTAAAATACCTGCAATCGAGCTTTTTTAGCCCTTTGCATCCACATTGGTAGCAAGTGACATCTTGTTATTTTTCCTTGCTTTTGCTGCGATTTTTTAGTTTATTTGCAACATTTGACTTCTTTTCAATCCTTCCTCTTATATTATAGGCTGATCCAATACTACCCCTACTTGCCTTGCGTCTAATCTCCTCAATGAGAATAGAACCATGCGCATCATCAAAAGTCAAGTTCGGGTTGTTGCTCAAAGAGACGACCCATGCTTCCCATGAATCTAGTAAAGTCATGAGCAAGAAGATAGCCTTCAACTTGGAATCAAAAGGCGGCAAGTCTGCATCCTGCAACTAACTCAAAATCCCAATAAATGCATTCAAATACTCTAAGGCGGGCTTGGACTCATCAAGCTCCAAGTTAATCAATTTCCGCAAGAGATAGACCTGATTGACAAGAGTCGTATTCTCATATGAAGCTTTGAGTTTCACCCAAACTTCACGTGCAGTGGAGAGTCCCTTGATATCAACCAAGCTATCATCTATGACTGTCATTTTAATGTAAGCAATAGCCTTTTTATTCATCTTAGCCCATTCCTCATTTGACAAAGCAACAAGCTTTTCTTGTTCTAAAGCATTATCACAATCCTTCAAAAACAGGATACCCTACAGATGATCTTTCCAAAGATCAAAGCCATTGCCATCAAATTTCTAAATCTCAAAAAGATTCTGCGTCAAAAGTGGATGCATTGCAAGCCATTTTCAGTAATAAATTTCTGCAATAAAGTGCTGAATGCTATCAGCCAATAGCAAGGTTGCTGAATATAACAGCAAGTGCACAAAATGCACTTCAAAGGTGCTCAAGAAGTAGATAGTTTGCTGCAATTTCAGTCCAAATAGGCTGATTACAGCATATACATGCATGTGATAAGTATGCATAAATGACAACTCCCACTTCAATAATACATCACCCTAATGCCCATACACAACAATGAAGTCATCTCTGAGCTCAGCTACATTGTATCAACGTAAATTTTTCATTCTTCTTCTATGCTTTTGAGTTCCTTGTCACTATGTTTGCCATACACACTATGTTTCTCCTTGTAAACCCTACCATTACTTGATGAATACACAAAGACTACCAAGCTTCAAACAAGTTCAATGACCGCTAGGGGTGCAAAAAGGATATCTTTACAAAATCACTTTCTTATATCTCTCCATCAAGGTGAAGTGATGTAAATAATTGCAACTATGGCTCCTTAACAACAGTGTTCTTTGAGGATGGGAGATTAGTAGATACAAGGGATAGATAATAGCCTTGATGACAACCACACACCTTGATAATTGTGAATATGATCTCACGATCAAGAGTTTAGAGCATAATCATCAAGCTATCTATTCCAAGATTAATACCCCTACCACCCTAAATGGTGTGACAACTTCTCACTATGGGCATCCATCTGACCTCTTATGTAGGCCAAAGCCATTTTCCTTCAAGGAAATAGCTATCATGGATGCATGATGGGGATACTGTTGAGAAACCAAAGTCATTAAGTGCATTGTATTACATGAATTCCTATATTGGCCTCCATTCACAGCCCCAAAAGACTTTATTGTATTATTTATTGATGTCCAAGCGCCACTCGAGACAACCCACGAACCACCCTACACAATTTAGTGAATCGTGCACCTAAGGCATGTGCATTATTGTCCATAAAGCCCCCATCACTTCCACATTCATTTTCTATCATTCCCCCATTCATTCACTCCCTCAAACTTTCAACCTCAGCCCTCTTACCACTGTTGTGTCCACACCCCTATCCAAGGAGATATCTCAATTCATGGTGTTGACCGCCTAATCCTGACACCTACGAGCAAGCGACTTCATTCTAGAGGTTGTCTTCACATAGCCGCCAGCTCCAAACACTCCAAATTGCTGAGTTTTGAGTTGAGACCTTCATTAGACATTCTTGTGATTTCTTCTCCAGTTGGCTATCCAATAGTCACCTTGACAGCAGCCATCATCTCAAAGAGATTTCAGCATGTTCATCTCCCACAGCTCCTAAGGACTGCATTTCACTCCCTCTATTATTGTCCTTCATGTTCCAATGTCTATCGCAACATTTCACTGCCCAGAGGACTACGTTCCTCTCCCTCCATAAAGCATCTCTTTTCCTCATGATCAACATATCTGCCGGAAGGATTGTGTTTCACTCCCTTCACAATACAAATTCCTTCCAAGTGCTACCCCCCAATCAGCCAAGACAATGAAGTCATCTCTAAGCTGAGCTACATGGTATCAGCATAAATTTTTCGTTCTTCTTCTATGTTTTTGAGTTCCTTGTCACTATGTTTGCCATACACACTATGTTTCTCCTTGTAAACCCTACCATTACTTGATGAATACACAAAGACTACCAAGCTTCAAACAAGTTCAATGACCGCTAGGGGTGCAAAAAGGAGATCTTTACAAACTCACTTTCTTACATCTCTCCAGCAGATGAAACAAGAAGGATTTGGCTTTCTACTATTTGTTGAATTTGATGGCAACCCACAATGTATCTTTGCTTTGACACAAGAGGTACACCCTTCTCAATTGAGCCTGCATCATTCACATTCAAATGTTGTAACTATATGTCCAACAAAGGATTACAAAGGTGTATGCAAAGGCTTCCCTGGAGGGCATGCAACACCAAGTTGTATTTCCAAAGAGGCTACATTCCCCCTCACATATTTTAAATCTTGTGCATTTGGATCTTAATGGACTTCTTCTTTGGGGTGGCTCTCTATATTTCTTGTTGGTTTATTGCTTTTCTTGCACAAGGATTGATGCTATTTTTTGACTTAGAAGTTGGAAACCTGTGAGAAGTTTACAACGTGGGTCTTTTAGGTGGACACTAAGGCCTCCAAACACGTCAAGAAGATCCACAGTAACAATGGGAAGGAGTTTACTTCATGAAGGTTTGAGAATTTTGTCAGGATAGAGGAACGAAACACACTGGCTCACATTCCTTGCAAAGACTATTAACACTCCAATCTACATCCTAAATCACAATCCTACATTAACCTTAGAGAAAAACACTTTAGAGGAGGCCTTTCAAAGCACTGGACCTATTGAATCTCACTTTCAAGTTTTGGGACACAATGCCTATGTCTAGAAACAAAAATGAAAACAAAAAGTTTTGAGGGGCAAAAGATAATGCCACATCATCAAGGGGAATGACAAAATAACAAAGGGGACCGAGCTTAGAGCCTAAGTGCTTAAGAGTTATAATACTTTATAAAAATAGAGGGTAGCTAAATCCCATTGAAAGCTACATTTATTTCTAGGAAGGTGGGGTGGAGAACTCCCTGATTACTACTTTTCCTCCTCAAGATTGAAACAAAACATTAAAAGGATAAAAATGAGAACATTGAAAATGACTAATATGAAACATTAAAATGAAAAACATAAACACTAATGCTTAAGTTTGCCACATTAAAAAAAACTATTTTGGGCATATGGAAAAACGACTAAACATGAAGCATTTCCCCAAGCCAAAACACCATGCAGCAGTTGTTTTTCCAAAGGGGAAAACATTTCAGCTAGGGAAATACATTTCGGGCCTGTCTCCTTATGTTTCAACATTTCAAGTCCTCCCAAGAGGCATTTCAAGCCATTTCCCACTTCAATGCTATTGTGATGTGACTCATGGTCATTAGTCTAAAGACATATTCTTCAATGAGTTTCCTTTAGAGGGGGTTGATCTTGACAGGGGAGATGATTGGGACCAATTTTGGGTTTATCTTCAAATATTGTACATGAGTTTACAACAAGGAAAACCAATGTAGAATGGGAGGAAATGAGCTCATTTTATAGGAGAAAGGGAGATTTAGTGCAAAGAGGGAAAGTGGAGCAGCACAAGACAAGTGTCTAGCCACATCTTATGAATTGGTATAAGTGGTGGGACACAAAGAAGCTTGAATGACAAGTGCCTTCACACTTGTCTCTTGCTTATGGCCTCCTTTTTCGCACTAGAAATTGTCAATTGTTGGGTGTAAAGTCCCTTAATCTCCACGTATAAACTTATATGACTGTGAACACACCCTTAGTTGTACCCTAACATATAAATACATTTTATACTGTGTACTATGGCAAGTTGGTACACTCATCTTGGGATTCTCTTACTCTCACACACTCAACATTGTTGCTGCTTGACTTTGGAATCGCATTCCTATTGTGCACTCATCCCTTCAAAGTGGTATCAAAGCTGCGGCTAAGGTGTGCGCACTTCTCGAGGACCATACGAGCCAGTTTCAACGTGTGTACGTGAAGAGAATGGCACGCCGTCAATTTTGTGTGCAAGCGAAAGTCAAGCAAACAGCTCCGTGACCAAACGAAAGACAAGCGGCAATCGGCATGACCCGGTGACAATCAACTCTGACCAACGAACAGCAAGCAACATCCTTTGACTGGTCACACTCGTCACGTCAACACATTTCAGGCCCTTTTTTTTTTAATCAAGCAAGCCCCCTACTCACTAATGGGGATCGCATGTGCAAACATAAATTACAAATTTGTGCCTAAATTTTTGGGGCTTTTCCCAAATTTGGTGGTATTCATGCATATAGTGCCATTGAACTCAAAAATTGTAGAAATTGTGCACATTGGCTTTGAAATTTTTGGGGCTTTTCATGTATCAGTCAAATTTTGCTCAGTTGAGCCAAATTTATTGACATTGGTACACATTTGTGTTGAGATATTTGCAATCACACCCGCTATGGCCTCTTTGTATGAGGCAGTTCTGGGCTTAGGACATGCAGGCAGACTGAATCCCATATGCACAGAAAGAGAAACTGCTACCCATCCAACAACTATAAAGCATTGTACTTGACTACCACTTTTTGCTATATGATGAATGAAATATCATGATACTTTCCCATTTCATTTAGTGTCTTGGTCACTGTCAATCTTATACACAAGATTGTGTTTATGAGTCCAAGTTTCTCAATCTTGGAACCTAATTCACTTATGTAACAGGTCAAGTCGTATCTATGTCATCATGAGCTTAATCTTCCTCTTCGATCCACCATAGCCACTGCCATGCTCTAGATCCCACATCTTTTAACATGGTATCAGAGTCCAGTCGGGCATGGCTCAGCTCGACTTAGCTCTTCTCTGCTCTCTCTCAATCCCTTTTCAACTCTAGTCAGCTCAATTCCAGCCCATGTCTTCATCTCTCAACTCTACCTTCACTTGAGCTTCCATGGCAGCCATAGCCAACTTCACGCCGTCAGCTTGAAGCTCTTATATCTCACTCCACAGGTCAAATCTCCTGGAGCTTCCTTCTAGAAAAGTGTTCTCCTGTTTCCAGAGCTTCTTCTTGCCACCTCAATCATTGACATCAAGCAACCATAGGCTCAGCATTGTAAAAATTCTCAGCCACTCCCATGCTCTAGATCCAGCGTCTTTTAACATCATGAAGACTAAAGCTGCAAGCAAAGTGAAGAACAAGTACAAGATCAAAAAGAGCAAGATGGACTACACTGACCAGAAGACCTACAATGAATTGAAGATCTATGTAAAAAGAAATGCTAAAAACCGCAAGGACCTCACGGTCCTTGACCCAATCTTTACTGACTTTTTTAGCCTTGTATTGCCTAGCCCAAAATGCTCCTTTCATAAGCTTATAAACTCCTCATGTAGCCTTGTACTACGACCTCTGTACACTTCTTGAGGCCCCTGTTACAGCCTCTGGATGTTCACCATATTTGTGGTACCCACACTTAGCCTTTTCTGCGACAGCCTCTGGTGTTTTGCCATGTTTATGGTGTGCCTACACTTTGCAGGTGTTGGTCTCACTAAAGCCTCTACACACAATGCACTTTCTAGTTATGATTGAGGAGGGGTGTTGAGATATTTGCAATCACACCCACTATGGCCTCTTTGTATGAGGCAGTTCTGGGCTTAGGACATGCAAGCAGATTGAATCCCATATGCATAGAAAGGGAAACTGCTACCCATCCAACAACTATAAAGCATTGTACTTGACTACCACTTTTTGATATATGATGAATGCAATATCATGATACTTTCCCATTTCAATTAGTATCTTGGTCATTGTCAGTCTTATATACAAGATTGTATTCGAGTCCAAGTCTCAATCTTGGAACCTAATTCACTTGTGTAACAAATCAAGTCATGTCTATGTCATATCATGAGCTTAATCTTCATCTTTGATCCACTAAAGCCACTGCCATGCTCTAGATCCCGCGTCTTTTAACAATTTGGACCTAAGAAATTTGGGGCTTTTGCAAAATTTTGTGAAATTTTCCTAAATTTGCCTATTCGATGCTCTTAGGAAGATGTATTAATGCAGTCAAGGCAGATTTGCTCAACGAAATTTTGGGGCTTTTGCTGAAATTTGTGAATTTGGCAAAATTGATGGGCGAAATACACTTTGGCGACATTGTTGAAACAATCTTGGTGCTATAAGCAATGTAATTCAAGTTTATTATCTTCCACTTGTAAGATTTTGGAAAAATTGCATGAAATTTTGGTGGTTTTTTGTGCATCAGAAGTGCTTTTGGGCATAGTTACACTAGTACCACATACGAAAGGTTTGATACTATACCATACTTTAGGTACCGTACCTTACATATTAGTACCATAAGGTACCAACTTAATGGATACATCTTTCCCATTCGAACTGCACTTTGGGACGAGCTAAATGCTTTTTATACTAATATGATTCTCCCATAAGATCAGGTTATTTGAGATTCAAACAATTTCTCTCAACCTTCTCTCTCTCAAGACCACATTTCTCTTATTTGTATGATCATGAGTGTATGATGTATCCACTCCCATCTATGTAGTTATAAGTTGTAGGTAGCAGTAGCACATGTTGCGCATGCAGCATTAGGTTTTGGCATGTTACCCTCAAGTACTCATCTTATATACTCTAGTAGCATTGCTATTTAGACTTGAAATATCTATTCTATTATCTTTAGTCCAAAATAATCAAGTTTTTTTTTTTCGTACTAATCTCGTACTGTACCTTATAAAATCTTAAGGTACCATTTAGTACCATATTTTATTGTACCGTACCATATCATACTTTTCGTACCTGACAACTATGCTTTTGGGCACATACATATGCAATACACATGTTAGGCAGCTCCTATTGAGTTGATGTATTGCTGAATATTCATGGTGCAATAGTCTTAGTGATCATTTGCAGATCTGGGATTGTTGCATATGTATTTTTGGTGATATTGCTGAAGTGGGAGTCACCTTGCAGTGATGTATGCATAGATGTATGCTGAAATTTCAGTTATATTGATGAAAGTCATCCTTTCTACTGTTGTATAGGTATTTGGACCAAATCTCGCACTTATCTCCTAAAATTTTGGGCTGAAATTAGCTGAATATTCAGCCTGTTATTTGTTGTCATAAAATACAGCATTAGTACTTGTTACTTTGTTTTGAAAAATGGCCTTCTAGCAACAATGACACTAAATCCCTCCTTGAAATCAAGAGGTTTGGCGACACTGGTTTTGATACATGGAAGGACAGGATGCAAGGCATTTTGTTTTTCAAGGACTGTGATGATGCTCTCTTGAAAACAAAGCTTTCAAATGGCATGGCTAAAAGATATAATCGCATACTTTATGAGAGAGTCAAATGCATGTTGTCCACAGCTAATCTCTCACAACACTTTTAGGGAGAGGCTCTTAAAATGGCAACCGTGCATTGAAAAATGGCATTTCTGAAGAGGTTTGGTATGGCAAACTTGCTTCACATGACCATTTGCATATATTTGGTTGTGATGTCTTTGTGCATGTTCCTATAGATCAGATGACTAAACTAGACATAAAATCCATCAAGGGTATCTCCATGGGATATAGGGATGAGAAAGAGATGGATTATAGAGTTTGGCTTTCTCAAGGTAGGAAAATAGTACACAGCCGATACAGTATTTAATGAGACAAAGTTGCTAAAACATACTACATAGGGTGACCTTGACAAAAAGAATGAACAGCCAGCCGTTCAACAACCATTAACTGAAGATTATGTTCCTTTTGATGCTGAAAATGAGCAACAACCCATTATGCAAAAGCCAGAAGATAATGGACAGCAAATAAATGCACGGGATGGAATAGGACATTAATCAAAACATGCTGAAAACAGGTTACAGCAGCAACAAAATGCTGAAAATCAGCCACCAGATGATGGTGTGCACATACTTGACGATTTAGGCCCATTGCCTAACAATACAAATCATTGGGTAAGAAGGTCTACATGTGTCAAAGGTTTCAACCATCTTTGGATTGCATTTTATTGACTGATGAAGGTGAGCCTTTGACATTTAGAGAGGCACAATCATGTGAAAACAAGAGAAAATGGGAGCTTGCTATGCAAGAAGAGATGAAGTCTCTATATGCAAATAACACATGGGAACTTGTACCTTTGCCCTAGGATAGGAAAGCTATCCCTAACAAATGGGTTTACAAGGTGAAATGTATTGATGAAAAGCCCAAGTACAAGGCATGTTTGGGTACTAAGGGCTATACATAGAAGAAAAGCATAGACTTCCAATGGTGAAGATGACTACACTCTGTGTTTTGTTTGCTTTCACTGCATCCTTCGATTAGACATGGATCAAATGGATGTGAAGACTGTCTTTCTTCATGGTGATTTGGATGAAGAGTTGTACATGAAACAATCCGAAGGTTTTGCTATTCCAAGGAAAGAGCATTCGGTTTGTAAGCTAAAACACAACTTATATAGACTGAAACAAGCCCCTAGACAATGGTATAAAAAGTTTGATACCTTTATGCTCAACTATGGATTTAAATGCAGTCATGCAGATCACTGCTTATACACTAAAAAAGCTGATGATGAAAGCCTTATTGTGCCGGTCTTATATGTGGATGACATGCTGATTGTAGGAAAGCATAAGAGTACTTTGAATGCTCTTAAAAGGCAACTGAGTTCAGCCTTCTCAATGAAAGATTTAGGAGCAATTGAACACATTTGGGACATGCGCATTCAAAGAGATAGAAAGCAGCACTTGTTTCTCTCACAGGACAAGTACATTAGCAAAGTACTTGACAAGTTTAATATGGCTGATGCTAATCCTCTTGGTGTGCCTTTACTGTCACATACAAAACTTAGCAAAACCGATTACCCAAAAGATGATGCAACTGCTAGTGCTATGAAGGGCATACCTTATGCATTAGCTTGTGGATATTTGATGTATGCCATGGTTGCAACTTGCCCTGACATCCATGCAATGGGAGTTGTTAGTAGATTCATGTCTAACCATGGCAAGCCACATTGGGAAGCTGTGAATGTATCTTCAGATACGTAAAAGGTACACAAGAGAAGTGTATATCCTATGAAAAGGGTACACTAGAGTTATAGGGATTCTGTGATTCAAACATGGCACGAGATCTTGACACTAGGAAACCTACCAGTGGGTATGTCTTTACTTTGGCTGGCAAGGCTATCTCTTGGTGTTCAAGGTTACAGAAAATTGTGGCAGTGAGTACTACAGGGGCTAAACATATTTGAGCCACAAAAGCTTCTAAGGAAGTTATATGGCTTTGCCATTTGGTCAAGAATTTTGATCTCTCTTCACGTACTCCAGTGTTTGGTTGTGATAGCCAGGGTGCAGTATGTCTGGCTAAGAATGCCATGTTTCATGCGCGTACCAAACACATGGATGCTCAGTACCACTTCATTCGACAAGTCTTGGATGATGGCCTTGTCACACTAACTAAGGTTAAAACCCAAGATAACCCTGTATATGTTCTCACTAAGAGTCTTGCAAAGACTCAACATGAGCATTGCATCCAATTAGTGGAAGTTGGCTAGCTTAAAGGTACCACTTCAAGCCTTTAAGTGAGAGGTTGTTGGGTGTAAAGTTCCTTAATCTCTGTGTATTAACTTATACGGGTGTAAACATACCCTTATTTGCACCCTAAGATATAAATACATTTAATTCTTTGTGTACTTTAACGAGCTAGTACACTCATCTTGGGATTCTCTTACTCTTACACTCAACATTGTTGCTACTCCACTTTTGACTCACATTCCCATTGCGCATTCATCCCTTCATCAATAAGAGAAACATTTAGCACTGTCAAATGACAAACTTACTATTTTTAAAATGACATCCCTATTTTTTAAAGATTAGCATTTTTAGATCCATCCAAGGCTCCTAAAATTTAGGGGGTTTTCCAATATTGATATCATGTGGAAACTCTTTCTCGGTACATTACAATGCTTTTGTTTGACAAGATTGCCCTCGAGATAGATTATTTGAGTGGCAATCAGCTTGGTTGCAGGGCATATAATGCGTCCTAGGATATAGATGCAGAGTTCACATTTCTTGAACATACACAAGTTATCCATGATTGCTCTTCAAATGCCAATCATGGAGAAGTGTCAATGCAAGAGGATCAAATTATGTTCCTTGGATATGGGATTCTCTAGTCCACAATTCGATGCATCTATATGAAGTGGAGATTGACATGATATAAAGGTGGTTTGCTAATCAACCAGTTTTTAACTAGTGGTTTACAGGCTTCTTTATGGCATTTTGTTGTTGATGTCGCATGGATAGAGCTCTCAAGTTTTATAAATGCTTGGATAAGTTTGAGCACAAGAGCTCATAGTCGATGCAACTAAACACTATGACTAATAATTTGTTCATGGTGGTCAATTTGAGTGTCACACGTAGTAAAGAACAAACACCTTCAAAAGCAAGGCAACAACAAGCTCATGTAGCGGTTTCCATGGGCTAAACATTTTTAGATTTATCTATATTAAATTTAGGACCCTATTTTAGGCTAATTCTTGGGTATCCTACCTTAGCACACATTGTTTTTTATATGTGCTTAGGCTTTAGGCCCTCATTACCTCATTACATACTTAAAGGTGTACCAGTTCACACCTTGGTGCTTTCTTCCCAAGAATGCTACCCACACACTATCCATCTTGTCACGAGGACATGAAATTTTGAGATGCTTTAATCTTGCCGATAACAGTTGATTAAGTTATGAATCAAATGTGCAAGGTTGTTTATCACATGTGATGCACATGGTAATTATTTCATGGTAACACGCCAAGGACCCCGAGGATGCAATGGGTGTTAAAAGTAAAAGTTGTAATAAGTTATGTCTGACATGTACAAGGTGGTACACACTGTCAAATTTGGGCCTAGACCAATTTATTGGCCACTAATGTTAGTGGTGACATTAAAGACTAAGCATTAATTAAGTAATTAATGCCAATATAAGGATCAATAACTACTCGTGAATACTGAGAAGACAAATTGACCTAGCCACTTTAATTGTTGGCTGGTGAAATTAATTTCATGAGCACTAGAATCATTATTAAATTAATTTTTAAAATATCAATTTAAAAATTTAATTTAATAAGCTGAATAATGCTAGAAAATAAAATTAGAAGGCTACTACTTGGTAAAACTTGTCCATCCAAGTGGAAAACACATTTTTAGAGACAGATGAAGTCTATTTCAACCATTGTTAGAGAAAAAAAGGCTGTTAGAGAGCAAGAAGAGGCTCTATGTGATGTGCAACCACCAAGGATCAATCCTTCAGTATGTGACAGCAATTTGGAGCCCTCCATGTGTAGATAGTAGCAATCCATGGCAGCAGTCCAAGGTCCTTTTGGTGCAGATGACAACATATAAGAGGAGGCAGCAATCTTTCTAGTGGTCCTAAGGTTGTAGGTGACAACTTCACAGTTCTTTGAACAGGGCAACAATAGCTTTTCAACATTTCTCGCGATGAAACTCTGAAATTGCTCTCTATAATATTCCCTCTCATCCCCGAGCCATCTCTCAAGTTATCTCAGTATTTTCCAACAGTTTGAGCCATCAAAGGAAGAGATTTCAATCAATCTCTACTATAAATCCTAATGCAAAAAGGGTTTTGATAACTGCCTTGGGATGCGTGCTCAAAATTGAGGACCTAGGACTTGAACTCCAACAACTAAAATTGAGGAATTTTAGGGAGATTCAAGAGCCGAGCCAACCAATATCAGATTTGAGGCTGAATTTTTCTTTCAAGGAGCATGACAGTGAAGGCCAATCCCCAAGCAAATGAAGATGCAAATTGGTTTGGAGGCTTGCTGGTCATTTATGACAGCAAAGGGCATAGGAGATCAAAGTATCTCACTCATACTCTATCCATTTGCAATAAAAATTAAAGAAATACCACAAGGGACACCAGTTTTAGGGCCAACAGGTTATCCATTATCCAAGATTAAAGTGATAAAGTGTGTATTTTCAGTTTATGTGAATTTTATGTTTGCTGTAATTAGTGTCCAACTAGGTTATTTACCACTCTATCCAAGGAGGAAGGCTAGTTTCATGGTTCCATTGCTCGAATACCATCAATTCCCTCAAATTGGTGGGCCTAAGGCACCTAATTGAAAGTCAAAAGCTTTGCTCTAGTGCTGAAATTGTATTCAGCTGAGCATTACAGCAAGAATATCTTCAAATAGTGAGATGGGATCAAGCATGGATAATGCCTCTCCATCTCAAAATTCACAAAGTGTTGGGGAAAATGCAATGTCTCATCTTGGACAAGGCACGCAACGTGGACAGCAAGTTGATAATGTTGGTTTAGACCAAAATGTGGATTCTTCTAGGCCTTTAAAAGTTGATGGCAGCAAGAGGAAAAGGAATTGGATGACCAATTTAAAGGGCAAATAAGAACAACAACTCAGATGTTTATGCAATTGGCAAATGATCCTCAGTTCATGCTTTTTTTTGTACCCCTTAAAGGAGGGTAGCAAAGGCAAGAAGAGAAATTCATCTTTGAGAGCTTCACTACAGCAAGATGTACCAAAGGAAGAGCCAATACAATACATGTTCCAATATTTGCTAACACCCTCTCAAATCATGGGTGATCTACTACAAATAATGACTCATTGTAGTACATACAACAATGACCATCAAATAGAAGTTACAACCATGGATACCCAAGTAGTGGATACGCTACCATCAAGATGCCTTGGAGGAAACTCGATGTCGCTTACCAACTCTTAAAAATAAAAAGGACTTAACAGTTCTCTATGCCTATCATCAATGCCTCTAGAGTAGCATATGTTACCAAACTATCAACAATGCCTCTAAAGTACCATACATAACCATGGATTCCCCAGCTTCGGTCAACAAGGTGTCCCCACATGTGACCTCCTACTAGCAGCCAATCTTGCACTGAGTACTAAACAAATCTACATGCATCTGGATGTCAATCCTAGCTCAAGGATTTCAATCTGCTAGACTTTAGTCAATGTGTAAGGGAAAACTCTTCTCTACGTCCTTTGCACTTATAGAATGTATGAAGCAAGCCCACCACCAATACACCCTCTTACAGTCCATCTCTAGCATTGGAGAGTCATGAGGGATGACCTACATCACTTAGACTAGCAAGCTGGAAAGAAGGCCCACGCAACCAATGTCGAGGCTCCATGGCTGGAGGCTGAACATGGACCTAAAGATGACAATGACTCAACAATGGAGTTCTTACCCTTCCACTTTGTCTCCTCTTCTTGCATTGTTGCTGAGGTTTTACAACCTTCCAAAGATGTCCCTTTATACCACAATACTAACACTGAACTTATTTGCAATTGTCACACCTCTAAAGGTAGAACATCTAGAGGACCTAAAGATAGCATCCTTACCAAAACCTGAGTTAGAACACAAGTCTCCGACAAAGCACTCAAAGATGACTTTTGAGTTATTAGTGATGTCATGCTTCTCATCAATAGTAGAAATCAAAGAAGCCATTATGTGGGAGATACCAAGAAGATGAGATAAGGCAAGGGAAGTTAAGGGATATGTGTGCCAAGATTGCAGACTCCGAACAGTTCAAAAAGCTCGAGCAATAGAGAAAGAAAATAGAGAATAGATCAATATTGTACAAAATGTGAAGTATGGAACATGACAATTGGACACACAAGAGCACTCTCTAAAGCTAAGCAATGAATCACAAAACTTGATCAGAAAACAAGTAAGCTACTGCATAAAGAGATGAACCAGGAGAAAACAAACCAAAACACAACTAACAGATGCACAAACATGGTGCTGGCAGCCACCAAACTGAGAAAGCAGTCACTTCACCGAGAAAAGAGAAAACAAAAGAATATTGCAAAAGGAGAACTCAAAGATATGCTCGTGAAATGGAATCCATATACCAAACAGTCGCATACAGCAGGGTCTCACTAGCTATATGTGAACACTAGCATTGGCTCCCTCTCTCCAATAAAACCTCCACTAGCAATCTACAAGTGATGAATGACCTAACGAGGAGGGAGTCCCAAATGAATAGGCATAAAAGAATGCCATAAAAAGATCAGGTCAACCAGCATCATACACCAATCGGCCAGTAATAAATGGCCAAAACCATCAGAAAAATGACAATAAAAAATACCTAAAATATCTTCAGTGCCCAACCCACAACTGCACATGCCCAAACTCACTCATGAGTTGACTAAAATGCTAACACCTCCTCTCAAATCATGGGTGATCTGATACAATACAATGATATAATGATAATGACTCATCATAGGCCATACAACAAAGACCACCAAAATAGGGCCATGGATATCCAAGTAGTGGATGATCAAGCCACCACCAAGGTGCCTCAGAGAGAACCTGATATTGATGCATAGCATTCATGACCATCTTGTCAATATTGCCTCTAAATATACCTAACCATGGATCCCCACCTTCAATGAAACTGCCAAAGAGCCCGCTCATGTGAGCTGGTACTAGGAGCCAATCTCGCTCTCTATCAAGTAATAGACCATCATGAACCTGGAAGTCAATCCCAACTCCAAGATTTCAAAACCTACCAAACTTCAATCAATGCGTCAGGGAAGTCCCTCTCTAGAACCTATGCACTTGTATAGTTGTATAAATGAGGCTCACCTACCCCACCTCACCACCCTCTTACACTCCCTCTTTGGCACTCATAGTATAGGGGAGTTTCGAAAATGGGGGAAACGAAAATGTCAAAAACTAGAGTTTCGAAGTTTCGACTAGTTATGGAACCAAGGGGAGAAGTTTCGGATTTTAGCATTAAATCCATACATGGGTACTTTAATATATCAGTGCACATAACACCACTTACTTAAATCTTACACAAAACTCCAAGCCTTAATGTCACATGAGCTTGCCTTCATCTTCTCTCCATCTCCTTTATATCTCCATCTCTTACGTCAAACTAACTGTGACAAATTGAGGATTTCAAGCCTTCAACACCACTTGCTTAAATTTTACACAAAACTCAAAGCCTTCATGTCACATAAACTTGTCTTCATCTTCTCTCCACCTCTTTTATATCTCCGTCTCTTATATCAAACAAATTATTACAAGTTAAGGATTTCAAGCCTTTATGTCCCTATTTAATAACTACAGGTTGTTAGCAAGAGTTGAGAGTTAGTAACACCTTCTTAGTTATGGAAATCTTTGTTCGACCGCTTCCATCCTCTCACTATAGATGGCTTTCTTGAAGAGAAACATGCATGCAAACACATGCAATAAAAGTGTAATTTGAAGGCTAGAATTGAAATCTGAGAACCTATCAACTAAAAACTAAAACACGGGTGGGTAGAGTTTAAGGCATCTCCCCTGTAAACAAATGTCCCCCCCCCCCCCCCCCCCAAAACTACAAAAAGAAAAAACCAACAAAAAAAAAAAATGGTTGTCTCCAAAACACATTTCAAAGTCTCAAAAACGTCCCCAAAATTGGCAATTTCGAAACAAGGGTCCAAAAGACAAATTTGGGGTACTATGCTAGCACTCGAGAGTCATGAGGGATAACCACATCATCTTTACTAGAAAGTGAAAAAATGAAGGATAGCCAACCCCTTTTTTTGGTCTGAAGAAGATGATTGCATCTGCACTCTGGCCTTCACCTTGGTCAGAGGATCCAAGTTGGAGTCAGAGGAGCAGGATGACTCGATATAGGAGTCTCTCCTTCTTCTTCCTCGAAGCCACTAACTCCTTACAATCCTTGCGCAAATGTCCCTTCTTACCATATGATAGCACTTATCCTTCAACTTTTTCTTCTTGTCACCCTTCTTTGAGGCCATAAATGCCTCGATGGAGGCACCATACTAAGATAAGAGCCTCCACACATAACCGCAAAGATGCCTCATGCTCAAACAACATCGAGTACATATGGGTGAAGCTCACTAGCATTGATGATGTCTAGGCTTGCAAAGCATTGGCGATCCCATCAAACTCTGAATAAAGCTTATAGAGTACAATTCCCACAAGATGAGCCTCCAAAAGCACATATCTATGTAACACGAAGTAGAAAAGATTAGATAGTATCCTTCAGCTCTCATACTTCATCTATTGGAGCTGTCCATAGAGGGTCACTACACACATAGTGGAGGGAGCCTAGTACAACATCTGAAACTTCTTCCATACCACTGAAGTGGTCCTACAAGAGGTGACCATCGATAGAACTGTAACGTACCTGCCTTGATTACGTGACGGATAACGTTTTAGTAGTTGCCTAGATTTTACCTTCCAGTCATCACCATCTGTACTCTAACCAGAATGATCAGGTTTTTTCCGGCTAGTTAACCCTAAGGTCTACCTTGCAGCAGAAGCATCCTACCATTATCTACGGAGGACCGACCTAAAGGTTCCTGAATTGACCTATCAACAACTAGCTCACATCCAGAGGTGTACTTCGAGAGGCTTCTTGTCCAGAAGGAGCGACTACCATTACCCTTGGTTCATGGAGTACAACACTTTTTTCTAGTAGCAGACTAAGGATTTATGAAATCCCTCGCACTGCTCTGGCACAACCGCCGTACCTTTCCCCTAAGATAATTTAGGGTTCAAGTTCTGAGACCAAACCCTAGGTAAGTCAGCGAATCAGCCCTTCCTAGAGTTTCTTCCTAGCGTTTGTTTTTGGGGAAACCTCTCGGCCAACCGAGACCACCCTACCAAAAGACTGGATTCGTCGGGAATCCATCCACCCGTTACCTCTGGAAGTTCTTAGTTATCTAGTTACCTACCACATTATGTGAAACATATAAAAACAACTTCATTAATTTAAAAAAATCTTTTTATGCACAGTTGTTTGTTTGCGTAATTTACTCACGAACATATAATCAGAATAAAACAAATTCATTGATTATGTTCCGTAATGTGTTTTCTCCAGCCCATACAAGAGAAAAATTACAATTTCACGTGCTGCCTCATCCGCTGCATTTGCACATCACTAAGATCAAATCCACCTGTAGCTAGCATTTTTAGGTGTCCCAAGTAAAACTTGGGCCATACAGGGGACCAAGTAGTTCCTAGGTGTGTAAAGGATTTACTAGCCAGAGTCCCCCCTAGCACCTTAACTACCTGCTACTTAATACGATCCCTGTTGGGAGACCTCTTGCCATCGAACTAAGTCCATGCTTCCACAGCGGAAAAAAAATATCCCTTCTTGGTATAGGGATTCAGCACCTATCCTTGGGGGAGGTATAGGGCTCCTTAATTTTTATCCGTTCCAATACTTAATTCAATCAGGATCTAATCTTAAAAATCACAAACAAGATTGATGTCTTTAAGCAGTTATGACTTCAATCAATCATGTAAATTTCAAGTAATGATTAATCTAGTAGCAATCGATACTTGAATTTCACATAATGAGCTCTTCCCCTGGGAATTTAACTAAGGGTATCTAGATTTTGAGGTCTCTATCTTCCCAGTTTAAGGTTTATTGTTGCAACCAAGTTTCTAGGCCTTAAGTCAGTTTGTTGAACTTAGAGATATTTTCGATCTTAAAATCTTCTATCAAAGCTTCTAGATTAAAACTATATCCTTGGCTAATTTCTTTGAGGTTCATTCTTAATAAATCCGTCTTGAAAATTTTCTCATGATTTCTCTTGAGTTCCAGAATTTTGTAGTTTTCCTAACAGTTTCTAGCCTATAAGATGTTCTAATAATTTACCAAGTGAATACTCTATGATCGCTATATTTCTTAAGAGTCTTATCTTATTTCTATCGAATTCGGATAGAAATTTCTTGAAAAACATGTAATATCATGATTGGTAAAAGGTTGTTATCCGCACCCGTGACTCTGTTAGTGACTCCCGTACTTGCAACTCCAATTGTTGCTTCCACGTTAGTAGAGTCATTCGTAATTTCTGATTTTTGAATCCTTTTTCTTTGAGACCATGACAGAAATATGATTTGTAGAAGAAGAAGAATACGGTAGTAATACCGGTTAGCAAGGGTGATGATGGTTATTACGGGAAGCCTCGCGGATGGTTTTTCTTGCCTCGTGGAGAGCAATACTTCTCTCTCTCTAGCAGACAGAATAGGAACGAGAGTAGAGGTATGACTTTTAACTAGATTGATAGAATAGGATAAAGTTCTTCAATGTCTTCTCTTCTCGGATTAGAGTAGAAGAGGATGAGGGACCTTCTACATATCCCCTTCCTTGGGTTGAATGGAATGCTCTCTCTTTGTCTCACGGAATAGAGTCTCCTCATTCTCGATCAACATCTCATCCTCGTCAAGATTGCTCTTGTTTCCCCTTCTTGGTCATACCCAAGCCCTCAATTTATAGCTTTGCAGAGGGGCAGAGGGGAGGGGGGGTAAAAGAGAGGACGCTTGCTTTTTAGCATTTTTTTATGACATCATCGATGACAAAGAAAGAACGCTTTCTTTTAGTGCTTCTGATGACATCATTGATAACGTCTGAGAGGGAGCTCCATTTTTGTAGCGCAAAAATAAAAATTTACAAATCTATGGGTGAGCACCGCGTGGCATGTCATCGGGCAGCCGTCATTCTAAGGCTTACGACTAAGGCATAGACCTAGGCATCTTGGTCTTGGCATACTTGGCAACGGGCTATGAAGGCTTTGTTGGCGCCGTTGGCTGCGCCCAAGAAGCTCCCACTAACTTGTAGGAAAAACTTCCCGAGAGGTCACACATCTCGGCAATGTCGTCACCCAAGTACGCTTAACTGCCAAGTGACTATCCACTAGGTTAGTTAGTTTTTTTTTGTTCTATACTACAAACATAGTTTTGATAAGCAAGTCTTGGGAGGGTCTTCCAAGTCTTTCTTCCATGAACTGGCATATAATACCTCATTAATAATAATAATTATCTTCATAATGAGAGTCAGTTTCATAATTAGAGCTAGTATTTTTCTTTCTTTCTTTTAATGTGCAACGTAAATCAATTTTCTTTGGAATATATATGCACATTAAAATAAACTAAGTAATGGAGACATTACAAGAACCTCTTTGGAGATATATCAAAGAAAAACAAAATATGCACGATATCATCAAAATCCTATACAAGCATAGCTTCCTCATGGTTGTCTTGCTCCCAATCATTAGGAAGAGGGTCAAACTTCGGCTCAAACTTCATCTATTGAAACTCTCCATAGAGGGTCACTACACCCATAGTCGAGGAAGCCTGGTACAACATCTGAAACTTCTCCCATACCACTAAAGCGGTCCTGCAAGAGGTAATCACCAATAGAGCCTCTTTGGAGAGTGTGTGGACAATGGCAGTGGCTCCCTGTCTCCAACAAAACCTGCCCTAGGAATCTATAAGTGATGAATGACTTCAAAAAGAGGGAGCCCCAAATAAATAGACATAAAATAATGCCATAAAAAGATCAAGTTGGCCAGCATCATATACCAATCAACCAGTAATAAATGGCCAAAACCATCACAAAAATGACAATAAAAAATACCTAGAATATCTACAATGCCCAACCCACAACCCACAACTATACATGCCCAGACTCATACATTGAATGAGTTGACTGAAATGCTAACACCCTCTCTCAGATCATGGGTGATCTGATACAATACAATGATATAATGATAATGTCTCATCATAGGCCACACAACAAAGACCACCAAAATAGGACCATGGATACCCAAGTAGTGGGTGATTAAGCCACCACCAAGGTGCCTCGGAAAGAACTTGATGTCGATGTCGATGTCAATTATACTAGAATCAAGGTGGCTCTTGCCTCAACCCATTTAATCATACAGTCAATTGCCACAACGATATAGCAAGCTTGTGAGAACTAGGCGGCTAGAATGATAAGCCCTACAAAGTCAATTCCCCACTTTTCAAAGGGTTGTCTAGCCACTACTGGTGATAGCTCAATCTTATCCTTGTGAATCGGAAGTTTGGTATGCTTGCACTTGTCACAATGCTTAACAAAGTGTGCCGCATGCTTGAACAAGGTAGGCCACCACAATTGGGACTATAAAACCTTACTAGGACAATAGCCTAGCCATCAAAATATCTGCCAACAATGCCGCCATGGACTTCTTGAAGCACACACTCAATCTCATGGTCACACATGCATTGTCGAAGGAGACTGTCCTACCCTAGCCAATAAAGTTAGCCAACAATCATTTGGTAGGGTCAAGTCTTAAGGAGTGAGGCACGCCTTCTCAATGGAAGGTTTAGTAATTCCATTTTTCAAAATCACAACAATAACTCACACACTAGCACTCACACACTAGCACTCATTGTATCACGCACACACTAGCATTCGCACACTAGGACTCGCACGCTAGCACTTGCACATTGGCCTCGAACACTACCACTCACACACTAGACACATATTAGAGATTTCCATTTGCACCTCCACAACTTCTGTTCCATACACAATTTGAAATTGGACCTTCGAATTCAAGGTGGTTATGTCAATAGCTCTTTCCTTAGTTTCAACAACACACCATCTAGAAAATCATCCACACTTATATTCTAATTGCATCTAGGGGTCTTGACACATTGCCGTTTTGTAGCATTGCTTGCATATATGCACATTGATTTTGGAAATGGCAAAAGCATGATTTGCACAACTCACTCTTGTTTGTTCGGAATCAAATTCTATCACATAGCTTATAGTCTTGTATGTTTTAAAACTCATGTGTTGCAAGAAACATCATCATGCCTTCAAACCTCAACGAGAAGCTTGTCCAACTCAAGTAGGTAGCCCACAAAACACTTTATCACATCACAAAGACCTGGCATACATAGTACCTAGGCAAAACACAAGGCTAACATCACCTAAGGTCATTTAGGATCATAGGGCACAACCGCAACAATCACTTCCATATCTAAGCATAGGACACATTGTAAATCAAGGAGGGAAAATAGTCCAACCAAGATGCCTTTAAGTACTCAATTACAATTATTGCAAGGGCACATCAAGTAAGAAGTTGTTGACCCAAGCTACTGAGACTACTAAGCTGAATTAGAATCATTTCAAGTCCCAATCAACAAGTGCACCAAGACCAAAGCAATTGAGAGAAGAAGCTAGCCATAGAGCCCACAATTTCAACGGTTAAGACCTAATTGTTGCATTAAAAATTTCAAGCTGAGAGCCAATTGATTCTTCCTTGTTTTCTTGGTGCCAAACTTGAGCGAGGTTCAATTGCTTCACAAACCAAAATTTGCAAAATGGTTTGCCTTTAGGCATGGCTACTTGACCTTCAAAGGGCATTAAGAAACATACTTTGTTTTCGGCTAACTATCTTTATTAAAAAGCCGATTGCTTTGCTGAAAGGATTCTAAATAGCCACATCCAAGCTCATAAGGCCAATTTGATCACAAGACAAAGGATCCGCAAGTATTATAAGCAAGGTCCAAAGAAGATTGAGTGTTCCAAAACATCGCTACATCACAAAAAGGCCAAGAACAGTGCTTAGTACTAGATCACAAGGAAGCTTGACCAAAGAGAGATAAGTTTGAAGCACACGCACTCCAAGAAACAAAGTTAAGAGATCCAATAAGAATTAACAAGCCTTGAGATTCGAAGAGAAGAAACACGCTCACGAGTCCTAAACTTCACTTAGCAAGAAGAGTCAAAGAGTTTTCCATCTGGCTATTGAGAACCTCATAAGTAGTTGGCATGCTTAATAGCAAACTACATTGAGAAGATTGCGAGTTCTTAACTCTCACGAGTCAACATCAAAAAGAAAACGTTTCCATCCATCTATCCATTGACAAGATAACTAAGCTAGTAACTCACTAGCCAAGGCTATAGCAAGCACACCAAATGGAGATAGATAAAATCACAAAGGCTGACCTAAGATGCATTGAGTGCAACATCGCTCACATGTATCATGATTGTCCAACACACAAGGCTTCTAGTAACACCCTAACCAGGTCTACCCAGTGAAACATCCCCCCAAGATCTAACCTCCACACAAGACACGATGCAAGCCTAACTCATAATAAAAGAGACTAGACATCAAACAAACCTCCTAGCCAAAGAGCCAAACGAGCTTACCCCCAAGCTTGGGAACTAGCTAGCAACACTTTGTTAGCCTGGCTATGTTAGTCATGTTGGTCTGTCATCTCCTAGTTGTGAGCTCCTACCAGAGTTTGATAGAGACATAGGAGCTTTAGCAGTTCAGGTGCATTTTCTTGGGTTGTCAGCTTTCTATGTGCAATCCCAGGCATTGTCATTGTCATTTGGGATTAGGGTTTACGGTTTACGGTTTTAGGTTTTTAGGGTTTAGACTTTAGGGTTTTTCTATGACACCTGTCAGACATTGTCATTGTCATTTGGGATTTTTCCAAGGCCTCTCTTATTTTTCCTAGCATTTTTCGAAGAGTGATCAGCATTTAATGAATTTAATGCTGGTCAACCAACATTTATGACACTTGTCGATGCAAGTCGGCCAAATTTTCGCATTGTTGGCTATTTACAATAGCATGTCTCCCCTACTTGGTAAACACACTCTTCAAACTTCAATCTTCCGTTGGCAAGTGCACACTCCAACACTCCGTGATTGGTACTACCATCATCATCAGCCTCATTTCGTACCCTCACCAATGCTTTGGGTTGCGCGCAAGGACTAATCAATCCATCCCCATTGTATCAACATTCTTCTTCATTCAGTACAGTATTCTGTATGTGTGTGTGTGTGTGTGTGTGTCTTTCTCTTGCACACTCTCACATGGTAGCATTGCCTAAGTGAGGACACAATCTTGAGATTTATCATAAAGAAGTAAGTGTTCATCACAGAGGAGCAACCCAGATCTTCAATACGCAGATTTTCAGCTTGCATTTGCAGCATGCACAGCCCGTCCAAGTGGACCAGTGCCCAATCTATCCTCCTAAAGGCCAAGTGACATCATCCAAGGCAAGGCAATTGTAACCAGTCTTCCTCCTCATATAGGGTGGTAAACAACCTGATTAAGCACTATTTACAACAATTAACAAATTCATAAAACTGAAAAGTACACTCTACCGTGTAATCTTGGACATTGGACACCCTATTGGTCCCAAAACTGACGCCCCTTTCAATATTTATTTAACTTAATTGAAGAAGAAGTTGATATACAATGGGATTCTCCCAATCCCTTTCGGTATTCCAACTCCCCTTGCTGTTTCAAATGGCCAACAAGTCTTTAATCTGATTTGCCCCTTGATTCGGGCAATCAATTGGCCTTCACCTGCTTTGATGGAGATGAAAAATGACCCAAATTCAATTATTTGCTGGTCCCTCCACTTGAATAGGCTAAAAAAGGCTTCAACCCCGTTGCATCCAAGTCTTGGAGCTTCCAATTTCTGGCATGCTTCCTAAGGCTGCTATAAACCCTAATTTCTACTGCAAATTGGGGTTTACAATAGAGAAATCTGAAATTTCTCAGCCTCTGGTGATCTCAATGTTGCAATCTTTGGAGCAAGGCTATAGAAAGGCTAGGAGATAAGAGAGAGTGCTGAGGAGAGAAAAAATTCAGACTTTCTTTGTGAAAAACTAAAGAAAATCTGTCATTTACTGCTGCTGCCCTGTCTCAATAGCTTGTAGATGCAAAGAACTGAAGAAAATCAGTCATTTATTGCTGCTGCCCTGTCTCAACAACTTGTAGATGATGTCATTTGTTGTTAATTGGTCTTCTCCTACCTCTGGTTGCCTCAGAAGGTCCTCTGATGGCTGCAAATCAAACCAATAGCATCTCCTCCCTCTCTGTTGCAAGCTGAATATACTAAAAATGCCTCTCTTCAACCTCTAAAGACATTTTTCAGTCTTACATGGGCATTTTTTACAAGTGGCAACCTTCCCAAATGGTTTTTCCAGGATTATCCATAATTAAATATTAATTTTCAGTCTTTAAATACTGAAAATTAATATAATAATTATTTTGGTGCCCTAAAAACTAATCTGTCTGGCCAATAATGAAATTGGCTGAGCCACTTTCATTCTCAAGTGTCTCTGCATCATCTTTGACCATCAGATTGGCGTTAGGTACCATTAAACGCCACTTCTCTAGTGTCACCAACGGACACTTATAGCTAGATGAATGACTTACGCCAACAATTGGCACCAAATACCATCGAGTACTTGTGCAACATAACTTATAGCAACTTTTACCTTTGACATCCCGTGATTTCCTTGGATCCCGAGCTCGTAAATTTACCCTAACCCTAATTACAGCTCACATGTGCAATATTTACTTAACCATGTGATTTAAAATTAATCCACATATTAAGTGAGGCTTCAAAAATACATGTCCTCATGACAACAACCCTATCCAAGCACCAAGCGGCTCGTAATTTCTACGTTTTGCACAAGATGCAAATTTGTGTTTGCAGGCGACTGCACCTTGGCACAAGCAACAGCTTTCTAGTGGAGGCAACAGCTTTCTCATGCACGTGACTCTCTTCAAGAGGTAGGCAACAACTTTCTTCTAGCACATCTACAATCCATGTTGCTGACTGCCTCTTGTTTCTGTGCCATGTCCGTCCCTTCGCAGTTTTCTCAATGATTGCAAAATCAAAGATGTATTGCAAGTTCACAAGCTTTGATGACTCAAAGGAGAAACTTATTTTCAAACACTCTTTTGAGTGGAGATGTGATTATCGCAATTATCATCAGCAGGAGGAGTCTCTCATTCGCATCCATCCCCCTTCTATTCATCTATCACAAAAGACTCCATTCAAAGTGAAGATGTTGTCCTTGATACCCTTGGTACAGATGTCTGTCTTACCTTTATTATCCAAAGAAGACAAACTCAACGATTCCAACTATTCGTTGAGGTCGTGTAAGGTGGAGTGCATACTCGATACCTTCGATCTTTGGGCTCTTGTTTCTAATTCTAATCCCCATCCTAAGGGGGATCCCACACATGGGACTTCTATGAATCGAGCAACCTTGTGAGATCGGCTCAACTATCGAACACAATCCTTTCTCTTTACAAGTCTACAAGATTCCGTCCTTGTGTATGTTCACAAATTGAAGACAACACGAAAGTATGGAAGAAGCTTGCGTCGTTGTATCAGCACAAGACGTTTGCCCACAAGATTTCCCTTAAGAAGAAGTTGTCGATGCTCAATCTTGATGAATCCTCCTCTATGAAGAAGCACATCACAAAGATAAAGGACACAAGAGGTGAGCTTGTCTCTCTTGGTCGAATGATATCCTCTGAAGACATGGGTATGATCCTTTTGACTTAACTAACATCTCCTCGATTTGATGTCTTCTACACCAGCCTTATCACATCGAGGACATGCGAGACACTCTTATGTGAGGAGCTTTCACCACTTGTCTTGGAGCATGACGAGCAACTCAAAGAGATTGGGGCCAATGGTTCCAGCCCCACCAAGGCATTTACTACATGTACAAGTGGAAGGGAAAAGAAGAAGATGCATGTCAAGAACAAAAAGCAGGAGGATAAGGATGAGAAGATATAGAGGACTTTGGCTGAAGAAGATTGCTTGTTTGGCAATAAAGAAATAGTTCCTACTCCATGAAGAGGCCCCATTGTCCATTAGCCACTATCCACTAGCCAAGGCTTCTCTTAAGCGGAAGAAGCAAGAGTTGTATGCTCCTTGGAAAATACATGCACAAGACAGAATCTATCATAGTGGGAGTGGCCTTCGTACCCTTCGAATCCTTCTCCTTTGATTTTAAGTGGGGTTACTTTTGGCAATATCTCTGTTGTTTGTACATGAACCAACCACCACACGAGAAAAAAACTGCAAAAATTTACCAAATTCTGCACAAAGCCCCAAATTGGTGAATATGCGACTGGATGAGTCAAAGCTTGCAGCTGAGCACTTGAGTACATTTACAGGCATTTTAAATCAGCTCAAGGATGCAAATTTGGATTTTGATAAGTTGAGGGTGATCTTTTTTATCATGACATTGCCTGATTCTAGGGAGATCTTGGTGGTTTCTCTCAACAATAACCCTAATCTCCCATATAATGGGGTGAGTGGTTCAATCTTGAATGAAGAAATTAAACGTATGTCTAGTGGAGAAGGCAACAACTCACCTTATAATGTAAAAGGTAGAGCTGAAAAGAAAAATGCAAATGCAGGATAGAGAAACAGAAGCAAAAGCAAAGGAAAGGAAAAAAGTGACATTACTTGCTATCACTGTGGTCGGAAGGGCCACAAGAAGCCTAATTGCAGATATTACAAGAAGGAACAAGAGAGAAATAAGAATGCAAGAGACAAAAAGAAAAAAAGGATAAGACAAATGTATCTGAGACAACCAAAGGCAAGGAAAAGGCCAATATGGCCTCCATTGTAGTCATAGAGAAGCTTTCGGATACAGAGACTGATGTATTATGTGCAATTGATTATGATGCCCTTGTATGTCACAAGCAGGATATGTAGATAGCAAGGCTAATGTGATTGATGCACTTTTGTCAGTTGATGATGGTATCACTCAGACTTGGATTGTAGACTCTGGTGCTTCTCTCTGTGTAACTACTTGCTTGGAGTGTTTTGCTATGTTCAATGCAAGCAGTTACGGAAAGGTGTATCTTGGAAATAACCATGCTTGCAACATTGATGGAATTGGTACTGTACACTTGTCTTCAAATAATGGGCAAGAGCTTGTGTTGCAAGATGTTAGATATGTGCCTTGCATTAAAAAGAGTTTACTATCTGTTGGTCAGCTTGACTTGCATGGTTACACTACACTGTTTGGTGGTGGTTTGTGGAAAGTAAAAAAGGATTCCATGCTGATTGCAAAAGGAACCAAGAAGGGCACTTTGTATTGTTTGCGCTGTAAAGCTTTGAATGGCAAGTTTCTTACAATTGCTGAAATTGGCTATAATTTGGAGCTATGGCATAAGAGATTAGGCCATATGAGCTAAAAAGGACTTGATGTCCTTACCTCTCTGAAGAGGGTTGATGGAAAAGGCTCCAAACTTGACTTTTGTAATGAGTGTCAATTTGAAAAGTAAATAAAATTTTCCTTTTACTCTGGTGTCTCTCGTAAGTCCAATGTCTTGGACTTAGTGCATTCTAATGAATGTAGTATGCCCATGAAATTGTTGGGTGGTGCTGCATATTTTTTCTCCTTTATTGATGATTTTTCCAAAAAGATTTGGGTATACTTGTTGAAAAAGAAAAGTGAACTGTTTGCTGTTTTTAAAACTTTTCATGCATTTGTGACCACTCAGACAGGTAGAAAGTTGAAATGCTTGAGGACTGATAATGGGGGTGAGTTCACATCTATTGAATTCAAGTCCTTTGGTGACTTGCATGGAATTAAGAGAGAGCTTATAGCTCCTTACAACCCTTCTTCAAATGGGGTGGCTGAAAGATATAATAGTTCACATTTGCAACTGCTCTCCAAACAGGTCCTTAAATAATGGCATCCCCTGAGGAGGTTTGGTCTAGTAAATTGGCCTCATATGACCATTTACGCATATTTGGCTGTGATGCTTTTGTACATGTTCGAGATGAGTTGAGGAACAAACTTGACCCAAAATCCACCAAAGGCATTTTCATGGGCTATGGTGATCAAGGTGAATTTGGCTACAAAGTGTGGTTACCTCAATCCAAGAAAATTATTCGCAACCGTAATGTTATGTTTAATGAGGTAAAATTGCTAAAAGGTACTTTAGCCTCTAATGAAGATATGAAAAAAGTAAAATTTCAGAACTTGCAGCTACCTATTACTTCATATGATAAGCCTCGTGGTGTTGTACCACAGGCTGAAACTGATGATCATCCCGTTATTTTTGAGCTAGATGATGATGGACAGCAAATAGAAGCACAAGGAGGTCTGGACAGCAAAATAGACTTATTGATTATGAAAATGCAAGTGTTGGTAATGAAAATGAAGGTGATGTACAGCATGAACAGCATACTGAAAAGGGCTTACAACAGCCAATAAATGCTGAAAATGCCATACCTCCAAATGTAGACCCAATTCCTGAAAATGTAGATCATAGGGTACGCAGGTCTACACGTGTCAAAAGGCAACCACATAGGTATGACCCCTCCTTGCATTATGTGATGCTTACATATGAGGGTGAGCCCGAATTCAGCAGTAAGAGGAACCTAGATATGCAAGAAGAGATTAAATCTCTATATGCTAATGATACTTGGAATCTTGTGTCGTTGCCCAAAGGAAGGAAGTCTCTTCCAAAAAAATGGGTTTACAAAGTTAAGACAGTTGATGGGAAACCCAAGCACAAGGCAAGACTGGTTGCTAAGGGGTATGCACAAAAGGAAGGGATTGACTTCCAAGAGGTCTTCTCACCTGTTGTGAAAATGACCACTCTACGTGTGATTTTTGCTCTCATTGCTGTATTGGACTTAGAGCTATACCAAATGGATGTAAAAACAGCTTTTCTGCATGGTAACATTGATGAGGAAATCTACATGAAACAGCCCGAGGGCTTTGTGGTTTCTGAAAAATAGCAAATGGTGTGTAAACTAAAATGCAACCTGTATGGGCTGAAGCAAGCACCACGACAGTGGTACAAAAAGTTTGACACTTTTATGCTATCTCATGGGTTTACACGCAACTATGCAAATCATTGTTTGTACATGAAAAAGGATACAGATGGCAGCCCCATCATACTTGTTTGGTATATCTTAAGCTTAGCAAAGCCAACAGCCCAAAAGATGACGTGGAAGCAAATGCTATGAAGGGAGTCCCTTATGCATCGGCTTGTGGCTCTCTTATATATGCTATGGTTGCTACTCGTCCAAACATTGCTCATGCAGTGGGAGTTGTTAGCAAGTTTATGTCAAATCTTGGCAAAACACATTGGGAAGCTATCAAGTGTATTCTTCAATACCTAAAGGGTACACAAAGAAAGTATATTTGCTATGGGCAAGGTAGGGTGCACTTAGTTTGCAAGGTTATTGTGATGCACGCATGGCAACTGACTTGGACATTCGTAGGTCCACCAACGGGTATGTCTTTACAATGGATGGTGGGGCCATTTCTTGGTGTTCCAGGTTGCAAAACATCATCACACTAAGTACTACTGAAGTTGAATACATATCAACTACTGAAGCTTCTAAGAAAGCTATATGGTTGAGCAGACTTGCAAAGGATCTTGGCATGTCTAGGAATACTGCAATATTGGGATGTGATAGCCAAAGTGCTATGTATCTGGCTAAGAATGCCATGTACCATTCACGCACAAAGCATAAAGATGTGCGATACACATTAACAGACAGATTCTGGAAGATCGTCTAATCACATTGACCAAGATCGACACACAGGACAACCTTGCAAATGTTCTCACTAAAAGTCTCAGCAAAGCTCAACATGAGCATTGCATACGACTAGTAGGAGTTGGTTAGAGGTTCACTTTGGACCTTTAAGTGGGAGGCTGTTGGGCTGCTAGGCGGTAGCTGCAAAACAGCCAATCAAGGCCTGTAGATGGCTATCAGGGGCTGGCAGCAGCAAGCAGCGGCAAACGCAAGGGAGGTTGGCTGCCAGCTTAGAAGGTATGCTTGGGCAATAAATGCAGGCAACAAACTGCTACCAGTTGCAAACGCAGCTTGTAGAGGGCTAGTGACAACAATAGACAAGAGTAGTAGGCTTGGGCAATGAGGTGAAGTTTGCAAAGAGGCCCCGGATGGGTGTGCACAAGGTGGGGCAGCTTCGGTTGAGATGCCCCCCACGAATGGGGTGTGGAAATGAAGCTAGACGGCATGAAATTGACAAAAACGAAATTGAGTTGAATGGAGGGCAACCTACCTATTTAGAGAAAGTTTCGTGACCTCGTACCTTGCCCCATTTTAATCTCTCTTGAACTACGTACCGTTTTAGGGTTTTCACTAATTAAGATGTTTGGGACTGTTTGAGAGGCTAATTCAACATGTAATGCTTATTTTAGCTCAACAAATGTAGCATTGTTCCAAGGTTCCAAGGATTTTAGCTCTTGCCAATGCAACACATTGAGCTAAAGAAACACCTATGTACAAAGTAAGTAGGATTAGTATGTTGTAGTTTTAGGAGTCTACTAGCTATTGAAATTTGGATTGTACTTCAATTTAATGAAAGCATCTAAGTTAGTTGATTTGGTAACTAGTCCACAAAGGTGAGTAATCAGATCTGTCAAGCAAGGAAGGTCCTGCAAAGCGATTGTCTACATGTAATTCCTCGTCGGTGAAAATCTTGTCAATCAAAGGATGATATTTCAACTCTCGTGGCAAGTCTAGATTTTGAGCAAGGATGATAGTGTGCAATGAAGTGGTCTTATGAGTCATAGTAAGTTGGGTTAGATTGAAGTATACTAATTGTATTTCCCTACTCAGCCATCATCATAAGAGGATTGCCATTGTGAGCAAGGTCAAGTTGATGAGAAAACCACTTCTATAAGAATAGGCTTGAGGAATGGCAATTCTACTCAAGTTGATAAAGTATTGATAAATCCTTGGTTTTAGTCATTTGAAAGAACGATTGGGACAAGATGAATCGATCGTTTGGATTGAGGAAGTTACATGGCTTGAGGATATTGCTCTTTATGTTCCACTTGAACCCGAATTCGTTCTTAACCTTAGGACTAAATCATCCCATAAAACCATTTAACTAGAGTATTCAGTTAAGCAAAAAAACCATGAGGAGGTGGAGGCTAATTGGGAGTCGGTAGGTTTGTTGAAGAGTTATTTTCCTCACTTCATCCTTGAGGATATTGTTGAGGACAACAATCATTCATAAGGGCAAAAGTGTTACGTCCGTGGACATTGGACATCTAGATGAGCACTACTAGCATTGGTCATAGTGGTCATAAAAAGACTTAGTGCGAATGCACTAAGTGCACTTCAAGGTAAGGGTAGTTGAGTCCTATTTATCAAACTCAAGGCCCTATGGTACACATTCATTATGTGATCACCACTCTTAGACTCTTTGCCTCTTGGCTGACATATCCATACACCATGATGTTGTGGGCTGGTGGTATCAGATGCCAACCTTTGGGATGTGGTCGTGACCCAAAGTGTGTCATGATACTCCCAAGCCTAGCACACCGAGACACGAGACAGAGTGGGCTTCATAGCTTGCTCCTCTTTCCAACATGGCTAGAGAGACGAACTACCATGGAGTCCATAGACCATAAGAGATCTCACGAGCTGAATACAATTTCATCCTCAAATAGCAAATTGAAGGTAAATTTGACTTTTCCCCTTTAGATTCGGTGCACCAGTCTAATGAGATTGCAGAAAAGACAAAAGCTCTACAAAGGACTAGCCATCCTAACGTGGAAACTAACATGGAGTACAAACCATTTTCCTCTCTACCAACATCATCTCCATCACTACCCCTTTCATCTTTTTCATACACATCTCCACCTTCTTTCACTCCTATGTCAAGTACGCACATCAATCCTTCTAAATCTTTTGAATTTACTTCCTCTTTTTTGCAAGATATTGGTGATGCTTAGGAGGAAGGAACTCTTCATACCAAGTATTGGTTCATAAGCCCTAAAGAGGATAGAATTTTCCATTGAACTCAAGAAAAGGTAAGCAAAAGTTGCAAGAATCTTTAGTGAGTGTTGCTTCTTCATCTTTTCCTTTAGCTTTTAAATCTAGTGGTCAATTTGGTTTTGGCGAATCATCTTTTTTTTCATTTGCATTTAATGGACAAAAGCAACCCAACTCATTTCCCACTACTACACAAATAAAACAAATCCATTTAATCTCCCACCCACTGGTTCTGTTGTACTTTTCTATCAACCTCCTTTAAGTGCACCTTTCATGTCTTCACCCATCACACCAAGGGCCCTTTCACTCTTAGACACGCCATTTAGAACCTCGTCTTTTCCTCAGCTGGGTGGTGACTCCATGATGGAGATACATCCTCCCATCCACACACTTTTGGGTCTTTCACGGTTTGGAAATGCCACCCAGCCATCACGGAGTGTGGATCAATTGGTACCGCAGTTTGCCTCCATGGCATTATCTAGTGGGTATTCTTGTCATTTTGTTGTCCCCCCAGTTGACAATCAAATAAGGCTTACATATCCCAATGCCTCCATCTCCACCAGCACTTTATGAAAACATTCATGTTCCAGTGCCTCCACATCAATCGACACCCATTGGCCATTTTCAGCCTATTTCTGCCTGCCCACCTTCTACTTTTCCGTATCCATCGCCTCCTCCTTATCCATCTTATTCCACTTACTCCATACCTCATGGCTCTTCCTCCTTATCAATCAAACATGCCATTCATGACAAGACTCGCTTTAACAAGTTAAACTTCACTACTTGGTTAGACCTAAAGAGATATATTATTGACTCACAAAACCTGTGGGATATCGTACAAGAGTTAGAACCTCAACCTAGCCCCACACTTATTCCATACGAGATTGTCCACTCATGGAAGGCTAGGAATACCTCCACTATTGTCAAGCTGACGCAAGGTCTCTTACTTGAATCTCATTCACAGCTTCAACATTTTGACTTAGCATCCGAGCATTGGGCACATTTGATTGATTGTTATCCGGCTTGGCATAGCACCCGTCACATCAATTTGAATCATGAGCTCCAAAACTTTAAAATCACTAATTGGGATGGCTTGAAAGTCAAGTTGGCCAAGTATCGGCGCCTTCTCACCGAGTTTTCTACCACAAGGGCTATTAAGTCCTTTGATTGATTATGTCACATTCTTTCTAAACAAGCTGCCAAGGAAATACTTCCATTTTGTGCAACAAGTGATTTCACAGCCCACTATGCCCACATTCTATAAATTTGAGTATATAGACAATACGCTCAATTGTACAATCAGTTTTATAATTTAACCTCTACAAAGGGGCTCTTATTGCTTCTACTCAAAAGAGGCAGCAACAAGGAAAGTGTAAACAAATCAAAACTCCAATCACAATCAAAAACAAAACCAAAATCAAAATGAAAAATGAGCTAATGAGACCCAAGAAAACTCCTAGTCATCTCTAAAACGTAGGTGGTAGAGTATACCAAAGAAAAATCGGTATTGTCAACATTGTCAAAAGCCTAGTCACTTCGAAAACGAGTGACAATCAAAAGTAAGAGGCACAGCACCAAAAGCTAAGACTCAAATCCCCTTCCCTCAGTTAGGCAATCCCCAACAAGAAAGACAAGGTGGTGGCTGTTAAGAAGGTTGCTAGGGTTTGCGCTGAGGACACACAAAGTGTACGACCACAATAGAAACACAAAGACACAGACACAAACACAAAGGGCAAAACTCAAACCCAAAACACAAAACTCAAAACTCAAACCCTAAACGCAAAACTCAAAACTCAAAACTCAAACACAAACAGAAAAAGGGAGAGAGAGAACACAACTCTGAAGTGATGAATGTTGTAAATGAATGTAAGAGTGTACAGTGTGCTCAAGGGCAGAGCAATGTCGGAGTGTGACATCCACCAAAGACGGATCCTAAGTCTGTGACCACTAGTCGGAGTGTATGAGTGCTGAATAGTGAATGGCAACAAGCTGGTCACCAAAACGCAGCAGTCTGGAGGCTGAAAACTGGTAAACGCAGCAATGTATCACCGATCAGGGGCTGGAAACTGTGCACAGGCTGCTGTAAACAGCAGGCTGAAACAATGCCTGAGAGTGTCAAGGCCTGCAATGCTGAAAACACAGGCTGGCTAACCCTGGAGCAAGCTGAACAGCAGTCTGGGACAGTTTGGAGCAGTCGCCAGCAGCTGAGAGCTATCGCCTACAGCAATGGACAAGCTAAAGATGATGTGGCTACATTCGATGATGGCTAGACAGCAGATGGAGGCGGACTGCAGGCTGAAAACTGGGCACCAACAGCAACAGAGGATGTGTGGGTTGGTGTAACCTGCAAAACAAGGATGATAGCTGAATGGAGGCAGCCTGTCTATTTATAGATGTGGAAGGGCGCCCCAAAATTTAGGGTTTCCACTAAACTTTCTCGAACCACTCCCTGTTTTAGGGTTTCCACTTAACTCTCTCAAACCGCTTCCCGTTTTAGGGTTTTACTCTAAAAGGACATTTTTTATGTGTTTTGGGACTGTTTAAGAGGCTAATCAGCAAGTAATGCATGTTTTAGCTCAACACCCCCTCTCAAACCCAAAACTGAGCCGAAAGGTTAGGCCAGCCATTATGATGTTGATGTACCCCAAGGCGTCCCACCCCAAAGCAGCCAAGGCATCGGACAAAGGGTGTACGTTAGCTGCCCAGTGGCCTACCAAGACTACAGAGGCAATGATTATCTTACCAAGGGAATCCAAGTAGTCATCCCAAAGAGGACAGGGCATCGGACAAAGGGTACACGTCGACTGCCCAGTGGCCTACCAAGCCCTACAAAGGTGGATGGAACTACATGGAACTTTTGTGTGTGTGTGTTTTTTTTTTAATAAATGTGGTAAATTTTAAGGTATGCGGCCGATTGAGGAATAGTGACCCAAAAGACGGGAGTAGGGAGGATACACCCAACACATCAGAAAACAATACAAGCTAACCCATCCACTCAAGGTGTCGATGACGAGGAAAAGTAGGTGATGAGGTATCCATGTGATGAAATGGTGGTGGGGTAACTACAGCCGCCGCTGGAAACAGCTTAGGATCCGCTCAAGTGATGCTCTGCACAATGAGATGCAAAGTATGCTACATGCTAAAGAATACTCATGCAGCAAGTCCCACTTGGACAGTGTCCCTCATGGGGAAATTGTTCACTTGTCCAAGCGACCTAGTACAAAGATTATGAAATCATGCAATACAAAGGGTAAGGTACAACAGGGGGAGAGAAGCCGATGTCGAAGATAAAGTGCTGAAGCCTGTAGAATACCAAGAAGGGTAGGAATCCCCTCTCAACCTAGATGTAGATGCCGAAGAAGAAAGAGAAGCCTGATGTCGGTCTTCGTGTGGTGCCGAGAACCATAAGGAATAAAGAGGAAGAGAAAGCATCCCAACTGGAAGAGCTAGGTAGAAGCCATTGCCATGATAGCATCAAGAGAGATGCTACACGATCCACCTCGGGAGAGAAAACCTCCATGCTGGTAGAAGAGCAAAACTCCAAGGATGATGAAACCATGAAGGAACAGCGCGCATCCCAAGTCTCTAGTCTAGGTAGGACTGGGCAAACCTGCATATTACCCCTACACTAAAAACAAAACCTGCAAAGGAGATCAAAGTTTGCAATCACAGAGGTCAGTGGTGAAATGCTCCAAAAACAAAACTAAACTAAAATGAAAAGCTAACTAAAGGAACAAGTGCAAAGATGCAAATGTGTATGTGTGTGTGAGTAAATGCAGTGGAAGACTTAAAATATAGTGACAAAAATCCTATGGGCCCGACTCTAAGAGTGCGAAAAATGAATGCTAGACTGGCCTAAGGTATCTGAAAGGACCTAGAGACATGCTAGTCTAAGAAGGTGGCCACCATCGCGTACTTCCAGTAGCAAGGCTCTGCCAAGGGAATGCTTAACGAGGTGGAGAGGAAGGTGAGATAGATGCATGAAGTGCAACGAGATCGGAACCTATAGACCAATCAACAAGTCCCTCAGGGGCAGTAAAAGAGATGGGCTGCTGAGGCTGTACTCGAGCCACATGTCCAGCAGCAACAACAGGTGTTGAAGAAGTAGATGAAGCAGGAGCGGAAGGCGTAGCTCCACTGGACTGTGGAGTCGCAACGATCTACTGAGGCTTTTTAGATGAAAGACCTTAGGCCTTGGAGCGACACTCCTCGTTCACATGGGTTGCTCTCTGGTAGTGTATGCAAAACCGGTTTTTCTTAGGAAGTTGCTGCCAGAGAGATCTTGATTCTTTGGTTCCATTTGAGGAAGAGGAGTCACCCTTTGATTGGCTTGCCTTCGCATCTAGTGAGTTCTTACTACTGGTGGTTTTCCCTCCCGAAGAAGAGGCAACTAATCCCCTATGCTTTGAATAAGACTGTGATGAGAATTTCTTGTGGACTTGATTATGCAACCTTGCGTAACACAAGAACTGGCACTCAAACTCGTAGAAGGTTGGCAATCAAGGTTGGGAGATGATGTGTTGAATGAAATTGAAGTATTTTGCGTGCAACTTATTCAAGAAGAATGTAACCTAATCGTTGTCTGACTTTGGAGAGCTAGTAATGGCGAACTCGGCAAGTAACCGTCTATAGTCAACCAGCTTGACTTTCAAATCATCCCCTTCCTTAAGAGAGAACTCTTGAACCTCAAAGTCGAGATTGATGCGCCAAGTACGACACGAGCCGCTTTGCAATCAAGAAGGTGACTCCAACGCTCTGATGCGAGCGAGAAGTGCTGCAACTGAGAGTGAAAACTCATGAAGCAATCCCTGTATCAGCTCAACATTTGTTGTATCATTGCGGACTTTCCATTGACGGATGTAGTCAGGGTGAGCTAGTCGAGGGTCCGGCATAGACTCTAGACCAATGACGAGGTTCCAAAGACCCTGAGACTCAAGCATTTGTTGCATGAAATTCGACCAAGTAGTGAAATTTGACCCATTTAAACGTGTCTTAGCCGTAAAGGCATTCTTGGACGTTGCAACAGGAGTGGTAGTGCTCGGAGATGGATAGTGTAAAAAAGTATAGTGGGGTAAGATAGGAGAGTGGAGTACACTTGGAAATGGACCCCAGACTGCCCACCAGGCATGCGAGTAGTGTGCAAGGTGGATCCATAGGTAGGGATGGACTGACCAGGCATGGGCATGGTAGCCACATAAGGAACCCAAGGAGGTGGGATGGAAACACTAGGAGCAGAAGATGGGAATCCCTGTGTAGGTGTAACCCAAGGAGAGTGTGAAGACGCACCATAAGGTAAAGATGGAAACCCCTGCATATGAGTGGTCATGGGAGATGTAAAGCTAGGGATAGTGAGGGAAATGCCCATCACAGTCGACCCAGGAGTTATGGGTGTGCTCATTTGCTAAAAGGTGAGAGGCACTATGTTAAAGGGTGGCATTCCCCCTAACGAAGTACCATGGTGCAAAGAGATAGAGAATGGGGTGGAGAAGAAAAAGGCGATAGGAGCAAAGATGGTAGATCCAACCCCTAGGGTGTGTGATGTAGATATGGAGAATAATCCAAGATTTTGGAAAGATGATGAGAGATGATCAAGGTGTGATATAGAAGAGGATGGGATGGGAGGAAAGTGAGAAGTGTGTAATATGCTCAAATGAAACAGAAGCTCTAGATGTACCTGAATTTCGTCTACTTCGTAAGCCCCCTCTATTGAAGTTCGCATACGCAAAGCCATCCAGATCATGTACCTCTTTTGATTCATGCAACACAAAAGAATTGTACAAAGCTGACATTGGACCTGGCTGAGATTATGAAGATGGATCGCCAGACGTTTCGAATGCCGTATGTCCTCCATGATCAAAGAGATGACCAGCCTCACCAACCGGTCCGGATGTGGTAGCAAAATTGATAGGAGGGATGTAAACATCACCATACTTGTTGCGATAGTACTCCTCAAAGTCCTCTGTCATGTTAGTGAAATCTGGTAAAGGTGGAGTGTCGTCCTCCTTACCGAGTCCATAATGCCGTCTCAAGGCCTCCAATGATGGAGAAGCCTGATAAGACATCATAGGAACTGGACAAAAAGGTGTCTGGGACATTGTGATTTGGTTATGAGTCGTACTGTGTGCCTCGCACAAAGACTAGCTCTCAACAATATCCGCAAGATACTCTTTACAAGAGCACCGGCTCTAATACCATGTTAAGAAGGCTGCTAGGATTTGTACTGAGGACACACAAAGTGTACAACCACAACAGAAACACAAAGACACAGACACAGACACAGAGGGCAAAACTCAAACCCTAAACGCAAAACTCAAAACTCAAACACAAACAGAAGAAGGAAGAGAGAGAACAACTCTGAAGTGAATGAATGCTGTAAATGAATATCAGAGTGTACAGTGTGCTCAAGGGCAGAGCAATGTCGGAGTATGACATCCACCGAAGACGGATCCTAAGCTTGTGACCACCAGTCGGAGTGTAGGAGTGCTGAATAGTGAATGGCAGCAGGCTGGTCACCAAAACACAGCAGTCTAGAGGCTAGAAACTGGTAAACGCAGCAGTGTACCACCGATCTTGGGCTGGAAACTGTGCACAGTCTGCTGTAAATAGCAGGCTGAAACAGTGTCTGAGTGTCAAGGCCTACAATGCTGAAAACGCAGCCTGGCTGACCCTGGACATGATAGACAGCAGGCTGAACAACAGTCTGGGACAGTTTGGAGCAGTCGCCAGCAGCTGAGAGCTATCACCTACAACAATAGATAGGCTGAAGATGATGTGGCTGCAGTTGATGATGGCTGGACAGCAGATAGAGGCGGGCTGCAGGCTAGAAACTGGGCGCCAATAGCAGCAAAGGGTGTGTGGTGTGTGGGTTGGTGTAACCTGCAAAACAAGGATGATAGCTGAATGGGGGCAGCCTGTCTATTTATAGATATGGAAGGGCGCCCCAAAAATTAGGGTTTCCACTAAACTTTCTCGAACCGCTCCCCGTTTTTGGGTTTCCACTGAACTCTCTCAAACCGCTCCCTGTTTTAGGGTTTTACTCTAAAAGAGCATTTTTAGTGTGTTTTGGGGCTGTTTAAGAGGCTAATCAGCAAGTAATGCATATTTTAGCTCAACAGTGGCAACCCTCAATAGGGGAAATCATGAGGCAAGACCCACACTACTACCGGTCAACCATCACAATCAACAACATTCTCAACACCAAGGGCTTGTCTAATTTGTCTGCACAGACCCACATCGTCTCCATAGAGACATTTAAGGATATAACTCTCATCCACATTTGTGAGTTGCCTCCTCACAAGGTGACTTCAACTACTTGGATTGTGGACAATGGAGCTACTCATCATATGACCCCCATCAAGGAGATTTTTATTTCCTGAGCCCCTACAGCCAAGCGCATCCTAGTTGGGAACAACCCCTCAATTAAGATTTAAGCTCACGATCGCATCAATTTTGCCATTGACCAAGGCCCAGATTATGCTATGCTATAAGATGTACTATGTCCTCCAACTTGGGGGAAACTTATTATCCGTTCGGCAACTTTGCTGATTGGGTCGAGCTGTTTTTTTCATAGCGACTGAAATCAAGGTCCTTGACTCTCAGACTAGCTTAATGATTGCTCATAGTGAGACACAACCTAGTAGCCTACACCACATAACACAGCTTCTTTTTGAGCCGACAATCAAGGGCTCTAAGTTCCACCACTTCCTGGCATTAGCCACTGCACAAGAGCCTACAAGCACTGAGTGTCTCTAGCATTTTCGCTTAGGACATCTCAGATACGACTCTATTTATAAGTTGTCGCATCAACAGATGGTTGATGGCCTTCCACTCTTGAAGCTACCACAGAATATTTATAAAGCTTGTCAACTCGAGAAGCAACACCGAACCCCACTCCCTTAGCAATCTTCACATAGAGTTGAGGCACCTCTTAGATTGATTCATGTTGATCTTTGTGGGCGAACATCCACTGCCGCCTTGAACTGTTAGCAATCATGTTTGTCATGCCTTGTCATCTCCTGCCTGTGAGCCGCAGTCTGAGTCAGACGAGGACATTAGGAGCTCTGAGATGTCTGTCATGTGTTATGATGGGGGAGGCTAGTCACTCTTGACTGGCTATCTTAGGATGTGTATTTCTTTTTGGCCTCTTTTAGTGGGCAGCCACTGGCTGCCCGGCCACTTTTTGGTCACTGTTGTGGGGCGCCCATTTTAGGGCATTTTTAGGGTTTGCGCCCATTTTAGGGTTTGCGCCCATTTTAGGGTTAGGGTTAGGATTTGCCCTTTTGCCTATTTATTGGCAGCCCCCCTCCCCACTTTGTCAGTTGTCTTCTTGCAGATTCCGACACTCCTTCTCCCCCGTGGTGGTGCTGCCATCGTCATCAGCCTGATCTGGTGCCCTCACTAACGCTGTGGACTGCGTGCAAGGACTGATCGGTCCATTTCAGTGTATTCAGCATTCATTTCAGTCAGTGCAGATTTCTCTTCCTTATTTTCTGCTTTCTCTCTCTCTCTCCCTCCGTGTTCGTATTTCCTCTTCCGTTGCGCACTCTCACATGGTATCAGAGCCAAACTGAGAGCACGGAGGTCTTCATCGACTGGAGAGACACCACACCTATCATCTGTTGCTGCCCCCCTTCTCTCCAACAGCCAGGCGGCCCCTCCAGGTGGTCTGTATATTTGCGTTTGCTGCATCAGCCCCTTCCAGAGGCTGCCACGTCATCAACCAGCCCCTGTCTACTTGCGTTTTCAGCTGGGCGGCCTTCTCTTCAGCTAGGCGACTCCACTACAAGCTGCGTTTTGCATCCAAGGTGGTCGTTTTCCCTCCTGGCGGCTTATCTCCAGCTGGCGCTTCTCTTCTTGGCTGCGTTTTGGTGCCTGGCAACTTTCCCTCCGGATTTTGTGCCCTACACAGCTGCGTTTTTCACCTCCTGGTGATAGGCAACCTGATTTCCTGGAGTTTGGTGGTTCTTCTGGTAGTTGGTGACCCTTCTGGTGGTCATTCTTCGGCATTGGCACAGTTTTCTTTGGTGTTTTGCAGATTTAGAAGATGTCTTATCATCACTCTACAGGTTTTGATGACTCAGATGATGAGCCTTTGTCTCGACATTCATCTGAACGGAGGCGTGATTTCTATCGCAAGGATCGTCATACGGAGTCTATTCCTCGTTCTCGTCCCCCTTCTATTCATGTATCTCGGCGAGCCCCTTCCAGTGGGCCGAAGATGCAGCCTTTGGTACCCCCTGTATAGGTACCTGTACTTCCTCAGCTGCCCAAAGAGGACCGGTTGGATGGCTCCAACTTTTCTCTATGGTCCTGCAAGGTGGAGTGTATCTTGGACTCCTTTGATCTTTGGGAGCTTGTTTCTGTTCCTATTCTCCGGCCTATGGTGGATCCCGCAGATGGGACATCTATGGATCGTGCAGCCTTATGGGATCGACTTAATTCTAGAGCCAGATCTTTCCTCTTTCTGAGTTTGCAGGATTCTGTCCTTGTTCATGTTCACAGGTTGACGACTACAGCAGATGTGTGGAGAAAGCTCGCGTCTCTCTATCAACAGAAGACGTTTGCCCACCGGATATCTCTTGAAAAGAAGTTGCGGATGCTCGCTATTAATGATAGTCCTTCCATGAAGGACCACATCAACAGATTACAGGATATGAGGGATGAGCTTGCATCTCTCGGTTGGATGATATCTTCTGAAGACATGGCTATGATTCTCTTGACTCAGCTGCCATCGCCTCGGTTTGATGTCTTCTACACCAGCCTTCTTACATCGAGGACCCGTGAGAAGCTTCTATGGGAGGAGCTATCCCCGCTTGTCTTGAAGCATGACGAGCGACTCAGAGAGGTCAGTGCTAGTGGATCCGACTCCACTAGAGCCTTTGTTGCAGGTTCGGGAGGATAGAAGAAGAAGAAGAAGTCAAAGGCTAAGAAGAAGGACAGCTCTTCAGGCTCTGACTCAGATTCAGAGAGACCGAAGTGCCCACACTGTGGGAAAGGGACACATCCCGAGGAGAAGTGCTGGAAGCAGTACCCTCACCTTCGTCCGGGAGCGAAGGGTGGATCTACATCGGAGCCTTCTTCTACCTCTACACCAGCTGTTACCCATGAGTCAGTGTTCCTTCATATCCATGCTTTGGAGGAGGATCCTTCTTCCGTGGCTGCAGTGTCTTCTACACAGCCTTGGTTAGTGGACAGTGGTGCTTCGAGTCATTTGACTCCCCGAGGTGATTTGTTAGGATCTCCATCCATCAGAGGATGCAGTCACTGTTGGTGACATTTTATCGGTGCCTATTAGTGGTGTTGGCACATTGCCTTTGTTTACAGACCGACCTACGAGCTTCCTTTCACAGGCCCTACATGTTCCGGACTTGGGCCTTCCCCTCCTCTCAGTTTATGGCCTTACGAGGCTTGGCACACGAGTGATCTTCACCGAGCATGCCGTTGTTATTGAGGATTCTTCTACAGGAGCTGTCTTATCTACAGGTTGGCAGGAGAGCGAGCTTTACAGGCTCCATTCCCCTTCTTTGATGCAGGGTCCTCCGCAACAGTCTATTGCTACACCCGTTCCCGCTTGTGCACCTTCTATTCCACAGGTTCCTTCCCATCCCCCACCCTCTCCTCCAGTGGTTCCCTCGTACCCCCCATCCCTTTCAGAGGGGGACGATCTCGGTGATGCGGCTGTGGATTCCCTGGACCCTGGTGTTTTAGAGGGGGATTCCCAGGATCGTGAGGAGCTCCTTCAGCGGCAGTCTACATCGACGGACTTCATCGACTTTGGCATTCCTCTTGCCACCCCAAGATCTATTTCCTCCTTGGCCTTCAGCCACATCCAGGATCTGAGAGGGGGTGTTAGCAGTCATGTTTGTCATGCCTTGTCATCTCCTGCTTGTGAGCCTCAGTCTGAGTCAGACAAGGACATTAGGAGCTCTGACATGTCTGTCATGTGTTATGATGGGGGAGGCTAGTCACTCTTGACCGGCTATCTTAGGATGTGTATTTCTTTTTGGCCTCTTTTAGTGGGCAGCCATTGGCTGCCCGGCCACTTTTTGGTCACTGTTGTGGGGCGCCCATTTTAGGGCATTTTTAGGGTTTGCGCCCATTTTAGGGTTACGGTTAGGGTTTGCCCTTTTGCCTATTTATTGGCAGCCCCCCTCCCCACTTTGTCAATTGTCTTCTTGCAGATTCCGACACTCCTTCTCCCCCGTGGTGGTGCTGCCATCGTCATCAGCCTGATCTGGTGCCCTCACTGACGTTGTGGGCTGCGTGCAGGGACTGATCAGTCCATTTCAGTGTATTCAGCATTCATTTCAGTCAGTGCTTTCTCTCTCTCTCTCCCTCCGTGTTCAGCACATTGTACCTTTTGATTATGGATGATCATTCTAGATACTTGTGGGTATACTTTCTCAAGCATAAGTCCGATGCCTTCACATATTTCTCCTAGACCCCTTCTGAGAATCCATTACCTCGTTGATACCAATGGACCATGTGGGATGCAAGAATCCTTCCACTAGATTCGACTCCGAAAGGCCCTAGAAAATATTCCCGGCCAGCACCTCAGGCATCATTTAGGTCATTGTTTATAGATGATTACATAGCGTATCTGAGCTAGATAGTTGGCAAGCGGCTCTTCAACACCTTTGCTCCTACTGCACAATTGATATCATTTCGTTTGTTAGTTGCACTTGCCGCTCACTACACTTGGCCAATCTTTAAGATGGACGTTAAAAGTGTCTTTCTGAACACTTATCTCGGAAAAGAAATCTATGTGGAGTAACCACTCAAATTTTCTTTTGCTGACTAGAAGGATAAGGTCTTTGCCTTGCAAAAAACTCTTTACGGGCTAAAGCAAGCACCATGGCCTTGGTTCCAAAGGATAGATGAGTTCCTTAGAACTCAAGAATACCATTCTACTTCTTATAACCTAAACTTATATGTACGTATCACTTCATAGGGAATCAAATATATCTTATTATACATACATGATTCAAATTCTTTTGCCATAGTACAATTAAGACTTAATTTTGTTCTACTTTTGAGATGACAGACCTTCATTTATCATGCTGCTAGGAATTGCGTCTTGGCAGCCTAGCTTCTCCATCACCTCGTATCATTCATCTATCAGAGGGGCTGCTAGGACCTGCATTTTTGCAACCTGGCTCCTCCTCCATCACCTGGTGTCACTAGTTTGTCACAAAGGATGCTGGAACCTGCGTTTTTGCAGCCCAACTCATCCTCCATCATTTGGCATCATCATTATCCACCAAGCGTCAACACCTGGGCTGCTCTCCCTACATTTGACAGCTCTGACACTCTAGGATTTTCTTTTTGCTGCCCAAAGCACTCCCCGGTATTAGAGGACTGCAATTCACTTCCTCAACAATTGTCCTTCACCTTGGAGTGATTACTTCAATAGCCCACTACCCAAAGAACTACGTCTCGCTCCCTTCGTTGTGCAAATTTCCCACAGGTGCTGCCACCTGATTCAAACAAGACAATGCATTATCTTTTGAGCTACAACTCCGCTATATCAGCTTTTCTTCTCATAGCATGATTCAATGCATCATTACCGTGTTCTTCTTGTATTTGTGAGTTTCTCTTCTCTCTCAATGTTTGCCATACATACTCTATGTTATCCCCCTAAACCCTACTATCTCTCTGCACCGTTGCTTATTTTGACATGGTATCAAAGCATACCCATTATATTTGACAGCACCTTCATATGAAGATTTTTCAAGCTACTTCAATGGGTGAACTTGGCTCCCATTAAGCTTATTAAATTGCAATTGTTGAATTTCCAATTGAAAACTTGTGTACAAACCAATCATTGAGACATCCCTTGTTTGAGCATTACCATTATAATTCCTTGACAAGTCTCTATCATGAATTTTCCAAACTTCATGATCCCCTATGATCACAAGGATCTACTATTCAACGAAATCTTGGAGTATCCAGCAATCCACTTCTAAAGTGGAGTGCTTCCTTACTCCATTGCATGGATGATGGATAGTGATCTTGCAAGAAAAGTGATAAAGGACTCTCATTGGGGTGAGATCAGTCACACTTATGACTTTGTCATAAACTTACCAAGAAGAACTTGTGGATGTAGCACACCCACCCTGAAACACGATAGATTACATCTTACCCTTTTGCAAAATTGTCCATGTTGCATCATGTTATGAGGCACTGCACCACTCTACTTGTTATCAAATACATTGCTGTAGCAAAAGAGCAAAAGAGTGAAGTTGCACATGACAAACCACAATATGCTTTGAATTATGTCAAATAAGAATTGGACATACCAAGAATACTGTAGGGCCAATATATTTGTTAATCTAATGGAACAAAACTTTCTTGATGAAGACCATCTACAAGAGATGAGCTTCAAAATGTAATCATGATCATATTGTTGGTTGGCATTGTCAATCTACTTGAAACCACCTCATTAAGAACCATTTAGGATAAATGTCCAAATTCAACAGTGCTCTAAATGAACCAGAAGCTACCCGCCCAATTAACAAACAAAGAATGGCACTTCACCACATTTTTAACCAAGCGAGGTCAGACAACAGTGGAAGTACATCCGCAATTTTGCACTACTTTGTTCTACTTGATTGTTCAGGAAAATATGACCTCGAGGCTGTCACAGCTTCATCATCATACATATGTGCCCTGTTATGCCAGCCCTGTCAAACCGCGTGCAAAGTTCTGGGAAATCCAACCACATTCGATCAACCTACAAGCTGTGCCTCCAGAAACAAAGCACTGTTGCACCTTTATTCGCTACGTGGGTGTATGGACACTATCAGTCTATCCACATTGGCATCATTAGTCACACCTTTCTCCTTGATTGTATGGCTGTAATCTAGTAAGACCATCAAGATCCAATTTGCTCACCACAAGGAAGCCATTTTGAAATGGCATGGATCATGGTGGTTGGGCTATTGTAATGACTCATTCAAGAAGTGGCAAAATCGTCGTCATTAACAACACGTTATCAACAATAAGTCAAATCAGTATTTTAAATTTTGCTGATTGCACAATAAGGGATAAACAGGAAAAGCACAAAACAGTCTCCAACTTCAGCCTTCTTATGAGAGAAGCATTAGCAAAACATGAAGCCAAATACAATCTCGAGTTGTTTTCCATTAAGTGAATGATAGGCAGGCATTATTTTGTGAACTCAAGAAGCTGCCCGTGTTATAAACAATTGCACGTTTAGGTGCAAGAGGATCCATACCGAGAATTTGGTAACAAAAGTATCACCCATTTGAACATGGGTAGCAGCACCGGTGGAGACGCCGGGCTCGATGAAATGGTGATAGTCATCTGGCGAAGCGAAAGCCGGCCGTGAAGATGTGAATGGGGAGCTGTGGAGAGGCAAGCTGCTGCTGCTGAGAGGGCTCCTCCTTGCCGCAGCAGTGGTGATGGCGGCAGGCGCAGGCGCAGCGGCAGGTCGGGTCATCGAAGCATGACCACCACAAGAACCAGCACCATTCACAAGGCCCACCATCTCTTGCCCCAACCCTTCTCCATGCACGCACATACATGCGCCTGCTCAGAATGAGCTTTCTTTCTCAGCCCAAGAAAGGCACAGAGCAAATGGCAATGCAGGCCCGGACGCCATAGCCTTCTCTGAGAGACAAGATCGGTGTGGGGGCAGTATTTACCACCTAGTAAGAGGCACTGGTAAGAGGCAAGCTGGTTGTTGATTGAGTTCCGATGGTGACGATGGAAGGTGAGGAATGTACCGAAATGCTCTCGAGGTGGAGGATTGACAGGAGGGCCGCAGTGTGATTTAAATGGTCTCCTAGCGCCAACAGCAACACCATCTCTCTTTCTCTCTCCCTCCTTTCTTCAATTGTAGGCGCCCATCATCACAATCAAAGGCTCAAGAAAATGAAGGCCAAAATGACCCATGACACCCAATGATGAGGGGGATAACTCGTACATAACATGTATCTCCTAATCGATGGGTGAAGAGTTGATGCCCGGCTAATGTATTTTGTGGAAACGTGAAGTCATATTAGAGAACAAAGTAAAATATGCAAAATTGGAACTTTTTACACAAGGTCCAACCTTGGGCATAGACACTGAAGCATAAGCTCTTGAGAAGCCCTTTACAATAACATATTCAGGGCTAGTAACTATATCTATAGCATTTACAAGGATTTTATGGCTTTTACTTCTCCAAAAACTGCAGAGCTCTCTCATTCATGGTAGTGAGGACTTTGTTTGGGGAGGACTCGAATAGTTGCTAGAACATAACTTCTTGCATCTTTATCTTGAGTCTCATGAATTGTAAGCTTCGTGATCTCCAACCCACAATCTTCTTCTTCTCTTGCACAGCTAGTTTTTTTTGTTCTTTTGCTTTATTTGGTTCTTCATCTTCCTTTGGTAGTAATTGTTGTCTATTTGGATTTCTTTCCTCTATGTACCACCTACAATAAAAACTTGGAGTTAAATCTAAGAAAGGGATGAATAATGACATGCTTGACCACTATATTGTTCCTACTAACCCATATCCAACACAAATACATTACTTCTAATCGAATTACATACAACTGGAGGAATCCCATTCATTTCCCCTTCTAAAATTTCTTTCTAAGTTAGTCCTGTTGGGTGGAAGGGGCCTATCATGACCTGCAAAAAGTTGAAAATGTTAGAGACAGAACTGTAATATAAAAATAGATGAGGGATTGTTTCAATTTCCTTTTTACACCTTGGGCATAGCCCATTTCTTATTCCTATCTTTTGGGCTCTACTGCCAGTCTAAACAACTTTCAGTAGAATGAGCCACAATAGGCAAGATGCCTTTGGTTGGATACTATTACTTCATAGCATCTAGAAGCAGTACGACCACCGACGATGGTTCTAGCCAAGGTTCCATTTAGTTTGACAAAGAGTTTATTGGTTGGAAACTTGGTGATTTGAATTGGTAAGAGAGGTATGTCATTAGCCTATCAAATTTCCCTTTGATTAAATTCCTTGTTTTGTTGGATAGTTTTATACAAGGTTGGTTGTCAAGCAGCTTGCTCTTTGTTGCAACAGTGTGGCTTCTTCTCGAGACAAGTGGAATTGGTATCTAATGCCATCTAATTCTCTCCATGACCCTCTATTGAAGTTCCATATATCCAATCAACAAATGATTCATGTTTTTAGATACCTTACATGCTAGTAGGAGTTCGTCAGGGTCTACTGGCCCATGGAAGATACTAAATCAAGTTGAGTCCCGCCCACACCAAGGAAGTGTGAAATTTTCGTTAGGAGAGATTCTATGGATTTCAATAGTTCAGAACAACCTTTGGCACTCACTTGGATCCGATTGAATGCCACAGTGACTACATTGTGCTCTTTCCATCTTGAAAAGTCCTTCTAGGTGTTGGGGGTAAAGGCGCCTTTGCCTAACCACCCTTGTATTACTACATTGACAGTACATGTGCCTGCACACTACAGGCAGCAAGTGCCCGTTGTCATGGGATTCTTTGCCCATGGTTTAAACATAAAACTTTTATCCTTTACATATATCACTTAATCACTTGAAATCTAGACATGCTACATGGAGACTTGCCTAGTGCAATAAATCTTAAAAACCTAAGACCACTAGCATATGGCAAAAGGGGCTCTCTGCCTTAAAATGCAATAAATTTATCATGGGTACTTGTCAAGATGATTGAATTTGGTCACTTGCTCTTAACTGTCCTTGCATTGCTTACATGAAGTTGCTACAAGTTCTGTAAGTCACGGTACATTAAGAAGAAATATAGTCATGAGCAGATGGCTTGGTAGACTTCCTTGAGTTTCATTTTTCAGAAGCCAATGATGTGGTTGTGTACTTCTGATATTAAAAAATGTTAAGTATATTTGCAAGCCAAGTCACAAGGAAAATGGAGTTAACTAAGTTGACTATGCATAGGACATTGTATATGTCTTGTATCTTGCCTATGTGACTAATGAAATAGTCAAGAGAGAGATCAAAGGGGCAGTGTGATCCACATTGCATTTTTCAGGTAGAACTCAGGACTAATCATGGCGCATCCTAGAAGGGAAAGAAAAGAGCTCCATCACTGCTACAACAAAGGGAGAGAAAGCCATGCAACCATAAACAACGACAGATGACTCCACTTGATATGTAAGTGCTACTCTTCCCATGCACTGACAAAAATGAAAGGCCACTCTTGGCTGTGTAAAACAGGGATGAACTGTGTATTTAAGGGCAGCAGCCCATACTCATGGGGACACTCTTATGATTCTTAAAAAAATTTTACTCTTGAACTGTCAATTTCTCTATGCTAAGTCTAATCTCCATGTCAAGAGAAGCATCTAATTCACTCTCTTGAATCCCTCAAGAGTTAAATAGGGACTGCTATTAGCCTTTCGAACCTATAATCTGAGGGGCTGAAGTTCATCTTCTTACATTTTTGTTAAATCTTGGCACAAGGGGCTTATTCTTGCGCTTGAGAGCTTACTACAAGCTACCATTGTAGAAGCTTGAAGAGAGGTGTATCAAGAAGACTTCTTGACTTGTTTATATGAAGAAAGTGGGCTGAATATTTCAGCCCAAACAAAGAATTATGGGTGGCAGCACTTTTTTTTCCTCCTCTTGAAGATTCATGATCATTTACTCGACTTACTTGACACTGATATGTTTGATGCAAGTTGACATTGCATAAGCATTGTGGAAGGGGTAGTAAGAGAGCATCTTGATTGCTCTATGTACATGCTTGGGGCTAATATGGGTAGCCAATAACAAGGCTGACAAGGGCAACAGGAACTCCTCCTTCTCTCCTACTTCTACATGCCTATTGCAAGCTACCTATTGCTTATTATATGCTCTTGAAAATAGGGGTTGTTTTTGTACTTCATCAAAGTATCTTCTTGGGAGGTAGATGCCATGAATATGGACTGAAATAGGCAGCCTACACAGTGACTTGTGGACAATAGATCCTTTTACTTCTCTATTGCTTCATATGGTATGATTTACACTTGTATTTGGTTGATCTGAACACTCTATGTTAGGAAAAGTTTATGCTTTCATCAAAGGTGAATTCTGAATGTTTTATGGACTGATATCTTCAGCCATACTCAAAGAATTAGCTACAACAGTGATCTTTTAATTCATTTCTTGCTCTACAGTTGACATTATGTGCCCCTATGGCAGGGCAATGTTTGAAGATCAATCATAGATACTATGAAATGAATTAAGATGAGCTCTTTTTCTTATTTCTTAACTGTGGTATCTTAACCTTATTAGGATCTTTATTTGAAGCTCTCTTGAAGCAAAGTTCTTTGTCCTGCAAGCCTTGTAATTAACTCATAAGCTTTGTTCCTTACAAGTATACATTGAATGTAATCATGCAAAGTTGATCCATGCTTGAATGACAGGATGCAGAGTTGTTTTTTTATACATGTACTTAACTTCATAATCTGCGATTACTTTTACAGTCAAGAAAATAAGCTTGACTTGAATTAGAGCCTATGAGGTAATACGCTTGTGATCTTTGGTAAGAACATGCAATTGGAAGCCTTGGATTTGGCTTGAAACTTTCAACCCTTCTCTTATCTCTACCTTCTTCGGAGTCTAAGCTCTTGAGCCCTCATACATTCTTCTCTCTCTAACCCCTGTAATTGACCATGAAGTACCTCTTGAACTTTTAAACATTCACTGTAATCTACTTATCTCTTGAGGACGCATCTCCAACTATCTTGCCTAGTTTCCTTGCCAAACCCTTGTGGTGACTTTCAACCCTACGCGCTACGACACCGTCACTGTCACTTTATTCTTTATTCTTTCAGTGACAAACGAATCAAAGGAAGGCCGGTCACACATTGTGACTGTTGGAGTTCCCATTTATTGTCTCTCTCTTTTTTGCTCTTGTTTTCCCACCATAGCTCTCCAAGTGCAAGCTTCGATCCTTCTCACCTTTCAATTGGTATCAGAGCTTGGATTCATGACTACTCGAGCGTGACTCCTTCAACTTCCTATTGATTACCTACATTCATTGGGTCTCCTTCCTGGTAGCCATAGCCGACCTTCTCGAGCTCCCGTTACTCCTTGGCTTCCCGAGCACTTTCCTGGCCCTGTTGGGCACCCTTAGGGCATTCCAACAAAGGTATTCATTCATCTTCTTCATGGTTTCTTGCTATTCACAGGTCTACGAGTCTACAGTCAAGAAAGGGGCAACCACCATTGAAGCTTGCTTGCCTCATATCTTCCTACAGCCCTTTGTGTGGCACCTTAGGCTTAGAGTATGCCTTCTTTAGCACCCCTTTAAGCCCCCCCCCCCCCCCCCCCCCCCCCTTCCTTATTCATCAACAGCATGGCCAACAACAAACAGCAGTGTGATGGCACCATATCTCTAGACAGCATGGGAAGTTCATCATCTACCTCATGTTGATCATGCTTGGACTCTTAGGCATTGTGGCACTACTTGGATTGATCCTTGGCATGTCTTGAGCCTTGTAGAGGCTTTGGGGCACTGATATTTAGCTCCAGTTTGACTGTATGTATAGCAAACCTGCTGTCTATTTTTGCAATTGACATTTACATCTACATTGGAGCTCTCTACACACACTACTTCATGCCCATATGCTATGCCATTGATGCCTATGCTTGGTGGATGTTGTGCACATGCTTTGCCATGATTTTGGCCTAATCTTTAGGTTCAAAAATCACAGTTTTTAGCAGTGAATCATTGATGTACACAGGCGGGCTGAAGCTTATTTGCTTATCTTTGGATATGCCTATTGGTTCGGGCTATGTCTTGGATGTATACATTGATGTAGTGACTCTCGAGGATCGACATAGAGCTTGGATTTGCTCTCAGATCGATCTTGACATGCTTGGCTTATGCCATATCTATACATACTAGTTACATTGTCTTGGAGTTGATTGCTACTATGGCTTACTTAGGCTTGACATTTGATTTCCTGGAGCCTACTTTAGCTATTTCTTGGCTTGCCAGAGTTACAATTTGGATGTACTTGATATCTATGGATGCTATGTATGGATGCTACAGATCTTATATGCTCATGATGTCTTATTGATACTTGATCTTGGATCTTCTGTTCACTGGTGCTATCATATGCCTTTGTTGAGATTTTGTGCTTGACATTTACGGCTTTTGTGCCAGTGGGAGCATCTTTGGATGCTTGACAAACATTGAGCAGGCAGTTTGTGCTATTGAGCACTTTGGATACTTGAGACTACTGGGATCTTCACTTTGGATGATGCTTGGTTTCTACTGTTTGGTCCACTATACTTCCTTATGAGCTCACTTGGGTCCACTTTCTATGAGTTGACACCTACTTTGTCAAGTCTTAGTAGTGGTAGGTACATTTTGCTCCGTTCATTGGGGGTATACCGACTCACTGACAAATGTTTGTATGACATGCTTGGGTGTTGGCTTATGATTATTGACTGTCATATGCCCATGCTATGCCTGCATGATGTTGGCTTTGGACTTGGCGGTATTTGATTGATTTGGGATCCATTTTTGGCACTGTCAACTCTCATTTTCACAGTTCCGAAATTTATTACAGCAAGCATTTATGTATGGATTGACATGGAATTTTTATGCTAAATCATCTTGGTTTGATGTACTTTTGTTACCCGTCAGACGAACAAGGTGGAAAATTTGGAAGATCTAAAGCAGAAGATAAAGGCCAAGGGAAAAGTGAAACGGAAGACGAAGGCACGCCAAGAAAAATATGGAAGCAAAAGAAGTGCAGAAAAGTCCTAACTAAAGGAAAAAGGTGCACAAGAAAAAGTGCAAGTCAATACTTTTGTAAAAGAGTGCAAGTGCATCATGGTTTAATTTAAAGAGTGCCGGGCTTTCACCCGTGCAATTTGTAAAGGTAGATGGGCGGTAGGAAGGAAGCTAGGAAGATAGAAGGACAATGGGAAAAATGGCCTAGCCCACGGTTAACCATGTAAAAAAGGGGATAAGGGATGACCGCCCAAAAGGGATTTAGGGTTTTCTATATAAAGTTAAAAAGTGAATGAGAAGCTCATTCTTGTGTGTGGCCAAAAGTGTCTCTCTTCTTCTTCTTCTTCTTCTTCTTCTTGAGCTTGTGCTTGAGAGAGGGAGTATGAGAGTGTGAGGGAGTGAGTGTGTGAGGGTGAGGGACCGAGGAGAAGAAGCTCTCCATATTCTCCTCTCTTCTTCTCTTCTCTTCTCTTGCTCGAGGCAATAGAGCTTGGGGCGTGGAGCTTGAGGATGGAGCTTGCTTGAAGCTTGCACTTGGATCGTGGAGCTATCGGAGTGCGCGGGAGAGGAGGTAACTCGATCGGCATGGAGGTAAGCTCACTACACTCATGGATATGGATGGTGTCGGCTATGTGAGAGGTAGCCATTAGTGCTCGGCTTGGAACGCTTGAAACAATAAGCAGTCTGTGGGTCTTGGCAGTTGAGCGAGAGCTTCCACATTTTGGTTCCATTGCCAGGACCTACGGATTCAAGCCTTGAGCGCTTGCACACTTTGAATCGAGCATCGAAGTAAGGGTTTTCCCCGAACTGGTGCTTGAGGTAGATAGGTAGGAAGCGAGGGAGTTTGAAGAGGTATTCGATCTCCTTAGCAAGTAGGTTTTTATTGTTTTGGACTTGGGGAAGTATGATGGAATAGTGTGGATATTTTTCTTATGATTTTTTTCTTGTATATAGAAAGGATAGGAGCAAAACATTGAAGCAAACAGTAGGGTTTTCTATTGCTGTATAACAGGCTGAAACAAAGAAAAGAAGGACAAAAAATGAAAATTTGGGTTAAATGTTAGTAAGGGAAGCAAGACACTATAAGGATTTAAGCCTATAGCGATGGCGGGTAGCGACGCGGGTAGCGGCATCGCTATTGGCGACGCTCCACAGGGAAAAAAAACAGGCCGAAACCGAGCGCGACTTTATTTCACATTTTTGTGTATTGTGTTTTGAGAGCGAGAGCGAGAGAGAAAGCGACCGCCGTGAGAGAAGGAGAGAAAGAAGACTTGCCGCCACCGCTGTCGTTGTTCGCGAAGGAGAGGAGGAGCCTTCATCGCGAAGAGGAGCCGCCCCACAGTCGTCATATCTCATCAGTGAGTCTCCCTCTCTCCTTCTTTTGCTTGTTTAAGGTTTAAATCACTTTCTCTTTTGCTTGTTTAGAAGAGGAAATGAGAGAGAAAGAGAGAGAGAGAGAGAGAGAGAGAGAGAGAGAGAGAGAGAGAGAGAGAGAGAGAGAGAGAGAGAGAGAGAGAGAGAGAGGGAGAGGGAGAGAAAGAGAAAGAGAAAGAGAAAGAGAGGGAGAGGGAGAGGGAGAGGGAGAGGGAGAGGGAGAGGGAGGGGGAGGAAATGAGAGAGGGAGAGAAAGAGAAAGAGAAAGAGAGGGAGAGGGAGAGGGAGGGAGAGAAAGAGAGAGAGAGAGAGAGGGAGAGAAAGAGAAAGAGAAAGAGAAAGAGAGGGAGGGGGAGGGGGAGGGGGAGGGGGAGGAAATGAGAGAGGGAGAGAAAGAGAAAGAGAGGGAGAGGGAGAGGGAGGGAGAGTGCATTCTCTCTCTCCCTCTCGCTTTTGCTTTTAGAGAGTGTTAGGATATATTGTGAGAGGGAGAGGAAATGAGAGAGAAAGAGAGGGAGAGGGAGGGAGAGAAAGATAGAGAGAGAGGGAGAGAAAGAGAAAGAGAGGGAGAGGGAGAGGGAGGGGGAGGAAATGAGAGAGGGAGAGAAAGAGAAACAGAGGGAGAGGGAGAGGGAGAGGGAGAGGGAGGGAGAGTGCATTCTCTCTCTCCCTCTCGCTTTTGCTTTTGGAGAGTGTTAGGATATATTGTGAGAGGGAGAGGAAATGAGAGAGAAAGAGAGGGGGAGAAAGAGAAAGAGAAAGAGAGGGAGAGGGAGAGAGAGGGGGAGGATGTGCTTTACCGGTATGCAATGTGCTTTACCATGGGCCACGTACATTGGTGACTCTTTAAGATGGCTTAAAATTGGTCATATCCTTCATAATGTCCAAGTAGGGGATCTAATTGTGATATGCATAATTCCTCGTTTTTGTATTAACTTTATAGGCATAACAAATTAGTAATCATGACAACTAGTCAACGGAAGGACTAAAAGAAAATGATCCCCTAGCTAATGGTTATTATGGTACTTCATCAAAATGAACCCAAAAGTATTGCCATAGAAGAAGAATCCCTTAAATTGAGCATGGGATATTTTCTTCAAAGGTTATGACTATGAGTATAATTGATTGGAACAAATTTTATAACTATGGTACACACACACACACACACCCACACAGGCTAGGCACAAACATTTTTACTATTTGATATTGTCTTTGACATGGTAACCTTGTATTACATTGTTGCATTTGATGTCTTCCAATCATTACAATAAAAGTTGATAAATTTCATAGATGGCATTAATTTTTATACATGGACCTAGGACAAAAAAACCACATTACTGAGATGCTTTTTGTTGAGATTGATTTATTATTGGACTAAGAGATCCTCAATGATACTCATAAATTTTGTTGACTAGGATTACTTATACTCAAAGCCCTCTAGTGCAGTTGTATAAGTAATCCTTCTAGTAGAGCCCCTCTAAGATACTCAAAGTACATAACCTAGAGACCGTAGCTAGATATATAAGGTATAATGGCCATACAAGAAGACACCTCAATAATTGACTGATCACCACTAAATCCCAAAGAAGAATCGTGTTCCATCCCCTTCAACTCTATATTCACCTCGTGAAGAACTTGCAACTTGACATACATCTCCATAAAGCTATCCATTTGAGCCTCGTTTTCCCAAATTGTATTACAAGTCATTAAATTGTTTGTTGTAACGTAGACAAGATGGAAAACGAAGAAGGTCCTGTTGTTCAAGATCGCGAGGCGTATCTTAATCAGCGTGTCCCATGTCCTTGCTCTCAATGCAAGTTGACAATTAGACAAAAACCCTGATTGTCTATAGAACATGTACGACGATTTGGCGAGTTTCAATCTGAGATCATTGATCAGGCGATTGCGGATTTTCAGCAAACGGTAATTTGAAGTTAATATCAATCATGCATTGTACTCGCAAGCTAATTGAATACCATATACAATAAGATTGGGTCTTGCTGGCAAATTTTCTATCCAGGGAGGTGATGTCTCGTCCCAAGGGGGAGTGCACCCTTTGCGGCCAATTAGAAGAGTTTGTGGGCGTGCGATGGATGGAGTGCAGGAGCCAATCCACCACTCGCAAGGCCAATCTATACCGTCAATGCCAGAGGAGACAGGCAACCTTTCAGACCTACCTACAATCTTGGAGCCTGAGATGGAGGCAATGATCGACGCATTGATTCCCATGGATGTCGAGACCTCTGATCCGCTTAGAGAGAAAGTATCCATACCATTATATGATGGGTGCTGAGTATCTCGATTGAAGACACTGCTTGTACTCAAGTGTGCAAGCAAAATACGGGTGGAGCGATACGAGTGAAGAGACACTATAGGGGCACGAATGGATTTGAAGGAGGTAGGTAAGATGGAGGCGCTTTGGCCGCAGTCAAGTGCTGATGGTCGCGTGCAGCTTCCTCGCACTCCTTGGGTTTTGTCCACTAAAGAAGAGCGCATTGTGAAGCAAGTAATCAAGTCTATCCACACTCCGACGGGTATGATGCGTTCTCTCAGGTCCGCATTTTCTAAAGATGACCAATTATCGGGACTAAAATCCCATGATTGGCATAAGATATGTCAGGTTTGTACTACGAATGGATTGTAATTAGCGTGGGCATTTTGCTATTTGGAATGTGGCCATTATTCATAATGCTTTCTCATTTGTGGTAGTTTGTACTACCGATCGCGATCGCAGGATGTCTTACTCCAGAAATTCGTGTGGCCATTTACAAGTTGTCTACTTTGGTGCAATGGATCTCACAGAAAGAGATTAAGACATCCTCTATTGAATCCGCGAGGCGGGGAGCAGTGGAGATGGTCTATCTCTTTGAGAAATACCTACCCACCAGTATGCTCACGATACAAATCCACCTTCTTATGCATCTTGTGGATGAAGTGGAGATTACTGGACCTGTCCATATGTGATGGATGTTCTTCCTGGAGCGCTTCATGAAAACCCTGAAAGGCTTTGTGCGACAACGAGCTCGGCCAGAAGGTAGCATGGCTGAAGGTTGGTTGGTGTCTGAGGCACTAGTGCATATTTCACAATGGCTACCAAAGGTGGAACCAGACAATGAAATGCTATGGTCGCGCTGAAGGACGATGATAGACTGGCTGGAGATGTGGTGGTTGAAAATGGGGTAGAAAAAAGAATGGATGCCTCAATGGAAGAGAAGGTGAATCGCTTTTGTATGTTGCACCATGCCTCCATGGAGATGTGGCTCGCCAAGTACCAGATTACAAGGCAAGATCGAGAGGAAGCGCGAGCTAAATTCCGACGTAGTACGCATCATCGACCGATTCGATATTCCGAAGGCATGGAGGAGATGTCGCGGTTTATGTCAACGAGATGGTTGCATGGAGCCTTGACCGCAGCATCTCGCGAAGGGACAGAGGTCTCAATGGAGAAGTGGGAATTCTTGAGGGGATGTAGTCCAAAGAAGGTGATAAGGGGTTTAAAATCTATCGTATCTAAATTTTATATGCGACATCTAATTTGAGTGTTTCAATGTACGATACAAAATATATAGTGCAGCGTGGTCACGCGGACAACATTTTTGCGTGGAGCGTATTGACAAAATGCACTCCACAATGGACTGTGGTGTCATGGCAAGGTTCGAGCAAGAGAGCCGGCAACAAGCAACGGATCCAAACACGGTTGTGGATGAGATGAAGTATTTTGGGAACTTGCAAAGTATTATTACGGTGGATTACCGTAGCTTCTCCATGATACTATTCGATGTGCAGTGGTTCAAAGTGGTACTTGGAGGAGCTGGAGCAACAGTTCGACGAGGTCCATCTGGATTTCTCGAAATAGATTCAAAAAAAAAGGACGGATTTGCGCGATACCTTTGTGTTGCCGGGCCATTGTGAACAGGTGCATGGAGTCATTTGCTTGCTAATTGTATTACGACATGGTTTATGTCACAATGGTTTGAATTCTCTTGTACGTGTTTGTGAACAGATAATCTTCTATCCAAACCCCCGACAACCTCGATGGTGGTATGTTATACCTTCAACTCCCTGAAGTGCGAGAGTATATGATCAAAGCGATGTTTTAAGCATAGATGAAGATAATATGCAAATAGAGGGTCGATATTGCAAGGGGTGGAGGCCGTCGAAAGCTTAGAGCTAGCATCGGCTAACAATGATGGAAATACATGAGTCCAAGAATTCTTTGAGAACGAGGCGGACTCATTCTTTTGTGGTGACATGTCTATCGACCTTCTAGTGTATGCGGAGTTATGTCAGGAGATTAACATGGGACCATAGGATACTTCATACTTGGAGCATCCACTTACTCAATTCGTTGACCAATCTCTTATAAGGGTATATAAGATATGCATTTTAAGTGAGATTTTTTAAAAATGATTTATACTGCTATGCTTTGTATGATTTAAATTGATTATTCTAACATCATTTTTTGTCTGTGCAGGTGACATTTTCAAGATGAGTCGAGGGATGAGCGATGAGGAGTTACAGGACATCTTCGCACGCATGTCTCCAAACCAGATCTCCAGATTCAGAGAGATGGCAGACCAGGAGCTATCTCGTTCTTCGTCAGGGCGCTCTGCTAGATCTGCTTCAGCGCGATTGGATGCTTCGGCTTCGAGCAGACGATCTCGACGCTCACGACTTGGGCCAGAGGGAGGGAGTGCATCAGGATCAGGGGGATGCTGCTGTGGAGATACGGATTTGGTGTCTTCGTCTCGTCGTTCAGCTGGAGCTACGTCACCTCCAGGATTTGTCACACCTGTGGGGACGTCTACTCCAGTTACTCCGGCTTTTGCGCAGCCATCAGCAGGTGGCACCCCTTTGGGTGCCACTCCGAGAGAGATTACCCCCGTCGGTACACCGGATGTAGAGGGGTCTCCTGGATATGCCCAGGAGCGTGGATGCAAATGGGAGAGGACCCATCTTAGGTAGACTCCTAGGGGTTATGGATATCTGGTCGATAGTAGGTCAGGAGCCATCATCATGAATGATGAGGGGAGGAGGGTGATGGCTCGCATGAGAGAGTTGTGCCAACAAGTTTTTCGGCACAACGTCTTGGATCATTGGAAGAAGATACTAGAGGGGAGCAAGGACTACATAGTAGCATCCTTGCACGAGGAGTTTCCGGTGCTAGCCGCAGTAGATCGATTCTCTATGGGCTGGATGATGGATTGCATGCGTGCATACATGTCACATAGACGATCCGATGCACGCAAGGCAATCAAGAGTGGGGCTGCAAAGCCCGAGTGATTAGATGCAAACGACTGGCACCGCTACTGAGGGATGAGGCTATAGATTCTCCAGGACATTGGAGTCAGCAGCATGAGGCGGCGAGGGCATGACTCAAGGCCAGAGTGGTCCATCATCTTGGGAGTGGCGGCCATATGACATATTTGGAGGACTTTGTAAGTTTTTCTTTTATTTTGCTTATTTGTTTTTTTTAAAATATTCTTTGTACTGACAATCATGTTTCTAACAGTTAGCATTTTGTTTTCTTTGCAGCACTCCATTACAAATCGCGATCCGTCTAGCCTTGAGACTCGATATGCAGAGAAGCACGGTCTCAATGCATTGATCGACCGATTGTATAGACGACGCGGCCCTGTAAGTCACTCATCTTTCTTGTTCGTAGTTACCATGAGATATTTGAATGCATTATTGTATGGTGGATTGATGTGTTGTTTCTTTTTCTGCAGAGTTCGTTCGATGCTCCTTTGCGGCGGGACGAGCTTTCGGGGGACGAGGATGCGTAGCTCGCCCTTGGATCCCTGGAGCTCACACACCTTTATTTTTGAGTCGCATGATCTATGTAGACATGTTCTATGTATTAGTGATATCCTGTCATGACTGTACCAATCGCTTTTTATGCGATCATGTATTTATTTCATGTATCAGTTTTATGATTTCAGTATACATTCTTTTTGTTTGCAAGCGCTTTGTACACAGTAGTGCAGAAACTATTTTGTATGGCTCTCATAAAGCACACAATGCTATATGTGCTGCCACAAATTTTTTTAAATCCCTGTTACCGTCGCTATTAGTGTCGTAAATTTTACTGTTCGTGTTGCTATTGGCATCGCTATGCGTGTCGCAAACCATCGCTATCAGCATCGGTATTGGTGTCGCTATTAGCGTCGCATATGCATCAGCGTCGCATTGCATATGCGATGCTGATAGCGACGCCAATACCGACGTTTCTATGGCATCGTTAATAACGACGCTTTTTGCCACAACGGGGGCAAATTTTGTTATTTGTATTTTCGTCGCTTTAAACGTCGGTATAAGGCTTATATCTTGTAGTGAGACTAAGGTGAGTACATGCCTGGGCAAGGTGATAAGGGGCCAGGAGTGGTAAGAAAGGCCACATTGTGCATTGCAGGGTTTCAAGAGAGCAGGAGAGAGGGAGAAAGCTTCATCGTGTGGATCCGCTTCGATCTGGCCATCCAGGAGTTATTTTTCCAACCCAAGTAATTTCACACCTTCCCCTACATGAGTAGATTGGATCTGGAGGTGCTTAGCAGGTAGGAAGCCCTCGATCGCTCGACGCGACGAATTCTTTGAAGTTCGGTAAAAATTGTGTCATGCTTGGTCCATCTGAGTGACGGTGATTCTGGGCCGAGTCCCAGAATCGGCCCTCGAACCGCTCAGCCATTTGGCCCTCTACACTCGAACGCCTTTCACTCGGCCCATCCGAGTGAAGCATTTGGACCAACTTTCACATTCGACCCTCGGCCCTACCGACTCGGCCCAACCCCACTTGGATAAGTTGACATTCGGCCCAGTCGAATTCACCACTCGGCCCTCGGCCTACTCGGACACTCGGCCCTCGGACAACCACACTCAGACTGGCCAAATTTGACATTTGGACTAGTTACATTCGGCCCTCGAACGGGGCGAATCAGGCATTCGGCCCCTGCAATTCAAACCTATTGGGTCGTGTGAGAGCTTTTGCTCAACCACCAAGACCCACGTCCCGCTTATTGTTTCAAGCATTCCAAGCCGAGTACTAATGGCTACCTCTCACATAGCTAACACACCATCCACATCTATGGGTGTAGTGAGCTTACCTCCATGCCATTTGAGTTATCTACTCTCCCGCGCACTCCGGTAGCTCCACGATTCAAGTGCAAGATTCAAGCAAGCTCCATCCTCAAGCTCCACACTCCAAGCTCCATCACCGCGAGCAAGATAAGAGAAGAGAAGAAGAGAGGAGAAGATGGAGAGCTTTTCCTCCCTGGTTCCTCACCCTCACACACTCACTCCCTCACACTCTCACACTCCCTCTCTCAAGCACAAGCTCAAGCAAGCAAGAAGAAGAAGAAGAAGAAGAAGAAGAGGAGAGCCACTTTTGGCCACACACAAGAATTAGCTTCTCATTCACTTTTCAACTTTATATACAAAACCCTAAATTCCTTTTGGACAGTCATTCCCTTATCCCCTTTTTTACATGGCCAGTCGTGGCCTAGGCCCTTTTCCCCATTGTCCTTCTATCTTCCTAGCTTCCTTTCCACCGCACGTCTACATTTACAAATTGCATGGGTGAGAGCCCGGTGCTCCTTAAATTAAATCATGATGCGCTTGCACTCTTTTACAAAAGTATTGACTTGTGCTTTTCCTTGTGTGCATTTTTTCCTTATTTAGGACTTTTCTGCACTTCATGTGTTTCTAGATTTTCCTTGGTGTGCCTTTGTCTTCTGTTTCACTTTTGCCTTGGCCTTGTCTTCTGCTTCGACTTTTTTAGATTTTCCACCTTTGTTCATTTGAGGGTTAACATTACCCCCCTCTTAGACGAGTGCTAGTCCCATGACACTCCCCGTCGTAGGTAGCAGGCTTTAGCATGCACCAAAGATGTGGGTGGCAAGGACGTCTGTGGTTGCCATGGAGGAGTGTTGGTAGTGGCGGGGAGTAAGGTCATTGGGGGCACATTGGTGGTTTAGGTGGCTGGTGGTAAGGCTATTGGAGTTGGTGGTAGGACTGTTCTTTGTGGGGATTGCACTGATGGAGTACAAGTGGTGGTTTGTTGGGGATTCTGCACATGACGATTCTTGGCAGGCTTGCAGGATGATAAATGATAGGAATTCAGAGTTGAGTGTTGATGAAGAGAGAATGACACCTTCGTTGGATTCTTCAATACCTGCAATTGAAAACCTCTCATAGGTGGTCTCATGCTAGTCTTCTCTATCGTGCACAAGACATAGTTTAATTAGTTTGGGAGACAGGTCGAACTCTAAGCAAGCTGAGAGTATTGTCCTGCACTTGAGGACCCAAATTGTGTATATATTTCGATGCAGATATTATGTGAGTGCTCGTGTATACTTAGATATTACGTAGGTAGAAGACCGCGGGCTAGTTTCTCATAACGATGTGTGGATGAAGCAAAGTTGTCCATGTTGAGAAGAAGTACGCGTGAAGGTGTCTACGACATCCTTTGCAATGTGACTGCACGATGTAACATAATTGAACACAGGGACACTGTACAATTGGTAGTTGGTAGCTATTGGACCTGCGTGATGAGGACAGTATACTTCTCATGGCCATTTGTGGGGTGCTTACCACAATTGATTGCAATGGTATTAAGGCAGAGTGTAAGAAGGAATCATGTGAATGGGTCAGGGTGATAGGTCTAATCATAGGTGAGACAAGCTCCCTAGGTATGTCCCGCCCTTGGTGTGCCCTGAACAATTATGGGTGATGCTAAGGGGCTAGGGGACTAGGGACGGAGCCAGCCGACCAAGGTCACTGGACGCACCTAATTTGAGGACCCCTAGGTGCTGTGCTGTGATCGTGGGTGCTTGTTATCTTTTTGTTCTTTTTTTTTTCCTTTTCTTTTTTCAATTTTCGTTTTCTTTTTGTGTTTTTTTTTCTTATGCTTTTTGCTCTTTTTTTTTTGACTTGCCTGAGTACAACCATTGCAATATGTTGAGGCTATCAGCCTTTCAATGGGTTGGGAAATTTCAAGCTTCGAAGGCTCAGGAAATGGATATTACAGTGATGATTGTGCCCTAGCCTCGTTGTTAGAGAATTAGTTGTTGAGATGGGGAGATACACTTGAGATATTGTAAACCTCTTCGCGACACACGATGTTGGTATAATTGAGGTAACAACTGTCATGAGCCAACTGTAGAGCTTGACCCAGAAAGAGAGCGTAGCCCATGACTATGCTTTGGGTCATGTGATGTGGGCACTTGCAAGGGTGATTTTTTGCGTTTGACATCGTGGCTTTCTCGCGGTTCTTTGTGAGGTTGGTGGTCCTGCGGTGACTTGGGCATTGAACACATTCACATAAAGACATGTGTCATCCTACATCCACTTGTCACTTCATGAGAGTATATGCAAGTCACATGTGTCAAGTACAACAAACAAATGCAATCATGTCAAGATATTACTTTTTCAAAATCCTATGATGCTGATTGCGATACCTATTCCGGTGCTTGTTAAAGACGTGGCATATATTAGCGATAGGTAAGGGAAGTGTGTACAAGTGGGGAGTCTGCCCCTTTAACCATTTAAAGACAAAAAGTTATGGCAGGATGGCCTTTGTTAAGTTGCTTATATATCATAGGGGCTACTCTATTTGTACAAGATGGGGTGAGTCCGAGTGGTCAAGCGACTGAGGCTCTGCTGGTGAGGGGCTCCTGTGAAGTTGGGCAGGGAAGATGTCGATCAAGACTTGAATGGTGTAATCTCTGGCCGCAACTATTTCCAAAATGCTTTTGAACAATGCATCGTATTCTTCCTTGTCTCGAGCTGCCCTCTTCGCTTTCGCGCACCTGGTGCCCAAGTGTCTGTTGTGGGTCCGCACATCTGGTGTTGCCACGCCTTGTGTGCTCCCTTGAGCTTCTATTCCCTTGGCCTGGGGATTTTTCAGTCTATATTCGGGGTGGTGTCGCTTGGGGCCTCGTTTCTTTGCATACCCTTTGAGGCTGGGCACATAGCGCACCGGCACGGGGAAGCTTGTGCTGCATGCTTCCTTCGATGGTAGAGAGCGTCTTTGCACGCCAGCTGCACTGGGTGCTCCATGCCTGCTATGTAGGGGGACCTGGAAAATGCGAACCAAGGATTAGGCCTTGAGACAGGATAAAACCATTCGCATGGAAGGGATTATACAGTGGGTTATCAAGTACATATGACAAGGAGGGGAGAGGTGAGGCATGCAGTGGTTGTAGTAGAGGGATGGCCCCTATGATGATGTTCATTTGGCCTCCAGCCATTAGCAGATCTTGGCTTATGCTAAGTTGCGTGGACTGGTTGTGAGGGAGTGTGGTACGCAGATCGGATGCCATATGCGCGCGTAGTGAGCCTCAGAAGGTCCCCAAGAACAAAAGAACTCTACTTTTTGCACACAAATCAATGTAGAAAGCTTGCACGACATGAACAAGAGACCAATTGGGTACAATCTCCTCCCATGCCTTGTGTGAGCGCTCCACAAAGCATTTATTTCATATATTAATCATCTTCAAGCTCAAATAATAGCCCAAATTACAAAATAGCACGCTTTAGCTTTTGAGTTTGCTTTTGTGCCAAATAGAATTAAAGCTAATGGGCGCCCAAGAAGTCAGGCGTACCCAAATACAATGTCCAATACAAATATCTAAATCGTGCGTCCATGCGCATACAAAAATAATAAATAAATATCAAGCGCTTTGATAAATAAGTGTGACAAAATATAGGCGCCATGCCTAAGACATGCGCCCATCAAAATATTGACGATAACTCGAATACATGCTATCCTCCAATGCTTTCCACTGCCACTGTTGCTATCTCTACACATCAAATGAAGCATTCACAATTGTTAGAAAAATAATACAATTAAACCGACAAAAGTGAATACCTAGCAGTCTTCAACTACATAAATAAATTGATTAGAAGTCAATCCTAACCTTAATTTATCACAAGTTCGCACTCTAAACTCATAAACGTTTATTAATTAAATATGTATTTTGCAAAATCACCCACTATGGAATCACCCATGTACACATAAAATTAACAAAACGCCCGAAAAGAATAGGCATCCCCATTGACTTCTCGCACAAAGAATTCACTTTGTGTATGAGCCCCGGTAATAAAATCTTACGGAATCCACCATGGAATCCGGTGCATAGATCGATCGCCGTATGCACGCGTAGTGAGTGTCAGAAGGTCCCCAAGAACAAAAGAACTCTAATTTTTGCACACAAATCAATGTAGAAAGCTTGCACGACATGAATAAGAGACCAATTGGGTGCAATCTCCCCCATGCCTTGTGTGAGCGCTCCACAAAGCATGTATTTCATATATTAATCATCTTCAAGCTCAAATAATAGCCCAAATTATAAAATAGCATGCTTTAGCTTTTGAGTTTGCTTTTGTGCCAAATAGAATTAAAGCTAATGGGCACCCAAGAAGTCAGGCGTACCCAAATACAATGTCCAATACAAATATCTAAATCGTGCGCCCATGCGCATACAAAAATAATAAATAAATATCAAGCGCTTTGATAAATAAGCGTGACAAAATATAGGCGCCATGCCTAAGATATGTGCCCATCAAAATATTGATGATAACTCGAATACACGCTATCCTCAAATGCTTTCCACTGCCACTGCTACTTGCTCTACACATCAACTAAAGCATTCACAATTGTTACTAAAATAATACAATTAAACGGACAAAAGTGAATACCTAGCAGTCTTCAGCTACATAAATAAATTGGTTAGAAATCAATCCTAACCTTAATTTATCACGAGTGCGCACTCTAAACTCATAAACATTTATTAATTTAAATATGTATTTTGCAGAATCACCCGCTATGGAATCACCTATGTACACATAAAATTAACAAAACGCCCGAAAAGGATAGGCGTCCCCATTGACTTCTCGCACAAAGAATCCACTTTGTGTATGAGCCCGGTAATAAAATCTTACGAAATCCACTGTAAAACTGTTGAGATATCGAGCTCCACTCGTGATACACCAGGGTGACCGTTGTATATTTATGTCACCGACTTGTCAGTTGCAGACGCGGTTGGTACACCGCCCATGAATAATAGCTACATGATAGCTATCCTTATCTACTCTAGTTCGTGGCTCAGTTAGTATGCCACCTTAGTTAGTTGAGTTTGGTTTGAGACCCATATATAGGGTTCTTCTATTTCTTTGTACTTGAGTTCTTTTGGCTTACACAACTAAGAAGAGGAAAACTGTTTTCAGCCTCCACCCTTGTGTGTCTTCCCCCATTGAGCCCTCGGCGACCTTGTTTTTTTGATTTGAGGCCATTTCGGGGCCTGTTTTGCAGACGGAAGTTTTCTGCACGCACTCAAGAAAAGGCCCAGTTTTATGCTGTGCGACCACTGTTCTACAGGTCGGTGAAAAGTTACTGTAGAAATTGCATCGTATGCTTGTGCGCAGAGACATTGGGAGTTTCAGAATCATCCTTGGTTCGTGTTTATGCAAAATCGTCACTAGGAAGTGACTGTGTGGTCAAATACCACTTTCGCCAGTTTTGCAGATTTGCCCTTGTGAGGGTGAAGCTGTGTTTTTTGCAGTGATAGAATTTCTTGCAGTATTCTGTAATGGCGTCTGATTCTCTTTCACAGATTGTCACTGAAAAGCTTGACAAGAACAACTTCCAGGCATGGAAGTTTAGAATGACGAATTTCCTTATGGGAAAAGGATATTGGGAATTTGTTGCAGGAAATGAAGAAGAACCAGTTCTTCCTGATGTTCCCAATCAACAACAAATGCAGGCATTTAAAACATGGCATGAGAGAGCCAGGAAAGTTATGTATTGACTGTCTATCAGTATTTCAGACTCTATGATTGTGCATATTCAGGATGCAAGTACGCCAAAGGAGGCATGGGATACTTTGTCAAAAATGTATAGCACAAATACGCAAGCCAGGAAAATGCAGCTCAAGCAAGAGTTGCATAATGTGCAAAGAGAAAGTATGAGCATCAACGACTACCACATGAAGGTGAAGAAGATTGCAGATGCACTTGCTTCCATTGGGTCGCCAGTGGAAGATGATGATTTAGTTTCCGTGACCTTGAATGGTCTAGGAAAGGATTATGCACAGTTTCGGACATCCATTTCAGTTCGTGAAAGATTTCCTGATTTTGAGGAGTTGATTGCTCTTCTAATTTCTGAGGAACAGAGAAATGGTGGTGCATCTTCTTCAGGAGGAACTTCAAAAGAAGCTGTCTTCTACTCAAATGCTGGAAGAGGTAGAGGCAGAGGTAGAGGAGGCTGATTTGGAGGCCGTGGCAGAAATCAGAATATGCAGCAAACTCAAGAAAACCAGTCCTATGGAGGAGGACGTGGTAACTCTAGAGGCAGGGGGAGCCAAAGAGGTCGTGGTGGATGGCAAAGAGGCCAAAATGCAAACAGTAATGTTGAATGCTACTATTGTGGTAAAATGGGTCATATGGCTAAAGACTGCTAATAAAAGCAGAATGACATCATGAATGGAAAACTGCAACAAGGGAATTATGCATCTTCTAGTAGACAGGGTGATGACAGAAATGAGCATTTGTTCATGGTGCAGCACATGAACAATTCTATGACAAGTGCAGAAGAAAGCAATGATGTATGGTATGTTGACTCAGGTGCATCAAACCACATGACAGGTCATGCAGAATGGATGGAGGATGCAAGGAAAATGGAAAAACCAGGATTTGTGGAGACTGGTGATGATACTGCACATCCTATTGTGCAGATTGGAAAAATTCCTTTGTCTATGCAGGATGGGAAAAAGAAATACCTGTCCGATGTATTTCATGTCCCGAATATCACCAAGAATCTGGTTTCAGTTGGTCAAATGGTTGAACAGGGCTTGCAAGTCAGATTTAATCCTCATGGATGCTTTGTTGAGGATATGAAAAATAAAGGTCGCTTGATAGCAAAAGGAAAGAAGAAGGGCAGAATGTTTACATTGGATGCAGACATGTCTGAATTGAGTGCAGCAATGTTTGCACATGGGACCGGTGTAGTTGCAGATATTGATATCTGGCATAAACGCATTGGTCATGTTAATGTACAGCGACTTAAATCAATGCAGGCCCAAAATATTGTTGCAGGATTGCCCAAATTCAAGGTTGCAGAAATGCATAAGGTATGTGAAGCCTGTCAGTTTGGAAAACAGGCAAGGAAACCATTTCCTAGACATGTTCAAGAGAGTGAGAAGCCATTGGAATTAATTCACTCTGATGTGTGGACAACTAAAGCTGCATCTCTTGGAGGCTGTCATTATTTTGTCAGTTTTATTGATGACTATAGCAGAAAAGTTTGGGTGTATTTTATGAAAAAGAAAAGTGAAGTTTTTGGGCATTTCAAAACTCTTAAAGCTATGGTTGAAAAAGAAACAGGCTTGCAGATAAAATGCCTAAGGTCAGATGGAGGGGGAGAGTACCTCTTAAATGAGTTTGCAAAGTTCTTGCAGGAGCATGGCATAAAGCAGCAATATTCATGCAGTTATACCCCACAACAAAATGGAATTGCAGAAAGGAAAAGCAGGCATATTGGAGAGGTATCTCGTGCTATGCTCAATGAAAAAGACTTGCCAGATTTTTATTGGGCTGAAGCAGTTGCTACAGCAGTCTACATAATGAACAGGACTCCCACTGCAGCAATACATGGAATGACTCCAGAGGAGAGGTATACTGGTAGGAAACCAGATATTTCTCATTTGAAAATTTTTGGTTGCATTGCCTATGTACATGTGCCAGATGAGCTGAGATCCAAGTTGGATCCAAAAGCTGAGAAGTGCATCTTTATTGGTTACTCTCTGCAGCAAAAAGGGTATAGATGCTATAACCCTTCTACTCGTAAGTTTACAGTGAGCAGAGATGTTGTTTTTGATGAGATGAGTAGCTGGTATAGACCAGTAAATGTGATTGATGATGAAGATGCACAAAATGGTAATGCTACACAGAATTCACAGCAGCAGTCACAAAATATTAGTGGACCTGGAGCGTCCTCTAGCAGTGGTTCACATTCTTCGCCATGGACAGGCAGATTGAGATCAGGAGAATCTTCTCAAAGCAATGCAGATAGTGGTATGCAGGTATCACGAAAAGGAAAAGAGAAGGTTGATCAGCCCATGTTTGATGTGAATGCAGGTCACTCTTATGTGGATGGTGAATCCAGTGGCTCAGAACAGAGCATTGATGATGAGTTGGGTATTCCTTCTATTGTTACACCTGGAGTAAGGAAGACCAGGGATGTTTTGAGAGCACCTGGGAGTGAACCTACTTTGCGCAGGTCTACAAGAGCTAGGTATCCTGTGGATAGGCTGAAATATGATGGATTTACAGCCATTCACTATGCATATATGGTCAAAGTGATACAGGAACCAGAACCCACATCTTTTGAGCAAGCCATGGCAAAAGAAAAATGGGAGAAAGCCATGGATGAAGAAATGGATGCCTTGGAAGCAAATGCTACATGGGAGTTAGTACCTTTGCCTAAAGGTAAGAATGCAATTGGCTGTAAGTGGGTTTATAAGGTGAAGCACAATGCTGATGGTTCTGTGAATAGATACAAGGCAAGATTAGTAGTCAAGGGGTATGCACAAACATATGGCATTGACTATGAAGAAACATTTAGTCCGGTTGCAAGGATGGCAACCGTAAGAGCAGTCATTGCTATGGCTGCATCAAAGGGATGGTCTTCACATCAGATGGATGTAAAGAATGCCTTCTTGCATGGTGATTTGCAAGAAGAGGTCTATATGGAGCAGCCACCAGGTTATGTGCATGTTGTTCATCCTGAGTTTGTTTGCAGGTTGAAGAAAGCCTTGTATGGCTTGAAGCAAGCACCTAGAGCATGGTCTGACAAGATAGGACAGTATCTTGTCACTATTGGCTTTCAGATTTCCAAGGCAGATTTCTCACTTTATGTGAGAAAAACAGAGAAAGGTATTATGCTGCTTGTCATTTATGTTGATGATTTGATTATGACAGGTGACAGTGATGAAGATATCCTTCATGTGAAAATGCTATTGAAGCAGAAGTTTGAGATGAAGGATTTGGGAGAGCTGCGTTATTTCTTGGGCATTGAGGTGATTAGATCACCAAGTGGGATACAGCTCTTGCAGAGGCAGTATGGATTGGACATGCTGTCCAAATATGGGATGACAGGCTGTAAGCCTATTTCAGTTCCTTTAGAGCAAAATGTGAAGCTGAGCACAGATGCAGGTGAGTTTCTAGAAGACCCTACTATGTACAGACGCATAGTAGGAAGTTTGATTTATATGACTATTACCAGGCCAGATTTGAGCTATGCTGTTGGATTGGTAAGTCAGTTTATGCAGGCTCCAAGGAAACCGCATTTGGATGCGGCTAGACGCATACTTAGGTATGTGAAGTCCACATTGCAGTATGGACTATTTTATGAGACTGGGGTTCAGATACAGTTGCATGGATACACTGATGCTGATTGGGCTGGTAGTATTTCTGATAGACGATCTACCAGTGGATATGTATTCTCTTTTGGGAGTGCTGCAATCACTTGGAGCAGCAAGAAACAGCCTACAGTTGCCTTGTCGAGCACAGAGGCTGAGTACAGGGGTGCAGCAATGGCTGCATGTGAGGTAGCTTGGTTGCATAAGCTACTTTATGATATGCATCAGTCTACAGATGGGCCAGTTGTCATTTATTGTGACAACATGAGTAGTATACACTTGGCAAATAACCCAGTCTATCATGCTAGAACAAAGCACATTGAGGTGCATTATCACTATGTGCGAGAGAGGGTTTTACTAGGTCTTATTGATCTAGTTTATGTCAGCACAGAGGATCAGGTAGCTGACATATTCACGAAGGCATTGGGTGCAGAGAAGCTGCGCAAGTTCAGAGACCTGCTTGGTGTGCAGGAATTGGGATTGAGCTCGAGGGGGAGTGTTGAGATATCGAGCTCCACTCGTGCTACGCCAGGGTGACCGTTGTATATTTATGTCACCGACTTGTCAGTTGCAGACGCGGTTGGTACACCGCCCATGAATAATAGCTACATGATAGCTATCCTTATCTACTCTAGTTCGTGGCTCAGTTAGTATGCCACCTTAGTTAGTTGAGTTTGGTTTGAGACCCATATATAGGGTTCTTCTATTTCTTTGTACTTGAGTTCTTTTGGCTTACACAACTAAGAAGAGGAAAACTGTTTTCAGCCTCCACTCTTGTGTGTCTTCCCCCATTGTGCAAGCAAGAAAGCTTCAAGCGAGACTCCTTCCTTCTCTCCCACAATCTTGACAAAAACCTCACGAAATCCAAAGTGGATTCTTTGTGAGAGAAGTCGATGGGGACGCCTATCGCAACGGTGGATTCCCTAAGATTTTATTACCGGGCTCATACACAAAGTGGATTCTTTGTGCAAGAAGTCGATGGTGGGGACGCCTATCCTTTTCGGGCGTTTTGTTAATTTTATGTGTACATGGGTGATTCCATAGCGAGTGATTCCGCAAAATACATATTTAATTAATAAATGTTTATGAGTTTAGAGTGCGCACTCGTGATAAATTAATGTTAGGATTAATTTCTAACCAATTTATTTATGTAGCTGAAGACTGCTAGGTATTCACTTTTGTCGGTTTAATCGTATTATTTTTCTAACAATTGTGAATGCTTCAGTTGATGTGTAGAGATAGCAGCAGTGGCAGTGGAAAGCATTGGAGGATAGCGTGTATTTGAGTTATTGTTAATATTTTGATGGGCGCGTGTCTTAGGCATGGCACCTATATTTTGTCGTGCTTATTTATCAAAGCGCTTGATATTTATTTATTATTTTTGTATGCGCATGGGCGCACGATTTAGATATTTGTATTGGACATTGTATTTGGGTACGCCTGACTTCTTGGGCGCCCATTAGCTTTAATTCTATTTGGCACAAAAGCAAACTCAAAAGCTAAAGCGTGCTATTTTGTAATTTGGGCTATTATTTGAGCTTGAAGATGATTAATATATGAAATACATGCTTTGTGGAGCGCTCACACAAGGCATGGGGAGAGATTGCACCCAATTGGTCTCTTGTTCATGTCGTGCAAGCTTTCTACATTGATTTGTGTGCAAAAAGTAGAATTCTTTTGTTCTTGGGGAGCTTCTGACGCTCACTACGTGCGCATATGGCATCTGATCTGCACACTAGAGTGGGGCAGGGCTCATCTTCGAAAGGATAGACCGGAAAGGAGAAAGGTGTATAGAAAGGGACGGTACCCTGTCTACACCCTCAGAGATGTTGGTCAGAGCTTCCTATGGTAGCGATGAGGGTTGCATGCCCTCCACTTGGAGGCGGGAATGGTCACACAACTTCTAAATGTGTGGTGAGAGGAGGACCTGAGGAGCTTAGCCTGTTGAACCCAACTCTTTTCCCTGCGCTTGACTATCATTGCTTGTGTGTATTGACATTGTCTATACATGGTCACAAAAGTCATTGTTTATTTATATACATATCTACCGAATCCATGTCACTTCATGAGGATAAAAGCCAATTGTAGAATTTCGGATTGTACTGGAGCGTGGCATATGCATCTAGTACTCATGGTAGCTTACTCAATACCGATAGATATTTTGCAATATCGAGTAGCATGGAACCTTGTCTGAGTCTACTGGCAACATGTAACTCCTCCTCAGTGATTGGGAGTAGTAGCGGCTAGTCTAGTGGGATGGCTACTCTTGGTGGATTGCGGTGTCAGGTCCCTAGGGCGATCGGAAGTGGTCGTGTCTTTTGTTGTCCTTTGAGCATTCATTTGTGTAGATCGAGCATGAGTTGATCTAGTCACATTATGTTGCACAGGCATATCCTTGGGCCGAGAGCTACGGCGAGTATCATGTTCCACCTCTTGGACATTTGGAACTTAGATGGAGATAGAGATTGGGAGTGAGCAGCCACCCTTGACGACCACTACTGTGCTTCCTATGTCCGTTTGGAAAAAGAGGGTATAGGAGATCTAAGACTCTTAGGTGGATTGGGCACTGGCTAAACGATTTGCTCGAGGCTATTAGACGATTGTGCCATTTGCTTTGTTGAGCGATCAGCCTTGCCATGAGCAATGTTATGCCTATGATGCTTGTTATCCTCTTGGGAAATCAAAGGCTTTTTGGGCACTAATGGCTTTTGTGCACGCTCAATGGTTACATATGACATCTGCTTATTAAGCATGCTAAGCTGAGGCTCTTCCTTTCGAACACTCATGTTTGGTTTCTTGCCTCGGGACCTGGAGTTTCTCTTAGATTTCCTTCTATGCTTCATTGCTTTTGATGCAATCTAGCCTTCAGCTGATAGAGGTGGTTTAGCAGGGGGTTTTGGTACCCAAATCCATCGGTTACCTATGTAATACCCTTGAGAATGTAGCAATGCTTTGGATATCCATCGTGGCATTGTGCTGACCCTCCATCGATGCCTTCGTCTATAAGGCTTGGGCTTCTTTTGGGGTCTTCTACGATATTTGTAAGTCCAAAGCCCGTCCTTGGCATTGTCTCTTGACCTTCTTGTTTTAGGCATGGCCTCACTCATTGGTTCTCGTTGTTCGACCTGTGCTTATATAAACTCTTCCAATAAGTCCTTGCTCTCGTTAGTAGGCTTGACTGTTATGTCAGCACCTTGCTTGCCTTTCCCTCGAGGTTCGATGAGGTCACCCTTGCTAAAGTTTGTGACTATCCTCACACCCGGTAGTGTCATGTGTATCCTCTGTGCTACATAGTCGGCCTCACACTTAGTTGCCCTTTTGAAGGGTCTTCCAAGGAGGGTTTTCTTCCCATAATTAGCACTATTTGGTGGAGGGACATGAAATAGGATAGGCAAGCTTTTAGTTTCAATTGTCGCAAGGATTCTACACTTCCCTATGAGCTCTTGTGGGTGTCCCCCATAAGGGCTAAGAGTTGCACTAGTCGATGTGAGCTCTGGTTGGCCTAGTAGGGTCCATGATTCATAGGTCAAGATATTAAAATCTGCTCCTTCATCAATCAGAGCATCGACAGTATGCTCTCTTTTCGCGGTGAGTTTGACCCTAAGATAAGCAAGTGGTACTATGTCTTCATCTTTCGGGTCTTGGCTTGTAAATTTAAGCCTTCTGACAAATGCCCTTGAGTCCCTAACTACACGACCAGATGTGGATTCTCCACTGATGTCTTGGATCGTCAGTGCAATGCTATTCGAGGAGCATCTATCGTTAGGACTGTCATATCTAGTCATTCTTGCTGTTGTAGCTTGATGTTGCATTTTGCTCTTATTAGACACGATCTGAACACAATGTCTTTGTATTCTTGTGGTGTGGCCCTTTTGCCTTTGATGGCTAGATTGGCTTGTTGAGGTTCTAGGGTCTCCTTTGTCTTTGTTTGGGTGTGGGCTTCTGTTTGTTGCTTTGTAAGTAAAGATCTATACTTGTGTAGAGCCATTACTACACTAGGGCCTAATCCGGAGGACCTGTCATGACGCATGTTTTCTCTCCAACCTACTTGGGGGAGGTGTGGAGGGGGCAGAGCCCCCTCTGCGGGGGTCTGGGGGGACAGTCCTCCCAGCCCGCAGGGCCATTACGTTAAATGCCTTGCGCAATTCGGAGGATAGTTTATAGCCAAAATTTGAACTACTTACTCCAAGTTTCAGCCTAGTGATGGATCTGTGATGTGCCTTTAGCTCTACGTAGCCTTTGCGTCAATTTTGGGGTTTAGATGCGTCAAAATTTGTGTTCTAGATACCTGTCCGATTTTGACAGTTTTCTGTCAGATTCTTAGATGTCCGATTTTCAGGAGTTTGATTATCAGAATCGAATGCCCAATTTTGGTTGGTCTGATCGGCCCAATGGTTCTATTTTGGTCACGTCCGATTTTGACGGGTGTCCGATTCTGAACTCGTCCGATTCCTTGCGTCCGATTTTCATGTGTCCAATTCTTAGGGTCCGAGTGTTCGATCGGACAGGCAAAGGTGGTCCCGATTTTAGGACTGGTCCGATTCTGGTAATCGGACTGGAAAAGTGGTTCGATTTTTGGAGTCGGACGGTCCGACTCCAGGGATCGGGCAATCCTATTCTGGGACTCAGACGAACTGGTCCGATGGCGCGGACGACGGCCCGCGAGTTGCGTGCGATGCCTCTAGGTCAACGTCTTACTCCACTGAATTGTGCCATACCTTCCAAATAGATGCAACGCAACAGAGAGAACTGTCTAGCATACTTGGAAATAGTGTGGCGCTCGAATCGATTAGCCCTTCAACAGTCTCCCCACTGCTCTCTCTCTCTCTCTCTCTCTCTCTCTCCCTGGCTCTCAAGCTCACTCTTCTTCTCAGAAGGCAGGATGTCAAATGTGGTCTTTCTTAGTTCTCTAGGCCTTTTATTGCCCCATCCTAGCCTACTGTGACCTCAGAAGTTAGTCCCTCATACTCTGTTAGAATATCAAGCTCGTACATGTGTGTTTGACCGACATGAGCTGGACACAGCTAGTCTGGCTAGATTAGTTAAGTGTATTAAATAAGTCGGTGTTACTTCTAGTGTGAATGGTCTTTATGACCTTAGGTTGTATATGCACTATGTGTGTGTGCTAAATGAATAAGAAGAAGAATAGAGAGTGTAAGCATGTTGCTTCACTCCCCGTTGCTCTCCTTCCTGCTTCCATGAAATCTAACATGGTATCAGAGCCATGAATGGGCTCACTGGTGGAATGCACTCAATAAGAAGACTTGAAGAGTGAACTAAAGAGCTGGAAAAAGAAGAGGACCGACTGTCATTTCCATCAAAGGTCACACTAGAGGTATGTACTGTGAAGCATTGGAGTCTCATGGCTTGAAGCAGGGTTGTGGCTTGCTGAGGAGTCTTCCAAGGACTGATTGAGCACCAGTGAGTGCATCATTATCATAGTAATGAGCAAGATGTGCAGCAGCACAGATCTGCCCAGCCAGCGTGTTTGCGCATGTTTTCAGGCTGAACTCCATGGCTGAGATTCAGCACATGGACTGCTTACCAAGGCTCTATTGAGCATTACCAGGAGTGTGGCTTGTCTGGAGATTCACCAAAGCTTCTTTGAGCATCAACAAGTGGGTAAATCTGATCTGAATGTACTTTGAATAGTATGTGTGGACTGTGCCTATGAACAGGCTGCTCTCATTGGTTGAGATTCAAGAAGTATAGCACTTGTCAGGTGGCATAGAGCTTGGATGCATACCAAGGAAGGTTCTTGAAGGGTATACCTTACTATTGCTCTTGTGGGAGCTGTAATAGAGGTGTACATATCTGATTACACAGGGCTGAACTGTCATTGAACTTACAGTGACATTATACACTTGGGAAGTCTGCATTTTTGGATGCTCTTTGGCATGTACATTGAACTTGGATGTAGCACTTGATGCTTGGTAGAAGACATGTCATATTTCTTGGGTATTTTGACATAAACTTGGAGCTTGAAATGGCCTGATCTGAGAGCCTGTGATAGGCTGAAAACTGAAAAAAATTTTGCAGACATAAAGCACAAATTGGGTATTTCTGAAGAACTAGTTGGCTGGGTTTGTTCCACAGGTACTTGAAGACTTGGTCTATGACTGTTGAATGCTTGAGCATTGGAAACGGAAGTGATGCAAATGGTTTATGGTTTTTTGGGACTGAAATTAATCCCTGTTGCCAGTGCATTGGCTGTTTGAAATCTAGGAATTTATTTACAATGTTCATATATGCTGGTTATATACTGTTTTGAGGTTCTATGCCTATGCATGGCTTGACACATGTACTAGCAGCAATCTATGGAAGTTTGGGACATGTATGACATGTATACTACTCCGTTTTGGGTTTGAGATCACTGCTGGTCACTCACAGAAGTACAGTTTTCAAACTGCATATATGTACCCTGGCAGTGAGGTTGCAGGAGTTCAAACCGAAGTGAATACATAGTATTTGCATTGACTGCTTTACTCACAGGTTAAGCCACTTGGTGTGAGCTGTTTTGGACTGTCAGTGGGCTGAAATACCCTGGTTTTTACTGCAATTAATTGCAGAAAATTGTCATAAATGGTTTCGGGCTGAAGTTGAACTGTTAAGAAGATCTTGGTTTGCAGGTAGTCAGGCAAGGTCTGCAACATGGCAAATGCTGATAGAACTAATAATGTAACCCGGATTGTGGGAGAAAAGCTTGACAGCAATAATTATGCAATATGGAAGTTTCGCATGGAGAACTTTCTGATAGGCAAAGGATACTGGGACTTAGTGACAGGTGTGGAGGCTGAACCTGAAGTTCCAGATAGGAATCCTACAGCTGATCAAAGACGAGCGCATCGAGCTTGGACGGAAAGAGCTCGCAGAGTTTTACATTGGTTGTCATTATGTATCTCAGATGCTATGGTGATGCAGATCATGAACTGTAAATCCCCAGCAGATGCATGGAATATATTGGTCAAATACTATGGCACAACTACAAGTGCAAGGAAGATACAAGTGAAGCAGATATTAAATAACATGGAGAGGAAGAATAGATCCATACAAGATTATGTCACAGAGGTTAAGACCATAGCAGATCAGCTGGCATCTGTTGGCTCATAGGTAGAAGATGAGGATATGGTTGCAGTGACCTTAAATGGCTTGGGTCCGGAGTACAAGTCTTTTGACACTTCAGTATCTGTGCGGGCTGAGATGCCTGATTTTAATGAGCTGGTTGCATTATTGATTCATAAAGAGGTGAAGCTTGGCTTAGCTATAGGGTCAAGCAGCTCTAAGAATAAGGATGCAGTTTTTTATTCGAATCAGCGTAGTCGTGGTAGCCGTGGTAGAGGCTATGGATTTGGCAGAGGAGGACAGAAGAATGCATCTTATAGTAATAGCAATCAGCAGTCATCAAATGCAAGAGGTGGTGGAACCTTTCGCGGCAGGGGGAGATCTAACTCCCGTGGCAGAGGCTCATGGCAGCAGCAATGTCAGTCAGACAATCCAAATAAAGATAAGGATTGTCACTACTGCGGAAAGTATGGGCATATTGCAAAGGATTGCTGGAAGAAGCAGGGAAATCAGAAGGGCAAGCAGCATGGACATTATGCTACGTCCAGTCAGGCAGATGACTCTGGTGATAGACTGTTTGCCATGCAGTATGTCAAAGATAAGGCTGCTGAAAAATCATCTGATGATGCAGTGTGGTACATTGATTCAGGGGCGTCGAATCACATGACCCCTCACGGTGATTGGTTCACGGATATGGTGGTTGAAAAGCATGGCTATGTATGCACAGGTGATGACACGCATCATAGCATTGAGCATAAAGGCAAAGTGCCTCTTGTGGTCCATAATGGCAGAAAGAAAAATTTGCATGATGTATTGCTTGTCCCTTCAATTACGAAGAACTTGTTATCTGTTGGTCAGATGACGGAGCAGAACTTGCAGGTTAGATTCAATAAGCATGGTTGCTTTATTGAAGAATTTGGAAATGGCTGCAAGTTGATAGCTCGTGGTCAAAGGAATGGCAGAATGTTTACTCTTGATGCTTCTTTGTCAGAGCTGAATTTAGCTATGTTTGCCCATGGTTCTGGCACTGTTAGGGATTTGGAAATATGGCACAAGAGAGTGGGGCATGTAAATTTGCAAAGGCTGCAAATTATGCTAAAGAAACAGCTGGTTACAGGGTTACCGAAGTTCCAATATTCAGATATTGGTCATGTATGCTAGGCTTGCCAGTTTAGTAAGCAGTCATGATTGCCATTTATCAGGAATGTACGACAGAGTACACGTCCATTGCAGTTAGTGCATTCTGATGTTTGGGGGCCAGCTCATAATATATCTATGGGAGGTTCTAGATATTATGTATCCTTCATTGACGACTACAGTCGATATACCTGGCTTTACATATTGAAAACAAAAGATGAGGTCTTTGCTGTTTTTCAGCAATTTAAAGCACAGATTGAGAAGGAGTTTGAATGCTACATCTCTTGCTTGAGATCTGATAGTGGTGGGGAGTATGCATCAAATGAATTTGATGATTTCTTGGCTGAAAATGGCATTCGTAGGCAGCTCACCTGGCGCTACACTCCGCAGCAAAACGGAGTAGCTGAAAGGAAGAATAGAATTCTGATGGAAGCTGCTAGGGCTATGATGAATGAAAAGCATATGCCACTTTACTATTGGGCAGAGGCTGTTATGACAGCTGTATACATTTTGAACAGGACTCCCACTGCAAGTATTCATGAGATGGCACTATTTGAGAAATTGTATGGCTATAAGCCAGATGTAAGTCACATGAAAGTCTTTGGCTGTCTTGCTTATGTGCATATTCCAGATGAGAAAAGGAAGAAGTTGGATCCCAAAGCACATAAGTGTGTTTTCATTGGATATTCGCAGGAGACGAAGGCATACAAATGCTATGATCCCTCTACCAGGGAGACTTTGGTAAGCAGGGATGTTATCTTTGATGAGATGGGTTCTTGATATGTATCACCAGTTGCAGTGCCATCCGATATGCCTTCCACTCATGTCTCTACAGTTGATTTGCAGCAGAGCACTGCTATGACAGGACCTATCAGTCAGACAGTATCCCCATGGACAGGGAGATTGAGGAGCTCACCGTCCACTGACATGGGTATATTAGTGAGGGGGAGACATGATGTCTTGGACAGCAAAGGAAAAGAGAAAGTTATTGAGGATGCATCTGGTATGATGACACCTGGCAGAATGACTTCGGGCTATGAGTCTAGTGATACTTTAGACAGCGAACTTGGTATTCCGACTGTCTATACGCCTAGCACAAGGCAGAACAGGTACATTCCGCCTCATGAGAGAGGTGAATCGAGTAGTGCACCACAGCTTAGACGCTCACAGAGGGTCAGATACCCTATTGACAGGTTGACATACAGTGGCTATTCTGCAAAGCATTATGCGTACATGACAAAAGTGATGGAGGTCAAAGAACCAAGTACATATGCTGAAGCAGTGAAAGATGAGAATTGGTGTGTAGCCATGGATGAAGAAATGAATGCCTTGGCTGAAAATAAAACATGGGATTTAGTACCACTGCCTGAAGGGAAAAAGACCATTGGCTGCAAATGGGTCTACAAAATCAAATGCAAGTCAAATGGCAGTGTGGAGAGATACAAAGCCAAGCTGGTTGCAAAGGGGTATGCCCAACAGTATGGACTTGATTATGAGGAAACATTCAGCCCTGTTGCCAAGATGGCAACTATACGCACTGTGATTGCCTTGGCTGTTGCTAAAGGCTGGAAATTGCAATAGATGGATGTTAAGAATGCATTTCTTAATGGTGACCTAGCAGAGGATGTCTATATGGTTCAGCCGGAAGGGTATGAGCACCCTGATTTTCAGCATTATGTATGCAGGCTGAAAAAGGCATTATACGGGCTAAAACAGGCTCCGAGAGCTTGGCATGCTAGGATCAGTAACTACTTGCAGAGATTGGGTTTTGCTGTTGGTAGGGCTTATCATAGCCTATTTACAAAGAAGACTGACAGTGGTTTAGTAGTGCTGGTCATATATGTTGATGATTTGATAATCACTGGTGATGATGACTTGGGCATACAGCATGCAATGAAGATGCTGAAATCTGAATTTGACATGAAAGACATGGGAGAACTGAAGTATTTCTTAGGCATTGAGGTAATTCCAACTGACAATGGGTTATGGCTGATGCAAAAGCACTATGCCATAGAGATGCTGAAGAAGTATGGCATGGCTGAATGCAAACCGCTGGATACACCTCTTGATCAGAATGTCAAGCTAGACATGAACACTGGGATTGAAGTAGAGGATGTGACTATGTACAGGCAGATGGTTGGCAGCTTGATTTACTTGACCATCACTAGGCCTGACTTGAGCTATGCTGTAGGGCTCATAAGCCAGTTTATGCAAAAGCCTAGAAAGCCGCACTTGGATGCAGTTAGACGCATTATGAGATATGTTATGTCCACTGTAGAGTATGTGCTGTTCTATGTCAGAGATAAGCCCTTGATATTGACTGGATACACGGATGCAGATTGGGCAGGTTGCTCATATGATCATAGATCTACGAGTGGATATGCATTTGGATTTGGTAGCGGCATGATTAGCTGGAGCAGCAAGAAGCAGCCTACGGTTGCTTTGTCAAGTATTGAGGCAGAGTACAGGGGTGCTGCATTGGCAGCATGCGAGATTTCATGGCTGCTCAAGCTTATGGATGATTTGGACATACATGTAGATGCTCCAGTGAAGTTACTATGTGACAATCTGAGTAGTGTACTCCTGGCTATGAATCCAATCTATCATGCCATGACGAAACACATTGAGATACACTACCATTTCATCAAAGAGATGGTTCTTGCAGGACGAGTTGATCTTATGCATGTGAAGACTGATGAATAGGTAGCGGATAACTTTACCAAGTCCTTGGGTAAAGATAAGTTTTGTGGTTTTAGACAGCTGCTTGGAGTACATATGCTGTCTTGAGCTTGAGGGGGAGTGTTAGAATATCAAGCTCGTACATGTGTGTTTGACCGACATGAGCTGGACACAGCTAGTCTGGCTAGATTAGTTAAGTGTATTAAATAAGTCGGTGTTACTTCTAGTGTGAATGGTCTTTATGACCTTATGTTGTATATGCACTATGTGTGTGTGCTAAATGAATAAGAAGAAGAATAGAGAGTGTAAGCATGTTGCTTCACTCCCCATTGCTCTTCTTCCTGCTTCCATGAAATCTAACATACTCTTCTAGCCAGAATTCTGAATCTGTGCCCCTATTTCCCTGTTTCAGCCTATTATACAGCAACAAAAAACCCTACTGTTTGCTCCAATTTTTTGCTCCTATCCTTCCAAAATTCAAGAAAAGATTATAAGAAAAATACCTACACTACTCCATCATGCTTCCCAAGTCCAAAACAACAAAAACCTACTTGCTAAGGAGATCGAATACCTCTTCAAACTCCCTCGCTTCCTACTATCTACCTCAAGCACCGGTTTAGGGAAAACCCTACTTCAATGCTCGATTCGAAGCGCGCAAGCGCTCAAGGCTTGAATCCGTTGGTCCTGGCAACGGAACCAAAATGTGGGAGCTTTCACTCAACCGCCAAGACCCACGGATCGCTTATTGTTTCAAGCGTTCCAAGCCGAGCACGCTACCTCTCACATAGTCGACGCGCCATCCACATCTACGGGTGTAGTGAGCTTACCTCCATGCCGTTCGAGTTACCTCCTCTCCCGTGCACTTCGGTAGCTCCACGATTCAAGTGCAAGCTTCAAGCAAGCTCCATCCTCAAGCTCCACACTCCAAGCTCCATCATCGCGAGCAAGAGAAGAGAAGAGAAGAGAAGAGAAGAGAAGAGAAGAAGAGAGGAGAAGATGGAGAGCTTCTCCTCCCTGGTCCCTCACCCTCATATACTCACTCCCTCACACTCTCACACTCCCTCTCTCAAGCACAATCTCAAGCAAGCAAGAAGAAGAAGAAGAAGAAGAAGAAGAAGAAGAAGAAGAAGAAGAAGAAGAAGAAGAAGAAGAGGAGAGCCACTTTTGGCCACACACAAGAATGAGCTTCTCATTCACTTTTCAACTTTATATACAAAACCCTAAATCTCTTTTGGGCGGTCATTCCCTTATCCCCTTTTTTACATGGCCGGCTGTGGCCTAGGCCCTTTTCCCCATTGTCCTTCTATCTTCCTAGCTTCCTTTTCACTGCCCATCTACATTTACAAATTGCACGGCTGAGAGCCCGACGCTCCTTAAATTAAATCATGATGCACTTGCACTCTTTTACAAAAGTATTGACTTGCGCTTTTTCTTGTGCATCTTTTTCCCTTATTTAGGACTTTTCTACGCTTCTTGTGTTTTAAGATTTTCCTTGGCGTGCCTTTATCTTCCGTTTCACTTTTGCCTTGGCCTTGTCTTCTGCTTCAGCTTTTCGAATTTTCCATCTTTGTTCGTTTGAGGGTTAACAGGTCGAATTTGGATTTTTTTTCAAATTTTAATGTGTAGACCTTGAAATTGATCGAGAGACTATATAGAGCCGATACCATATCATAGATCGATCATTGGACTGAAATCTAAAGCAAGTAGTTCAATTTTTGGCTACGAACGGTCCTTCAAATCGCGCATGGCATTTACTGTATGGCCCTGCGGGTTGGGGGAATTGTCCCCCCCCCCCCCCCCCCCCCCCCGTAGATGGGGCTCTGTCCCCTCCGCACTTCCCCTGAGTAGGTTGGAGAGAAAACATGCATCGTGGTAGGTCATCCAAATTAGACCCTAGTATAGTAATGGCTCTACATGAGCATGGATTCTCACTTGCAAAAGAGCAACCAAAAGCCCATACCTGAACAGAGATAAGCAAAGACCCTAGAACCTCAATGGGCCAATCTAGCCAATAAGGGCAAAAAGGCCACACTGCAAAAACATGCACGTGTTGCATTCAGACTGCATCTAGTCAAAGCAGAAAGCAACAACATCAAGCTACAATAGCGAGGATGACTAGATATGATAGTCCTAATGATAGATGCACCTTGAATAGCACTGCACTGGCGATCTAAGACATCAATGGAAAATCCACATCTGGTCGTGCAGTTGGGGACTCAAGGGCATTTGTTAGAAGGCTTAAATTTATGAGCCAAGACCCGAAAGATGAAGACATAGTACCACCTGCTTATCTTAGGGTCAAACTCACCGCAAAAAGAGAGCACACTGTCGATGCTCTGATTGATGAAGGAGTAGATTTTAATATCTTGACCTATGAAGCATGGACCCTTCTAGGCCAACTAGAGCTCACACTGACTAATGCAACTCTTAGTCCTTATGGGGGACACCCACAAGCACTCATAGGAAAGTGCAAAATCCTTGCGACAATTGAAACTGAAAGCTTATCTATTCTATTTCATGTTCCTCCAAATAGTGCTAATTGCGGAAAGGAAACCCTCCTTGGAAGACCCTTCAAAAGGGCGACCAAGTGTGAGGCCGATTATGTAGCACAGAGGATACACTTGACGCTACTAGGTGTGCTGATTGTCACAACCTTTAGCAAGGGTGACCTCATCGAACCTCAAGGGAAAGGCAAGGAAGGTGCTGACATAACAGTCAAGCCTACTAACGAGAGCAAGGACTTGTTGGAAGAGTTGATACAAGCACAGATCGAACAACGAGAACCAGTGAGTGTTGAGTGAGGCTATGCCTGAAACAAGAAGGTTAGGAGACAATGCCAAGGACGGGCTTTGGACTTACAAATATCGTAGAAGACCCCAAAAGAAGCCCAAGCCTTATAGACAAAGGCATCGATGGAGGGTTAGCACAATGCAATGATGGATATCCAAAGCGTTGCTACGTGCTCAAGGGTATTATGCAGGTAACCGATGGATTTGGGTGCCAAAACCCCTGGCTAAACCTCCTTTGTCGATTGAAGGCCAGATTGTATCAAGAGCAAAGAAGTGTAGGAGGAGATCTAAACGAAAAACCAAGTCTCGAGTCAAAAGCATCGGAGTGATCGAGCCCGTCATGGTCGAAATCAAGAAACCAAACATGACTAATTGGAGGGTAGATCCTTAGCCTAGTGTGCTTGACAGATGTAATTGTTGAGGATATGCAAAAGCCACTAGTGCCCAAGGAGCCTTTGATTCCCCAAGAGGATAGCAAGCATCATAGGCACAACATGTCCCATGGCAAGGTTAAATACTCAACAAAGCAAATGGTAAAATAATCTAACAGCCATGAATAAATCTTCCAGCCAGTGTCGGAGCCACTTAGGAGTCCCAAGTCTCCTACACCCTCTTCCCCTAAACGGACACATGAAGCACAACAACAGTCATTAAGTGCAGCTATGCAATCCCAATCTCTATCTCCATCTAAGCTTCCAAATGTCCAAGAGATGGGATATGACACCATCCATAGCTTTCGGCCCAAGGATGTGCCTGTGAAACCTAATATGACTAGATAAACTCATGCTCGATCTACACAAGTGAATGCTCAAAGGACAACAAAAGACATGACCACTTCTGATTGCCCTAGGGACTTAACACCGCAATCCACCAAGAATAGCCAGCCCACTAGACTAGCCGCTACTACTTCCAATCAGGGATCACAGTAGTCACAACCCTTGGCCGTGACAACAACCCTTGGGGAACGTATCCTTAGTAGTTCACCTATGGAGGAGGTGCCACGACCAGCATCCTTGACAACTCCAGCACTTACAAAGCACCTAAAGGCTAGGCTTGAGGAGAAACTTCTCAAAGATGTGGCCAAGGAGATGGCATATCTGACCAATCAACCTAGCAAGGCTGTCCAACAGGTCGCAGCTACATCCCATGAGGACATACCAGAGAAGGGAAAGCTAAGGCCCAAGCAAGCACATCAACAGCTGGCCTAGTTTAGCATGGCCAACAATAGCCTAGGCCCTTTTTTCCATTGTCCTCCTATCTTCCTTCCTATCGCCCATCTACCTTTACAATTTGCATGGGTGAGATCCCAGCACTCTTAAAATAAATCATGATGTGCCTTGTGCTCTTTTACAAAATCCTTGACTTGTGCATTTTCTTGTGCGCATTTCTCCTTGATTTAGGACTTTTCTTCACTTCTTGTGTTTTTATATTTTTCTTGGCATGCCTTCGTCTCTTATTTTACTTTTGCCTTGGCCTTATCTTTCGCTTTATATTTTTCTTATTTTCCACCTTGTTTGTTTGAGGGTTAACATTACCCCCTCTTAGATGAGTGCCAGTCCCATGGCACTTGCTGGTGGTGAGGGGGATGGTGGTGCTGGGTGGCCAGGGGATTCTTGAGGTTTTGGCCTTGGCATTGGATATGATCCCTGGTGTTGGAGGGATTTTAAGGGGTAGGTCCATCTTTGAAATTGAAAATCATGCTATAGGTATCCATCACTTGACTCACGATGGCTGAGTTTGCTTGTGCTGCTCCCAATGAGCTTCTTCATTCACTTTCTGATTGTGGCTATTGCATCTTCCCCTTGGTTGGTTGTGCTTTGCCTGATGACACATGGAGTAGGATGGGGAGGGCATTGCATGGATAATGGGGTCTCTGAAGTTGGTGGTGGGCCTTCTGTTGTACATGGAAAGAAAAGAAATGTGTATTCTATGGGTGTGTGCCATTGTCGTGTGGTGCATTGTGCACGTGCTAATGGGATGGCACTGAGGGTGAGAGGTCTAATCACAAGCGAGTGTTACCTCCCTGGGTGTGTCCTGCCCTTGATGTGCTCTAAGCAAGAAGGGGGGAATCAAAATGAGGCTAGGAGGTTAGGAACGAAGCCAACCAACCAGGGCCACCGAACGCGCCTATCTTGAGGTCCCCTAGGTGTAGTGGCTGTAGTGGATGTGCAACTTGCGGGTTTTTTTTGCCACAAGGGTGCTCTCAGACTGTACCCTATTCTTCCTTAGACGAGTCGCAAGGTGGCCTTAAGAATTTAGTTAAGAAGGCATGGATTTGCAGGTATTCCTTGATGTTAGCCCTCATATTTAGAGGTGTGGTTGACAAAAAAGGGTGGTTGCACCTTGTAAAGTGGCTATCATTCATGTCTTCAAGGATCCTCATGCAAAACAAGGGAAGAAAGGTTGCCCTCATCATGAGCCTAGCTATAGCATAGCTATCTATTATTGGGTTAATGTCAAAAAAGAGTAGGGAAGGGTGGCCTTCCTCAGCCACTGGCTTTTGTTTCAATAGAAAACTAATGATCCTCAAGTAATTACAAGTGGTTATGAAGGCTTGGTCTGGGCAAGAAGAGAAGTCCTCGAGGAAGTGGTTAATAGAAGGGCACAAGTCCCCTACTCTAAAAGTCATGCATTCCCTGTGAGTTGCTACATTAACATTGTAGATATTTGGAAAGTCATGCCTGCCATGCACCCCCCTATAGTAATTCACCCCGTATCTGTGAGGGTAGGGCATGTAGGTGGGATTATTCTGTTCTTCTTGTAGAGTGCTGCAGAAAGCCATCCATGCATCAAAATTGGTGTCCCAAATCCTCCTCTGCCACTTTGGCTGCGACTCATAGCCTTGGACGGTTTTGGTAACCTAATGGACCTTGTCCTATCAATAGTCTGTGGGTTCCCACCTCCACTATGTGATGATGATGCTCCGTTCCTTGACCCATCGGTTCACTAGAGTATTGCCCAAACGAATGATTCCTTTCACTACTTCCAGGGGTAAGACTCGGTTTAAGGCCCGTGGGTAGAGGAAGGAGAACTCAAAGGGTCAGGATTGGAGATCTTGTTGTTGCCAGATAGTCAGCTCATGTGGCATGGGGTGGTGATCCTTGAATGGCAGCATGGGCTCATCAAGAAGTTGCTGTGGTCGTGCTTGTTTTCTCTACTGGGCTTGTTCCACAAGTTCTCGTCTTCTTCTTCTTGCAACAATAATGCGCTTGGGAACCTGGGTGACCTTCAGCTCTTCTGGGGATAGATTAGATAAGGGCAAACTAGCCTCCCTGATTTGCGGTTCTTCTTCGAATGCTTGCTCGAGGTCAGGCCCTTCCTCAGTATCTTGGTCCATAGAGAGATGGATTGGGGTTGGGTGGATCTGCTCTTGTTCCTTGAATCCAAGTTCCCTGAGCTCGATGGCAGTGGAGGGGCTGGCTTGTTGCAAGTAATTATGTTACTGCTCCATGGTTATGCCTGTGCTAGTTGGAAGTGTGCGCTCCTGCAAGTCACATCTTAAAGCTTTGGTTGCCAGTTCCAGCTTTCTCCTCACTCTCTCCACCGAGCCCTTGCCTTTAACTTGTGTGATATGAACCACATTGCTTAAAAAGGCTTGCCTTTGCGTGTTGGGAGCATGCTTTAGTGGCCTCCGCTCTAGACTCTGTGAGCACCCTGTCACATTCTGATACTGCTAGGCTCTTTGTCAGTCCTCACACTCTTTCAAGGTTGCATTCCTCCCATTGTTGTGCCTTTACTTCCATCTTTTCCTTACCCCTTTCCGTCTCCTGAGACAGCATCATTACCACCTATTGTTGCTCACTCCAGATTTCCATAATTTGGGCCTTCTTTTCATTTCGGTGGTTTAGTTCCTCTTCAGCTATCCTCCTATCTTGCTCAGTGCCATAGAGCACCGTTGGTAGGCTTCTGCAATCCGCTCTAATAGATCTTCAGTGGTTTGTGCACAACTTTCAAGCTCTGCCCAATGCAACTTCCTTTCGGTCATGGCAATGGCCATTAGTGCCTCCACCTCCTCTCGGGCATTCTTTAGGTTGTCTTGTAGGTTTCTTGTGGCTTTGTCGACGGTCTTGTTCCTCATTTCTAACGCGGCTTCTATTTCTCTCTCCTGCCTTCCTTGCTCTTCCATTGTCATCCATAGCTAGAGTACCAGGGCATCCTCCTATTCTTGGTGTCGTTCTTTTGGTGCCTCGTCTCCTTCTTGCAGGCTTCCCTGTAGTTTTGCATGCATAGCTTCCACCCGCACCATCCGCTGATGGAGTTCACCATATTGTTGGATGAGCCATTTGTGGTCCTATTGCTCTACCACCAAATCTTGGGCTTCATCTTCTAGTCTTCGCCTTACGCGATTTTTATTTTCTTGAGCCTTCTTTTCTTGTGCACCGAGCTGCTCCTTCAGGCTCCGAATTTCTTTCTGATGCCCAGAGGCTAACCGTGTCATCTCTAGTCATAGGGCTACGACAACCTCTCTTTCAGCCTCTAACTCCACAACAACGGCCTTCTTCTCTTCCATGGCCCTCTCTAGTTGGGTTCGGAGCTCTGCCACATAGGTGTCATAGTCCATGGCTAGGGGCATCATTGGTAGTGCTGTGGTGGACGCTTTTAACTTTTGTTGCTTTGGGTCATGCCTGGATTCAGCGTTCGTCGTAGGCAACCTTTTGGCTCATGTCCTTGGCACCATCTAGCGTACTTTTGTGTCTAGGAGCTGCAACATGGACATGAGCTGAGTGGTATCCAGGGCAGATGCTGGCTCCTATGTGGTGGAGGTGGTGGTGGTGGTTTGAGGCATGAGATTCGAAGGGATGGGGTGCAATGGGCCTTACCCTCTCCTGCAACGACTAGGGCTACTTTAGCGCTACCACTTGGTTTGCCTTTGCGCCATGGGCTCAAGGTGGCCATTCCTCCAGAACCGTAGGCCTCCTCTACAAACCTGTGCATGGCCTATGTCATGTCTTCATCTTCCTTCCTTTTTAGCTCTTCTGTCTCTATCTTGGCTCTTCTCTTTCTCCCATCTTTGGCCCTCTTGGACTCTTCTTGGGCCTTTCTCAACTCGGCCCATTCTTCCCTTGTCATCATTTATTTTGTCTCCTTCTTTTGCTTTGATGGGGTTTCCTTCATCTATGTTGCCTGCAGCTCTACATTGCTGGACTGCGTCTCCTACTCTTACTTATCACTTATAGTCCTTTTGCTTGATTGCACTTGTTCATGGTGAGGCAACCGATCAGGGGTTTCCTCTACTCCATCTCCACCTTCCTCTGTTTCCTTCAAAGCCTCCTGGATGATGGTCGATAGGATCCCACCAAACTTGATGGTGGATGCTTTGGAGAATGACTTCTTTCCAACCGATCTTGCTGTGGAGGTCGAGGATTCTCCTCCTGCTACCATTCCACCAATTGTCAAAGCTTTCGTTGAGCTTTCAACAATTTTGCGCACGAAGGCGTTCCAATAAGTTTTGTCTAGGGATCCTGCTCCGATTCCAACAACGGCACCCCGATTATGTTCATAAGAAGGGCATTGTGCCTTTGACTGGAGAATAGAGTATGGACCATCTTTGCCTGCAGCTTGATCTTAGGAATTGGAATATCCACTAAACTTACCCCATCCACTGTGCATATAGCAGCCTTGTTCATCCCTAGGATGATGTACATAACCCTTTTTGGGCATCGCTTAGTCTTGTTAGTTAAGCCTAGAGCCCTCTCCACCACCTCAAGGCTCAATTCCACCTCCGCTTGGTGGGCTTCTTCCCCTTTCCTAATTGTCACCATGCCACACTTCCTTTCGGCATTGAAGCTCCTCGGAAACTCTGCCCATTTTTTGTAGTCAACCTTTTCTATGTACTTCTGCAGGTTGCACTGTTCCACAATTTGTTTTATGGGTGGCTCTTCCATGATGACGTCTTCTAGGTTCATGGCATGCTTGAATGTGAACTAGTTGTAACCCCTTGTTTCTACAGTCAAGCTGTACTTAGCTTGCTATTCCTCCATGAATAGAAGCTTGCTGCATTTATCTTGCCCTGCCATTTTAGGTTCCTACCACATATCATGGTTCACCATTAGTATTCCTAAGACATTCTCTTGGAAAATAAATAGGAATAAATCATGCTTTTATGGCAAGAAGAACATGTTTTAAGCAACAAAAAGAAGTTCCCCTTGAGCAGTTTACCCCTTCCTCCTTGATTTCATGGCTCTTCCTCCTTGAACATGTTTACCCTTGATTTCATGGCTCTTCAAAGAATTTCCCCTTGAGCAGTTTACCCCTTTCTCCATGTTCAAGGAGATTCATTTCCAAGATCCTATGACACTTTTCCTTGATTTCACCTTTCTTCATGTTTACCCCCTCCCCCCTAGGAATGAGAAGAATCCCCCTAGGATTAGACATGGGAGAGGCAAGACCTTTGAGCACTATAGGGTGCTATTTACTTGGGTATCAGCCAATTAAAGAAATTAGGGTTGTATTCCAATTGGACATGACGATCGAGGTTACAAGGGCTAATGCATACTTGGGTAATGTAAGTCAAGACATCGATTAGAAAGTCACCCGAGTTGATGCGGCTAGCTACATGTAGCTCTTCTTCTGTAAGGATATGATCAATGTAAGGATGGGACAAACCTAGTTGACTGGTGGCCAAGACCCTAAACGAGGTTGGTGCTACGTAATTCGGGTCATATTGAGTTGTCTTGATGGCGCATCGCTGCTCAGCATTAGTCATTATTTGGCAACCCCGCTTCTCCCATTGGAGACGTAGGTTACCCCATTTTTGTACGAAAAGTTAGAGTCAATAAGGCAAGTAATTTCCTCAATCTCAAAGGTTAACGCAAGCCTTTAGGGCTTGCAATAGGATGTTATCAATTGTCTGATGAATGCGTGCTCTTTTGAGACTTCACCATTATTGATCAACTCCCTTGAGACTTTGGGGGATGTTATGGTTATAAACTCATATTCTTCCCAAGTGAAGGATAAGGAATGAGCCTCAGAGGAAAGAGGTTCATTAAGCAAGCCGAGTTCAAGTCTTTCATAGCTCCTAGCAAACTTGGTAAAGATGTCATCCAAGGGCTTGATGCAAGTCACCAAGTCATCTCCTATATTCTCAGCAAGGTCCTTAGTGACCGCTAAAAATGAACGTTTCTCATAGGAAGGCCTAAGACCTGTTGGTGGTTGGGGTGGAATTGAGCTAGACAGCAATGGTTTGAGGGGTGGGCCTAGGCAATGTTGGATCTAAGGATAACTCCGTAGTCCCATCTGCATGTCCAGCATTGCTTTGGGGTACTGAGGGTGGCTCCGGTGGCATGGACGGGGCATTGCTTCCCTCTTGCGCAACCACTGGGGTGCCAAGGTCTCTGGACTTGGATGATTCTAGGATATCAAGCTACTATTGCAAAATCGATATATTGGTTGGTTCTTTTTTACCACACCCATCACGGATTCTGTGGACTTTGCAACTCGGTTTTCTTGGGTGTTCCTTGCCTTAGCAGGAGCGGGGTTTCCTGGAGATGGGGTGGCAGTTGATGGTTGTGGTTGGGCTATGCTTCTCGGATCTCTCGTCTTGGGTACCCATATCCAAGTGTTGCATTGGTAGTATCCTTCGGGCTCGTAACAGATCTTTGGGAATCCATTGTGGCTTGATTGTGTATCTATGACAATAGCATTGGCTTGGTCGCTTAGGTTTTGAGTGATAACTGTTGGCCCTACGGGACCGTGTTTGCTCGCTGTGCATAGGCCGCTTTTAATGCCTTGGCACCCATTTAAGTGTGGGCTCTGTGGCCTTGGGAATGGCCTTAGTTGGCAGTAGTTTTTTGGTCTAGGTGGGTTGGGATAACTCACGACCCCCCTCCTTAGGCTTAGTCCTAGGTGGCTCTATCAGTGGCATAGCAAGTTTTGGTGGAGCCTTGCTGCCCTTGCCGGAAGTTGTCACGATTTGAACGTTGCCAATAGAAAGGTGAATCCACTACAGACCATAGTCCACATTGCAATGTGCTTGCTTCTTGAAAGTGCATCCTAATAGCGTTTCTTGACATCTATCCTTCATATTTGGCAATACGTAGAAGATGACTGGTGGGCTCTCAGACTCGATAAAGATTGTAATCTTGCACTTCCCTAGGAGTTCATATGACTTGCCCCCGAATGGGCTGAGTTTAGTGTTGGTGGGCTATAACTATGGCTGACCAATGAGGGTCCAATGAGCGTATGTCAGGACATTGAATTCACCTCCCTTGTCAATCAAGTCATCAAAAGAATGCATGTGCCGAGTAGTGCCATGATGCATAGGTATGCTCGTGCTACTACCACTTCAATCCTTGTCCTCTAGTTCAGTGATGGTGGCTATTCAGACATTGATAGGGGCTTCCAACATAGGGGACTCATGCAGTGGATGTGTGGGAGGGTAGTACTTCTTCATGCGACTGCCATTAAAAAATCCTATGCACTCCCCTTTGAGGGTTTCAAGTTCTATGTTGCCGTCCTACTAATGGTGCACACTCGGAATGGTCCTAATCCTCAGAATTTCATTTTCTGCTTATGGCCCTTTGCTGAGTAGAGTAAAACAAGGTCTCCCTGCTCAAACTTGTGTTGTTTGATGTGCTTGTCGAACCATATCTTCCGTCGTGCTTTTTCACTAATGGAGTGGCAGTCCTCATCCTCATCATCGAAATCAGCTCCTATGGACTTCTCATCATCCTCTAGACTCTTGTCTCTAACCTGTCCTTCGTCACTGACTAGGGTCCAATTGTACAGTAAGTTTAGATCTTTTAGCTGGGCAAAGTTAACTTGCTATACCGCATCTAAGCTAGTGTACCTCATCCTACCTTTATCGCCTCAGCAGAGCTCAAATGCCTGGGAGCGTTGTGCAAGGTCTGTGAGACTGTTGGCCTTGCCAACTTACTCAAACTGCTCTACCAAGCTGTATGAGTCACTACTAGGCTGGTTCTTGTCCAGTTGCTTAGGTACTGTAGGGATTTTTGGTTGGCTCTTTGCCCCCTAAGTAATTCCTAGGCCTCAAAGTAGAGAGGTTTACAGTGATGTTGCACTCTATTTGGCAACCGTGTTGTTCATGAGCCGCATGGTCACAAGATTGCTTAATGTGAGGTCTACCTCTAGTGCACTCTCTCTCTCCACATTTGGTCCCACCTTGCTTTTACTGGCTAAGGCTAGCACACATCGAGCTTTGTGCACATCTACGTGTCATGCTGCAGCTTCCTATCTCTCTGCTCGCGGTTGTAGGTCGATATGCCTTGCACCACTTTCCTAACTACTTTTCTTTCTTCCTCTAGGCTTTCCACTACCTCCTCTACCGGCCTACCATGGATTACTGTTTTGGTTATCAAGTCGTATTTATTGACCACATCTTGAACCGCAACTAGGAATTCACCCAAGTCCAGCTGACTCCTTGGTCTACGTTTGCTCCTAACATCATTCTTGCTTCCTATTCTATGAGGTTGTCAAGCAATCCAATCAGCTTTAGTAGTGCTTTGCTGTTGAGAGTGGAAAAAGACTGATTTTTGACTGATTTTTGTTGTTTTTGAGGTCTAAATGATTTATTTTTGATGGATTTAGAGTGATGTATGGTTGTTAATGGAAGTATTTGAGAGTGTTTTGGATGATATTGATTATGTTTTGGAAGTTCATGATGATTCTTAGTGGAGATATGAAGCTCTATGATGTTCTGTTGAGCTTCTGATTGGTTCTGTATAGCTTCTGTTTTGTTCTGATTGTCTTTTGTATGAAGCATGGATTGATGATTGATGAAGATGGAGATCTTTTGGAAGCTTATTGAATAGTTTTTGATAGTATGGAATGATTTGAGTATGAGTTATGAGATTCTGATGACCTTCTGTAGACCCTCTATAGAGCCTCTGTCTCTGCTCTGTCTCTATACTGTAACTGTATTGTAGCTGCTCTGGTACTGTACTGTAACTGTTCTGTAGACCTTCTATAAGTGTTCTGTAGAATGTATGTGTGAATTTGGAAAATTTTTCTAACCTTTGGAAAGGATGAATCTAATTTCAAAAGAGCTAAAACAAGTGGAAGAAGTAGCTGCTCAAGACTGAAGAGAAGACTGAGTGACAGTGATAGTAGTGAGCTGTGAAAAGACACTGTAGTGGCTCTGGTGACTCTTCATATCAGACATACCTCTTGGGAGGTGCATCCACGACCTAAGAAGGATTATTGAGAGTTATTATGAGATTATTGTAGTGAGGAGATGATGTACTATTGAGAGAGAGAGAGAGAGAGAGAGAGAGAGAGAGAGAGAGAGAGAGAGAGAGAGAGAGAGAGAGAGAGAGAGAGAGAGAGAGAGAGAGAGAGAGAGAGAGAGAGAGAGAGAGAGAGAGAGAGAGAGAGAGAGAGAGAAAGAGAGAGTCAATTCTATCAAAACAGTGTAACTGTATATGAGAGATTGAGAGAGAGAACTATGAAGACATTGAAGATTAATAATATGTGATTGATTTCCATTCAAATATGGTGTATTCTTTTATGTTCTTTGTTATATTGATGGATTCTATGAAGATGTTGAAGATTATGGTTGATTCTATCAAATCCGTGGGAGAAATCTACTATGATGTTGCATGAAGATTTGTTGTTTTCTTTGTTTTGATGATCAAAAGGATGAAATAAAAGCTTGTTGATGTTACAAGATAGATTTTCTTGCAAGAGAATTCCCTTTTCCTTGGTGTTCCTCTTGGGGCTCCATGTGTTTGGTGCGCAGCAGGGGAAACTTGCCATCAACAAGTACCAGAAGAGGCTGAAAATGAAGGAAATGGCATTGTTAGGAAGAGGAAAATTCAATGGATGTTTGCAAAGTTCCTTCTTCCATTGAAGAGTTGAAATTTCTTATATAATCAAAGCCACTTTCCACAATAAGTTCATCCCACAATGGTGGAAACATATCACCATCATGATGCATGCTCTATGTGATGGACTATTTCCTCTTCCTGTTGAAGCAGCAAAAACTTGCATCTTGGTGGCAAACTGTTTGGGAACAAACTGAAGAGCAGAAAGAGAGAGAATGACCATCCATGGAAGATTTGTCATTCATTGAGAAGTTTCCATACATCATCAAGTGGGAGATTGTGAAGAAGCTTCAGGAGTCTTAGTCTGTAGAGGTTCACGAAAACAAGAAGGAAAAGAGTTGGAATATGTTCATGGATGCTCAACATCAAGATATGTGGGATGCTTGGTGCATTGACAATCTTCTATTTGTCCAATTAGAAACCCACTGGAAGTTCGTAGACATAGTGTTTTTCACAACATACACTGTTGAAACCCTCAGAAGCTGGCATTATCATAATGACGCAACAACGATCCTAAGAAGAATGAGTTTTGATACTTTCAGAATGGAATATCTCCCCCTCTGTAGTGGTTTGAAAGCTGAGTTCAGAGATATTGAAAAGAAGGAAGTAGAAGAGATGTTGGCCAGAGAATCTCTCAGAGACTGAAGCCTCCTCTGATACTATCCTGTTGAGTCCATACCAATTGGTTGAAGCCAACCCCTTGATGAATGACGCAATAAAGAGGCAAGCGTTAGAATGAGTCCAGAGGTACGTGAGAAGAGAGAAGGCAAAAATCAAAGCTGAGAACGAGCTTGCAGCAGAAGCCTCCTTTGACGCCCTAAAAGCACTCTTTATAGAAGTCCTCATGGCGACTCAAGGTCCCCTTCCTAGTTAGATTCATCCTGGAAATATTGATGACATGCCAGTAAATGTAGTCCCATTGCCAGTTTTTAAGGGAGAGTACAATGAAGACCCTGATCTTCATGTAGCAGAGTTCATGGTAGCATGTGTGGCTAACAATGCCAGAACCCTTGAGCATTAGTTAGCAATATTCCCTGCCACTTTCAAGGGCACGGCGTTTCAGTGGTATGAGAGACAAGCAGCAGGAACTTTTGGCACATGGGACTGACCTGAAGTTGGCATTCCTCACTAAATTCAGGTGTGAAGGTTTCGAAGAGCGGATGCGAGAGAAGTTCATGAACCTAAGTCAATCCTCTGGACAAAGAGTAGAAGCTTATGTTTCGTGAATGGAATCCATCCTGAAGAGATGGACTAACCATCATTTGGATGAAGGCATCCAGAAATGAGTGTTTCTCAGGGGCCTACAACCAAAAGTTTGCAAGTTTGTGGATTTGAGAAGACCAGTCAATTTTCAAGTTGCAGTGGAAGGTGCAAGATTATATGACGAAGTTGAAGCAAGGCTCAATGACTCCAGGAAGAGGAGTCTTACCTCCTCCCATGCCAAAAATGGTATACCCACCAAAAGCAATCCCGGGGATAGTTCCCTACCCCTATCCCCAGATGTAAACAGTGCCGTAATATAATGCACCTAATCTAGTGTGGTCACCGCAGATGACAGTGCCTCAAATGATGGTTCAACCACAGCAACAGTGGCCTCAAACAGTTCCTCCAATGGCGACTCAACAACAGTGGAATCCTACCAACTGGAATCAACAACCCCAAGTCTCAACAGGAGCTCTGAATCAAAGCCACAACAGAGAATCTTCTGGATCAACCCAACTAGTTTATGCAGTAATCACAGACGCTTCCCAAAACCCTACTACAAGTACTTCAGGAGGTGAAAATTTGAAGGATTACTTATCCAACTCAGTTGCAAGTATAAAGAAAGAGCTTCTAGATGTGATTACAGAGCAGTTACAGACGCTGAAGGTGAATACTGCCAATATATCCACTCTTGTGGGAGCTGGAATAGATGTGATGCACTTTAATACATGGTGCGAAAAGTGTCATCAAGCGGGACATTTAGCCACTGAATGTACCCGGAAACCAACCATTCCTAGAGCCTTCTGTTCCTACTATTTGCAGAAGGACCATACAGAGGATATTTGCTCTCTAAAAGAGATGCATGAACGAAGACAAAAGGATGAAAATGCAAGATTTAACTTGCTGGAATCTAAAATGACAACACAGGATATTGGACCAAAGCCTAGAGAATTTGGTCCTAATTTTGGTCCAAGGAGGTTTCCCTCTGAAAGTTACAGAGGACGACAGTTTGGTGGTGGTCAGAGATCAGAGGTGGAATATTATAGGTGTGGAGAAAAGGGACATATCTCCCCGAATTGTCCAAACCCTAGACGATCTGTGGACTACAAGCCCTGATGCAGCCGATGCAAAGGAGAAGGCCACACTGCAAAGGACTGTCCAAGTCCAGCCCCTGTAAAGGCCAATGGCACTGATAGCCAACAGAAGGTACAAGAGCTTGCCTCCAATTTGGTAGAGTTGGAAGTTGCTGCTGTTAGGCACACCAAGAAGAAAGAACCAGTGGTTCAGAATGAAAATAACTCTCCTGCCAAGACTGTGAAGTTCAACCTACCTACAGAGGGACAGAGCAGTACAGAACAGAATAGTGTAGTACAGAGCACTACAGTGCCACAGAGAGTTACAGGGACAGTCCCAGAGACAGGACCAGAGGCCCAGGAGATGGATGATATAGAAGCACTTCCAGAAACAGAGGAAGTGCCGATGCTGCAATTGTTAGAAGAAAAAGGAAAGATGAAAATGGGTGTAGCCCCCTTCCCTAGCAGGCTTGAGAAGTCTATGGATCCTATCAAAGATTATGACTTGGTCAAAGACCTAGACACTTTTAAACCAAACTTAACATTCCGATAGTTGCTGATGTTGTCTCCTAGCTGCCGAAAGAAATTTAAAAGCATCTTGACAAGAAGACATGGACTAAGGATTGCTCCTTCAACAACAACCAAGACCAATAAGGCCCCAGAGCCTGTAAAGGAAGTCGATGTGGCTAACGCCTTCCTAGATCCTAGAACCCCAGAGATTAGTGTATGGATAGAAGGATGCTTTATTTCAGATGCATTGATTGATGGAGGCTCATCAGTGAACATAATGACGGATGTGAGGATGAAGGACTTAGGGTTGCAAGGAATTCAATCTACACAGTGGCTTATCAGATTGGCAGACCAAAGCAAAGTCAAACCATTGGGCATCCTCCCATACGTAAAAACAACCCTTGCAAGAAGAGATTATTGGCTGACATACATGGTGGTCAAACCAAATTCTTATGGGACCTCATACCCTCTGCTATTGGGAAGACCTTGGCTTTTTGAAGCAAGAGCCAGGACGACAGACTGGTTCAAAGAAACCCTGACCTTAGGTAGAGGACCCAACAAAGTGGTATTGAAGTTGTATGGATCGCAAAAAGGCAATGGATCCATATCCATCGAAGTCATAACTGACTCCTCTAACGAGGTAACAGATGGTACATCAGGAGATGAAGAGGCTGTTAAGTAGATCTTTCCTAAGAAAAAAGAGGCACAGTCCCTAACAGTGGGCACTGTAAGCCAACTGCCACGGGATGTAAAATCCTTGTCCATGGGTGAATACCTCCTATCTCAACTAGAATTAACTTTGGAAATCACCTCTGACAGTGAAATAGAAGCATGGATGTACTGTTCTCCCTGTTACATGATAGTCGCAGAGACATAGCAGAGACAGTACAGTTACAGAGCAGAGACAGTACAGAGGCAGAGCAGATACAGAGTGGCTACAGAGTAGAGACAGAGCGGATACAGAGATAGTTACAGAGGCAGTAACAAATACAGAGCCAGAGCCAGAAGCAGAGTCAGAAGCTCTGACAAGAGCAGAAGCAGATGCAGAGGCAGAAGATATGTTCTTTCCTACAGAGCCTCTACAAAAACAAAGACAGAGCCTCTAGAGGAAGAGGATGAAAATGATGAGGAAAAAAATAAAGCAAGTTATGAAAGTACAGATGAAGAATTCCCTTTGATAGAGGATGATCTTGTTGATGTCCCTACAGAGACATCAGAGGCCGAAGATCTCAGGGTGCTGGATGGACTGACCATGGTTCCATTTGGGTTGATCAATGGACTACAAAGTATGCAGAATCTGTATAAGCAATGGATTAAAAGCATAAAAATTAAGTTCATCAGTGGCTCATATTGCCCTAACTATTCAGTCCAAAGAAAAGATGATGATGATGCCCCCTGCCAACAGAAGCCCAAGCCCTCAGAGCCATAGCCCCTAGAAGGTCCGTGCTATGTGACATTCCTGGACGTATCCTCTAAAGATGAATCCCTAAGTCCAGAAGAAATTACCACTCACACAGAAGCAAACAAAGCTTTGATACCCTTCCAGCAACCTCAACAGACGAATGAGTCTTCTGTTCAAAAAGAGGACACTGATTCTAGTGGAACATCGGACGAGGATACTACTCTCTTGAAAGAGTAAGACCTCTATCCAGAAGCAATCTATGGGACATTTATCCATGAAGTGGAAGGTGAAAGACAAGTAACGTTCTTGGATACTAACAATACTGAACGTCACCTGAAAGTGGATCTCAATCTTCTAGAAGAAGAACTAGTGGTCCTGCAAGACCTAGTCAAAGAGAACTTAGACGTGTTTGCTTGGTCATATAAAGACCTAAAGGGGATTGATCCCACAGTATGCCAACATCAAATTGACCTAGAGCCCAATGCCAAACCCGTAAGGAAAAGACAAAGGCATATGAATCCTAATTACTCCACTTTGGTAAAGGCCGAATTATTGAAACTTCTTGAAGCAGAGTTCCTTTATCCCATGGCTAACAATGAATGGGTTTCGCCCATTGTGGAAGTACCCAAGAAGAACGGGAAACTTCGAATATGTGTCGATTTCCGAAAGCTCAATTCGAAGACGAAGAAGGATCATTTCCCTATCCCTTTTACAGACCAACTGTTGGACGTAGTGGCAGGCCATGAGCTTTATTCCCTCTTGGATGGATTCAACGGATATAACCAAGTCCAAATTGCAGAAGAGGACCAATCCAAAACAACCTTCACCATAGAATGGGGGACCTATGACTACAGAGTGATGCCATTTGGGCTCTGTAATGCTCCTACCACCTTCCAACGAGTAATGATGGCTGTCTTCCAGAATCATATGCATGATTTCATTGAGGTGTATCTTGATGACTTCTGTGTCTATAGTTTGATCTGTGAGCACTGCGGACACCTAGAGCAATGTGATAAATGCCGCGAGTATGGGATCTCTATCGACCCTGACAAATGTGTCTTTGGTGTCTCCTCAGGAGTTCTGTTGGGCCATATTGTCTCTGCACAAGGGATTGCAACAGACCCGGCAAAGATTGAAAAGATTGCCGCCTTAACAGCACTAACAAACCTCAAGTAATTAAGAGGATTTCTTGGACATGTGGGCTACTACAGAAGATTTATTGCACATTTTGCAACCAAGGCAGCCCCTTTGCACAAGCTCCTAAGGAAAGAATTTGATATCCTTTGGACGGATGACTGTGAAGAGGCCCTTAATACCCTAAAACAGTGCCTGATCCAAGCACCTATTTTACAGCCTCCTGATTGGACGAAGGAGTTCCATGTGCACACCAATGCATCAGTTGAAGGGCTAGGTGTTGTCCTATGTCAAAAGGCCCCCTCTAAATTAGATCAACCCATTTATTATGCAAGCCGAAAGGTCATTGATAGGGAATGGAACTACACTGTGATAGAGCTTGAGTGCTTGGCAATGGTGTTTGCACTGGAGAAGTTTCGACACTATCTATTGTCAACGCATTTCAAGTTCTATGTTGATCATGAAGCCTTGTCCTTCCTGATGAACAAAGCAAATGTTAAAGGACAACTGATGAGATGGTCACTCCTATTTCAGGAGTTTGATTTTGAAGTGGTCACTAAGCTTGGCCATTTCCATGTCCTAGCTAATCATCTATCACAGATCCCTCAAACAGAAGAAGAGGAACAGGATGATCCAGACCTTCCTGATGCTTCCTTGTTTCTAGTTGAAATAGTTACTCCCTGGTATGTAGACATAGCCAACCTCTTGGCAACTCAACAGTATCCTCCTGGCATCTCAAGCCGTGAGAAGAAGAAGCTTCTGCTAGAATCAGCCCCCTACAGTTTGCTTGGCGGTGCCCTGTACAAGAAAGGCAAAGATGATGCATTGCGAAGATGTGTTGCAGGGGATGAAATTGGCATAGTATTGAAAGCATTCCATGATGAACCCTGTGGTGGACACTTCGCAGGAGAAGTGACAGCCAGGAAGGCTCTGTTAGCAGGATACTGGTGGTCGACCCTCCACAAGGATGCATATGATTACTGCAAAAGATGTGATGCTTGTCTTAGCGAATGGAGAAACCCACTAAAACAAGTGCCATGCCGCTGCAACCCATTCTTCCCCTAAAGCCATTCGAGAAGTGGGGGATTGATTTCATGGGTCCCATTGATCCACCTACTAGACGGAAGTAGAACAAATACATCTTAGTATGTACGGATTATGTCACAAAGTGGTGTGAAGCTAAAGCTCTGAAACTGGATGATGGTAATAGTGTCACCCTGTTCATGTACGAGAATATTATCACCTATTTTGGAAGTCCCCTTGAGTTGGTAAGTGACAGAGGTACTCATTTCCTTAACAAAATCATGGAGGAGTTGACGGAGCTGTATAAGATCCGCCATTGCAAGTCCACTCCTTATTACCCTAGAGCCAACGGCCAAGTTGAAGTCACCAATCGCATTCTTTGCTCGATTCTGACAAGAACGATTGCGGCACATCGTCCCGACTAGGATGATCGACTTACAGAGGCCTTCTGGGCATACAGAACCTCCCATAATGCAGCTACAGGATAGATCCCTTTCCAGCTAGTGTATGGTACAGAAGCCGTCTTTCTTGTTGAGCAGGAATTGCCCTCTTTGCGGGTGGTAGTTAAAGAACGCTTGGGAGATAATGAGTCATTGCAATGCCATCTCCTACACTTGGAATGCTTGGATGAGATACGGCGGAGGACCTACAATCCATGGAAACCACTCAAGCGCGACGCAAGGCCTATCATGACAGTTTCATCAAGCATAAGGAGTTCAAAGAAGGTGATCTTGTTCTAGCCTATGATTCGAGATTTGACAAGTTTCCTAGCAAGCTCCAACAACGGTGGATGGGCTTGTACAAGGTACTTGCTATCAATCCTAATGGCTCTGTTCAGGTGCAGACCATTGATGCCTATGGTGATCCTTTCATGATCAATGGCTATCATCTAAAGAAGTACTTCCCTCCCAGATCTTGACAATCACAGTCGACCTGTCCTTTCCCTTTTGGGCATCGCACTGTCCTTCTCGTCGTGCTTCTGATAGCCCTTATGATTCTTCTCATGAGACGGTCTCGTTCTGCTACCCCCTCGCAAAAACATCTCAACCCGACCTTGTTCTCTTCTCGTCTGATCCAACAACGGTGGCGAGGTTGGTCTTTACACATGGTATTTCTACCATTCTCTTTCTTAATGAAAAAAACAAAAGAAAAGAAGAAGAAGAAAAAAAAACAGGAAAAAGAAAAAAAAAAGAGAAAAAGAAAAGAAAAGCATATATATATATATATATATAATAAACAAATTGTTATGGGAGAAAAGGAAGAAATTCCTTGTCATAACAAGCCTCGTCCCAAGAAAAGGTGGAAACACCCTTGGGCGGAAAGCTGATTGTGGAAAAGGTGGTAACACCCACAGTTTAGGATAGTTGACTCACTAGCAAAACCTCTTCAGCAAGTAATTTGAAGCCACCTCCCTTGGTGCTTTGTCCCTACAATATCAGGTTATCTGCCCTTCTTGACAGACGACTCTTCTTACAAGTCATTGAAGTACAAGACTTGTTGGTTGCCTCCATGGGTACGCCTCGTCTTCAAGATCCTCATGACAACAACAATCAACATGATCTTCATCACTACAACCCCTTGAGTGATACGGGCTTTCATCCTAATAGGATGGGGATGTGCGTATGGGCTGCCCTCTGTATCTATCAGAGCGTGAGACAGAGGGTGGGGTGAGTGACCAATCTTTCTCTTCAAATCAAATGAGAGGTGAGATGTGTGAATAGAGTGTTGCACGCACAGGATGGGCCTCTCAATGCACAAAGAACAATTTGTTTATGTGCACTGCACCATAAGGCTCCCTGGCCTTCCTTCTTGCACTGTACGCCAGCATAGGGCGGGATGCACAGTTGCACCATCAAATGCGCACAAGGCATACAACCTCTCCACAAGTGACAGTGAGGATTACATCAATGGGTTTTAGGAAAGGGCTGCCCTCTGTTTTTTATAACAGAGTGTGAGACAAAGGGTGGGCTGAGTAGGAATGGTGTTTCTTTAATCAATTATCGAGAGGTGAGGATTGAGGGACGTTACGACCCTTGGAGTCAGGTACGTTTCTGTTTCCCTATGCACCCACGGGCTAGGTTTCTGCCATCAGCGCAAGACACATCACTTTGTTCTGTACACTGCACTACAAGGCTCCTTGGCCTTTCTCCTTGCACCTATGCCAAATGGGTTGGACGCACTGATGCATCATCAATTGTGCACCTTGGCATACTCTCTTCGCACCATTCCCTTGTTGATTCCTAAACTAGATGTGAGCTATGGGTTTCATTATTATTTCCTCGAGTGACGTTAGTCATGGGGCGAGTGCCTGCTCTTTCAATCCATTTGAGTGATCATGAGTTGAGTGCAATATCCCTCGTCATCGATGAATTTCCTATGATTCCTTCAACCAGCTACCTCCCTGGGTGCTGCCGCTTGGTCCCTGCCATAAAGGATGTTGGCCGAGTGCTGTGAAGATACCTTGTTACCTCCTCCAAGCCGACACAATGACACCAGACGCAACCTCCAGTGTGGGGACGTCATGGTTGGTTTGATGTGATGTACCAGGTCCTTGATGTTTGGTTTACCCTTCGTGCTAAGGTTGTAAGTGTGGGGACGCGTCCATGTTGCATACCTCCAGGCATATACCATGTTGTGATCATGCATCTATGCCGTGATTTCAATTTACCCTGATGGGGTCCCTTCCCCACCCTTCCGTCCTATTTCACCCTATCCTTAGGGTTGTTTTTTGATAGTTTGCCCTTATTCTTAGTTTTGTGCTTCTTTCATACGAACGGACCCTACATTCATCAGAATCCCAATCCAACCTTACAAGCCGTGGTCGTTCGTTCGAACTGCCTATTTTTCCTTTTTACCGATCCCTGTTCCGACAGATGATTCTCAAGTTATTAATTTTTGAAACAATTCCCGTAAAATGGATGGTTTTCCATGAGAACGCGTCTTTATTGCTTTGAAACCCTGATCTAATGTGTCAACCTTGTCCTACCCATTCCCCTTGACACTTTTTCTCTTTATTTCATGCCATTCCGATGCACGGTTTATCCATTATTAATTTTTACGGGTTTTGGGACATTTTTCGTGCTTATTTTTTACATTTTTCCATGTGAACCTGCCCTACCAAAAAAAGAAGAAGAAGAAAAAAAAAAGAACAACAAAAAGAGAAAAAGAAGAAGCAAAAAGAAAAAAACAAACTATATATATGTATATACATATATATATTAAAAACACGAATTAGTCCACAAAAGGAAAAAAAGAGAAAAAAAAAACCCATACCTACCTGTTCTCGTCATGACGCCTCCTCCTTCCTTCCTCTCTCCTCCTTCCTCCCTCCTTCTTCCCCTTCCCCTTCTCTTCTTCCTCCTTCCTCTTTCCTTCCTCCTTCTGCTCCTCCTCTCTCTCCCTTGCCTATTGCTCGGTCAGTGCCACCAGCGCCTTCTTCCCTGCCGTCGTTGCCCTGTCGGATGCCCTCCCCCGCCATCGTGTTGTGGACTACGCCGCTAGACGCCGCCCTTGACATGCCTCGGCCGCTTGACACGCCTGCGGCTTCGCCTGACATGCCTACGGCCGCCTCCAACGCCTACGGCTCTGCCTCCTCCTCCAACCGCTTCCTCCACCTCCTCCCTCTTTCCCTCCTCCTCCTCCTTCTCCTCCCCACCCCCCCACCCCCCCCCCCGCCGCCCCCCCGCCCCCCCCCCCGACCTCCACCTCCACCTCCTCCTCCACCTCTTCCTCCTCCTCCTCCACCTCCTCCTACCCCACCACCACCCTGGTTAGTCCTTAATCTAACCGTGGTTAGTTATTAATCTACCCTTAATCTAACAATAATTTCACATTAATCTCACCTAATCTAACCTTAGTTACTAACCTAACTCAACCATAGTTAGTTTCCTACCCACTAACCTAACTAGGGTTAGTACCCCTAACCTAACTAGGGTTAGTACCCCTAACCTAACTAAGGTTAGTTTACCCCCCACTAACCTCCCTAGGGTTAGTTTACCCCTACCCACTAACCTAACCCCTAGTTAGTTTACACCCTACTAACTTAACCATGGTTAGTTGACTACCCCCACTAACTTACCCGCAGTTAGTTGACCCTCCCACTAACTTAACCAAACTCAGTTAACCCCCCACCCATTGACCCTAGTTACTTTAACCCCCTAACCTAGTTACCCTAGTTAGCTTTGACCTAACTAACCAGCCCTAACTAACCAAACTTGGTTAGACCTTGACCTAACAACCCTGACTAGACTAACCACACTAGACTAACCTAACTTACCTACATTTCCTAGCCTAGACCATCTCATTCTAACCTAATCAACCCTGACTAACCTAACCAGACCATACTTGACTTACCTTGACTTAACTGACCTACCTAGACTAACCCGACTTAATTGACCTGACTTGACCTCACTTAACCAACTACCCTAATTTACCTCATTTAATTGATTTAGTTAATTCCAAAAACTCATTTAAAATCAGAAAAAATTACAAAAAAATTTCTAAAAATTTGCCAATATTTTTGAAATTGTTTGGACTATTTTTAAGGTGGAAATTAAAACAAATCAATTACAAAAAATAAAAATCTGAAAAGTAATTCAAAATTACATACACAATGGATAAAATTCATTAAAAATTAGTAAAAATATAGAAATAAATTCAAAAAAATCTCAAAAAAATTCCACACACCCCCTGCCCCTTTTTTCCACTAATTTCTCAATTAAAAATGTTTTCTTAAAAGGCAAAAATATTATTTGAAGCAAAAAAACCCTAATTTTAATACTGTACATCATAAAAATTCATTTTAAATCCTAAAAATCAGTTGAAAATTATGGATGAATTAATACACATTGTGGACACTTGTTGCATAGCTGAAATTTCATTCTTACACTTCATAATATATCCATGTATTATATATCCTGATTTAATTATTATTACAAAAAAAACACATACAATAGAAAAAAATAAAACAAAACAAATTAATCAAACCAAACAATATACACAAAATAAAGACACCTAAAATACAAAACACACAAAACACAAAATAAACTATAAAAATCAAATAAACATAAACCAAAAACACTAAGGTGCTTTATTTTTTTTTCAGTCAGTGGTCTTTGTTTTTGTTTGACTGGATTCATTGCTTTTGGGGGATTACTTCGTGCGCCTTCAGGCCATTGCATATATACCCTTACCAGGTATTTATTTTGTAAGCTTTATTTATTTTCATTACCCCCTTAACTACAATTAATTACTAAAATAAACTATTTATTCACCCACCTTTTCCACGCACATTCGCGCTAAACACACAATTTAATAATTTTAAAATCAACCAACCGTTCACTTTGCACGCACTACATGCGCTTAAGAGACATCTTAATTGTTAATAAAAATGAATCAGCTATCACAAAAAAGCACGTGTTGGCAAAAAAGCGCTCCACATCACTATTAATTTTTAATTTAAGAAATTTGCATTTAGAGACCCAATTTGGGAATCGTAGTCCGGGTTTCGATAAAGCACCATTTTATCCTAATAATTTGTAATTAAAATTTTAATAAGGAACCGTTGTTTTCTTATTAAGGTTTATAACCTAATAAAATGTCACCCATTGTTAATAATTTCTTAAAATGAACCCTTCATTAAAATTATTCCCTCACACTGCACTTTTTCTCCCTTTTTAATAAACACACTTCGTGGGATGGGCGCGTAAACGTCTTTTAGTTGACACTGATGGTTAAGGTTATGGTCCGGTCTTGAGGTACATTTTTATGGTATTATGATTCGTCTATGTATTACGATTACGGGAACGGTTTGTAGTTTTCTTTCTTTTTTGCCTGATACGGGGAATTGGGTGCTTGTTTGTTGCATAGCATGAAGTTTTCGATCGCATATGTGTAGAGGTCATGCCGACTTTTTTCTAGGATGTGTATTGTTTGGGGTGGTAAATGGGTTAGTTACGTCTATGTATGTGTGTCCTTCTTTTGATTTTCTTTTTGATCGCCCTTTGGTTTTTTTGCAGGCATTCTTTGTAATTGTCTATGTTGTGGTGTGTGTGTTTTCCATCTGAATGGCACCTCACACTCCTCCTCCTATCCAGTATATCCCGTTGGTTAGTAGGGATTACTCTTCCGTACTAACTTTTGACCTATAGCGAAAGCATGATTTGTGACTTTCATGGCTGCTTCATTTCCCTTGATTCTAGAAGATCCATCCATGTGTGATGAGTTCCTTCCCTCATACAGCAAGAAGTCGGGACTGATCCATGGTGCTTCCATGACATTGACACCCCGAGGGTTAGGAAAGGCTCTGTCTCTTCTCTACAAAGGAGAGCCCTTTGTTACAGCTAGAAAACTATTCTCCAACGATGAGATTTTCAAGCTGTTATAGAAGCAGACCAATGAAATTTTGGATGTCAAGAAAGTGATCAACACTTCAAGAGTCTCTTTTTCCATGATCACTGATCTTGTGTGGAAGTTGGTTTGCCAGTTTCTCCAAGACAGGTTTATGCTTGCCAAAACACCATCCCATTACTTGTCAAAAGAGCTCTTTACAGCTTCCAGGATGGTGTTAAAAGGAGTGGCTATTGATTGGAGCACTTACCTACTTACAAAGAAGGATCAACATTTCGTCAAAGTAACTAGGGAAAATGTCACAAATGTTACCTATGGATCCTACCTGTATGCTTTTTTTATGTACTCAGGCCTAAAGAAGGGTGTGCTACCACCTCCTCCATCTGATCCAGTACCTCCTCCACCACCTTCAGAAGAGTCAGAATCTATTGATATAGAGGATCTTGATTCCCCTCCTCCACTAATCATTCAGCAAAAGCGCTTGAAGCGTGTGGCAGATAAAGCACCTTCAATTCTTCCCTCAGTTACAATTCCTGCTACATCTGGCGGTGACCTCCTTGCTTATCTCACATGTAATAACTTGTTCAGAGCACATAGAGAGGTTTCCTTGGACATATCAGTCCCTTCACTGAACAATCTAGTGTCAGGAGATGCCATTCCATTCCTCTGTAAAGACATCCAGAGTTCGATTGAACTTTCAGTGATAGCTTGTGCTCAACAGCTGTATGCTTCCTTTTATGAAGAACAGATGTAGTCCAAAGACCAGTTGCATAAGGCCACACCCGCGTTAGCCTCTGCTAAAGACACACTTGCAGATCTATTTAAGCAGATGGAGCAACAAATCCAAATGATTGAGACCCAAAGAGAAGAGATATCTTCTTTGAAGATTCAGTTAACAAAAGCTCAGTCAGAGGTCACTAGAATCTCAGAGGAGAAGGAGAGGATGTCCAAAGAAGCTCAAGAGTTTCAGACTCTTTTAGATGCAAAACTCTCAGCCTTACAGACTACTCATGACACAGTGGAATCACAAGCTTCCCAAATCAAGCAGTTGCAAGACCAATGGCACAGTCACGGTTTGTTCCTCCAAGCCTTAATGTTCCACTGATCCCTTCTCTCTCAAAGCAGGACTTGGCAGTTCTCCAGAGACAGGCTACCTTGTGTCCTTTGTTCCAAGATAAAGTGGAAAGATTGCAGTCCAGGATGGATTTTTTTATGGTCTACATTTGAGCATTTCTAGGAGTATGTTCCTTCGGACCATTCTTTCTTTGTCCACTATCAATTGCAAAAGTTAGCCTTTTACATGAAGCTTTCAACGATAGATCTTCCTCTTCCAGAGGATGGTTGGAGTGGGGCTTGGTCTCCTGAGTTGCTGACAAAAGTGGTCCGTATGGTGTTTGAAGATTTTGTGATGACGGATACCATGTTGCTGTCATATATGTATCTACGGGGAGATCTGTTCATTCAAGATGAAGTAGATATGGCCTGGTATGTGGGAGACATGGTTTTGCAAGTTGTTTTGTATGTAAACTATTTGGAGTTGCACATAGATGACATGTTCCAGAGTTACTCCTCAAAAGTGGCTACTTGCCCTAATAATTCCTAGCACTCAATGATTGATTCTGTGGTCCTGAATCATCGTTAGAATACAGCTTCTACCTATGTACAGAGCGCTAACCAACTGAGGGTGGATCTCTTAGCTCACCTTTCCAAAAACCATCCATTTGATTCAACCTTTTTTTATGCCTATCAGAGAAGATCTGTCTTAGGTCCCTCTGTTCCTAGCCTATTGTACTACCAACAAATGGCTTATCGCTATGATACCTATTTTTCCCTTTATTAAACCAATTCAACAGCAATCTTACCCCTTCTTTTCCAACCTCAATCTTTTTCTCAAATTTCCATATTTACCTATTGCTCTTTTATCGAAGATAGAGTTTTTTCCCCTTCTCCACCATGCCCTTCTCCATCCATCCATATACCTTCTACCTTTCCTATTTATCAATTAACACCCTTCCTAACCGATTCCCTAAAATTTTCAGCCACTCTTTCTTTAACTTATTCCTCCTTTTATGATTTTGCCTACCCATCTCTTCATCCTCTTTTACTTATTCCACTGCCCTCTCTTGCCACTTCTATTTCTCAACCCCCTCGGTTGGTTAGTGAATATGAAGGGTTTGATCAAGCAGCAGATTCCTAGAAGAAGAGGATGGAGCTCGACTGATTCTCTTACAGGACCTCAGATAAACTGGCCAATAATTCTAGGAGATTGGACAATAGCCAATCAAGCATATCAGAACTGCCTTCATTTTGCTCACCAATATTCACAATCTCTAGATCCTTCGGTGAGATTGATAGCTCATTTTGCTTGGTATCTAGCATATATGCATAGGCATTCCCATAATGATCAAAAGGCCATTCCAAAACTCTGTATGAATGTCAATGTGAACATTGACTCCCACCAGTTGGATGTCCTGTATTTTCATGCCCTATGTCTCCCTAGCAGATACCTTGTTTTGCTAGAAAGGATGTGCTGCCTGCAGTTCTTTCAAAATCCTCCAAAGACATTTGTAGATGAATCCTTCTCCATGGATCGTTTTCGAAACCACCAAGCCTTCAAAAGGGATCATCTTCATTGATACCTTTGCCATGTATCTTGGATGATTCTTAATGATATATATCTCTTTTTGGAGGTGTCATTCAGATGGTTGTGGTTAGTGTTTGTGTGTGTGTTGTAATAATTGTATGTGATGAGTTCGTGCTACTTGAGAATAATTTGATCGAGAGCTCTACTATTGATGGTGATGGTGGATGGAAATCCTATGGTGGAAAGCTAAAGAGAACCTCTCATATCCTTTACAAACTTGTTATGGCTTTTTAAATGATTAATCAGATAATTTAATGACTAACGAAAGTTTTCCTTTAGTAGTTTTTTCTATCAGATACAGGTAATAAGTTGGGGTCGTGGTTTAGCAAGATTATTGAAGATCTGATGGAAGATAAAATTGAGCTCTTTAATGAACTTATATTCATCGTTTCCTTAGGTCATGAGGACGCTTCTTTTCTGAGTGTGGGGATATGTTGAGAGTGGAAAAAAACTGAATTTTTGATTGATTTTTGTTGTTTTTGAGGTCTAAATGATTGATTTTTGATGGATTTAGAGTGATGTATGGTTGTTAATGGAAGTATTTGAGAGTGTTTTGGATGATATTGATTATGTTTTGGAAGTTCATGATGATTCTCAGTGGAGATATGAAGCTCTATGATGTTCTGTTGAGCTTCTGATTGGTTCTGTATGTTGAGATATCGAGCTCCACTCGTGATATGCCAGGGTGACCGTTGTGTATTTATGTCACCGACTTGTCAGTTGCAGACGTGGTTGGTACACCACTCATGAATAATAGCTACATGATAGCTATCCTTATCTACTCTAGTTCGTGGCTCAGTTAGTATGCCACCTTAGTTAGTTGAGTTTGGTTTGAGACTCATATATAGGGTTCTTCTATTTCTTTGTACTAGAGTTCTTTTTGGCTTACACAACTAAGAAGAGGAAAATTGTTTTCAGCCTCCACCTCTGTGTGTATTTCCCCATTGTGCAAGCAAGAAAGCTACAACTGAGACTCCTTCCTTCTCTCCCACAATCTTGACATGGTATCAGAGCCTTGTTCGTGGTAAGGAGCTCAAGAAAGCAAGCCAAGCTCATGGTGTTCTGGTAAGAGGAGCAGTGTTGCTTTCATTTTCTGTTTTGGGAGCAGATCTCTGCAGGTAGCACAGCCGGAAAGTGCAGGAGTGCATTGTCTCAGGTTGAGACACCCTTCGCGGTGAAGTAAGAGGGCAGTATATGCTGCAGGGGGGAGGCTTTAGCCCTTGGCGACCTTGTTTCTTTGATTTGAGGCCATTTCGGGGCCTGTTTTGGAGGCGGAAGTTTTCTGCACGCACTCAGGAAAAGGCCCAGTTTTATGCTGTGCAGCCACTATTCTACAGGTCGGTGAAAAGTTACTATAGAAATTGCATCGTATGCTTGTGCACAGAGACATTGGGAGTTACAGAATCATCCCTGTTGCCTGTTGATGCAAAATCGTCACTAGGAACTGACTGTGTGGTCAAATACCACTTTCGTCACTTTTGCAGATTTGCCTTTGTGAGGCTGAAGCTGTGTTGTTTGCAGTGACAGAATTTTTTGCAATGTTCTGTAATGGCGTCTGATTCTCTCTCACAGATTATCACTGAAAAGCTTGACAAGAACAACTTCTAAGCATGGAAGTTTAGAATGACGAATTTCCTTATGGGAAAAGGATATTGGGAATTTGTTGTAAGAAATAAAGAAGAATCAGTTCTTCCTGATGTTCCCAATCAATAGCAAATGCAGGCATTTAAAGCATGGCACGAGAGAGCCAGGAAAGTTATGTACTGGCTGTCTATCAGCATTTCAGACTCTATGATTGTGCATATTCAAGATGCAAGTACGCCAAAGGAGGCATGGGATACTTTGTCAAAAATGTATAGCACAAATACGCAAGCCAGGAAAATGCAGCTCAAGCAAGAGTTGCACAATGTGCAAAGAAAAAGTATGAGCATCAATGACTACCACATGAAGGTGAAGAAGATTGCAGATGCACTTGCTTCCATTGGGTCGCCAGTGGAAGATGATGATTTAGTCTCAGTGACCTTGAATGGTCTAGGAAAGGATTATGCACAGTTCTGAACATCCATTTCCGTCCGTGAAAGATTTTCTGATTTTGAGGAGTTGATTGCTCTTCTAATTTCTGAGGAGTAGAGAAATGGTGGTGCATCTTCTTCAGGAGGAACTTCAAAAGAAGCTGTCTTCTACTCAAATGCTGGAAGAGATAGAGGCAGAGGTAGAGGAGGCCGATATGGAGGCCGTGGTAGAAATCAGAATATGCAGCAAACTCAAGAAAACCAGTCCTATGGAGGAGGACGTGGTAACTCTAGAGGCAGGGCGAGCCAAAGAGGTCGTGGTGGATGGCAAAGAGGCCAAAATGCAAACAGTAATGTTGAATGCTACTACTGTGGTAAAATGGGTCATATGGCTAAAGACTGCTATAAAAAGCAGAATGACATCATGAATGGAAAACTGCAACAAGGGAATTATGCATCTTCTAGTAGACAGGGTGATGACAGAAATGAGCATTTGTTTATGGTGTAGCACATGAACAATTCTGTGACAAGTGCAGAAGAAAGCAATGATGTATGGTATGTTGACTTAGGTGCATCAAACCACATGACAGGTCATGTAGAATGGATGGAGGATGCAAGGAAAATGGAAAAACCAGGATTTGTGGAGACTGGTGATGATACTGCACATCCTATTATGCAGATTGGAAAAATTCCTTTGTCTATGCAGGATGGGAAAAAGAAATACCTGTCCGATGTATTTCATGTCCCGAATATCACCAAGAATCTGGTTTCTGTTGGTCAAATGGTTGAGCAGGGCTTGCAGGTCAGATTTAATCCTCATGGATGCTTTGTTGAGGATATGAAAAATAAAGGTCACTTGATAGCAAAAGGAAAGAAGAAGGGCAGAATGTTTACATTGGATGCAGACATGTCTGAATTGAGTGCAGCAATGTTTGCACATGGGATCGGTGTAGTTGCATATATTGATATCTGGCATAAATGCATTGGTCATGTTAATGTACAACGACTTAAATCAATGCAAGCCCAAAATATTGTTGCAGGATTGCCCAAATTCAAGGTTGCAGAAATGCATAAGGTATGTGAAGCCTGTCAGTTTGGAAAACAGGCAAGGAAACCATTTCCTAGACATGTTCAAGAGAGTGAGAAGCCATTGGAATTAATCCACTCTGATGTGTGGACTACGCTGCATCTCTTGGAGGCTGTCATTATTTTGTCACTTTTATTGATGACTATAGCAGAAAAGTTTGGGTGTATTTTATGAAAAAGAAAAGTGAAGTTTTTGGGCATTTCAAAACTCTTAAATCTATGGTTGAAAAAGAAACAGGCCTGCAGATAAAATGCCTAAGGTCGGATGGAGGGGGAGAGTACCTCTCAAATGAGTTTGCAAGGTTCCTGTAGGAGCATGGCATAAAGCATCAATATTCATGTAGTCATACCCCACAACGAAATGGAATTGCAGAAAGGAAAAACAGGCATATTGGAGAGGTATCTCGTGCCATGTTCAATGAAAAAGACTTGCCAGATTTTTATTGGGCTGAAGCAGTTGCTACAGCAGTCTACATAATGAACATGACTCCCACTGCAGCAATACATGGAATGACTCCAGAGGAGAGGTATACTAGTAGGAAACCAGATATTTCTCATTTGAAAATTTTTGGTTGCATTGCCTATGTACATGTGCCAGATGAGTTGAGATCCAAGTTGGATCCAAAAGTTGAGAAGTGCATCTTTATTGGTTACTCTCTGCAGCAAAAAGGGTATAGATGCTATAACCCTTCTACTCGTAAGTTTACAGTGAGCAGAGATGTTGTTTTTGATGAGATGAGTAGCTGGTATAAACCAGTAAATGTGATTGATGATGTAGATGCACAAAATGGTAATGCTGCACAGAATTCACAGCAGCAGTCACAAAATATTAGTGGACTTGGAGAGTCCTCTAGCAATGGTTCACATTCTTCGCCATGGACAGGCAGATTGAGATCAGGAGAATCTTCTCAAAGCAATGCAGATAGTGATATGCAGGTATCACGAAAAGGAAAAGAGAAGGTTGATCAGTCCATGTTTGATGTGAATGCAGGTCACTTTTATGTGGATGGTGAATCCAGTGGCTCAGAACAGAGCATTGATGATGAGTTGGGTATTCCTTCTATTGTTACACCTGGAGTAAGGAAGACCAGGGATGTTTTGAGAGCACTAGGAGTGAACCTACTTTGCGCAGGTCTACGAGAGCTAGGTATCCTATGGATAGGCTGAAATATGATGGATTTACAGCCATTCACTATGCATATATGGTTAAAGTGATACTGGAACCAGAACCCACTTCTTTTGAGGAAGCCATGGGAAAAGAAAAATGGGAGAAAGCCATGGATGAAGAAATGGATGCCTTGGAAGCAAATGCTACATGGGAATTGGTACCTTTGCCTAAAGGTAAAAATGCAATTGGCTGTAAGTGGGTTTATAAGGTGAAGCACAATGCAGATGGTTCTATGAACAGATACAAGGCAAGATTAGTAGTTAAGGGGTATGCACAAACATATGGCATTGACTATGAAGAAACATTCAGTCCAGTTGCAAGGATGGCAACCGTAAGAGCAGTCATTGCTATGGCTGCATCAAAGGGATGGTCTTTACATCAGATGGATGTAAAGAATGCCTTCTTGCATGGTGATTTGCAAGAAGAGGTCTATATGGAGCAGCCACCAAGTTATGTGCATGCTGTTCATCCTGAGTTTGTTTGCAGGTTGAAGAAAGACTTGTATGGCTTGAAGCAAGCACCTAGAGCATGGTCTGACAAGATAGGACAGTATCTTGTCACTATTGGCTTTCAGATTTCCAAGGCAGATTTCTCACTTTATGTGAGAAAAACAGAGAAAGGTATTATGCTACTTGTTATTTATGTTGATGATTTGATTATGACAGGTGACAGTGATGAAGATATCCTTCATGTGAAAATGCTATTGAAGCAGAAGTTTGAGATGAAGGATTTGGGAGAGCTGCGTTATTTCTTGGTCATTGAGGTGATTAGATCACCAAGTGGGATACAGCTCTTGCAGAGGCAGTATGGATTGGACATGCTGTCCAAATATGGGATGACAGGCTGTAAGCCTATTTCAGTTCCTTTGGAGCAGAATGTGAAGCTGAGCACAGATGCAGGTGAGCTTCTAGAAGACCCTACTATGTACAGACTCATAGTAGGAAGTTTGATTTATATGACTATTACCAGGCCAGATTTGAGCTATGCTATTGGATTGGTAAGTTAGTTTATGCAGGCTCCAAGGAAACCACATTTGGATGCGGCTAGACGCATACTCAGGTATGTGAAGTCCACATTGTAGTATGGACTATTTTATGAGACTGGGGTTCAGATACTGTTGCATGGATACACTGATGCTAATTGGGCTGGTAGTATTTCTGATAGACGATCTACCAGTGGATATGTGTTCTCTTTTGGGAGTGCTGCAGTCACTTGGAGCAGCAAGAAACAGCCTACAGTTGCCTTGTCGAGCACAGAGGCTGAGTACAGGGGTGCAGCAATGGTTGCATGTGAGGTAGCTTGGTTGCATAAGCTACTTTATGATATGCATCAGTCTACAGATGGGCCGGTTGTCATTTATTGTGACAACATGAGTAGTATACACTTGGCAAATAACCCAGTCTATCATGGTAGAACAAAGCGCATTGAGGTGTATTATCACTATGTGCGAGAGAGGGTTTTACTAGGTCTTATTGATCTAGTTTATGTCAGCACAGAGGATCAGGTAGCTGACATATTCACGAAGGCATTGGGTGCAGAGAAGCTGCGCAAGTTCAGAGACCTGCTTGGTGTGCAGGAATTAGGATTGAGCTCGAGGGGGAGTGTTGAGATATCGAGCTCCACTCGTGATACGCCAGGGTGATCGTTGTGTATTTATGTCATCGACTTGTCAGTTGCAGACGCGGTTGGTACACTGCCCATGAATAATAGCTACATGATAGCTATCCTTATCTACTCTAGTTCGTGGCTCAGTTAGTATGCCACCTTAGTTAGTTGAGTTTGGTTTGAGACCCATATATAGGGTTCTTCTATTTCTTTGTACTAGAGTTCTTTTTGGCTTACACAACTAAGAAGAGGAAAACTGTTTTCAGCCTCCACCTCTGTGTGTATTCCCCTATTGTGCAAGCAAGAAAGCTACAAGTGAGACTCTTTCCTTCTCTCCCACAATCTTGACACTGTATATCTTCTATATAGCTTCTGTTTTGTTCTGAGTGTCTTCTGTATGAAGCATGGATTGATGTGATTGAGATCTTTTGGAAGCTTATTGAATAGTGTTTGATAATATGGAATGATTTGAGTATGAGTTATGAGATTCTGATGATCTTTTGTAGACCCTCTGTAGAGCCTCTGTCTCTGTACTGTAACTGTACTGTAGCTGCTCTGGTACTGTACTGTAACTGTTCTGTAGACCTTCTGTAAGTGTTCCGTAGAATGTATATGTGAATTTGGAAAAGTTTTCTAACCTTTGGAAAGGATGAATCTAATTTCAAAAGAGCTAAAACAAGTGGAAGAAGCAGCTGCTCAAGACTGAAGTGAAGACTGAGTGACAGTGACAGTAGTGAGCTGTGAAAAGACACTGTAGTGGCTTTGATGACTCTTCATATCAAACATACCTCTTGGGAGGTGCATCCACGAACTAAGAAGGATTATTGAGAGTTATTATGAGAGTATTGTAGTGAGGAGATGATGTACTATTGATAGAGAGAGAGAGAGAGAGTGAGAGCCAGAGATAGTCAATTCTATCAAAGTAGTGTAACTGTATATGAGAGATTGAGAGAGAGAACTATGAAGACATTGAAGATGAATAATATGTGATTGATTTCCATTCAAAGATGGTGTATTCTTTTATGTTCTTTGTTATATTGATGATTAAATCTATGGGAGAAATCTATTATGATGCTGCGTGAAGATTTGTTGTTTTCTTTGTTTTGATGATCAAAATGATGAAATAAAAGCTTGTTGATGTTACAAGATAGATTTTCTTGCAAGAGAATTCCCTTTTCCTTGGTGTTCCTGTTGGGGCTCCATTTGCCCTTAATCTTGCTATCCTTTCAGTCCCCTTGCCATCTTCACAGGTCCTATTATTGGGGCTTTGAGACACCCGAGGGGTCTCCTCCTACTAGCGAGTTCCTTTAAGTTATAAAGTTTGCATGCATTCCTTATTATCGAAAATAGCCCTCAACTTACATACATTCAGTGATGGGTGCTCTATTGTGGATGGTGAAAAATCAGTCTTTTCTGTCCTTTTCAAGTGCACTTATGTGAAAGAAATCATTGTGTGGGGTGCACCTGCTTTTGATTATGCAATTCTAGCCATCCCCCCTTCCTGTCTATGACCTACTATGACTCTAAGTGTGGTATCTTATTGCTTCTAAGGATTGTCCAGGGTCCGTTCTATTCCCTCTACGTTCCGTCAAGGCTGGGTTACAGTCTAGAGGCCAACCTTTAGGCTACATGTCTAGTCGGCTATGTGAGTTTGCCTCTAGGTCGCATAGTCACGGTTTCCTCTAGTTACTAGCTTTGGCAAGCCAAGGTGGGTTTCAAACTAAATTACAAATATGGCCATGCCATGGAACATCTTCCATTACCACAACACAATGTAGCCATGAATTGTTAACCAAGTACAAGAAGATGAAAGACAAGAAGGATAAAATTGTGATAATGCCAAAGAATGATGCTACATTAGCACTTCTTGCCTTTTTATACTAAACCCTAGAGCTCTCATCTCTCTTGTTGTGAGTATTTACAAGGTTTATAATTGGAATAGGCTTCAACTCTCATGTTATTAATTTTCTTCATTACAAAGTTGTGCCTTCTAGATTGGCCATTTGGGAATTCTTTTTCAAGCACTTCTACTATATTGTCAACCCAATAAAAATTAAGGTCTTCTTTGTATAAAACCTTCTCTCGAGAAAATATGAAAAAAATTGTGCATCTTGAACATCATCCATAATGCCCTTTTCATTTCCTTTGTTAGATGAGGGTTGAGTCCTACTATTGACTCATCATATAGTACTTCAAGGTACTCAAGCCAAGTCTGATTACTATCTATCCTCACTACTCCTCCGTCAATGAGAAATGTGCATGTTTCTCTCTGTTTAGAGTTCATAATGATTTGTTGCATGAGGCTTCTTCCTCAGATTTTTAGTGGCTAGAGTTTCACTCTTTTCTAGAAGGGCCTAATTGTATAAGAGGTTTATGTCATGTACTTTGGTCCATTTCAAAATTTCAGCCTTCTAAAAGTTATTCAAGAAGTTTAATGTTAGCTTCGACGTTCCACGCAATTCTCCCTTAAATAACTTTATCAAATCCAGCTTATTTGTTGACATTTAGTAGGTTATGCAAGAACATTAGGTTTTATCCATACTTGCCATCATATATATTGGAACCAAGGGAAAGGCATTGTTTGAGGTGTCAATTGCTATCTTATGCTTTCCAAATTTCTCAGTCTGTTTGTCATTGTTTTCTAATTGTCTTTAACATCAAAGAAGGGCAATTAACGACTGCAAGGATACGCATCGAGTTAGACTCATCTTTTGGACAATCGATTGTTGAGAGGGATGTAGCTTGACGAGCTTCGAGAATCTCCTTTTAGCATGGTAGAGATGGCATCTAAATGGTAGTGGTTAAGGTATTCCAAGTGTCCTCTCTATTTTAGCTACTTCCATGTAATTTCCAAACAACATTAGGCCATTCTCCAGCCCTCAATTGCATGAGCATTCCTCATCCATGGCCTACCTAGCAAGATGTTGTAGTCTTACCTTCATAACAATGAAGGTAAGACTACAACATCTTGCTAGGTATTCCAAGTGTCCATCTCTATTTTATCTACCTCCATGCAATTTCCTAACAACATTAGGCCATTGCTCCAACCCTCAATTGCATGAGCATTCGTCATCCATGGCCTACCTAGCAAGATGTTGTGGTCTTACCTTCATAACAATGAAGCATTCCTCATCCATGGCCTACCTAGCAAGATGTTGTAGTCTTACCTTCATAACAATGAAGTTGATTGAGAACTAAATACATGCAATTTTAGTTGGCTAATCCTTCAAGACTTGAAATGGCCTAACCTTTGTTCCATTGGCCAATGTCATGTTAAAATAGGCAGCCTCTATTGAGGATTACCCCATGCTTGCAAAAATGCATGTCTAAGAACACTAATTCTCGCTCCAATGTCTATGATTCCTTTTCTCATGGTATCATCTAATACAACAACAAAGAGAAATGCATGCAGATTGATGGTTAGCTAGGTATGTGAGTTTCAACTTCATGCTCTTGCATGATTCCTATCTTAGGTTGTGTATTTCATTTTATCCACTCTTTCTATGCTTCCCAAAGTGTTGGGCTTTGTTTCAACACCTGTTTGAGTGGTAGTGAGACTAGAGTAGAGGATAAACTAGCTAATAAATTCATGTATATCCCTTCATATTTACAACTCTTATTCCACACCTTCTAGGTTAATGGTCATAATGTAGGCCCACATCATTACTTAGCTCTTAAGTGGATATGCTAGGTATTTGATTTTCTCTTAATCCAATGTATGTGCAGGAGGAAGGAAGGCTCATGCTCATTAATTCATGTAGTTCATTATCCAATATCAATTTCACATCTTGAAGATGAGATTACACTTCTTTTATCCAACCTCTAACCTTTTTTGCTATCTCTATTATTGCTTTGGATCAAGATACACCTTGATTTCAGCAGTTCCTTTCTCTTTTGTTTTAGGTGTAAATGTCTCTATCTCCACATCTAGGACTTGTTTTCCCATAATTAGCATTGTGGCACTATTTGTTTTCAATGTGAGCTTGCCTTCCACTCTCTTTTTCCTCTTCTTTCAATTCTTCTTCCCTATCAATGATGCATCTAGATTGCTAGGCCTAAAAACTCATATACCAACTTTCTTTTCATGAGCTCTAGTAATCACATTTAGTGATATTGGAATTGCATCATCATCCAAGGTTTCTATGGTGGAAAACAATGACACGATCATCAAACTAGTAGAGGATTTCCATCTTGGGAAAGTAGCATACAAGTGAATAATGCCACATGCAAGACATCACAAAGTCAACTTTGTCTCTATATTGACCTACTCTTTTTCAGGACATCTAAATATATTCCAATGGGTGGCCACATCATTCCAACAAGTTTAAGGTTCTTGAGATTAAGCTCCTCCCATATCTTGGCTACTTCATCTTCCCAAGGCCATTGGAACTGGTCTAAAGTCCACTAGGAGTAGATTCCCTTCTTCATCATAGGTGATGTAAGGGTTCATGTAATCCACTTTGTCTAGCAGTTCCTCCACATAGTGTTGTGAATGCAAGACAATGGGTCCATGTGGTCTATATATCCCTGTGGGATTAACATCTATCATAGGCACTATTGGCCTTTGCTCATTAGGTGTAGATAAATCCAATGGAGCCCCCTGTCCATAATTGAACTACCCTTATAGGGTAGAATTGTTGTGAGTAGGGTTGAGGGCATGATACCCTTCTAGGCATTCAAGATTACATAGCTTTGTGTCCAAAACTTTTGCAATTTGTGTAAGTTCATGGTTAGGGATTGGGGCATTCCACTAGAAGGTGGTTTCCTCCACAATGTATAAATTGCACACATAGTCTTATTGGTCATTTTTAGGCATAGTAAGGCTTAATGAGCATCAACTTGAGGCTTGCCATTTATTGTGTGAAGTCAATTCACTTTTCCTCATCCTACATATAAGATATTGGTTGCTCAATATAGATGGTGGATCTCTTGCTAGTATAATGATGACGCCTACTAGTTGAATAGCCTTTGTCATGCCATTCCTTCAACAAATCATCTACTCATATGGCTTCATCTAATAATTTGGCCAACACGTCCTTTCTTAGGATAGAGAAGTTATCCATGGATTTGTAAAACTCTTTGTTCTTGATCATGTTAATGAACACTGTGGATATAGCTTTTTGTGTGGATCACTCAGCTATACAAGGATCCACTTGTAAAGACTTAAGACATTCATTATGTAATCATTGATTTCGTCTTTGTCTTTTTTACTTGCATTCATGAATTTGACCACAAAGTTGTCTGCCTATCCCACCTCTAAGAGTCTCTTAATGGAGAGCTCCTTAAGCACATCAAAATCATTTCTCTCAACTTTATCCAAATTGGTGAACAAGGTTCTTCCCTTCTCTCCCAAACATAACCCAACAACTTGTGCTTGTTTGTCTGTGTCCTATAAGTTATTGGCCTCACAAACTTGTTTAAATTATTCCACATAGTTCTAGGAATCATATATTTCCCTATATTTTTTTATTTGGTTCATGATTATAGGAATTTCCATCTAGCTTCTAACATTAGATGTTACTCAAGCTAGACAACAATTAAGGTTGCTAATTTGGCATTACTACTCTCATTAGCTAATTTGTTGTTAAGCAATCATTTGATCAAGAGCTTGGATGGGGTGAGATCTTATTTGAGGGCTCTCTCCCTATTAGTATTCCCTCTTGGTCCTATCCTTCTTGCAAGGGGGTAGGATTAGACCTCATCTAGCTCAACCTCTCTTTTTCCTATCCATTCATTATGATTGTGTGAATCTAGCCACTTGTTTTAGTAGGTCTTTTACTAGTCTTATCTTTTTTTCTAAGTCCACTAGTATCTCTTATGTTCTCTCCCTGTGTGCTTGTGCTAATCACATTGGATGATTAGTTTTGAATGTCCATCTAAAGTCTAGTTGGGTCAAAACACAAGTTTTCACATTTGAGCTTGAACCTAACACTGTTCCTAGCTCTTCCTACCTGACTAGGGATTCTATGAGATTAATGAGCTCAAACAAGGGCACAAAGGTTCCTAAGGAAGACACATCTTACTTTGGTGTGGATGGAGAGTTCTTGGTCAGTTAGCATGCTAAGTGCTTGGAGTGTTGTTGCCTAGTTTTCCCTCATGGGCTAGAAATGCACTTTTGATTGTTAGGCCTCTATCACTTCATGGCTCTAGGTTATCCAAAGGTTACAACTTCAACTCTTTCCAAACTTGTTTCCTCAATAATGGGTTGCGCTTTCTTGAATGGTCAACTCTTCATTATTGGTGAGGTTTGCTCTTTTTTTCAAGGCCTATACTTCTCAAGTTCCCTCTAATCTAGTACATGAACCTATCCGATTTGGGTTTGTGCTCCTCCTTGGTTCATGGTTTTGGCTTGAAAATGTTAAGTGGATTCCTTCTTAGGTCTTATCCTTTAATGTATTGTCTTTCTCTACTACAAGCAGTCCTTTTTATCAACACAATTGTGTGACTATTGGAAGTGGCATGTGAACAATCATGCTTTCACTTTTCACAACCAACATGTTTCAATGTAATTCGATTTACTTGTATGATAATGGTGTTCAATCAGGCTATTCATTTTTCATAACCAATGTGTTTCAATGTATTTCAATTTACTTGTATGAGAGTGATGTTCAATTATGGTGTTCACATCCCAATCATTTTGTGAGGTCTGCAAACAAATTCTCTTGTATAATCATTGAATTCTCACTCATCATCTAACAATTTAAGCACTCTGTGGTCTCATTACTCTCAATGAATGCAATTGGAATCTATCACAACTCAAATGGACTAGGGGCGTTGCTTTTAGAACTCATAGGTTCGTTGAGCTAACCTATATGTCCAAGAAGTGCAACTAAGGTAATTTCTTAATGCATTTTCATGGGGGATATACTAAGAGTGTTGCAATTGGTGATACTCCTTGTGGTAACTCAAGGTGTCTACAAGGTATGGCTTTAGTAGATGAGTTTCTCAATTTCTTCTTAGGCCAAGAGTTGAGCACATGAATGGTCTCGCGACAATATCATATTTCTATTTTTGATGTGTGTGATGGGTTGGCCTAAGGTGGAATCTAATTATCACACTTATGGATCTAATGCCAAGAGGATAAGTTCTTGCTTGCATGAGTCATAGCCATCAAGTAAATGCAAGAAGAGTTGGTATAAGGTTTGCAAGTATCTCACTCAAAGAAGAAATCCCAATGTTTGAGTCTCTTGATATGGTTATTTCTATACTCGAGTTTCCCCAGGAGGTTGGATTTGCAACTTGAAGTCTAGTTGGTGATGTGGTGTGGAATCCCTAGGGTTCAAAGTTTAAATGTGCTAGGTCTTGATGTGATGATGAGTACAACTCTTTTTGCTAAGATCCTATCTAATGATAGAATCAAACCTTGTGGTTGTGTCTATCATTGGTTCAGATGGTTTAGACTTCAATATGCAAAGGTAGTTTGTGTGCTTCTTGATCTAAGTTGAGTTTAGCTAATTTGCCTTTTATTTGAGTTCTTTTACACCCAAGAGAGCTTTCTTGCCCAATCTTCCCAAATCCTCACCATATAGCTTTCTCCAATAAGAAGTGCCCTTCAAAATGATGTGCATTCTTATGGAGGGAGCTTGCATAGCCTTCTTCTTTTGAAAACTTTTAAGTGGGAGGCCATATTTCTTCTCAAGCCAAGGTTGGATTCAAAAGGATTGGGGTAACTTAATGCAAAGCCTCCTCAAGAGAAGTGGTTACTTAATGAAGTTCCTTTGACCCTTTGTCGATTCATCTCAACCCTTGAGAGTTGTTTTTGAAGTGCCCTCACTACTTGGTGTAAGAGCTATCCCCATCTTATGGTGTGTGGGGCATGCTATGCATCCAAGTGTGTGTGTGCCTAGGGTTTCACTCAAGTGGGTCTTAGGGTGTGTGGATCAAGGGATCCATGATAAGCACAAACTAGGTGCTAACAAGTCTCTCCACCCCAAAGGTCATTGTGTCTCCCAACATGGGGAAGCTCTTAGATGTCATCTCAAGTTAGGATTTTCAACTTGGGCTCAATTTGACTTTTGTGTGCTTGCCCCAAGATGTATTTCCAAGTTGGAAAGAGGATGGCTCTATGTGTTGCTAGTTAAAACTTCCCTTGAGTGGTGAGACATTACTAGCTCAAGTGGACTAGACACAACTTGTGGTAAGTGCTTGTTTAGTGTATGATTGTCAATTTGAAGTGTCTTACAGGGGCAAAACTTAGGTTTAAAGTGAGTGCTACTCAATAACTAGGCTACTCAACCAAGTTCAAAGACATGAAGCCCATTGACTCATTGTCTTAAGAGAGTGATTTCAAAAGTCAAATGTGTAATCTCAAAGTGGATTTAGATGGTAGCACTAAAGTGGAGATTATGTGCATAGTCATTTTCTTCTCAAATTTCTCCCTTAACTAGTTGAATGCCTACTTAGGGAAAATAGGTAAACTCGGCACTTTAAGATTATTCCATCTTGAATTAAATTGAAACCATAATGAAGCAACCAATCTTTCTGCTTATCCTAGTTAAGATATATCAATATGGTCTTTATTAGAGTTACCATATTGCCTAAGAGGCAAGAAAGTCTATCATAGCAATGTTCAACTAAAGATCTTTTAGCTTCAAATGTATTAGAGTTTTCATTTACAAACAGTTGAGTATATGATTGTTGACCTCCTAGGGGAAGATGTCCTTCAATTTCTCCTTGCTACAACTTCCATTCCATCTTCTTAGGAGGGGCTTCATGAGAGTAGCAAAAAGTAAGAGGGCAATAAGGAAACGTTGCCTTTATGACCTCTTAATAGGAAAGGGCAAGCATAAAAGACATTGACAAGATTTGAGGTGTAGCATTTGAAAAGAGGGTAGCCATCATTTGAAGAAAGTCAAGCCAAAGCCCATAAATCTCATAGTAGATAAGGTAAAGTCCTAGCTTATACAATCATAACAAATGTAGCATTTGAAAATTATAGGGTAGCCACCATTTGAAGAAAATTAGAGCAAAAGCCCATTAACCTCACGTAGACAAGACAAAATCCTAGCTTATACAATGTTTTTTCCAAGTCTGTGTTGATAATGAAAAAATCCTTCCCAAATCAAGAACATGAACAATGGAGAATATAAGATTCAAAATAGCATCATGAATCATTCCACCATAAATGAACCCATATTGATTGGAATGAAGAATCTTTGGTAAAGAAATTTGATCCTAAGAGCAAGATTTCTAGCTATAATTTTGTATGAAATATCTACCATAGTGAAAGGCCACCATCAAGAGAGCTTGATTCTCTCAAGGAACTTACCTATTAGTTCTACCAATCCTTGGTGATTTCTGTATGCATATAAACATCACACCAATGATAATTTGGAATATGGAAAAAATCTTCATTAGAAAATTACCATAGAGCCCTAAATGAAAAAGGAGGTGGCATGTGTAAAAAATTGTTGATAGGACAACATAAAAGATAATTAGAACAAGATGATTGTACAAAGAGATCAAATCAATAAGCAGCCTCATATTCATTCTACTAGTAGCAAGACACCAAGCCCTATGAATCACATATATCTTATCAAGTCAGGCCCCTTCCTAGTTTTCTCCTTTTTTTTGTGTGCCAAGTGTATTGTAATATAATGTCATCATTCCTAATTAAGACCAAGTCTTACATGCAATTGATGTTCAAGTATAGGTAACTTCCAAATTCTCCTTTTGTGTTAAACTTTATTCCCCACTCCATGTGACATGTCACTCTCAAACATGGTCATATTTGAAACCCTAATTAAGAGTTCATTCCTATCATCAAGCCTCTCTTTTAGTCAATGTCATAAGCCTACACAAGCTAAGGATATGTTTGAAGCATAAATTAGTTGGGAGAGTCTCAAGAAGGGAGCTGTGGTGCAACAAAACTGAGACTCCAACGGGAAAGTTTCCATTCTAGCCCCAGTTACCTACTACATGCTCAAGATACATTTCCCCCTCCCCATTCTTTGTCACAATAGTCACTTAGAATATAGGAGAGAGGAGAAAGGTGTTAGTTTCTCCCCCTTAAGGGAGAGGAAAAGTTATGCCCACTTTTTGCAATCATGTCTTGCCCTTTGCCAATATGATACCGCAATTTGGCACTATACCTACAAGATTGATGACATAGATGGGAGATTGCTACCATCTTGAAGGTTAAGGACAGGGTATTGTTAACTCTTTGAGAGACACCTTTAACCACTATTCAACACCAGCATGCACAATAATACCAACCCTTTGGAAAGAAAACATCTGGCAATAGCAAGCCTACCACAATGGAAGTAGCAAAGTATGGTATCAAATCCCAAGAAGACACTGATGTTAGAATGTTAGAATATACTCATATGAACAAGTACTTAGAGAAACCTTTGTTGTATATATATGTATACTCTCAGCTATTGCAATGCAAGTGTGTAAGAAAGTGTGCATTACAAGTTTGTGGTTCATTCTCCATCTCATAGTCTCATCGTCTCTCTCTCTCTTTCTCTCACCATCACTTTCACTACATAGTATCAGAGCTTTCTTATTTTGTTTGATTTTCAACTCAAAAGGAGGATGTGAAGAAGCCTTCACCTAACCTTTGCAAAAGCCTTCACCTAACCTTTACAAAAGGTTTGATTACATATTACTTTATTAAGGTGTTTTATCTTAGAAGGTTAATCTTTATACCTTCATCAAACTGCTCTAGCCCTAGGGCCTGCATCTCAACCGGATCCATGCTACCAGCTGGCTTGCATCAATGCAATAATTGGAAATCTCCATGTCATCAAATTAGTCCATCTATAGTACTTCCAGGAAGCTCAACATCATCATCAACTCTAGTTAACAACATCCACCTCAGCACGCGTTAGCAAAACTAAGGTCCCAATCAGCATACTCCCAGTAGCACGAAATACAGTGATCTTTAGTATCATCGGTGCCAACTCAGCTCATGGTTTTGGTGACCACACGTGTCTAGCAAAGAAGACCAGCTTCATGTCTACATATTCAGCTCATAACTCAAGTTAACTCAACGAGCTTCAACATCTACATCAACATAATTTAGCAAGCAATGCAAACTACGGTAACTCTAGCTCAACTGTCAAACTCAACATCTAGCTATGAGTAAAAATAGCGGCCATTACATCATCAAAAATATCAACATTGATTGCCCATCATCACGACTCGACTCCATGGTAGTTTCTCCAACTGATAGTCCATATAGTAGCTCATCGTGGATCAATGTTGAAAGTGGTTGATGTGGATAATCATCGGCAACAATAAAAGTCTCAATCAATTCTTTAATGTCAAGCATGTGAAAAGGTCCATAAAACCATCAATGTGAAAAGGTCCATCTCTAAATGGTAAGCACATCCTTTGATATTTCAAAATATTAATTTCACAACCTTAATATCACCCAACCTCATCCTCTTATCCTTGAGGCTTTGAGCTATCCAGATATGCTTCACTCATTTTCTTATCTAGCCCAAGCCTCTACATCACCTTCCACTTTCCTCCAATTTTTTTTATCCTTATCCACAAATCTTATCTCTAATCTTATCCTCACTTACATAGACTACCCTATTGCTTGGTGGCAATATGCACATGATTTACATAGTTTCCTAGCTCCTTGCCCTTGCCACATGTTTATTCTCACCACTTTTGTTAAACTCTAAATGTTCTCCCTTATCTAAATTCTTTGTCACAAGAAATTTCTATCACATCATGCAACACATATGTTGCATCCTTGTATCTGCACTAAGTCCACTGTTCACTCTCAACTAATGGACCACATAGAAAATTCCCTAATGGACAACCTCAATCCTCTACAAGATGAAGGTCCCTCGTACCCACATCTCTCTTATCACTCTTCCATTTTGTGCTCTCATTCTCTCAACTCATCCATCCAAGCATGTTTTGGCTCTCTCAGTCTCACTCTCAATACTACAATGTTTGTCACCCCTGCCAATCTCTCCTCTGGCATCCTAAAATAGAGGACTTTATCTCAATTGGAACAACAATTGAAGAAGGGGATGCCCTTCGTACCCTACATCTCAAGGCCCAAGAAGGCATTGTACATGGCCCCTCTATTGAATTGTGTTCTTCAAGACTTTTGGATGGTACTTTAGTGGCAAGAAGATGGCAAAACTTTATCGCTCTCTCAATTAACAACATGGATACTCCTATCATTCCTTATCAACTCTTACTGGATATTTCTACCAACCTTCACAAGGGCACTTCCTCATTAGGTACATCACCTCCACTTCTCATACATCTCTGAGTTCTATCCTATTTCCTTACATTTGTCACTCAACATCTAGTCTTTTTCTAAACTCACTTTCAATCTCAAGGTCACATCGTGGTTCTTATCTTACATTCTCTCTATGTGCTCAATATCCTCATCTTCTTATGGTCATATACACACCCCACTTCAATTGTGTGCTATAATCTCTTGAGCAAATGCAATTATACACACTCATGGCTTCCTCATAAACATTCAATATTCTCGCAATGTTTTCAAGTTCACATAAAAATTCCTCATTATCACATCACTACTTCTCAATGTGCAATCCTAAATCCCTACACATGACATTATCCTACCATCACATTTCATTCACATTAAGTTAATTTATCTCCCATAACCACCAATCTATTAGATCATCATTTCTATCTACCCTACCCTATCCAACCATTCACATAGTTACCTTTCTCATACAATCATATTGCTCTAATTGTATACCCAAATCTCAATCTTCAGTCTACCTTACATGGCAACAACCTCATCAACAATCACGAGTACTCTCTCTTCCAATATTTTTCTCAATCTCATCATCAAATGGTCCATCCCATACCTTACATTGATCATCATCTATAAATTATATCTTTCTCAAAACGGTCAACTATCTTGGCCTTTCAAAGGAGGGGAAAGAAATGGATAAAGTGCAAAGAAACACATGAGCACATTTGCACAAACTACTTTGTTTAGATAATAGAGCACATTGATACTAAGTATGTTGTTATTGAAGATGTTATGCTCAACTCTTGGAGTCCTCTCAAAGACAATATGCTAGCCAACGCCATGCATACATAGAGTGTATCTCTGTCATATGTGAAGGACTAGATGAAGCTACTGCAAGGATATAATCCCCATTACTATCCTCAGCTGCATAACATTGATCTCTTCAATTTTAACACTTGACTTAGCAGGTACTATGCTGCGGTTAGAAGACTTTTCTTGCACTTTCTTTTTTCCCTTGTCTTTGTGCCTTTCATTGTGCAATTCATGACATTGTGGACTTTCTTCCCACAATGATGATAAGTCAAATTTGCATTTCTCCCACGAGATTTACTGCACAACTTGCCACATGATTTGGACTGAGATTTATGCGAATCCTATCCACCGCCATGACCATGGTCATTCTTTGCATTTTCATCATGTCAACCTCTAACTATCAAAGCATAAGACACAGAGAGGCATCCAAATTCTTACGGTTTATCTCTTCATGCAGAAGAGAGCTCTTAACATCAATTAGCTTCAAAGTAGTGTCATAAGTACATAAGGCAGTGCAGAATACATCCCAAGACTCATTAAGATTTCCAAGAAATAACAACGGAGTGACATCCTCTTTGAAATCAATACCCTGCGAAACCAAGTTCTTAAGAATAGCATGAAATTGGCTCAGATGAGCTGAAATGGTCACATTCTCTTTCAAGTGAAGAACCATAAGTTGTTTCAACCAATACATTTAACTTGCAAGACTTTTCTTGTCATAGAGGTTCTTGATCTTATCCCAAAGCTGCCAAGCACTCTATGCTTCCACAACCACATTGTAATGCACCTGTTCAGTGTGAGATAAGATGAAGATGGACTTGCATAACTCATCAAGCTCCATCCATTTGTTATTAGTTATAGTTTCAAGCTGCTCCCCACTCAACCTTAGTGGCTTTATCTGTGATTTTTGCACCAATACCTACCAAAGTTGGCTCTTTCAATAGGCATAATTCATACAATCAAGCTTAGTGATGTTGAAGATAGCATTGCTAGTTGAAGAAGATGCCATACTACAAGCTGAAATAGTGTAGACAGTTCAAAATTGCTTGTTGTAAAATGCAAAAAATGATTAAAAAACCACCAAAACCAAGGCAAAATGGCGAGAAATGAGCATTTAATGATTCTACCCATTAAATACCATTAAAAGTTGCGGGAGCTCTCTCTCAACCGCCAAGACCCACGGACCACTTATTGTTTCAAGCATTCCAAGCCGAGCATTAATGGCTACCTCTTACATAGCCAATGCGCCATCCATATCTACGGGTATAGTGAGCTTATCTCCATGCCGATCGAGTTACCTCCTCTCCCACGCACTCCGATAGCTCCACGATCCAAGTGCAAGCTTCAAGCAATCTCTATCCTCAAGCTCCATGCTCCAAGCTCCATTGCCTCGAGCAAGAGCAAGAGAAGAGAAGAGAAGAGAAGAGAAGAGAAGGGAAGAGAAGAGAAGAAGATGGAGAGCTTCTCCTCCCTGGTCCCTCGCCCTCACACTCTCACTCCCTCACACTCTCACACTCCCTCCCTCAAGCACAAGCTCAAGCAAGCAAGAAGAAGAAGAAGAGAGCCACTTTTGGCCACACACGAGAATGAGCTTCTCATTCACTTTTCAACTTTATATACAAAACCTTAAATCCCTTTTGGGTGGTCATCCCCTTATCCCCTTTTTTACATGGCCAGCCGTGGCCTAGGCCCTTTTTCCCATTGTCATTCTATCTTCCTAGCTTCCTTCCTACCACCCATCTACCTTGATAAATTGCACGGGTGAGAGCCCTGCGCTCTTTAAATTAAACCATGATGTGCTTGTGCTCTTTTACAAAAGTATTGACTTGCACTTTTTCTCGTGCACCTTTTTTCTTTAGTTAGGACTTTTCTGCACTTCTTATGCTTCCATATTTTTCTTGGCGCGCCTTCGTCTTTCGTTTCACTTTTGCCTTGGCCTTTGTCTTCTGCTTTAGATCTTCCAGATTTTCCACCTTGTTTATCTGACGGTTAACATTAACCCCCTCCTAGACGAGTGCCAGTCCCATGGCACTCACCATCATAGGTAGCAGGTTTTGGCATGCACTAAAGATGTGGGTGGAAGGGACATCAGTGGTTGTTGTGGAGGAGTATTGGTGGTGGTGTGGAGGAAGGTCGTTAGGGGCACATTGGTGGCTTAGGTGGCTGGTGGTAGGGTTGTTGAAGTTGGTGGTAGGGCTGTTCTTTGTTAGGGATTGCACTAATGACTAGCACATGTGTTGGTTTGTTGGGGATTCTACACATGACGAGTCTTGGCGGGCTTGCAGGATGATAATGGATAAGAATTCAGAGTTGAGTGTAGATGAAGAGTGAACGACACTTTCGTTGGAGTCTTCAATACCTGCAATTGAAAACCTCTCCTATGTGGTCTCTCCCTAGGGGTAGTGCTAGTCTTCTTTATTGTGCACAAGACATAATTCAATTAGTTTGGGAGACAAGTCAAACTCTAAGAAATCCGAGAGTATTGTCCTACATTTGAGGACCCAAACTGTGTATATATTTCGGTGCAGATATTATGTGAGTGCTCGTGCATACTTAGATATTACGTAGTTAGAAAACCGCGGGCTGGTTTCTCGTAACAACGTGTGGATGAAGCAAAGATGTCCATTTTGAGAAGAAGTACATGTGAAGGTGTATGAGATATCCTTTGCGTTGTGACTGCACGACATAGTATAATTGAACACCGGGACACCGCACTTTCGATAGATGGTAGCTATTGGACTTGCGTGATGAGGACGATGTACTTTTCATGGCCACTTGTGCAGTGCTTACCACGATTGATTGCAATGGTATTAAGGCCGAGTGCAAGAGGGAATCATACAAATGGGTCAGGGTGACAGGTCCAACCATAGGCGGAGACAAGCTCCCTGGGTATGTCATGCCCTTGATGTGCTTGGAACAATTGTGGGTGATGCGAAAGGGCGAGGGGACTAGGGATGGAGCCAGTCGACCAAGGTCACTAGACATACCTAATTTGAGGATCCCTAAGTGCTGTGCTGTGATCGTGGGTGCTTCTTATTTTGTCGTCTCTTTTATTTTATTTTATTCTTTTTCTTTGTCTTTTTTTCTCTTTTCTTGTTCCTTTTTTTTTGGACTTTCCTGAGTACAACCATTGCAATATTTTGAGGCTATCAGCCTTTCAATGGGTTGGGAAATGTCAAGATTTGAAGGCTTAGGAAATGGATATTATAGCGATGATTGTGCCGTAGCCTCGTTGTTGAGATGGGGAGATACAATTGAGATTTTGCAACCCTCTTTGGAACGTGCAATGTTGGTGCAATTGAGGTGACAACTGTCGTGAGTGCCAGGTGTAGAGTTTGACCCAAAAGGAGAGAGTTGCCATTGATCACGATGTGGGCCATGCTATGTGGACGATCGCAAGGGTGATTTTGCTTCCGACAACGAGGCTTCCGTCATGGCTCTTGTGAGGTTGGTGGTCTTGCAGTGACTTGGGCATTGAACACTTTCGCACGAAGACCTGCGTCGTCCTGCATCCACTCGTCAATTCATGAGAGTATATGCAAGTTGCATGCATCAAGTACAACGAACAGATGCAATCACATCAAGATATTACTTTATCAAAACCCTATGATGCTGACTGCGATGCATATTCTAGTGCTTGTTAAAGGCGTGGCATATATTAGCAGTAGGTAAGGAAAGTGTATACAGGTGGGGAGCCTGCCCCCTTAACCATTCAAAGACAAAAAGTTATGGCAGGATGGCCTTTGTTAAGCAGCTTATATATCATAGGTGTTACTCTATTTGTACAAGACGGGGTGAGTCTGGGTGATCGGGTGATTGGGGCTGTGTCAGTGAGGAGCTCCTGTGAGGCTGGGTGGGGAAGATATCGGTCGGGACCCGAATGGTGTAGTCCCTAGCCGCAACTATTTCTAGAATGCTTTTAAACGATGCATCAAATTCGTGCTTGTCTCGAGCTGCCCTCTCCTCTTTCGAGCACCTGGTGCCTGAGAGTCCGGTGGGGGCTTGCACAGCCGGTGTTACAGCACCCCATGTGCTCCCTTGAGCCCTCATCCTCTTGGTTTGCAGAGTTTTTGGCCTGCGTCTTGGGCGATGTCATTTTTGGGGCCTCTTTTCTATGTGTACCTCTTTAGAGTAGGCACATAGCGTTCTAGTGGGGGTGATACTGTCGTATGCTCCCTCCGACAGCGGAGAGCTTCCTTGTAGGCCAGCTGCACTATGTGGTCCATGACTGCTACCATAGGGGAACCTGCAAAATACGAACCAAGGGTTAGGCCCTGAGACATGATAAAACTATTCGCATGGAAGGGATTACACAGTGGATTATTAAGCGCATATGATGGGGAGGGGAGAGGTGAGGCATGCAGTATTTGTTGTAGAGGGATGGCTCCCATGATGATGTTTGTTTTGCCTTGATCCATTAGTAGATCTTGGCTTATGCTAAGTTGCATGGACTAGTTGTCATGGAGTGGCACAGGGCTCATCCCCGAAAGGATAGACTGGAAAGGGAAAAGGTGTATAGAAAGGGACGGTGCCCTATCTACACCATCAGAGATGTTGGTCAGGGCTTCCTATGGTGGTTATGAGGGTTGCATGCCCTCCACTTGGAGGTGGAAATGGTCACACGACTTCTAAATGTGTGGTGAGAGGAGGGCCTGAGGAGCTTAGCCTGTCAAACCTAACTCTTCTCCCTGCACTTGACTATCATTGCTTGTGTGCGTTGATATTATCTATACACAAAATTCATTGTTTATTTATGTACATATTTACGAATCCATGTCACTTCATGAGGATAAGAACCAATTGTAGAACTCAGGATTGTACTGGAGTGTGGCGCATGCATCCGGTACTCGTGGCAGCTTACTCAATAACGATAGATATTTTGCAACATCGAGTAGCATGGTACCTTGTCCAAGTCTACTGGCAACATGTAACTCCTCCTCAGTGAGAACCTTATTAGCCAGAGAGTTCTCTTGGCTAGTTCTAGCTAGTCCGTACCCCGAATGGCAATCAGCACCTCGAAAGGAAGTTGGTGCCACATAGGTTGGGTCTCTTTGAGAACGCCATTTAGCCAATTGCTCCTTTGAGACTATCATAATTTGGGCTCCTAGTTTGGCCATTGCAATGCGGTTTCAAACCAACGTTTTTCAAATTGACTTGACCCTCTGATTGTTGCTTTAGTTTCTCTATCTCTAAGAGATTTGGTTGGTAGAGCACATCATTGAATGTTACAGTTAAGCGTAGTTCGTCAGCTTCCTCGTTAGAGGTGAGTCGCATGCGTTCATGCAGGAGCCTGTCATAGTGCTCATCAATATGTTCTTGCTCTTCCCAGGATAGGGGAAATGGCAAGTATTCTTTAAGATGCTCCTTAGGGAATGCACCTATGTTCGCAAGGACATAGACATGTGCAAATACTTTGAGTTTAGCATCCAACTCAATTAAGCATTCAACGACACTTCTATGTTCAACGAGGTCTTGCTCGATTGCTATCTCATGCAAGGTTCTAGGAGTTTCCCTAGGCTTTAGCATAGCTGGGGGCTCATGCCTAGATGAGCAAGATTGGTCAATGCTAGGATTGCTTATGCTCTCAAGGTTTGTGCATTTTTCCTGAGATTTTGCTGCTATTATGTCATGATTCTCCGCGGATGTGATAGGTATAGATTTGTCACCATATTGTGATAGTGTTGTACCCACTCTTGATTCGTTAATGTGAGTTCTGTTGTCGATGGATTGAGTATTGCAAGCAACCATTGATGGTAATGGTTGCTTTGATTTTTCAGGACACACGAATGTGTCTAAGGTTTCACCGCTATTAGGAGAGACATCAATGGGTTCCTTGGTGGATGGACTCGATACTTTATTCCTCAGCTCTCCAGTGCTCTTGGTCTCAATGTTCTTGGGGTCCACAACCACCTGTAACTACTGTTGTTTTTGTTGTTTTCTCCTCTTTTTCTTGGTTAGTGAAGGTGCATAACTTAATGAATCTATGGGCATACATCATTTGATTTCTCAACACCCCCCCTCAAATGATGAGTTTCTACCCTTGCTAGCTTTTTGCCCCCCCTTCATGTGAACATGGACCAAGAGACTAGCTCTTTGGTAGCTTAGTCAAGTTAAGGCTTGAAACTTTACATTTTGGTAGGGTTCTTACATCCACTATGGGAAACAAGGTCCATTAAGGGAAATTCTTTGTCATTAGCAACGGAAACAATTTCTTCTTCTTCTTTTTGGTAGTTGTCTTCTTGGTCTTTTGCTCCAGTCTTCGATCTTAGTGAGTTTGAGATGGATACAAACATGTACATTGGCATAGCTTGACATGACTTGTTGAGTCTTGGGATACATAGATTTGGGGGTTTCATGTGGCTTTGTAGGACAGATACATTTCTCTTTGGATAGCTTTGGGACTTGCTAGAATGCATTGCTTGATAGTACATTATGATATTGGGCTTGGATACATAGAGTTTGGAGCTTTTTCTCAGTGGCTAGATGACGATGTTTACTGAAATGGATTGGCATTGAATTTTCTTGACACTTGTGCATAAAACATCTCCCTTTCAAAGGCATGGGAAGGTCTTACCATTGAGCAAATGCTCAAGGCAGTGTCTAGTCGCAATTACACAGATACAATTTCAAGGTTTACAAATGATTTTAATCAATGATGCATACTTTTCAAATTAAGATCACTCACATACAAGTTAAGAGGAGGGAAGAATTTTGACTAAGTTCTATGAATGATAATGTGAGTAAATAGGTGTAGGAGAGAATTTAAATAGCTTAGTGTGGATAGACTTTTGAGAGGGATACTGTGTGAGTGGCCTTTAAGAACTAAGGGTTTTAGCCTTAGTATTAAGATTGAAAAAAAAAAAACGAATCTTGATGACAGACAATGAAAATGACGGCTGCAGCACGACGACTGTTGATCTGCGCTAATTTGTGGCAGCACTCCCAGCCTCGATCCAAGTAGAGCTCTCTTTGCTCAATCTTCTTTAACTCTTTTATGTGCAGCTTCAGCTATTCAAAAACAGGACTTGAATGTGTTTCCTCCAGTGCTATCCGGTCCAGTGCACACTCCATCAACAAGCAATGCAATTTGGGGTTTTAATCTTCCACAATCTCCTTCTTCATGATTAGCCAGTCAATTCATAGATTCAACTCAACCTGGTTTGGTTGTACTCTTCCCTTTTTCAATAGATCTCGAAATCAACCAATCTCTTCTTCACTCTCTATTTCTGTCCAAAGGTAGGCAAGTATGGCTTCTTCCCTATTCATGGCAACAAGCTGTGAAGAACAAAGATTTAAGACTCTCTTCTTCTCTTTCTCTCTGTCCACCAAGACTGAAGCAGAGCCTCAACTTATCTTTGCAAACAGGAAATGATTAGAACCAAGCAACTCAACCCCTCTTTCTTCTCAGGATATGGTTCAGTCTCACGCAGTTGCTGAATATAATCAAAGCTTTGAGCTATGAACCACAATAAGTCCTTAAATGATAGCACACCTCCTTCCTTGAGATTCTTCACCTCATATGCAATTATGGTTGTTTGGATGACAAGGAGGAGAATGAAAGAGGGACAAATTATGGAGCTTGCAAGGAAGAAGAAATCACACTGATAGCTACCTAACTCAGCCATGGCTCTGATACCATGTTGAGAAATACATATCTAGAGCTAGTTAGCTATGGTGGATGCAAATCAAACACCTGATACATGATAGAGGGAAGAGATTGTAACTCAAGTGAATTAGGTTCCAAGATAGATTAGCTTGGACTCATAAAGACAATCTTGAGTGATTCAAATTGATAGTTCTAATACATATTATGAGTGTCAACAAAGTACGTGGTTATATAGTTTCTAGATGGTACCATTCTTCCTCACTGTGCTTATGGGATTTTGGACATCTCTTTTCTAGAGCATATAGAGCCACTTATGGGCAACCTCTTTTAGGCATACATTTAGCCTCTATGGGCATACATCATTTGATTTCTCAACAAGCCTGAGTGGAAATGGACCAAAATTCACGATCTTAACCTGTTATAAAATTGGGCTTTTGTCACTGACGAAGAGGAGGTTGGAGAGGAAAACCCGAGGGATGACGAGCAGTGAGAGAGGCAAGACTCTGATGATGAGGAGTGCGAGGGCTGCAACTCTTTTGGGGATGAGAGTGAAGAAGAGTTAGACACGATAGAATATGAAATTGAAGGGAGAGCGATCAAACAGATCAAGGCAGACTCTAGGCCTAGAAGGAAAAGGGTAGGTTGGAATGAAAGAGGAGTCATGCGGATGGAGAGAGATAGATCGTGGTTGGACCACATAAGAGCCATGGATTACAAGCAGGCATGGGTGGCGCGACCATTGGTAGTTCCAGTGGCTTAAGACGGATACACATACTGAATTACGACCCCTTGGTGAAACTCCTTCCTCAAGCGAGGAATGTGAGTTTAACTCAGAGTCTGAAGTCAGTGCAGAGAGTGATCCCAAAATACCCCAAACCTCTAAGGTCAGACGCACCAAGGGGGACTTGCTAGTCCACCTACGGCGTAGATGGCTAAAGGAGGAGGCCAGGAAGCGAACTAAGGACTCAGAATTAGAAAGGAAAAGGAAGCCGCAGGATCTCCCCAAATGCTTCACGAAGTTTAAGAAGGGTGATAGAGTGGTGATTCTGCTAGGAGCAAAGAGACAAGGGCAAGCTAGTGAGCCAATTGAGGGACCCGCCAAGGTCAAGGAAGTCAACTTAACAAGGGAAGGCGAGAAGCCTCGACCTGCGTTCTCATCGCTGACGACTTGACCAAGGATGAGGAGGCTAAACTTGTTGCTCTCCTACGAGAGTATGTCGACGTGTTTGCTTGGTCCTTGGAGGAACTTAAAGGAGTCGATCCTAGGGTTGTGACAAATAATATCCCAATGGTTCCAGATGCGATGCCAACAAAGCAACGACCTTACCTTATGAATCCCAAACACGCCCATGCAGTGAAGGAAGAAATTGATAAGCTCATGGAGGTGGGATTTATTTATGAGAGTGAGCACATGGATTGGGTATCGCCTATAGTGATCGTTATGAAAAAGAATGGTAAAATTCGAGTGTGTGTGAATTACAAGAAAGTTAATGCTGCTACGAAGAGGGACAACTATCCCTTACCGTATACCGAGCACATGTTGGAGAGGGTCGCAGGCAAAGAAGCCTACAGCTTCCTGGATGGTTTTTTTGGCTATAATCAAGTGCAAGTGCACCCGAACGACAGGCACAAAACTACCTTCACCATGGAGTGGGGTGTATTTGCCTACATTGTTATGCCCTTTGGGTCAATGAATGCACCTGCAACCTTCCAATGATTAATGTGCACCATCTTCAAAGATATGCTTAGGCACGAGTTAGAGGTGTTCGTAGACTACTTATGCATACACTCTAGTTGGGTTGAACACTTAGAAAAGTTGAGAGTCGTCTTTGAATGGTGTTGGTTATACAACCTCTCGTTGAACCCCTTAAAGTGCTAGTTATGGGTGAAGCATGGATGTATCCTAGGGCACGTAGTGTCAAGGAATGGCATTGCTACCGACTTCTCAAAAGTCAGGGTCATTGTCGACCTACCGCCACCCATTAACTACAAGGGCGTTCAGTGTTTCTTAGGCCATACGGGATACTACCAACGCTTTGTACTAAATTACACGTTGATTGCTAGACCATTGTACAAGCTGCTGATCGTATTCGAGTGGACTGAGGAATGCCAACATGCATATGAATAGTTGAAGAAGGCTCTCACCACTTTACCAATCTTACAAGCCCCAAACTCGAGCATAACATTCCATGTACACATAGATGCCTCTAAGTTTGCTATTGGAGCTATTCTATACCAACCTGATGAACATAACCTAGATTACCCCATGAGTTTTGCTAGCAGGCAGCTCACCGAAATGGTGATGAACTATTCCACTACAAAAAGGGAAGGGTTAGCCATGGTGTTTGCTGTAAAGAAATTTAGGCATTATCTGTTGGCCACACCCTTTGTCTTTTTCGTTGACCATCAAGCCTTGCTTTATCTTGTGAACAAGCCGTGCGCTATAGGTCACATAGCGAGATGGTTACTTCTCTTGTTGGAATTTGATTTTTCTGTGGTTGTACATAAGGGAAAACAACACTACATGGCTGATCACATGTCCCGCATATCCACAGGAGAAGCTGGTGGACAAGGCATACCTAACAACCTACCGGACGCTCATCTCTTTGGCTTGTCTAGCGAAAGAGACTTGTTTAGGACTGATTTGACGCCATATTGGGCCGATGATGTAGTTTAAGTGCTAGAGAACGGTCTGCCTGAGAGACCTATTGAGAAAGCCAGGCTAATGAGACTTATCTTAAAAATCCAGCCATACCAACTGATTGCTGGCCAACTCTATATGTTAGGACAAGACAATTTGTTACGTAGATGTGTGTGTGAGCACGATATGCACGATGTATTGAGAGAAGCGCATGGTGGAATAGCTGGAGGACACTTTAGTGGGGACACAATAGCTCGTAAGGTGCAACAATCCCAACTATGGTGGCCCACCCTATTCCGTGATGTTGCTAACTTTGTAAAACATTGCGATGAGTGCCAGAGGACTAAGGTGCCTGTGCGCAAGGATAAGATAGAGTTGACCCCCGTAATAGCACGACAACCCTTCAAAAAATGGGGCATTGACTTCATCGGACCTATCAGTCCTGCGGCACAGTACTCCTAGGCACGCTACATCATTGTGGCAACTAATTACCTGATAAAGTGGGCAAAGTCAAGAGCCACTAGGAAGATTGATGCTAGAACCACTGCGAAGTTTTTGTGGGAGCAGGTCTTTTTGCGGTTTGGTTGTCCAATTGAACTAGTGAGCGATCAGGACACACACTTCATTAATGAAGTGATATCCAACCTCATCTCGACCTTTCTAATCATTCAAAGAAGGTCTTTGCCCTACTACCCTCAAGCAAATGTCCAAGCAGAATCCACGAATAAAATCCTAATCAGCGTGCTTACTAAAATAGTATCCACATCACAAAGAGACTGGGATGATAAAATGATGGCGGCCTTGTGGGCCTATTGTACAACTTATAAGATGGCTGTAGGACAGATGCCCTTTAGGCTGACTTATGGAACAGAGGCCATTCTGGGAGGGAAGAGAAGCTTGGACCAACCGCTTAGTGGAGTTAGAGCGTCTCACGGAGACTCGACTCTTAGCCACCCACGCTCTGATTTGTGAGAGGCACGATGAAAGATGTGGTTTGACAAGCATGTCAAACAATGCAACTTTGATCGGGGGGATCTCGTTCTACTATACTCTGTGAAGGGTCACAAACAGAAAATGAAATTTTGAGGACTAGGACCTTTCCGAGTACGTGCAATTAGTAGAACATGCAATGTTGAGTTGGAGACACTCGAAGGTGAAGGAATAGGCTTCTTCAATGGTAGTCGCATGAAAAAGTACTATCCTCATTTCCATCCGTTGCACGAGCCACCTATGCTTGAAGCCCCTATCAATGTCTGCATGGCCACAATTACCAAACTGATAGATCAAGATGAAGAAGCAATAGCACCCACCTACCTACGAATCATGGTCACTATAGAATGGACATATTCTTTTGATGGCTTGATCGACGAAGGTGCCGACTATAATATCTTGACGCATGACCATTGGACACGCATTGGTCAACCTAAATTATAGCCCAAAAATGCTAAACTCAGCCATTTGGGGACAACACTTACTCACTCTTAGGAAAATGGAAAGTGGTTGTCTCCATTGAGTCTAACAGTATCCCAGTCTTCTTTTATGTGTTGCCAAACACTAAAGGGGCTGGTAATAAGTCACTACTAGGTCGCACTTTTAAAAAGCAGACGAACTACAATGTGGACTATAACCTAGATTGCATCCATCTTGCTGTAGGCAATGTGCACATAGTGACTACTTTCAGCAAGGGTTATCTTGTGCCTCCTACAATTGCAGAGCCACCGATAGAGACCCCTACGGCCATGCCCATGACCAAGCTTAAGGAGAAGGGTAGTGATATCTCACCCCATACTCAAACTGCTAGAACCAAGGCCACCTAGGACATTCACATGGACAAAGAGTCCACGCTCATTCTAAATGACAAAGGCCACCTCCTTTTAAACCATAGAAACGTGCTTCTAAATGAAAAAACTATTAGTCGGCAGCCTAAGAGGCAGCTCAGATGCTGTCGACATAGGCGCACTACCACGCCACAATGGATCCCCAAAGATCTCTTGCAAGCACAAGGATACTATGAGGGCAACCCCTGGATATGGGTGCCTAAGAGTGGACATTCAAGAGGCTCAACTTTGAGCAACCCCACTCCAGCTAGACAGGATAGCACATACAAAGCACAAACTACAAAGAAAACTGAACCAGGTGGCTCAAATAGAATGCAACACACCTCCTATGCCATTGAAGCCCACTACAACATCTCAAAGTGCTCTAGAGTGCAAAGTCCCATCTGTGACGCCAGTAATGGAGTCACCACTGTCCAGCCCAATTGCACCATCACTACCAGCAGGTCTTAGGCCTTCGTACGAAAGACGATCTTTCCTTTTAGTGGCCAAGGATCTCATTGAGACCTTGGGAGATGACGTAGTGACATGCATCAAGGAGTTGGATAACATCTTCACCACATTTGCTAGGAGCTATGAGAGGCTTGACCTAAGACTTCTTAACAAACCCCTTGCTTCTGATGTTCGTGTGTTGCTATGCACTTGGGAAGACTACGAGTTATGACCATCAAATTTCCCAAAAATTGCCACCGAATTAATTGCTAATGGAGAAATCTCAAAGGAGCAAGCTGTTCTCAGAAGACTAATCACCTCTTACTGCAAGCGTGCTCACTCTACACCTGGACAAGAACTGGAGGAGCTCACGCAACTTGCTAGCTCTGCTTCTTCATTCTTACAACTATGGTATGCCTTACGACTCCAATGGGAGAAAAAAGGCTGCCGTATCATGACCAATGCTGAGCAAAGGAGGGCGATCAAAACAATTGAACATGACCCTACTTATGTGGCACCTCTTTCATTTAGGGTTTTGGCCATTACACACAACATACACTTAGATGACCAGGTGTTGGCCCACCCTTACATTGACCAATTCCTCACGGAAGAGGAGTTGCATGTTGCTAATCGCCTCAACTTTGAGGACAACTTTCATGATGTCTTGACCTATATCACCCAAGCTTCCATATGACCATGTGAACTTGATCATCATGCCCAGCTTGAATATAACCCTAACCTTTATACTTGGCTATTGGCCAAGTAACTCGCCCACATAGTCCATGTGAGCCCTCTTTCTCCCCTTGCTAATCCTAGGAAGGATTCCCTTAAAACTTAAGGAAAAGGGGGGGGGGGGGGGAGCAAATGAGAGCCAAGTGATGTAGCAAGATGTATAATGGATGAAAATGATCAATTGAATTCAAATAGGAAAGAATGCAAGGAGGAAATAGATGTTGTTGTGAATTATTTCCAAGTTTCATTCCTTTGAATCAACACAACAAATTGTCACACGCATTCTTTCTTGGGTTTTTGTTAGTGATGAGTCAATTTATAATGCTAATGTTGGCTTGGTGTGATGACAGGCACCTACCATGGCAGGACAGAGTAAACTCCCATTCATTGAAGGGGGGCTAACAAAGTATGGAATCAACATCGAGACGCGTGGATTTAGCCAGTTCACATTCAAGCATACCATGAATTTAGATGAAGCCATCCTGGAAGAGCCGGCTGTGAGGGAGTTGGTGGACAAATGTAACCTCCAAAAGTACATGGAAAAGGTCGGACAGGCTGTAGACTACAGCATGTGTGCTGACTTCTTAAGGAGCTTTGATGAAGGGAGGAGCTGTGGCAAGGTCACAGTAAGGATTGGTGACCAAGAAAGAAGGGTGCAAGTGCCCCTTAATGCAGATATTGTCGAGAAAGCCCTGGGGCTTGTGTCCAAGAAGGAGAGGTGCCCAAAAAGAGATGTGTATGCCATGATGGGAGTCAAAAAGAAGGATGTGCACACGATGGATGGAATCCGTTTGGGTGACATTCCAGACCCTGTGACAAGGATGCAAGCTAAAATGGTCCATGCCCTTTTCTCGGGCCACATATACAACACATTGATGAATAGAATCGGGGTGCCATTGCTGGAAAGCATCGAGGCAAGAGTTCTAGAGGAGGTGGATTGGAACGGCTTTGTCCATAAAACTATCAAGAGTTCAGCCGCGCTCCTGGCTCTAGCCGCAGCACTAGTTGGTGGGGAATCTCTGGCCTCTACCGCACAATCCACAAGAAAAAATCATGCCACAAAAGCCTCTACGATCAGATACAGAGGTGTCCTAATGGCAATAATCGACGAGGCTATCAAGGATGCCGGCATAGATGAAGATCAAGCTATGCACCAAAGACCACCTCACAGCGAGGAAGAAGGCTCTAGCGAAAAGACAGTAAGTGACAAAGGAGAGCCGAAAATACCACTGTTAAGGGCTAATTTCCTCCCTTATTATGTCCAACGAAAACAGATAATCCATAACAAGTAATTGAAATCTGTTTCTGAATACCGACTATCTGACTTCACAAACATGACTTCTGTTCGCGGCAAACTACTTTATATTCAATGTACATCACAGTTGTGTTCATCATTTGATTCAGATACTTCATAAGACAACACAAGGAACAGAATCAATACAGGTAAAGTCGGGTAAAAAACTGTATTGCTTCATAAGTCTGCATACAACAACAGTGCTCTTACATTACATTAGTTCCTACCTCTACACGAGTAGTCATATCCAAAAAGACACACGATTCTTCCCAAAAGAGTACATCCAATTGATGCCTTTTCATATCTAATACTTCCTAAGGCTCAAACTAAGTACTGAATAATAATAGATAACCCCTAAGGTTATGCCTCTAACACTGGCACACCCGGTAGATACTATTTTCCCAAAATAGTGGACCTGAGCCCACAACATCCCTTGATCTCCTGTTTTCAAATTCTGATCACTTTTCAGTACTAGTTTGCTTTTGGTGTATCTTCCATCATCTGTGCTTCCTCTATGGAGAAATCCACATTTTCATCCTACACATTTGTAAAAACAACCTCCTATTGTATTGGTACATTGTAGACATCTCCAACAGGAATAATTGCCCATCTTTCCTGAATCAGATTTTCTTCCTGAATTACTTCCTCACTGTCTTTCTTCACTTTCTCGGGCTCCAAAGTGTCTGAAAAATTCATGTCAGAAGAAAAATCCAAAAACAGTTGCTCAATATCTTTCCATTCTTCTGATTCTGACATTTCAGACATCTACCTGAAAATATTCCTCTGTGTTCCAACAAATTGGAGAAGAGTTTTAAAGTTATGGTCATAGTCAGATTGACTACTCCCTGACTTCTCAGATTTCTCCTCAACCAAAACTGATTTCCCTGTTGTTGCTTTCAAAGCTTTGATCTGTTCCTCCAAAATTTTTGAGTCTAGTTTTTCAATATTCAAGCTGTGTTTCTGCATTTCCACTATACTTAGCAATTCCTTATTCAACATATGCAGATTAGTTTCTGTTTATGACGCATCTTTAATATGAATCATGCTGTATGGCTTCTGCATCACAACTGCCATCCTTTTCTGAATAGATTCCCATATCATACCTTTAGAGATTAGACATGAGTCTACTCTCACCAAATCACAATGTGCCTCATCAGTGTCGTGAAATACATTGGGCAGAAATTTTTTCAACCGGAAACCATTTACAGGCTTTTTGAGCAAATTCCCCTCCAAGTCAGACAAAATAAATGTTCCCTGACCAATGTCCTGAAAAATTGTGTATGGCCCCACATACCTGAGTTTGAGCTTCCCAGGATGCTTGCCCAACTTTGAATTATACATGAGAACCAAATCACCTATTTTCAATTTCTTCTTTTTCAAATACTGATCCAACCAGGCTGATCTCCTATTCTGAATCATTGTTGCCACATAAGCACTATGAAACCTATCTTCATCCAAAGTCAACAACTGGTTTAATCTGTATTGCAATGACTCATCTTGTGTCAATCTGTGTTGCACAGCCACTCTCAAAGATGGCACAATGAACTCCATTGGCACTACAACTTCCTTTCCATAAACCAATCTGAATGGTGTAAGCGCTATACTGACTTTAAAAGCTATTCTGAAAGCCCAAAGTACTGAATTGAGTTTCAGATCCCAATCCTTCCTATTTTGTGCAACTGTCATCTTCAAGATCTTGACCAAGATCTTATTGGTACTTTCAGCTAACCCATTTTCCTGTGGATGATATACAGAAGACATCTTGTGACTAATCATATGAGTTTCAGTCAGTACTCTAATCACCTTATTCAGGAAATGAACTCCTTGATCTAAAACCAGTTCAATGGGACACCCAAATCTTGTCATAATATTGTTGTACAAGAAGGAGGCTACACTCCTGGCCTTGTTATCCTTCAGAGCCACGGCTTCCACCCATTTAGTACAGTAATCTGTTGCAACCAAAATATACCTGTTTCCTGTGTTTTGTGCAGCTGGCTTAAATGGACCCATGAAATCCAAACCCCACTTCTCAAATGGGCCTAATGGCAAGATAGGGTTTTGAATCATCCTATCCTTGTTTTTAGGGTAACCATCCCTCTGACGCTTCTCACAAGTCTTGGCAAACAAATGTGAATCCTTAATAACTGTAGGCCACCATAGACCACTCTGAAATATTTTTCTGCTGGTTATTTCACCCGAGAAATGTCATCCAGCATCTCCTGTATGTGCCTCAGCCAACACTGTAGTTTGCTGACTATTAGGAACACATCTTCTGAGAATCTGATCCACTCCCTTCTTATAAAGATACCCTCCAATGATAGAAAAAGTGTTGCTTCTAAGTACCATCTTCCTTCTGTAATCTGATGTCATCCCTTTAGGAAACACTCCCTCTGTAAGATAATTCAACATTTGATCATACCAGTCCTCTGATCCAGTTGCCTGAATCTGAAATAGATCAGCATCAGGTAAATCATCTGAAATTCCTTCTGGAGGTTCTCCTGTCTCCAACCTGCTCAAATAATTAGCAACGAGATGTTCTCTGCCTGGCCTATGAACAATAGTATAATCAAACTCCTGTAGCAGCAAAATCCATCTTGCCAATCTACCAGTTGGTTCAGGTTTGTTCACCAAATAAATGAGGGCTTGGTGATCCACATGAATAACAATAGGATTACCCAAAAGATAGTGTCTGAATTTTCTTAATGCAAATATTACACCCAAACATTCTCTTTCAGTCACAGAATAATTTCTCTCTGCTCCTGTCATCACTTTGGAGGCATAATAGACTGGTCTAAACCAACCTTTCTATTTCTCCTGCATGAGCACTGCTCCTACAGCTATATCAGAAGCATCTCCAAAGACATGGAATGGTAGACTCCAATCAGGAGGTTGCATAATAGGAGCCACGTGTAACATCTTTTTGAGTAATCTGAATGCTTTCTCCTGTTCTTTTGACCAAACAAACTGAACATCCTTCTTTGTTAGCTTAGTTAATGGAACACAGACATGAGACAAGTATTTCAGAAACCTACTATGCCACTTAATCTGTCCCACAAATCTGCTTAACTCCTTCATATTAGTTGGTGCTTTAGCCTTCTGAATTGCTGCCACCTTTTTAGGATCCACCTGCATTCCTTCTTCTGAAATGATATGGCCCAGTAAAATACCCCTTTTAACTACAAATGCACATTTGGCAGGATTTAGGCTCAACCTGGCCATTCTACATCTTTCAAAGCACAATCTGAGATGTTTCAGATGATCTTCAGTCTTTCCAAAAACACTAAAGTCATCCAAAAATACCCTCATAAAAGTTGTCAAATATGGAGCAAAGACCTCCTGAACCCATTTCTGAAATGTGGGAGGAGCATTCTTCAACCCAAAGACCATGACATTACTTGCATAAACACCCCATTCTGTCACAAATGCTATTTTCTCCCTATCTTCCATAGCCATAAGTATCTGATTGTAGCCACTAAAACCATCCAGAAAACTATACATTTGATGTCCTGCAACAGCATCCAGCAATGTGTCCTAAAATGGTAAAGGAAATGGATCTGTTACAGTTGCTGCATTGAGTTTCCTGTAATCAACACAGATCCTGAGTTTGCCATTCTTCTTAGGTACCACAACTATTGGTGACAACCAAGTAACTTTCTCCACAAGATAGATAAACCCCACTTTCAATAACTTGTCCAGTTCCTCCTTGACAGCTTTGGCATAATTAGGATTCATCCTGTACCTTTGGGAGATAACAGGAACATCATCCTTTTTCAAATTAATCCTGTGCATACAAAATCTTGGATCTACACCCTTCATATCAGTATAAGTCCAGGTAAAAATATCCTTGAACTCCTTGAGTAATTTTCCTAAATCTATTTTAAACTGTCCCTGTGCATGGACACTGACTTTTACCATCTTAGGCTCCTGTTCAGAACCTAGATTTAGATCCTGTAGGTCATCTTCTTGTACCCTAGCTGTTTTGGCCATTTGTTCCTCAAAATCTTTCTCTGCCTGTAAGATCTGCTGAATATGCATCTTCTCTTCCTCCTCAGAGAGTTGTTTATTCAAAACTTCCTCCACTTCAGGGGCTTCCTGTTTAATTTGAACCTGTTTTTCAGAAACTGTAGATTTCCTCTGTTCCTTCAGGTTTTCCAAAATTCTGACAACATCAATGTCAAACACAGGTACAATTGATTCATTCACTTTGAGAAAAGCATCCTCTTCATCATCCTCTACTTCTCCAACCATGTTTATACCCTGTGTATACAAAGCTCTAGTGTCTTTTGCCAAACCAACACTAGGTACCATATTCAGATGAATTTTCTTCTTTCCCTTCTTGATTGTTACCCTTGCAGCACCCCAATCCTGTTTCACTTTAGCCTGCTTGAACCAAGGCCTTCCCAACAGAATTGGATAGGGACTATCCCCTTCATCCATCTTGAGCACTACAAAATTTATAGGAAAGGTCAAACCTGAAATTGTGATTTGCTGATTCCTGAGTATTCCAAGAGGTTGGATCCTTCTCTGATCAGCCATCTTCAATTGAAATGGAGCTTCTTCCAATTCAGGGAGATTAAGCTTTGTATACAGGAACTCAGGTAAAATATTCACACCTGACCCTCCATCCAAAAGTGCTCCCTGTATTTCCTGATTCTGATAAGTCACAGTGATTTTAGGAACTTTATAGTCCACATCCTCAGCTTCAACTTGACATACATCAGGCTCATCAGCCTGGACATCCTCCTCAGCAAGGCTTTTAAGCACTTGTCTTTTAAATTCAGGCACTAGACTCAATATCTGATCCATAGACTGTGGTATTCTTCAGGACTTCTGCTGTTATCTGAGCCTCCTTGGCTTCCTGTTGCAGAATCTCCTCCTGAATATCCATCTCCTTGCCTGTCTTCTGACCTTTCAAATCAATACTCTCCTTTTTCTACTTTTTCTGAATCAGATTCAGACATTCCTGTCTGACTTGTTTCTGTGTATCCCAAAAATGAGGGTTTTTCATCTCCTTATGAGAGACAACAGGGTGGGCAACATACTGTGCCCCTGATCTGGTGACTACCAAAACAGGTGCTGCCTTTTCAAGAACACCTTCCATCTGCATACAGTTAGAATAATCACAATGATTCTGAAATAAACCATGCCCAGTTTTCTGATTCTCTTGCCACCTATCTTCAGAACTTTGCTTTGACTCTTCCACAATCACAACATTGGCCTGTGGAGGTCTATTCTGCTGCACTTGTGCAGGCTGTCTCTGATTATTGTATCTGATAATGGGTATCCCCCTTTCTTCCCTATGCTTGCACCACAGAGGGCAATTTGGACCTTGCCTATGTCCTGTCTGATCACAGTAGGTACATGGATCTTCAGGTCCTTGCTGGTTGGGTGGCACCCAATTGTTCCTTCCTTGAAATCTTCTGGGGCCTTCCCCTCCTCTGTTCCTGTCTGGTTCCACAGCATTGGCAGCTGGTCCATTAGCTCTCTGTGCTGATGGTCTAGGATTTGACCTGTTATTAGGATTATACCAACAGTTTGCATCTGTATGTCCCTGTTTCTGACAAGTGTTGCAATAGGGTCTCTCCTTTTTAGTGGAAGTAGATATTCCCATACTCTTCAATGTTGCAGCAATCTGCTTGCTCAAATTTTGCACCTTGGCTTTGGACTTACCATTACCATTCTTATCCTTCCTTGTTTTGCTCCTGCCTTTATGATTGTGCTTCCTCTTCTTTTTCCTGCTTTTAGTTTTCGTGTCCTCAGTATCAGAACCCTCTGAATCTGAGTCAGAATCCTCATCTTCTGAATCTGTGTCTGAGTCAGTCTCTGAATCTGAATTTGACTCTGTATTTGAGTCTGAATCACTGTCCTGTTTCTTCTTCTTTCTGTATTTAACACTTCCCAATCTTTTCTCTGCTCTTCTGGCAGCTGTCACCAATTCATTGAAGCCTCCTGCTCCCCCAGGGATGTCTGTACTTGCTACTGCAGTTCTGAGAGCGTCTCTCAAACCATTACATAAATATTCCCCTAACATTTCATTAGTAGGTCTCTCTGCTGGTGCCAGCCTCCCATTCAAGTCCAGGAATTGCTGTGCATAATCCTCCACCAGGAGCCTCTTTTGTTTCATTGTTTTCAATTTTTTCAGGATATCAGTTGGAGTCTTCCACCTCCTGAATCTTGACAGAAAAGCTGTCTGCAAAGCTTATGTGTTAAGAAAATGTGTTGCACCATATTGTATGAACCAGTTCATGGCCTTACCCTCCAGTGTGGGAGCAAACTGCTTCTTCTTCACATCATCCCCATACAATACTCCTAGTCCACTTGCCTCCCATTTTGTGCTAAATTGAGCTACATGGGAATCAGGGTCTTCCTTCTTGGATTCACCCTTGAATGTGGCAAATTTAACTCTGAGATTTGCTGGGTTAAGAGGTTGTACCATTGTTCCTAATACTACTACTGCTACAGTCTGTTTTCTGACAATTGCTTTAGCCAATGGATGAAATGCTAACTTTCTCCTAGACTGTCTCTGAATCTGTGTTAGTGCCAATGCACCCACAAATCTATTCCTATCTCTCTCTTTTGCCCCTGGGGTAAATGGTCCCTCCTGAACCTCATGTTGGTGGAAAGCCTCTTCAGTCCCTGATATCTGACTTGGACTTGCCTGTTCTGTCTAGGCTTCTTGATCACTCAGATAACCCAAATCCAGGGTATCAACCTGACTTCCACTATTTGATCTTTGATGCTCCTTCTGTTTTTGCTTCTCTTCCTGTTCTAATTTGGCTTGTAACCTGGTATAATAAGGTCCAAACCCCTCACCTCTGTATCTTTCAGCAGACATACACTACACATCTTCAGGCTTATCTGTCTTCAGTTCCAAGGTAAACAATACTCACAGCAGTGGGGCAGACACACCCATAGACTTTAGACCAAGGCCCCTTGCACTTTCTAGGTGCATTCCTCAAGTCATATGAATGCTGAAATCTGCATAAGCACTGTTCTCCCCAAAACCTTTCCCAGGCTATTTCCAGAGACTCCGTAGGGAACAACTTAAAATGTTTGAATTTTGCTTTCCACACCACTCCTTTAACTTTTCTGACAAGGTCTCCAGGCAATTCAGGAAAATTAACTTTCAGAAATACCTGATTACACAATTCAATCTCCTCTTGCTCTGTTTTCTAGTACTTGAATTCTTGCAGCATGGCTTGGGCAAATTCTTCAAACTCCTCTTCCTCAATGGTCCAGTGCTTGAATTCCTCAAGCCATGTTCCCATTGCCACCTGTTTTCGGAAACTGAATTCCTATACTGGCGCGGTTCATTCTCTGTATCTCCGCCTATTGCCCAATGAAGATTCGCAGGATCGCCAAGTGTTAAGGGCTAATTTCCTCCCTTATTATGTCCAACGGAAACAGATAATTGATAATAGGTAATTGAAATCTGTTTCTGAATACCGACTATCTGACTTCACAAACATGACTTCTGTTCGCGGCAAACTACTTTATATTCAATGTACATCACAGTTGTGTTCATCATTTGATTCAGATACTTCATAACACAACACAAGGAACAGAATCAACACAGGTAAAGTCGGGTAAAAAACTGTATTGCTTCATAAGTCTGCATACAATAACAACGCTCTTACATTACATTAGTTCCTACTCTACACGAGTAGTCATATCCAAAAAGACACATGACTCTTCCCAAAAGAGTACATCCAACTAATGCCTTTTCATATCTAATACTTCCTAAGGCTCAAACTAAGTACTGAATAATAATAGATAACCCCTAAGGTTATGCCTCTAACAACCACCCACTCAAATTGCCAAACCACAGAAGCAAATAAAGACTGACAAGAGCTAGAAGAAGAAGGAGGAAAGAATGAGCAAAGAGGAGCGAGTCGAGGTGAAGAGGGCTCAAAGAGAGTCAAGGAGGGTGGAGGAGGAATGAAGGAAAAAGGAAGAGGAAGAACTCGAAAGAGTTAGAGAAGAGTCAAAAAGGGCAGAAGAAGAGAGGCAAAGAAAGGGGGAGGAGGAAGCCAATGAGCCAAGAATGAAAGAAATGGCTGAGTTGGCAAAGGCCACTCCCAGATCTATTGAAGAAACCCATGGGGGAGGAGAGATTGACCCTTTGAGTCCCCACCATGAGGCTAAAGCAAGTGGCAGTGTGGAAGCAACTCCAGTGGTTGTAGGCAAGGGCAAGTCCCTGTTGCACCCCCTACCTTCCTCCTTCGTGCCGGTGCCAACCAACACCACAATTGCCTCGCAACCCATGCCCTCTTTGGACACAGCCCAACTGATGAGCATGATGCAGATGTTTGTCAGTAAAGTGGCTGAGATTGTACCAAAAACCGGAGCGAAAAGGCCCGCTGCTACAGATGCTAAGTCTAGGAAAGATCCAAAATGGATAAAGCTAGAGGCATCAACCACTACAGCCCCTACTCCCATGCCACCTGGTGCGGACTACGATGCTTATGTGGCTAAGCTCCTAGCATAGTTGGACAAGGCAAAAGAAGAAAAGAAGGTGGCCCTGGTGGAGCTAGAGAAGGAAAAGGAAACTTTGGTAGCCTTAAGGCTAGAAGTTTCAAAACAAGGAGCCAACCGAAAAAGGGAGGTGAAAGTGCTACAAGATCAACTCGAAGCAAAAACGAAGGAAGCCTAGGACAATGAGAGCTGCCTAAGACAAAGGCTGGAAGATAAAGAGCAAAACCTGGTGGCAGAGCAGCGGAGCTTAAAGTTGCTAGTGTAGTAGTATGCTGACCTGGAACAGAGAAATACCAAACTAGAAAGGCACGGACAGTTAATAGCTCAAGAAGGCGAGCCAAGCGAGCAGCAAGAGGATACCATAGCTTTTCAGCTATGGTATGAACTTGAGAAAAAAGATAGACTGGAGAGAGAGATAGAGTTCCTAGCACAGGAAAGGCTGGCAATCCCTACAGCAGAAGCACAAAGGCTGCAACATGAGGCACATCGATTGCAAGGTGCATTGGAGATTGCCAAGGGAGACACAGAGGCCCTCATGGCCATGGACTTCACACAAAGAAGATTGCACCTTGTAGAGATCCAAAGCCACGAGCAGCTAGCGCAAAAAAAGTCAAAACTAATTGTTGAGGAAGAATAGAGATTCAACATTGCAAATCAAGCAAAAGAAATTGTTGAAGAATAGCTGGCTCGGAAATCTAGGGAGTGGAACCAACTTTGGGTCTTAACAAATAAACAACAGCAGCAGGTGGTAACCACCTTGGCAAGTGAGCTGGAAGAGGGAAGAAAGAAGATGGATGAGAGAGCCAACGAGTGGGAAAAGAACAATTTTGAAAGGGTTAGGCAATTAATAGAACGCTTGGCGGTGGCTGAGTGCGAGAGAGTGCTTGCCGAATCTAGGGAAAAAGCAGCCCATGTATGCGCCAATGCACAAAGGCAAGCCTTTCTTAGCACAATACTACATGTCACCCAAGCAGAGGGCAATGATTCAGTGGAGAACGTAAGAAGGAAGCTAGAACTGACTATCCGAGCATTAAGGTATGGCCTTCAAGAACGGAAGCTTTCAACAGGCACATGAATCACGAAAGAGCAACAATTTCACTACTTGTGCCGTGCCGGCCTCTCCACTGTTGAGCTTAAGGAACTTGGGTTTGAAGAACAGGAGCAACCAACACCACCACCACAAGTGGCCCCAGTAGTGGCCGTGCAGAATGTCGAAGAGGGTCCGAACTTGGAGCAAGATGCTGAAGAAGAACAACAAAGAATGCCCAATCCGCCTCTACCAGACCTCCCGCCTGAAGAGCCCGAAGATGCCCACATGCCCGAGTGCATTGTGGCATCTAGAAGAAGAAGGGAGGAACTGGCAGAGAAAGCCCAACGCAGAGTACGGTCACTGCCCAAACAATTCCCTGAAGAGCTGGTGCCACTACGAGGGATCCCAACCCTATCGATTTGCCTTAGGAATTGGTCATATGGCATGATCGAGAGTTCCAGATGAGACCATTTGATCTTTCATTTGCTTATCCACGCTCTCTGGATCGTGCGTTGCTCTAGACATTCTAGCCAAGATCAAAGACCTGGCCAATGATCTTGCAAACAGGTGGATAGAGGAAAGGAGCCTTATAATAACCAGGTGGAGGCAAGAGCTTGCAGATTACTGGCAAGACAAGGTAAACAGGGTTCCCAAAACTATCCAAGGCTACGAGGCACAGTCGAAGTGGCAGAGGAGGATTTGGGATGCCAATTTTGACTCATGGACCGCCTTCTATAGCTCACTTCTTGAAGAACGCAATGACCCCATCTACATGCCCTACCCCTGTAGGCATGGAGTTGACTATGATTGAAACATTCATGGGGATTTTGACTTTCCTAGGATATATAACGTGAATGCCCGGAGCCCCGAGGAATGCCTAGTCTTTAGAATAGAGGATCTCCTCCCATCTATCAACTGCTTCCTTGCAGATTTTTCTTCTTGCCCGGATCCAGCCTTCTTAACCACCTGTATATATCTTAGGCTTATCAAATTCCTATTAATGCAGAGACCTACAATCGAGGAAGCCCACCTCCCTCCACTCTTTTTTGACATATGCCTAGGGATAGATAGCAGGGCCATGACTAGATTAATGATGAGGGCAATCCTGCTTCCCTCCTTTTGCCTAGAAATATTAGAAGATATGAATGATACGCACTTCATGAGGTGTAATCATCCTTTCTTGTCATCCACACCTCTGAAGGCTCGGGCCGCTATTAAAGAATATCTACAAAGTTGCGCATTCCTATCCCAATGCTTGCAACCACCTCGTAATCCGGCTGAAGGTGATAGACATTAGCCAAAACTGCCTTTCTTGTATGCAATTCTAAAAAGAAGAAGAAGAGAGAGAGAGAGAAAAAAGCACAAGGGCTCACTTTGCTCACTACACCTAGGGTTCACTCCTAGCCCCTCCCCCACTTCACGCTTAGGGCACATCAAGGGCAGGACTCCCAGACCTGTCACCCTAAGTTTTGCACGGCACCTTCAACGACACATGAACTGGGTCCTCAAGTGTGGGACACTACCAAGGGCTTACCCAAGGTTAGACCCATCTTCTAGTTCCACTACACATGCAATTACACCACACCGTGAGACAGACACACCCCTTAGGGAGTGCATAACCTTCTCTTGTAGGCTATGATCGTGACTCAGTGAATGGCTACCCTGCTAAAGAAGATCACCCGTGACATCTGCCAGAATTTTTCTCTGCGTCGAATAGAACACCACTACAATAGGTTTAGGAAAAACTTCTACATCTTCCGATGGTTGGATGGACCAACATACTTAAGGTAGCTGACCATCTACCTGTTGATGGCTACCATGACTAAACCAAACCAAGTGGAGGGAAAACTCAGTGATGGACCCACCATTGGCATAATCTTAGAACCTCATATTCTCCAAATGATTAGAGATCCCCATGTTCAATAGCCGTCACAGAATGGGAACCACTCTATGACAAATACCGAGCATCTTCATAAAGTCTAAAGCACGCTGGAATCTCTCCCGGTCATCATTAATCAAACCCCACCACCTCTCATTCACAATAGCACCTTTTGATTGTGGTCATGTACCCACCAGTTCCACTTAGCAACAACCCCAACTACCCCACTGCTCCCCATCCTAGTGCCATGGGACTGGCACTCAGCGTAGGAGGGGGGTAATGTTTACTGCAGCACAGAGGAGCGAAAAATGGAGCAGAGGAGCAAAAAAATGGAAGAAGGAGATAACCGAAAGGGCATAGGAAAAAGGAAGGAAAAGGCGCCCCGGATGGAGGTTGGACCCTGAAAAATTTGAATGACGACCTCTCCAGAAGGCCTCACTGTCGCCTTGAGAAAAGAAAAGAGTAAAAGCGCACCATTAAATGTGAAAGCGCTTCCGAATCCTTGTGAAAGAGTGTTGAGCTCACTCCTGTGCAAATTGTATGCATTAGTTGAGAATGAGATAAGTTAGAATGGTGGGAAATAGGAAAAGAGGGCCTAGGCTGATGGCCGGCCATGTAAAAAGTGGGGATGACTGCCCAAAAAGTAGGGCATGTATATAAAGTTCAAAAGTGAATGAGAAGCTCATTCTTGTGTGTGGCCAAAGCTTCTTCTTCTTCTTCTCTTGTTTCTTGCCTTCTTGCTTGTGCTTGAGTGAGGGATTGAGGGAGTGTGAGGGAGTGAGTGTGTGAGAGTGAGGGATCGTGGAGAAGAAGCTCCTCATCTTCTCTCTTTATCTTCTCTTCTTCTCTTCTCTACTCTTTTCTCGCGTGGCTATGGAGGATGGAGCTTGACGGAGAGGGCTTGAGGTTGCTTGAGCTTGCCGCAAGGATCGTGGAGCTACCGGAGTGCAAGAGAGAGGAGGGAACTCGATCGAGCATCAAGGTAAGCTCACTACACCCGTAAGGTAGGCATTGCACGTCGGCTATGTGAGAGGTAGCCATGGCCACTCGACTTGAAACGTTTGATCAATAAGCAGTCCGTAGGTCTCAGGGTAGAGCTCCATAGCTCCCTCCAAATGGACATCAATCAAAGAGACAAAAAGGATATTTGAGACTACATTACCCATGTATGGAGTCTCTTTAAGAGAATCCTAGTCGCCGTAGAGCAACCTAGTGAGCAAGCGGTCTCTACCATATTCATAAGTGAAATTAAGAGTAAAGAGCTTTACAAGGCCTTGGTGGACAATTGGAACCTACAAATGGATGTGCTAGCTAGGGTCTTTGAAGAAGGTATACAAGTGGAGGACCTAGTCAAAGAGAGAAGCTCAAGAACCACAATTTGAGATAGCAACTTAAGCCACAAATTGGTGGATGTAGAGCTAGAGCTGGCCAAGCTCCAAGAGATGATAAGGAGACCTAACTAACCTCACATGCAATGTGTACACTACATATGGAACCACCTCTTGACTGAGTGCATGGATCCTAGATCTAGAACTTGTGCCAACTACTACGGTAGGTTTGGCCATGATACCATGCGTTGTTGTTTACTGAGAAGATTACCATATCCATAGCCTTACAACCATCTATACTACCTAGGAAATTGGTCACCACAATTCAGAAGGGGAGCTCCATTAGCTCTTCCAATGCCCAATGATGCCAAGCCAGCTCTCCCCAGAATGGACATCAACCCTACATGCATACCTAGACCACCTGGACCCTTCATGACCCATCCACTAAGTGACGCTCCAGTGCATTATGTTGAGGAGCCAAATGAGAAAGAGGCATATGTAATCCCTTATGTCTCCTACAAAGAAGAGGAAAATCCCATTCTAATGGATTTTAGACTAGTACCGGTGATGGCATTAGGTATGAGAAGGGATAGAGGCCTATGAGGTCAAAACCAAGAGCCAATTGCATGATGTTGGGGTTTGTGGCCACCTAGGACACATCTCATCTTGTTGCCATAAACGAGAGTGAGCTAATCAAGAAAAGGCTGACTTGAGATGCCCTAAGTGTGGAATCACTCATTTGTATGCTGAGTGCCCTAGGAGAAAACCATCCACTAGTTCAACTATGATGCTATTTGTACCTTTGGGGATATTTGGAGTCGAGACACTTGATGGTGAGGCCACTTCCATCTTGTTGAATGTCATGAATGACCAGGGCATAGACAAGGCATGCCCGTATCTCATGACTTGGACCTAGCATCCTTGATGCAATCTCCATAGGGAAGAGGAGTCATAGGAGGAGAAGGAAGAGAGCTTAGACAAAAGTCACACTCAAAACTGATAGTGTCACTACATATCAAAGGGTAAGCAAGCCACGGATGTAGAAAAAAACATTTGCTCCTAAGACACCAAAGAAGGGGAGTGCCAAGATTGGGGAATATCCCGATCCAAGGCACCAATTGGAATTGGTTGACAAGGTCAATGAGTGGGTGAGAGAGGCCCAAGAGCACCTAAAGGATGCGAAGCCCATCATGGAAGATGAGATTGATGAGTTCTCTAGTGTGAGCATGCTTATCTCACCTACTCACATAGAATCTAGAGAAGCATCTGCACCCTGTGTAGCACCACAAAGACAAATCCTAGGCGTCTCAAGCCAGAAGACTACCCAAGAGTAGTGGCAAAAGAGTGTAGAGCATAATGAAAGGAAAACAACTAGTAGTCTACTAACAATGTTGATATCGGCCCTTGTGACTTTGCCAATGGAGGATCTGCTTAGGAAAAGTTCCTTGATAGATGATTTTTTATGCGATTTTTGATGCCGAGAAGTGCTTAAAAATAGCAAAAAATTACGAATATCAAGTGAAAAATAGACTTCGTCGAAGGCGATGGCAATCGATATGATTTTAAGTGGCAAGTCCCTAAAGCGCTAGAGCTTATTTTCATGGAAATCAAACGATGGCCGATGGCCAAGCTTGAGTTTCCCTAGATGTAAAATGGCGTCAGGAATCCAACGCAAGTCTCGGATCTCCATTCCGAGGTCATTTGATCCCCCATTTAATCCCTACAAGGTTTGAGGTTATGAAGCACCTATTGGATCTAGAAGCCGGGAAGAGCATGACGGGGCCCAGATTTGTAGATTTCAACATCACAGTATGTCAAGAGATGTGATACCTGTCAACAACATGACAACAGAGAGAATAGGAAACACCCACTTTTACACCTATCATGGCTATCCTTCCATTTGAGAAGTGGGGCATTGACTTTGTGGGTCCTATCACCCCGTCGTCTACTACTCACAAGAGGTACATTATAGTAGCAACTGATTACTTTACAAAATGGTCAGAAGCATGGGTGATAAGGCAGGACAATGCAAAAGAGACTGCCAGTTTCCTACTTGAGCAAATTATCTGCGGTTTTGGTCTGCCAAAAGAAATAGTATCGGACCGTGGAACTCACTTTTTAAATAAAGTGATTAAAAGTCTGACTGAAGCTTGGAAAATCAAGCATAGCAAGACGATCCCCTATAATCTGCAAGCAAATGGACAAGTCAAAAGTACCAATAAGCAGCTTGTGGGTATCCTTTCCAAGATAGTCTCCGAAAAGAAGCAGGACTGGGATACAAAATTATATGTGGCGGTTTGGGGGTATAATACGACGTTTAAACGAGCCACTAGCCACACCCCATTCAAATTATTTTATGGGGAGGAGTGTGTCTTGCCCTTAGAAATTGAGTTGTTGACCATTAGATTCGCAATCAATCATTCTTTGGGTGATGGAGATGCCCTATTTGAGTGGTTTACAACTATAGCCCACTTGGACAAGCTCAAATTGCAGAGTTTGTTGCACCAGGAAGTAGCTAAACATTGGATGAAACAGTTGCATGATCTGAAAGCGAAGAAATATACTTTTAAAAAGGGGCATTTAGTTTTATATTACGATGCGCATAGGGAGCTATTTCTAGGAAAGTTGGAACCATGATGGGATGGCCCTTGCAAGATAGTTCGGATAGGTAAAAATAAGTCCACAGTTCTATTAGCTAATCTACAAGGAGTGGAGTTGGGGCTGATTTGAAACCTGCAGGGGAGCTTAAATTGGTTGATGGGGTGGTTAATTCCTTATTTGGGGCACCCATATTGCAAGCAAAGATATCATCAAGGGAGGCTTATTTGGTGGAGCAAGAGATATAAAGTGATTGCGCAAGAAGATTGTACCTTTGTGTGGGAGAACAAAGTTTTCTGCCATCATTGCTTACAAATCTTGACAAGCATCCCTGTTGAGTTTAATGAAGAAGGTGCGATGGAGCCGTCAGTTCATCCTCTAAATCTGTTGAACTTTGACTATCACAATTATGAAAAGGGGAGTTATTGATGGTGGCTGGTTGTGTAAACCCATTATGGATGCATACATTATACTTTGATGGAGCGTCTAGGGGCCCTAATAGGAAAATAAGTGTTGGAGTAGTTATCCAAGATCCCCGATGTAGAGTTACAATGAAATTAGCTGCTTATCTGGGGGTAGGATTTACTAACAACATGGTGGAGTATAAAGCCTTGATCATGGAATTGAATATTGCCCAGAAAGGTGGCATTAGGCGGTTGTTAATAAAAGGGGATTCCCAATTGATCTTAAATCAACTCAATGAGACATAACAGTCCGGAATCCTCTCCTTCGTATGCATCATCACACTGCTATAACCCTACTTGATGAATTTGAGAGCATATCTCTTCAGCTGATTCCACGTTATTGGAATCAGTTTGCGGATTCCTTAGCTAGTTTTGCTTATGAAGAGGACCTCTTTTTCAACTGTGGTCCTAGTTTGGATATTGCTATTGATAATGAGATAGGACCTAGTCGGTTGTGGGGGATGTTATCAGACCACGCGTTATATGGCAGGCGATGGTTGATATGGGTAATGCAAAGAGTAGTTGAGACCCATCTACCATTGTTATCCTGGACCCACAGGTTGATCCGACGACATGTTATGCGTACACCTCTTACTATATATGCAAGAGGTATGGATCATAATTTGATGCATTTAGTTTAGGGTTGCGAGCCCTATTTTTCCCCTTGGAATGGAACGTATTTGCATATATCTGCCTTCTTCGAAGGAGGGATCTCTATGAGCTGTTTTGTTTAATTTCGTTAGGCCAAGAGGGCCTTTTGCTTTAAGTGGTTAATGTTTGATATCTTTAGGCCAAGAGGGCCAATTAATAATCTATTTCTTTAGGCCAAAAGGGCCAGTTAGTTTGCAGTGAAATGTGCTATTTCTTTAGGCCAAGAGGGCTCTATCTCTATTTGGTGCAGTAACATTTAATGTTTTGTTATTTTAGTGATTGCGCCATACAGGTTGACGAAGTCACTGGAGGGAGCCTTTGCTGGAAGGAGCTTCTTGTGGCCATTCCAGGTGGTTTCGTCCCCTTTTCTAGTTTTTTCCCTTAAGCAATTAATGATATATGTGCGGGTGAGGGTTACTTCTTTTGTTTGTTGGGGACCGGCAATCAAGGCATGAGGTCCCAGGTTTCGGTTAGGTATGTCTAGGGGAGGTCTGAGTAGTAGTCCTTGCCTCCTGTAAGGCATTGTCAGGCATTGAAAGACTTGTTTTAGATGGGAGTTCTAGTGACCCTATTCTGTTGATATACTAGGCGGCCATTCTAGGAGTTCCTGCTAGTTGTGAGGTAGTTAGCGAAGCCTACTAAAATAAGGATGGAAAGAGACAAAACCCTAAAGATCTGATAGACAATATATGAATATATGGAGGTGTGTAAAAAGGGGTTTGACCCCTATGAAAATAGAAAGGTAAAGAAAGAAAAATCCTTGAGCAGTTGTTTATCACCTTGCGAAGGGCTGGTAGGTTCTTGGGGACGAGTCAGACTCGGGGCCGATGCCTTGCCCTTCCTTGGGGTGACATCTTGCCATAAAAAAAGGAAATAAAAGAAGGTTGGAGCAAAAATAAAAGTGAGCATTAGAAAAGGATTAAGTGTCACCTTGCGAGGGATTGGTAGGTTCTTGGGTACCGAGACAGGACCTGAGGTTGATGCTCTGTTCTCATTGGGTCACTACGCTCAGCTCCCTACTTTTTACACGCCCGAGTATGGAAAAATAAAAACCTAAATGAAGAAAAACTGTGCTAACAGAAATTATTTCTTGATCAGGCTATAGGAGTTCTCGCCTAGTAGAAGCTCCTAGTTGAGTTGTCCTTACTTAGGTAGGTAGTTCAGACCACCACTTAGGGCGCCCTCTTTGATAGTTCTTTTTTAGCTTGGTTGTGCTGGAGCAGTTGGTTAGCGACTGGCTTCAGAGCTTCTATCCGATTATGCCAGGCCTACTCCTCTTGGATTTCATGCCTTGGTTTTGTCAGGGGGTAGGGTATGAGCTGTGATGTGTTGTGTTGTGTATTTTTTGTATCGTCTTGATGCTTGTTTTTGTTATTTATGTGCAGATTTATTCGTGGGATTTGACGGGCTGAGTCGCCCTATCCCGTAGTCGCCAATGATAGATGATTTTTGATGTGGAGAAGTGCTTAAAAATAGCCAAAAATTACAAATATCAAGGGAAAAATAGACTTCTTCGAAGGCGGCACTGGCAATTAGTATGATTTTAAGCGGCAAGTCCCTAAAGCGCTAGTGCTTATTTTCATGGAAATCAAACGGTGGCGAATAGCCGAGCTGGAGTTTTCCTAGATGTAAAATGGCGTCAGGAATCTAACGCAAGTCTCGGATCTCCATTCTGAGGTCGTTTGATCCCTCATTTAATCCCCGCAAGGTTCGGGGTTGTGAAGCAACTACTAGATTTGGAAGCCGGGAAGAGCGTGACGGGGCCCAGCTTTGTAGATTTCAACGTCACGGAACCACCCGTCCAGATAGATCTTGAATCCGATGTCGTTTGCCCTCTTAAAATTGAAAAATCCATTTGCCGGAGGTGTAAAACCAAAATGCATGAACTAGATAACTTGATTAGAGTTAAAAAAGCTCTTAACAAAGAGCTTATGAGGCAAAAAACCCACGATGTGAAACGTTGGGGGGGGGCATTAGTTTTTTGCGCCCCATCTTTCCCCCCTCATCATGATTTTCTGATCAGGAGAATGAAGAGGGATGCTCCTGGGCCTGGAATGCTTCTATCCTTCGCCCTCCATTGCCACAAATGGATCGAGGAATGATGCACTGAGTGAAGAGATTAAAAACCAGTCTTTCTCTCTCCTCCCTCTCTCTCCTACATAGAGGCAATTTGTGTGCAAGAGATCAAGAAGAAGAGGGGCTGAAGAATGCTTGTCCAACTGTGATCGGATTGCTTCAAGATGAAGTGGAGGCTGATGAAAGAGGTTCAGCACTGAAGAATGGTTGTTGGTTGGTCTGTGGGTTGCTCAGAATAATTATTAAAAAATCTGCAACACACAAGACACGCGTATGTTTCAATTTTACAAAGAAATTTGATTGTTTTTGTTGTTTCATGGTCCAAATGTTGTTCATATGCGATGAATTTTTGTTTGAACTTTGTTTGCATCATGCTTGAGGGCTGTAACTACAGAAATACAAAACCCGTAATGATTTAGAGCCATTATTAATTCTTTAAATCCTGTAAAATATCATTTTTAATAGAAATTAGTGGTTTTTTTCGATTTTGAGTTGGAGAAAAGGGGTGAAAATGGGATAAAATAAGAGAAAATATTAAGTTTCAGTCAAAATGATAAGCCAATACAAGTAAATCAGAAAATACATATTTTTCATGAATAATAAATAGAGAACAATAGCAAAAAATAGAGGAAATTGGGATTTTCGCGCTAAAAAAATATGAAAAAATAAGATTTATGTGCATAAATGTTTGGCAAGGTTAAAGCATGAGGTTAAGCCTCAGTTTGGCCTTGTCCTTTGTGTTATAGTCCGTGTTTATCTCTTTTTACATACAAAAATGATACAAAACAACCATTTACACCTATGCACCGCAGCAGCACCTAAACGGTGAGGGGGGGGAGGAAGTTTGTATGATGATCTAATTGCTGGAAAGATACAAACTCTGATTTCCCTCTTTGTGCATAGCATTTAGGGATTGTTCCATAGTTAAATATAGGCGACTAGTAGCACGGAAGTTTCGGTGATAGTCCCTAAAGCAGCACATCACATAACGCTTAGTTAAAATTCATGAAAGGGCTGTTTTCCGCACCTCACATGGCTAGTTTTTTAATCATAAAATGGTTGTGCACAATTGTCATACACCTGCATCAAGCATGCCACGTGGTATCTCCTGGAATGCATTGCACTTGTTTGATAAACTTTGACCAACGCTGAGAGGACAGGAAACCTAAGCTGTAGGTTTAGACAGGTGCTTCTATTGGGAAAGTTTTGTGAGGCAAATCAAGATCTCCTGGAATGCTGAATTATAAAAGAGTGGATTTTTTGTGAATGTTATATGTGTTAGCGACGCATCTTGGGGCCAATCCCTGAGGTGTAGGAGAGTCGCAGTGGAGCCACGTCAATCTGCTAAGAGGTGCTTCCCTATGTGTGTATTACGAGGCATTATGCCTATATGTTATGGGATCTCCCTATGAGGAGAAGGGAAGGTGAATGTTGGAATACATATTGGATACAAATGCAAAATCATCATAAGCATTTAGTACAAATTGAGTTTTAGATGCTCCTGGCCCACGAGGCCATGTGGTGGGGTTGTTTGTCGTATGCATGACGTCTGGCTAGTGCCACAACTAGTGCCAACCCATTTTAGGTCCCATAATTCCTCATTATGGTTAAAGTAGTAGGTGGAGGGATATAACGAGCTAGGAGCATCCGATTTGCATGATTACGACATAGCCACATAGATACCGAGCCTAACAGTGAATTCACAGCCTAAGTCCTTGCATGCAAATGCTTTCTAGGAGGGCATAGAGATGAATGCAATCCTACCAAGGTAGCATGAGGAGATGTCACAAGAAAGGGGATCGTAGACAGTGGAGCACAAGTTAGTGTTCTTAGCCATGCATTCCTACAGGCATGGGGTAACCCGTCGGTGGAGACTGCAAGGTTTAACATCACACTAGCTAATGCCATGAAAGTTAGGCCATTCGTAGTGCTTAAGGACTGGACCTTGAAAATAGAGGGTATCTAGTTCTTAGTGAACTTCATAGTTATGAAGGGAGTATACTATGACATTTTGCTAGGCTGACCATGGATGCGAAATGCACGTGTAATCAAAGATTGGAGTAATGGCCTTATATTCCTAGGTAATAGGTCAAAGGCAGTAAAGAGTTGAGATGGACACCTGGAAGACCATGCTAGTCAACTTGGATGCCATCTCCTCTATCTTAAAGGGGGACTCATAGTCTAGGAATTTGTATGGGCCATTAACAAAGTATATTCCATGTCTTGAAGACAAGTAGGATTGGATGCATGTGCCAGCCACAATTAAGGAGGTTTCAAGGACATCAGGTAAGTCCCATAAAGCCACCATGTCTAAGCTACCGAAGGGTAAGACTCCACCTTTAGAGCTACTTTGCATGATGGCCAGAAGCCCTAGTAGACAATAAAATCCTACCCCTTTTCATATTCCTTCTAATAACAAACTCAAGCTCTAAGTGACTCTTGAGTACTTGATGAGGAAGCTAGTCGATAACCCAATCACCAATCTCAAGCCACTCCAGGACCTCATGGATGAGCTGAAATGGCAATGGACCAAGGTGCACAACCTAAACCTTATGTACAATTGGGTATTGATCACAGATAAAAAGAGGGTTGAGAATAGAGACCTAGACAGTAATGAATAGTCAAAATGCAGCAATTTAGATGACAAGTACAAGGACTACTACTCCTTGAATGAGGAAAGTGAAGAAGAGGCTGAAACGATAGAATACAACATAGACCGCCGAGTGATCGGACAAATAAGAGTAGAATCCAAGCCTCCACGGAAAGCCAACTCTGTTAGAATTTAAAGAAGAGTCTTCAAAACTAAATGTGACTGGTTGGATCACTTAAGCATGATTTACTATGGGAAAGTAGGGCTAGTCCAAACTAGTGCCATGCCTCTCTCTGTAGTAGGATAAAATTAGCCTTAGAGCTGTGACTAGGATAGGGGAGACTCCCTCCTCTAGTGAGGGTTGTGAGTTTAACTCAGAAGAGAATGAGAAGTAAGATCTGAGAGTGATCTAGAGATACCCCAACCACCTAAAACTAGATGCACCAAGGAGGACTTACCGATCCATCTAAGGTGCACACAATTGAAGGAGAAAAAGAGAGAACAACCAAAGGGGTCGGAGGCCAAACAACAAAGGAAGCCCTAGGACCTACCAAAGCACTTTACTAAATTCAAGAAGGAAGGTGGGGGGTAGTGATCTTGTTGGGAGAAAAGATGCATAGACAAGCAAGTGAACCAATAGAAGGGTCTGCCAAAGTCAAGGAAGTCAATTTAGTAGGGGAAGGGGCGAAGCCTTGACCCATGTTTATAGCTATGATGACCTGACCGAACAAGAGGAGGATGATCTCGTTTCTCTCTTGAAACGGTACATAGATGTGTTTGCTTGGTCCTTAGATGAACTCAAAGGAGTCGATCCAATGAATCTGAAGCATGCTCATGCCATCAAGGAAGAGATTGGTAAACTATTGAAGGCCGGATTCATATATGAGATTGAGCACATGGATTGGGTATCACCCATCATGATTGTCCTTGAAAATGACAAAAAAATGTGAGTGTGCGTAAAGTACAAAAAATCTCATGCTGCAACTAAGAGAGACAATTATCCATTGCTCAACACGGAGCACATGCTTGAGAGAGTAGCAGGAAAAGAAGCCTACACTTTTTTGAATGGCTTTTCGGGTTTTAAGCAAGTTCAGGTGAAGCTTGACAATAGACAGAAGATGGCATTTGCCACAGAATGGGGCATATTTGCTTACATAGTCATGCCATTTGGGCTAACTTATTCATCTACCACCTTTTAGTGTCTAATGTGTGTCATCTTCAAGAATATTCTTAGGTGAGAACTAGAAGTATTTTTTGACAACCTATGATTTCACTCTAGTTGGGCGAAACACCTAGATAAGATTCCGTAGTCTTTGAATGGTGTAGATTGTATAGTATCTCTTTAAACCCCTTAAAGTGCCAGTTCTGGTAGGGCATGTGGTATCCAAGAACAGCATTACCACTAACTTCTCTAAATTCAGGATTATTGTCAACTTTCCACCACCAACAAACTATAAGGGAGTTTTGTGCATCCTAGGACACATAGGGTACTATTGATGCTTCACCTTGAACTATGCATTGATTTTGGTGGACCACTTTACAAGTTACTAATTGTATTCAAGTGGACCAAGGAGGGCCAATGTGCTTATGAGGATTTGAAAAAAGGCTCTCACTACTGCAACAATTCTATGAGCCCTAGATTGGAGCATAACATTCCACGTGCACATTGATGCATCAAAGTTTGCAGTGGGAGTTGTTTTGTGCCAGCCTAGTAAATACAATCTTGACTATTCAGTGATTGTTGCTAGTAGAAAACTCATGGATATGGAGATGAACTACTCCACAATGGAGAGGGAAGGCCTAGCCATGGTATTTGCCGTACTAAAGAAGTTTTAGCATTATCTTTTGGCTACATCTTTCACCTTCTTTGTGGATCATCAAGCTTTGCTTTATCTTGAAAATAAACCTTGTGCTAAGGATGCATAGCTAGATGACTACTTCTACTTTTCAAGTTTAAATTCTCTATGATTGTATGTAAGGGCAAGTAGAATTATATGGTCCGATCACATATCCCACATATCCATAGAAGAAGTTGTTGAATAGGGGATTGTAGACAACCTACCCAATGCGCACTTGTTTAGCATATCCAATGAAAAATACTTGTTCAGGGCAGTCAGCTTAACACCATATTGGGCATATGATATAGTCTAGATCTTAGAGCACGGCATATTTGAGAGAGACTATCAAAAAGGCTAGGCTAAAGCACCTTATCCTTAAGATTTAGCCCTATTAGTTAATTGTTGGATAGCTCTATAGATTGGGACATGATGGCTTATTGTGAAGATGCATGTGTGAGCATGAAATGCATGATGTGCTTACTAAAGCCCATGTTGGAATTGCTAGAGGGAACTTCAATGGAGATACCATGGCCCACAAGGTGCTACAATCTCAATTGTGGTGGCCCACCCTATTTCGCAATGTTGCCAAATTCGTAAAGTATTGTGATGAGTGCCAAAGGACCAAAGTCCTTGTTTATAAATATAAGATGGATTTGACCCTGATCATAGCATAATAACCCTTTGAAAAATGGGAAATCAACTTCATCAGGCTAATCACTCCCATGGCACAATACTCCCAAGCCAAGTACATCATAGTAGCCACACTGACTATCTTACAAAATGGACTGAAGCTTGAGCCACCAGGAAGAATGACACTAGGACTATGGCTAAGTTCCTTTAGGAGCAGATGATCTCACGATTTAGCTACCCATCAAGCTAGTTAGTGACTAAGACACGCACTTCATTAATGAAGTGATTGCCCATTTTCTATCCACATTCCTAATCATCCAAATGAAATCATCACCTTACCGCCCTCAAGCCAATGGTCAGGTCGAATCCACAAACAAAATTCCAATGAATGTCCTAACTAAAGTGGTCTTTGCCTCATGTAGTGACTAGGATAACAAGCTCATGGCAACACTATGGACCTATAGGATTGCCTACAAGACAACATTGGGGCAAACACTCTTTAAGCTAACCTATGGGACCAAATCGATCCCACCCGTAGAGTTTTTCATTCCAAGCTTGAGAAGAGGAGTACAAGAGAGATGGGATGGAAAGGAGGTATGGACGGAATGCCTATTAGAGCTAGAATGCCTTTCTGAGACTCAGCTCTTAGTTATCCATGCATTAATCTATGAAAAAGCACGATGCAAGAGGTGGTTTGACAAGCATGTCAAATAGTGTGACTTTGAGCAAGGCGATCTCCTATTTTTGTACTCTGTGAAGGGCCATAAGTAGAAAATGAAGTTCAGAGGATTAGGGCCTCTCAAAGTCTGCAACATTAGTTGAACTGGAAATGTTGAGCTCGCTTCTTCAATGGTAGTTGTCTCAAGAAGTACTACCCTCCAACCCATTTGTTACACTAGCCACCAATGTTGCAAACTCTTGTCAATGAGAAAATGACCACTATCATAGAGATCGAGGACACATATGAGGAATTAGTAGAACCTGCTTACTTGCAAATAGCATTCACTACTAAAAAAATACACACCTTCAATGTGCTAATCAATGAGGCTTCAACATCCTTAGCCATGAACATTGGAATCTCATTGATCAACCCCAATTATAGCCCACAAATGCTAAGCTCAACCAATTTGGGAGGCAATCCTACCATTGTTGGGAAAGGAAAGTGCAAAGTAATGGTCTCTATCAAGACTGAAAGCCTCCCCATGATCTTCTATGTGTTACCTAACACTAAGGTCGTTGATATAGGGAATCATTGCTGGGTTGCGCATTCAAGAAGCAAGCCCATTGCAATGTTGACTATGACTTGCAACACATTCACCTTGTTGTTGGCAGTGTTTGCATAGTGATGGTTTTCGGCAAGGGCAGTGTGGCTCCATTTAAGCCTGTAGGGCCATTAGTAGGGGAACCTAGTGCAAAGTCTAAGGAGGGGGATCCTAACATTGATAATCAAGCTCCTAATCAGTATCACTGACATGACCGACAGAGAACAATGGGAGTTCACTACTCTCTATTATAGCTCCATGTCTTTCTCTCTCTCCCTCTCTCTCCCTCTAAATCTTGAACATGGTATCAGAGTCTAAAGCCTAAAGGCTTAGTGGCCATTTAACATCAAGACATCAGATCTGAAGAAAACGTCATCAAAGGAGACTATGCCTATAGCCTATTTTTTTTACAGAAGCTATATCTTGCTACAGAAATGGATTTTGGAGAAACACCTTGCAATTCTAGACCATTTTTGACGTGGTCTACAACTGTGCAAAAGAATTTTTTTTCAAATTCTTCACAAAATTTGAGATTTTTAGCACAGACATGTGTAGATTGGCTGTTTACTGCAGTAAACAACAGGTGGTTCCAAGGCACTGGTGGCTTTCATCCTAACAATGCATATTCCCTTATTCTCATGCATTTTAGCATGATACTAGAGTGTTAAATGCTTAGTTTTGGAGGTTATTTGCAGGCTAGAAATAGTGAACTAGTTGTCGTCCTGAATTTGGAAATTGTATATATACAGGGTTGAAGTATATATGACACTTATTTACTAAATGCTTGGTTCATACCACTTGAGTGGTAAATGATTTTTGGGATACTGTGAGTGCTAAAAGCCCAAAATTTGGACTAATTTGTTGCTGATTGTATCGAGTATTGACGGGTTATTGTGTACAGGATGGATACCTATCATCTTCACTTGACATACATGCAATATATTTTGATCGGTTGGACATGTATCAACTCTTGCATAGAGTGGAAACTGAATGAGACATTTTGGGGCTATTTTGATGTCTGAATACTCTTGTTTTAACAAAGAAAATACTATTGGTTATAGCAGTGGACTGGCTGTATTTGGTACTACTACTTGCATATAGTACAAACATTGATGCTTGTTTGGTCATATATTGAATCCCCAATGTACTGGGACATGTCTATGGTGGTTTAAGGATATTTTTGAGCTGAGAATACCTTGATTATTACAGAGTTTATGATGTTGGTCATAGCAGGCTACTTGCTTGTCATAAACTATGGAAAAGTCTAGTAAATGTCAGCATTAGTTCTATGCATCTATTGATGCTTGTATGGACATAATTTGTTGCTGGGATGTTTTACCACTACCATAGAATGTTTTGAACTGTTTTGAGCTTGGTTTATGATTAGTTCACTATGTTTTTTCATTGTGGGAATACAATTTACAACAAGTAGGTTGTTGTAGGATACTCTACGTGAAGAACTGTAGGAAATTGGTCCTGAACTATAGGAAACTGGTCATGAACTATAGAAAACTATTCCTAGACTGTAAGAAACTGTTCCTAGATTGCACGAAGATTGTTCTCAAATTGTAGGAAGATTGTTCCTGAACTACAAGAAGGCTCTTTTTGAACTATAGAAAGTCTGTTCCTCAACTACAAGAGAACTATTTCTGAATTGCAGAAAGTCTTTTCTTGAACTGCATGGAGTTAAGCACTTATAGATTGCATATAGTATTGAATATCTTTGTTACAAATATAGCAAATGCTCAATGCACTAACAATATCACTCAAACTGTGTGAGAGAAGCTTGATAACAAAAAATTTTCTCTATGGAAGTTTAGGGTGCAAAACTTTTTTATTGGCAGAGGTTATTGGGATTTATGTACAAGGGCTGAAGCTGAACCCGAATTGTCTGAATGGAATCTAACACAAGAACATTAGAGAGCTCATTGACAATGGTTAGAAAGATCTAGTAAAGTACTGCATTGGTTTTCTTTGTGCATTTCTGATGTGATGGCTATTCAAATTACCAATTGCTATTCCCCCAAGGATGCTTGGGATGCACTCATGAAGAATTATGGTAATGTCATGCATGTTAGGAAGATATAGCTGACGTGGAAATTCAACAACATGTCTAGGAATAGTAGGAGAATTCAAGCATACACGATGGAAATAAAGACCATAGCTAACCAGCTGACTACTATTGGATTGCATGTTTCAGAGGATGATATGATTGCAGTGACATTGAATGGGTTAGTCAAGGAGTATAAGGCATTTGATACGTTCATTTCTCTGAGAACAGAACCCCCTGATTGGGATGAGTTACTTGCATTGTTGCTACATGAAGAAGTAATGCTTGGCTTAAATATAGGTTCAAGCACACATCTCATGGCAGAGATACTGTCTTTTACTCTAGTCAGCGAGCTAGAGGTGGTAGAGCTCATGGAGCTTTTCAAGGTCGAGGAGACACTCCAAACACATATGGATAGCAGCAGCAAAATGCTTGGCATAGCTCAAATACGCAAGGACAATGAGGATCTGGAGCCTTTAGAGGCAAGGGGAGATCACCTAGAGGAAGAGGTGGCTCTTGACACAGTTGCATGAGAAGTCTAACAAGGATAAAGATTGTCATTATTGCAGAAGATATGGGCATATCGCAAAGGATTGCCATAAAAAGAAAGCTGATATGAAGGAAAAAGGTAGGCAACATGAACATTATGCATCTTTCAGTGCTACTTAGGATGACTAGGGCGATAGACTGTTTGCTATGCATCATGTATCAAAGAATACCCCTAAGAAAGGCAAAGAAGAGAAATGGTACATAGACTTAGGAGCATCCAATCATATGACTCCTCATGGTGAATGGTTTAATGAGCTAGTAGCAAGGTCTCATAGATTTGTATGTATTGGGGATGATACACAACATGATATTCAGCATACATGTGTGGTTCCTTTGCTCATGCTCGATGGCAGAAAGAAGAGCCTACAGGATTTACTACATGTACCTTCCATTACCAAGAATTTACAGTCAGTTGGACAGATGGTAGAATGGAATCTGCAAGTCAAATTCAATAGGGATGGTTGTTTTATTGAAGAATATGGCAATGGATGTAACTTGATTGCTAAAGGAAAGAGAGATGGCCAAAAGGTTTTTACTATGGGTGCATCTATCCTAGAATTGAAGGCAGCCATGTTTGCCCATGATAATGGAGTAGTTTGGGATGTAGAAATTTGGCCTCAATGCATCGATCATGTTAATGTATAGAAGCTGAAAAATATATAGTAGAAAGAGGTTGTACTTAGCTTGCCAAAGTTCAAGTACACTGATCTTGGACATGTTTGCTTTGCTTTGTCAATTTGGGAAATACGCGAGATTCTTGTTCATGAGACATGTCAAAAATAGTTCTCAACCTTTGCAATTGATACATTTGGATGTATGGGGTCCTGCTCATAATGCAACTTTTGGTGGTGCCAGGTATTATGTATCCTTCATTGATGATTTTAGCCAATAGACATGGTTGTACATTCTAAAGCACAAGGATGAGGTGCTAGATGTCTTTAAGGACTTTAAGTAGCATGCTAAAAATGAACTTGGTTGTTATATCTCATGTTTGAGATCTAATGGAGGTGGAGAATATGTATTTAGAGAGTTTGATAGATACCTTGCTAAATATGGCATAAAAAGGCAGCTCACATGCAGTTACACACCTCAGTAGAACGGTGTAGCAGAGAGGAAAATTTGGGTTCTTATGGAAGCTGCCATGGTAATGCTTAATGAAAAAAATTTGCCAAATGCTTATTGGGCTAAAGCAGTGTTTATTGTAGTTTATGTGTTGAATTGAACACCTATAGCTCGGATTCATGATTTGACTCTGTATGAGAAACTGTATGGGCACAAGCCTGACATTAGTCACCTAAAAGTATTTGGCTACATTGCCTACGTACTTGTGCCTAATGAAAAGAGAAAGAAGTTAGACCCAAAGGCTATCAAAAGTGTTTTTCTTGGCTATGCACAGGAGAGAAAGGCTTACAAATGCTATGATCCGTCCACTTGGGAAACCCTAATCAACAGGGATGTAGCTTTTGATGAGATGGCCTCATGGTATGGTAATCTGAATGTAGTGGTCTCTAGTGGACCAACCAACCCTACTCATGCTGAAAATTATCCTTCAGCTAGTACATCTATGAGTGAACTGATAGGTGATGGTTCATTTACTGTTAGTCCTTGGATAGGACGACTCTGCAGTCATACTACTGCATCCACTGACACCAATATTTCAATGAGGGGGATATTGGATAAAGGCAAAGAAAAGATGTTTGATGATGTAACTAGCCCACTTACATCTGGATATGAGTCACCCGGTAGCGATAGTATTGATAGTGAATTGGGTATACCATCAATTATGACTCCTAGTGCAAGGCAAATCAGGTATGCGCCACCTCATGAGAGGCAAGCCCAGAGTGCACCACAGTTGAGGAGGTCTAAAAGGGTCAGAAAACCAGTTGATAGACTGACATACAATGGGTATTTAGCCAGACATTACACATATATGACTAAAGTGTCAGGCTACAAAGAGCCTACAAAGTTTAGTGAGGCAATTACAGATGAGAATTGGTGTGCTAGCATGGATGAGGAATACACAGCATTGGTTGAAAATGAGACATGGAAATTGGTATGTTTGCATAAAGGGAAAATACCCATTGGTTGCAAATGGGTTTAGGTTTATAAAGTGAAATGCAAGTCAGATGGTTCATTGGAAAGTTATAAAGCATGGCTGGTTGCAAAGGGATATGCACAACAATATGGCCTAGATTATGAGGAGACTTTCATCCCGGTTGCCAAGATGGCAACTGTGAGAACAATTATTGCATTAGTAGCTTCTAAGGGCTGGAAATTATGACAGATGGATGTTAAAGATGCATTCTTGAATGGCGACTTGCTTGAAGAGGTGTATATGGAGCAGCCTAAGGGTTATGTACACCCTCATTATCCGACATATGTGTGTAAGTTGAAAAAGGCCTTGTATGGGCTGAATAGGCACCGAGAGCATGGAATGCTCGTATAAGCACCTATTTGTGCAACGGCTTGGTTTTTAGATAGGTCATGCATATCACAGCTTGTTTATAAAGAAGATAGATTATGGTTATGTTTTTCTAGTGGTTTATGTCAATGATTTGATCATTATTGGAGATGACGATCATGGGATTTCTGAAATTAAAGCAATGTTACGGGCCAAATTTAAAGTCAATGATCTTGGTGAGCTGAAGTACTTTCTCAGGATTGAGGTTGCGTCTACACCTCAAGGTATATGGCTATTACAAAAATAGTATGCTCATGATATGTTGTTGAAATATGGCATGATGGAGTGTAAAGCCATGAAAACACCATTAGATCAAAATGTCAAACTTGCAGTTGATGTTGGGACTGAGATCGAGAATTTCACTATGTACAGACAGATGGTGGGTAGCTTGATTTACCTTACTATTATCCATATTGACTTGAGTTATGCAATGGGGATAATTAGCCAATTTATGTAGAAACCTTGTAAGCCACACTAGTGTGTGTGATTGGATACTCTAGATATTTCCAAATCAGAAGAGCGGAAGAAGATTAGAAGAAAACAATGTTCATTACCCCATGGGGATGCTTCTGCTATAAAGTAATGCCTTTTGGTATGATGAATGCATACGCTATTTTTTCAAGGTGGGTTAGTTGGGTATTTGCCCCTTTGTTGAGAGTGGAAAAAGAATGAATTTTTGACTGATTTTTGTTGATTTTGAGTTCTGAATGATTGATTTTTGATGGATTTAGAGTGATGTATGGTTGATAATGGAAGTGTTTGAGAGTGCTTTGGATGATATTGATTATGTTTTGGAAGCTCACGATGATTCTCAGTAGAGATGTGAAGCTTTGTAATGTCCTGATAGGTTCTATTGAGGTTCTGATTAGTTCTATAAACCTTCTGTATAGCTTCTGTTTTGTTCTGATTTTCTTCTGTATGAAGCATGGATTGATGATTGATGAAGATTGAAATATTTTGAAAGACTATTGAATAGTTTTTGATAGTTTGGAATGGTTTTAGTATGAGTTATGAGGTTCTGATGACCTTCTGTAAACCTTCTGTCTCTGCTTTGTAACTGTCCTGTATCTGCTCTGGTACTGTACTGTACTGTTCTGTAGACCTTCTGTAAGTGTTCTGTAGAAAGTATGTGTGACTTTGGGAAATTTTTCTAACTTTTGGAAAGGATGAATCTAAGTTCAAAAGAGCTAAAACAAATGGAAGAAGCAGCTGTTGAAGACTGAAGAGAAGACTGAGTGACAGTGATAGTAATGAGCTATGAAGAGACACTGTAGTGGCTCTGGTACCTCTTCATATCAGACATACCTCTTGGGAGGTGCATCTATGAGCTAAGAAGGATTATTGAGAGTCATTAGGAGAGAATTGTAGTGAGAAGATGATGTACTATTGATAGAGAGAGAGAGAGAGTCAGAGATAGTCAATTCTATCAAAACAGTGTAACTGTATATGAGAGATTGAGAGAGAAAACTATGAAGACATTGAAGATTAATACTATGTGATTGATTTCCATTCAAAGATGGTATATTCTTTTTTGTTCTTTGTTCTATTGATGGATTCTATGAAGATGTTGAAGATTATGATTGATTCTATCAACTCCGTGGGAGATATCTACTATGATGCTATGTGAAGAATTGATGTTTTCTTTGTTTTGGTCATCAAAAGAATGAAATAAAAGCTTGTTGATGTTAAAAGAGAGATTTTCTTGCAGTAGAAACCCCTTGTCCTTAGTGTTCTTCTTGGGGCTCCATGTTTTTGGTGCGCAGCCGGGGAAACTTGCCATCAACAAGCATCAGAAGAGGTTGAAAATGAAGGAAATGGCATTGCCAAGAAGAGGAGAATTCAATGGATGTTTGCAAAGTTCCTTAAGAGTTGGAGATTCTCATTATCAAAGCCACTTTTCACAAGAAGTTCATCCCAGAATGGCAGAAACATATTACCATCATGATGCATGCTCTATGCGGTGGACCGTTTCCTCTCCTTGTTGAAGTAGTAGAAACTTGCATCTTGGTGGCAAACTGTTTGGGAACAAACTGAAGAGCAGAAACAGAGAGAATGACTATCCATGGATGATTTGGCATTTGTTGAGAAGTTTCCAGACATCATCAAGTGGGAGATTGTGAAGAAGCTTCAGGTGTCATGGTCTGTGGAGGTTCATGAAAACAAGAAGGAAAAGAGTTGGAATTTGTTCGTGGATGCTCAACAGCAAGATACGTGGGATGCTTGGTGCACTGACAATCTTTTGTTTGTCCAATTAGCAACCCATTGAAAGTTGGTAGACAGAGTGTTTTTCACAACATACACTATTGAAACCATCAGAAGCTGGCATTATTATAATGACACAACAACGATCCTAAGAAGAATGAGTTTTGAGACTTTCAGAATGGAATATCTCCCCTTCTGTAGTGGTTTGAAAGCCAAATTTAGAGATGTTGAAAAGAAGGAAGTAGAAGAGATGTTGGCCAGAGAATCCTCCAGAGACTGTAGCCCTCTCTGATACTGTCTTGTTGAGTACAGACCAACTGGTTGGAGCCAACCCCCTAATGAATGACGCAATCAAGAGGCAAGCATTAGAACAAGTCCAGAGAAGAGAGAAGGCAAAAATCAAAGCTGAGAACAAGCTCGCAGGAAAAGCCTCCTTTGACGACCTAGAATCACTCTTTACAGAAGTCCCCATGGCAACTCAAGGTCCCCTTCCTAGTCAAATTCATCCTAGAAATATTGATGACAGGCCAGCAAATGTAGTCCCATTGCCAGTTTCTAAGGGAGAGTACAATGAAGACCCTGATCTTCATGTAGCAGAATTTATGGTAGCATGTGTGGCTAACAATGCTAGAACCCCTGAGCATTGGCTAGCAATATTCCCCGCCACTTTCAAGGGCACAGCGTTTCAGTGGTATGAAAGAAAAGCAACAAGAACTTTTGGCACATGGGACATTGGCCTTCCTCACTAAATTCAGGCATGAAGGTTTTGAAGAGTGGATGCGAGAGGAGTTCATGAACCTAAGTCAGTCCTCTGGAGAAAGAGTAGAAGCTTATGTCTTGCAAATGGAATCCATCCTGAAGAGATGGACTAACCATCATTTGGAGGAAGGCATTCAAAAAGGAGTGTTTCTCAGAGGCCTACAACTAGAAGTTTGCAAGTTTGTGGAATTGAGAAGACCAATCAATCTGCAAGCTGCAATGGAAGGTGCAAGATTGTATGAGGAAGTTGAAGCAAGGCTATCAATGACTCCAAGAAGAGGAGTCTTACCTCCTCCTATGCCAGGAATGGTATACCCACCAAATACAGTCCCAGGGACAATTTCCTACCCCTATCCCCAGATGCAAATAGTGCTGTAGTATAATGCACCTAATCCATTGTGGCCACCACAGATGACAGTGCCTCAAATGATGGTTCAACCACAACAACAGTGGCCTCAAATAGTTCCTTCAATGGCGACTCAACAACAATGGAACCCTACCAATTGGAATCAACAATCCCAAGTCTCAACAGGAGCTCTGAATCAGAAACAGAACAGAGGACCTTCTGGATCGACCCAGCCAGTGTATGCAGTAATTACAGAAGCTTCCCAAAACTCTACTACAAGCACTTCAGGAGGTGAAAATATGAAGGACTGTTTATCCAATTCAGTTGCAAGCATCAAGAAAGAGCTTCTGGATGTGATTACAGAGCAGCTACAGATGCTGAAGGTGAATACTGCCAATATATCCACTCCTGTGGGAGCTAGAAGAGATGTGATGCGCTCTAATACATGGTGCGGAAAGTGTCATCAGGTAGGACATTTAGCCACTAAATGTACCCAAAAACCAACCATTCCTGGATCCTTCTGTTCCTACTATTTGCGGAAGAACCATACAGAGGATATTTGCTTTCTGAAAGAGATGCATGAACGAAGACAGAAGGATGAAAATGCAAGATTTAACTTGCTAGAGTCCAAAATGACGACCCATGATATTGGACCAAAGCATAGGGAATTTGGTCCTGATTTCAGTCCAAGGAGGTCTCCCTCTCAAAGTTACAGAGGATGACAGTCTGGCGGTGGTCAGAGATCAGAGGTGGAATGTTACAAGTGTGGAGAAAAGGGTCATATCTCCCCAAATTGTCCAAACCCTAGACGATCTATGGATTACAAGCCCTTATGCAGTCGATGCAAAGGTGAAGGCCACATTGTAAAGGACTGTCCAAGTCCAGCCCCTGTAAAGACCAATGCCACTGATAGCCAATAGAAGGCACAAGAGCCTGCCTCCAATTTGGTAGAGTTGGAAGTTGCTGCTGTCATGCGCACCAAGAAGAAGGAACCAGTTATTCAGAATGAAAATAATTCTCCTACCAAGATTGTGAAGTTCAACCTGCCAATAAAGGAACAGAGCAGTACAGGACAAAACAGTGCAGTACAAAGCACTGTAGTGCCACAGAGAGTTACAGAGACAGTCCTAGAAACAAGACCAGAGGCCCAGGAGATAGATGATACAGAAGCATCTCCAAAAACAGAGGAAGTGCTGATACTGCAATTACTAGAAGAAAAAAAAAGATGAAAATGGGTGTAGCCCCATTCCCCAGCCGGCTGGAGAAGCCTGTGGATCCTATCAAAGATTATGACTTGGTCAAAGACCTAGACACTTTTAAACCAAACCTAACATTCTGACAGTTGCTGATGCTGTCTCCCAGCTGTCGAAAGAAATTCAAAAGCATATTGATAAGAAGATGTGGACTAAGGATTGCTCCTTCAACAACGACCAAGACTAATAAGGCCCCGGACCCTGTAAAGGAAGTAGATGTGGCTGAATGCCTTCCTAGATCCTGGAACCCCAGAGATTAGTGTATGGATAGAAGGGTACTTTATTTCGGATGCATTGATTGATGGAAGCTCATCAGTAAACATAATGACAAATGTGACAATGAAGGACTTAGGGTTGCAAGGAATTCAACCTATACAGTGGCTTATCAGATTGGTAGACCAAAGCAGAATTAAACCATTGGGCATCCTCCCATATGTAAAAACAACCCTTGCAGGAAGAGACTATTGGCTGACATATTAAGTGGTCAAACCAAATTCTTATGGGACCTTACCCTCTGTTGTTGGGAAGACCTTGGCTTTTTGAAGCAAGAGCCAGGATGGACTGGTTCAAAGAAACCCTAACCCTAGGCAGAGGACCCAAAAAAATGGTGTTGAAGTTGTATGGATTGCAAAAAGGCAATGGATCCACATCCATTGAGGTCATAATTGACTCCTACAATGAGGTAACAGATGGTATATCAGGAGATGAAGAGGCTGTCAAACAGATCTTTTCTAAGAAAACAAAGGCACAGTCCTTAACAGTTTGCACTGCAAGTCAACTGCCAAGGGAAGCAAAATCCTTGTCAATGGGAGAATACCTCCTGCCTCAACTAGAATTAACTTCTGAAATCACCTCTGACAGTGAAATAGAAGCATGGATGTACTATTCTTCATATTACATGATAGTTTCGCAGAGATAGAGCAGAGGCAGAACAGATACATAGCAGTAACAGACACAGAGAGATACAGAGGCAGAAGCGGAGTCAGAAGCTGTGACAGCAGAAGCAGAAGCAAATGCAGAGGCAAAAGATTTGTTCTTCTCTTACAGAGCCTCTACAGAAGCAGAGACAGAGCCTCTAGAGGAAGAGGATGAAAGTGATGAGGAAGAAAATGAAGCAGGTTATGAAAGTGCAGATGAAGAATTTTCTCTGATAGCGGATGATCTTGTCGATGTCCCTATACAGACCTCAGAGGCTGAAGATCTCAGGGTGCTGGATGGAATGACCATGGTTCCATTTGGGTTGGCCAATGGACCACAAAGTATGCAGAATCTGTATAAGTAATGGATTAAAAGCATAAAAATTAAGTTCACCAATGGCTCCTATCACCTTGACCATTCAGTCCAGAGAAAAGATGATGATGATGCCCCTTGTCAATAGAAGCCAAAGCCCTTAGAGCCACGGCCCATAGAAGGTCCATGCTATGTGACATTCTTGGACACATCCTCTGAAGATGAATCCCTAAGTCCATAAGAAATTTCCAGCAACCTCAACAGGCAAATGAGTCATCTGTTCAAAAGGAGGACACTGGTTCTAGTGGAATATCAGATGAGGACACTACTCCTTGAAAGAGTTAGACCTCTATCGAAAAGCAATCCATGGGACATTTATCCGCGAGGTGGAAGTTGAAAGGAAAGTAACGTTCTTGGATACTGACGGTACTGAATGTCACCTGAAAGTGGGTCTCAATCTTCTAGAAGAAGAACTAGTGGTCCTACGAGACCTACACAAAGAGAACTTAGACGTGTTTGCTTGGTCGTATAAAGACCTAAAGGGGATTGATCCCACAGTATGTCAACATCACATTGACCTAGAGCCTGATGCCAAACCTATAAGGCAAAGACAAAGGTGTATGAATCCTAATTACTCTGCTCTGGTGAAGGTTGAATTATTGAAACTTCTTGAAGTCGAGTTCATTTATCCCGTGGCTAACAGTGAATGGGTTTCGCCCATTGTGGTAGTACCCAAGAAGAACGGAAAACTTCGAATGTGTGTAGACTTTCGAAAGCTCAATTCGAAGACGAAGAAGGATCATTTTTCTATCCCTTTTACCGACCAACTATTGGACACAGTGACAGGCTATGAGCTTTATTCCCTCTTGGATGGATTCGGTAGATATAACCAAGTCAAAATTGCAGAAGAGGACCAATCCAAAACAACCTTCACCACAGAATGGGGGACCTATGCCTATAGAGTGATGCCATTTGGGCTCTGTAATGCTCCTCCCACCTTTCAATGAGTAATGATGGCTGCCTTCTAGAATCATCTGCATGATTTCATTGAGGTGTATCTTGATGACTTTTGTGTCTATAGCTTAATCCGTGAGCACTGGGGACACTTAGAGCAATGTTTTGACAGATGCCGCGAGTATGGAATTTCTCTCAACCTCGACAAATGTGTATTTGGTGTCTCATCAGGAGTTCTTTTGGGCCATATTATCTCGGCATAAGGGATTGCAACAGACCCGGCGAAGATTGAAAAGATTGCCGCCTTGACAACACCAACAAACTTAAGCAATTGAGAGGATTTCTTGGCCATGTGGGCTATTACAGAAGATTTATTGCACATTTTGCAACCAAGGCAACCCCTTTGCACAAGATCCTAAGGAAAGATGCAGATTTCCTTTGGACTGATGACTGTGAAGAGACCTTTAATACCCTAAAATAGTGCCTTATCCAAGCACCTATCTTACAGCCTCCTGATTGGATGAAGGAGTTCCATGTGCAAACAAATGCATTGATTGAAGGGCTAGGTGCTATCCTGTGTCAAATGGGCCCCTCTAAATTAGATCAACCGATATATTATGCAAGCCGAAAGGTCACTGATAGGGAACATAACTAAACAGTGACAGAGCTTGAGTGCTTAGCAATGGTGTTTGCACTGGAGAAGTTTCGACACTATCTATTGTCAACGCATTTCAAGTTCTATGTGGATCATGAAGCCCTGTCCTTCTTGATGAACAAAGCAAATGTTAAAGGACGACTAATGAGATGGTTGCTCCTATTCCAGGAGTTTGATTTTGAATTGGTCACTAAGCCTGCCCATTCCCATGTCCTAGCCAATCATCTATCACGGATCCCTCAAATAGAAGAAGAGGAACATGATGACCCAGACCTTCTTGATGCTTCCTTGTTTCTAGTTGAAATAGTTACTCCCTGATATGTAGATATAGCTAACCTCTTGGCAACTCAACAATATCCTCCAAGCATCTTAAGCCGTGAGAAGAAAAAGCTTCTATTAGAATCAACCCCCTACACTTTGCTAGGCAGTGCACTGTACAAGAGAGGCAAGGATGAAGTGCTGTGAAGATGTGTTGCAGGGGATGAAATCGGCATAGTATTGAAAGCATGCCATGACGAACCATGTGGTGGACACTTCGCAGGGGAAGCGACAACCAGAAAGGCTCTATTAGCAGGATACTGGTGGCCGGCCCTCCATAAGGATGCATATGATTGTTGTAAGAGATGTGATGCTTGTCAGTGAATGGGGAAACCCACCAAAACAAATGACACGCAACTACAACCCATTCTTCCCCTAAAGCCGTTTGAGAGTGGGGGATTTATTTTGTGGGTCCCATTGATCCACCTACCAGCAGACGGAAGTAGAACAGATACATCTTAGTATGTATGGATTATGTCACAAAGTGGTGTGAAGCTAAAGCTCTCAAATGGGACGATGGTAGCAGCGTAGCCCTGTTCATGTATGAGAATATTATCACCCATTTTGGTAGTCCCCTCGAGTTGGTAAGTGACATGGGTACTCATTTCCTTAACAAAATCATAGAGGAGCTAACGGAACTGTATAAGATCTGCCATCGCAAATCCACTCCTTATTACCCCAGAGACAATGGCCAAGTTGAAGTCACTAATCATATCCTTTGCTCGATTCTGACAAGAATAATTGCCGCACATTGTCGCGACTGGGACGATCGACTTACAGAGGCCCTCTAGGTATACATAACCTCTTATAAGGTAGCTATAGGATAGACCCCTTTCCAACTAGTGTATGGTATAGAAGCCGTCTTCCTTGTTGAACTGGAATTGCCCTCTTTGTGAGTGGCAGTTCAAGAATGCTTGGGGGATGATGAGTCACTGCAACGCCATCTCCTACACTTGGAATGCTTGGATGAGATACGGCGGATGGCCCTACAGTGCATGGAAACCACTCAAGCGCGACGCAAGGCCTATCATGACAGTTTCATCAAGCACATGGAGTTCAAAGAAGGTGATCTTGTCCTAGCCTATGATTCAAGATTTGGCAATTTTTCTGGCAAGCTTCAACAATGGTGGATGGGCCCATACAAGGTACTTGCTATCAATCTGAATGGTTTTGTCCAGGTGCAGACCGTTGATGCCTCTAATGATCCCTTCCTGATCAATGGCTATCGCGTGAAGATGTAATTCCCTCCCTAGGGATCTTGACAATCACAGTCAACCTACACTTTCCCTTTTGGGCGTCGCACTATCCTTCTTGTTGTGCTTCTGATAGCCCTTATGATTCTTCTCATGAGGCGGTCTCGTTTTGCTAATCCCTCGCAGAAACATCTCAACCTGACCTTGTTCTCTTCTCGTCTGATCCAACAACGATGGTGAGGTTGGTCCTGACATATGGTATTTCTACCATTCTCTTTCTTAATGAAAAAAAAAGAAAAAGAAAAAGAAAAATAAAAAAAAACAAAACTATTATGGGAGAAAATGAAGAAATTCCCTATCATAACAGGCCTCGTTCCAAGAAAAGGTGGAAACACCCTTGGACGGGAAGCTGACTGTGGAAAAGGTGGCAACACCCCACAATTTAGGATAGCTGACCCATCACCAGCAAAACCTTTTGAGCAAGTTATTCGAAGCCACCTCCCTTGGCGTGCTGCCTCTGCAATGTCAGTCAGTCTGCCCTTCTTAACAGGAAACTTTTCTCACAAATCATTGAAGTATGAGTTTTGTTGGCTGCCTCCCTGGGTACGCCTCGTCTTCAAAATCCTGATGACAACAACAACTGACATGATCTTCATCACCAACCCCTTGAGTAATGCGAGCTTTCATCCTAACAGGATGGAGATGTGAGTATGGGCTGCCCTCTATATCTGTAAGAGAGTAAGACAGAGGGTGGGGTGAGTGATTAGTCTTTCCCTTCAAATTAAATGAGAGGTGAGATGTGTGAACGGAGTGTTGCACACACGGGATGGGCCTCTCAATACACAATGCATGATCTGTTCCTGTGCACTGCACCATAAGGCTCCCTGGCCTTTCTTCTTGCATTGTATGCCGGCATAGGGTGGGATGCATAGTTGCACCATCAAAAGCGCACATGGCATATAACCTTTGCACAAGTGACCATGAGGATTACATCAATGGGTTTCAGGAATGGGCTGCCCTTTGTATCTATCAGTAAGCGTGAGACAGACGGTGGGCTGAGTGTGACTGGTGTTTCTTCAATCAATTATCGAGAGGTGAGGATTGAGGGACGTTACGACCATTGGAGTCAGGTACGTTTCTGTTTCCCTATGCACCCATAGGATGGGTCTCTGCCATCAGCATAGGACACATCACTCTATTCTTTACACTGCACTACAAGGCTCCCTGGCCTTCCTCCTTGCACTTATGCCAGACGGGGTTGGCCGCACTGATGCACCATCAACTATGCACCTTGGCATACTCCTTCTACACCATCCCCTTGTTGATTCCTAAACCGGGTGTGAGATCTGGGTTCCATCATTATTTCCTCGAATGATGTTAGTAATGGGGTGAGTAACTGCTCTTTCATTCCCTTTGAGTGATCGTGAGTTGAGTGCAATTTCCCTCGTCATTGACGAATTTCCTGCGATTCCTTCAACCAGCTACCTCCTTGGGTGCTACCGCGTGGTCCCTACCACGAAGGACGTTGGACGTGTGCTGTGAAGACACCTTGGTACCTCCTGTAGCCGACAACGATACAAGACGCAACCTCGATCATCGACATTCCTCCTTGGCAATATGGGCCAAGTTTTTCTAACCCTACACCTTCTGTTTCTCAGTGATGGTTATGTCTTAAGTGTGGGGATGTTTGTAGTTGGTCTGATGTGTGGTATTTGGTCCTTGATGTTCAGTTTACCCTTCCTGCTAAGGTTTTAAGTGTGGGGGCGTGTCCCTGTGCGTCTATGTTGCATACCCCCATGCCTATACCTTGCTATGATCATGCATCTATGCCGTGACTTCATTTTACCCTGATGGGGTCCCTTCCCCACTCTTCCGTTCTATTTCAACCTGTCCTCGGAGCTGTTCTTTGACCGTTTGCCTTTATCCTTTGTTTTGTGATTTTTCTATGCGAATGCACCCTACGTTCACTGAGACTCACATCCAGCCTTACAACCATATTCCTCCCTTTGAACTATCCATGTTTTGTTTTTACCAACCCCTGTTCCGACAGATGGTTCTAAAGTTATTAAATTTTGAAGCAATTCCGGTAAATTGGACAATTTTCCATGTGAATGTATCTTTCTTACTTGAGAACACTGATTTGATGTGTCAGCCCTGTCCTATCCATTCCTCCTGACATTTTTCCTTCTTACTCTGTATCATTCCGATGCACGATTGGTCCGTTATTAATTTTTGCGGGTTTTTAGGTTCCTTTTCGTGTCTATTTTTTACATTTTTCCATGTGAACCTGCCCTATTTGCATCGAAATTCTAGTTTGATTTGACAACCGTGTCCTGCTAGCCTTTATCCCACTTTTTCCTTTTTTCTCCCCCCTCTTCTAGCTGCTAAATTTTTAGTTATTAATTTTTCTGAGTGTTTTCGGGTGTGTTTTTTGTGTTTTTTCCATATGAACACCTCCTAATTCCCTTCGAACTGAGTTTTGATGCGTCAACCCTGTGAATTCCTTTCTTTCAGACATTTTTTTTTTACTGTCCTCTATTCCGGTGCACTGATCTTTCTCATATTAATTTTCGAGTCCGTTTTTGGGGTTTTTCCCATGTGAAAGTGTCCTATTTTGATCGAAACTGTGTTTTTCCATGATAGGGTTGTAGGACACCTTATTTTGCACAATTTTCCTTCTTTCTGCAATTCGTTCTGATTCGCAGATTTTTCGATATTAATACACGTAAGTGTTTTTAGGCTTGTTTTTTTTGCGTTTTTCCCATGTGAATACCCTGATTTTGCCCCGGACCCGGTGTTGCATGTTTCCATCATTTTTTTCTCATCTCCCGGCACATTTTTCCTTTTTACGGTTTTTTGATCCGATGTATGGTTTGGGTTTTATTAAATTTTCTTCCTTTTTGCCATGTGGCCACGTTTCTCGTGTCACGCGTGAACGCACCTGTTTTTGGTTTTACGTGCCTCAAGACGACCCCGTGGCGTATGTGGTTCGTGCGTCGCCGTCCCTACCCAGTTTTATCCAGTCATTGCAAATTTTTTTTACCCCCGCCCCGCACATGCGCACGAGACGGGGGTGCGTTCTTTTTGCACACCCATACCCAATTTATTTTTATTTAAGAAAAAAAAACAAAACCAAACATACATAAAAAACAAAACATCCCACATTAAATTTTATTTTAAAACAAAAATACGAAATTAAAAAAAAACCACCATAACTACTTAAAATACTCATACAATCAATTAAAAACAAACAATAATAATAATACAATTAAAAATATAATAATAAAAAACAAACAACAAACACTTCATTTAAAAAAAACCATCTCCCCTGTAAGAGAGGGGGATTTAATAACGGGGAAATACTAGCTACACTAGCTGGTATATAAGGTGAGAGAGACTTAATTTTTCATTATCTGATAAATATACAAGTCTTCTTTCTCCTTCACCTTGCTTTCCAAGCTTCATAGGTACATAGGTACAGGGAGCAGTAGGGGAGTTCCCAAAGATTTCTGGACCACAAGGACTGGATGCAGGAGCATTAATGGCGGCTTGGACCAAGTTTGGAGGGAGGAAGACCGACTTTGGCAACTCGTGGGTCATTTTTGGCCCATTTTGAAGGTAAACTCTTAGTAACTGTGGTCACAGGAGTTAGAAGAAAGTCTAGTTGGGGTTACTTTTCAGGGAGGGTCTTCTCTCTCCTCATTCCTCAAGCTTCATGCAAGCTCCCATGGAGGAAACCAGGTCCAAAACTTGCTCTCCCCCTTCTTCCATGGAGCATCAGCCCTTCCCCTTCCATCTTTGAAGCTCAAGAGCCACAAATCAAGTAGGGCTGAGCTGTGGTGGTCATCTCCAACCCTCCAGGATCAGCCCTGTAAATTGCGGCGCAAAATGCGGGCTGCTTCCTGGCCTGCTTGATAGCACCCTAGCCCTCCTCTCCTTCCTGGCTCTCACTCCCAGCTCTTGGCAAGTCCCTTGGTCAAGATTGAAGGCTTCCTTCTCAACTTCTTGGACTCCTCTTCCCACTTCAAGAAACCCTGATCTTGTGCAGTCCATGGCAGCCATGGAAGCTTGGCATCAAGCTTAAAAATCTTGAAGATTTTGGTCTTTTCTTGGTCCCGGGAGTCCCTCTTCAAGCCTAGCTCAAGATTTCAGCCATCAAGAAGCATGGGAAGAAGATTAGAAGCAAGATTTGAAGACATGCACTTGTGGGCAGCCATGGCTATGGAAGTAGAGCTTCAATTTCAGCAAGAGCTCTTCATGGGAAGGTCCTGAGTCATCCTACCCCCAAGCTACAGCCACATTGGAGCTCATTCTCAAGATTTGAAGGCTTCTTGGAAGCAAGAAGGCACTATGGAGTGCTCATTTGGAAGGAATCACCCCCTTGATCAGTCTATGCAAGCAATACCCTTTCCCCATGGAAGAATCCTTCTTCCCCAAGCTTGACTTCATCCTTTCTTGACGGAACACAACCATTTTGGAGCTATGGAGCATGCGGGATCAAATTGGAGCTCTCATGAAGGACTGAAGTGGCATTAGTGGCTGCCTTCTTCTTCAAATGACTCAAGGTAATTGATTCTTGGCTCTCATTCTCTCCCACTAAGCCTGTTGTTGAATCCTATCCACTTGTTTGAGAGAATGTATGAGTCCAAGTAGGTAATAGGAGTCCCAGACATTGTATGCATGCTGAATATTAATCTCAGTCATTCCCATTTGATCTTATGGCATTGGAATGGATTTTACTCATGCTGAAGCTTCATTGAGATTAAATTTTTTCTTACCCATAACCCGTTTGGCTTCTTGTGAATTGGCTAAGCCAAGAATTGATTAATAAATCCATTGTATAAGGGTGAGTAGGCAGTGAGTCACTGCCGGTAAGCTCTCTATCCCTATTCCCCATTCCAATTCCATGCACTTCATGAAAAGCCCAAAATTTCGATTCCTAAAATGCATATCATGCTGGGTATTTAATTAATAAATGTCTGCCATGTATATTCCGGGTGAGGAAAAGCCCGATACCAGGCGAGGTGGCAAGACAAAAGAGGGGTGACCCCCCCCTTGCCATCAAAGACCTTGAAGGGGTGCACAACCCAGCCAGGGGGGAACCTTGCCCACCTCCCGGTGATCCGGAGCCCAAGACTCATTTGCAGGTGCAGGTACTTCTTGGGAAAATTGAGAAATGGACTTGGGATGATAGAATTTTGATGACTATGACATGACACACTCTTGTGTGCATGGGATGTACGGATGTACCTAAGCAAATGTACCCTTAGATATGCATGCAGCCATGTATGCAGTGATGTATGGGAATGCACTGCCATTATGCATGTATGAGAGCCTACCTTGTTGATACAATCATGGGAATGCTTATTCTCGTGCTCAGTAATGCTGAAGTGATGCCAAACTTGCTAAAGGGTGCTGAAGTGATGCATGATGCCAAGCAAACAATGAATCCCACAGTGCAATAGAACGAGAATCCAATTTCAGCCCTCTTGTGACTGTTTCAGAGTGATGGAGAAATTGCTTGCATTTGCAGAGGTGTTGCCACTCCCAAGAATTGAGGTGCTAACCTTGGAGAGTACCTTCAGGCCTTGCCAAGAACTCCGTTCAGTTTTGGATACCCACTTGGAGCATACAAAGTACCTACATGCACGTCTTGAAGAGGGCATCGCTGCCTCCATTTTGAACAAAAAAGTAAGTCAATCAGAGTTGTCTATCTCTAGTTATAGCCAAAACAGTGACAGGTGGTCTCACGGGATTGCCCCTAGACATGGCAGGTAACAGGGGGAAAAACAAAGCAAATGAAGATGTTCAGCAACAAATAAGCGATGTGCGCACCCCAAGGGATGACACTAACTTTGAGGTTGAAGAGGAAGACCTCTCCCAATCCATGGGAAGTCTTAGTGCACTCAATCATACCCTTAGCTCACATGAGACTAGACATGCGGAGAGGCATAGGGAAATAATGGAAGGTCAAGCTCAAATGGTGACAGAGATGCGCCAAATGGCCTCCACCATGGAAGCACTTGCAGCCAAGTTCTCAATGTGGATGGAGTCCCAAATGAAAGGCAAGGAAAAAGAGGATAGACCAAGCATGCAAGCTGAAAGAGTGACCATTCCATCCGTAAATGCAGCCTATGCAAGTACCCAAGGTATTTTGGGAAGAATGGGCATTCCTAACATCAGCTTTGAACAAGGAGAGCCCTCACAAAGGCATGAAGAGCCCACAAACAATGGGATAAGAAGTAATTCTTAGCCACCAACCGCGGCCATGCCACCTACGCGTGCTCAGCCATCTTTTGGAAGGAATCACTCAAACAATGGGTCATTTCTTGGCAGCCCAATGGATTAGCCCCATTTTGGGTATATGGGACAGCCCCCCAACCATGAAAGGGAGTTGAGAGACAATATCATTTTCTCAAAGTTCAATGGCCAGTCATCCTCCCCAGCTGAATTAGAAGAATGGCTCTTGAAGCTTGAAGACTACTTTGACATAATGCCAAGAAATGACGATCAAAAGATACACTTTGCCATGATACACTTAGAGGGCTTTACCCACACGTGGTGGCGGTACATAAAGAGGGAAACTTAGTAGCTTGTTGACACTTGGGATGCATTCAAAGCCCTTATGATTCAAGTCTTTGTATCTCCGGTTGAGAAGGAGAAGTTTGCAAGGCAATGGTATGCTTTAGAGAAACGTGGGATGATGGTGAGTGACTACACAAACCAATTCCTCAATCTCACAATGTATGTTGAGTCCATTAGTGACAATGCAAAGCTTGACAAATACATTTATGGTTTGGATCCCCAACTCTTGACTGATGTTTCGGCCCAAAGCCCATCAAATTTGTTCAAAGCTATTGAGTTGGTTGAGAGATACTCTCGTAAGTACCACCGAGATGCTTCAATTCAACATGGGCAGCAAAGAGGGGCGTCTCAGCCATTGTTTGGGCAGCAAAGAGGACCTATGCAATCACATTGTGGGCAACAAAGAAGTGCTGTAAGACCCGGGCAGTTTGGAGCAGGTTATGGTGGTGGAAATATGCCATTCAGCACCCCAAAGATCCCCACATACCCCACCTTTAATACCTCTAGGAAAAACAGTAATTTTAGGATTGCAAACCAAGGAAGAGCTAAAAATAGACAAGGGGACATCAAGGGGAAAAATGTCTCAGCTTTTGGTGGTCAATGCTCTATCCCAATGGACCTCTACAAAGAGAGGAAAGAAAAAGGACTTTGCTTTAAATGCGGGGAAAATTATACAACTGAGCATGCATCTAAATGTGCTTATAGGAATGCAAAAGCAAGGGTGCATAGCATGTTAGTCTTTGATGAATTGGATGAGGATCATGAGGATGATAGTGCCTTTGCAATCACGGTTGAAAATGATGAGGTTGAAGAGGAATGTGGGCAAGAAGAATTCTTTGACCCAGCTGACACCTTCCCATTTGACCCCGGCGATCATGTGGATGTGAATATGGGCGATAAGAATGATTCACATGCTATTGCCACTGTTTGTACTATCTCCCTGGATGCTTGGACAGGATCTAAGAGCCCCAACACTCTTCGTCTTCAAGGCAAGATTCACGGGAAAGATGTATTTGTCTTGGTAGATAGTGGTAGCACACACAGTTTTATAAATAGAGCAGTCATGGACATGCTAAAATGTTTTGTCTCTGATTTGCAGCAACCAATGAGGGTGCAAGTGGCTAATGGGAGTGAGGAAATTAGTACTCATGTATGCCTAGCTGTACCTATTAAGCTTGCTGAAAATTATGAGTAGAAAGTGGATTTGATTGCACTCAATATGGGGCTGATAGACATTATGTTGGGTTGCGATTGGCTGAAAACTTTGGGCACCATTTCCATGGATTTTTCATTGCTGTACATGCAGTTTTTCAGGGCTGGATAGCTTGTTCACCTGCAAGAAACAACAGTGAATTTCAACTTATTACAGCCAAGTAGCTCAAGAAAGAGTTCAAGAAACGCTCCCAGATATTTGTGCTGCAATAGAGAAATGGTGGTGCATCTTCTTCAGGAGGAACTTCAAAAGAAGATGTCTTCTACTCAAATGCTGGAAGAGGTAGAGGAGGCCAATCTGGAGGCCGTGGTAGAAATCAGAATATGCAGCAAACTCAAGAAAACCAATCCTATGGAGGAGGACGTGGTAACTCTAGAGGCAGGGGGAGCCAAAGAGGTCGTGGTGGATGGCAAAGAGGCCAAAATGCAAATAGCAATGTTGAATGCTACTACTGTGGTAAAATGGGTCATATGGCTAAAGACTGCTATAAAAAGCAGAATGACATCATGAATGGAAAATTGCAATAAGGAAATTAGGCATCTTCTAGTAGACAGGGTGATGACAGAAATGAGCATTTGTTTATGGTGCAGCACATGACCAATTCTGTAACAAGTGCAGAAGAAAGCAACGATGTGTGGTATGTTGACTCAGGTGCATCAAACCACATGACAGGTCATGTAGAATGGATGCAGGATGCAAGGAAAATGGAAAAACCAGGATTTGTGGAGACTGGTGATGATACTGTACATCCTATTGTGTAGATTGGAAAAATTCCTTTGTCTATGTAGGATGGGAAAAAGAAATACCTGTTGGATGTATTTCATGTCCCGAATATCACCAAGAACCTAGTTTCTGTTGGTCAAATGGTTGAGCAGGGCTTGCAGGTCAGATTTAATCCTCATGGATGCTTTGTTGAGAATATGAAAAATAAAGGTCACTTGATAGCAAAAGGAAAGAAGAAGGGCAGAATGTTTACGTGGGATGCAGACATGCTTGAATTGAGTGCAGCAATGTTTGCACATGGGACCGGTGTAGTTGCAGATATTGATATCTGGCATAAACACATTGGTCATGTTAATGTACAGCGACTTAAATCAATGCAAGCCCAAAATATTGTTGCAGGATTGCCTAAATTCAAGGTTGCAGAAATGCATAAGGTATGTGAAGCTTGTCAATTTGGAAAACAGGCAAGGAAACCATTTCCTAGACATGTTCAAGAGAGTAAGAAGCCATTAGAATTAATCCACTCTGATGTGTGGACTACTAAAGCTGCATCTCTTGGAGGCTGTCATTATTTTGTCACGTTTATTGATGACTATAGCAGAAAAGTTTGGGTGTATTTTATGAAAAAGAAAAGTGAAGTTTTTGGGCATTTCAAAACTCTTAAAGCTATAGTTGAAAAAGAAACATGCCTGCAAATAAAATGCCTAAGGTCAGATGGAGGGGGAGAGTACCTCTCAAATGAGTTTGCAAGGTTCTTGCAGGGGCATGGCATAAAGCAGCAATATTCATGTAGTCATACCCCACAACAAAATGGAATTGTAGAAAGAAAAAATAGGCATATTAGAGAGGTATCTCGTGCCATGCTCAATGAAAAAGACCTGCCAGATTTTTACTGGGCTGAGGCAGTTGCTACAGTAGTCTACATAATGAACAGGACTCCCACTGCAGCAATACATGGCATGACTCCAAAGGAGAGGTATATTGGTAGGAAACCAAATATTTCTCATTTGAAAATTTTTGGTTGCATTGCCTATGTTCATGTGCCAGATGAGTTGAGATCCAAGTTGGATCCAAAAGCTGAGAAGTGCATCTTTATTAGTTACTCTCTGTAGCAAAAAGGGTATAGATGCTATAACCCTTCTACTCGTAAGTTTACAATGAGCAGAGATGTTGTTTTTGATGAGATGAGTAGCTAGTATAAACCAGTAAATGTGATTGATAATGTAGATGCACAAAATAGTAATGTTGCACAGAATTCACAGCAGCAGTCACAAGATATTAGTGGATCTGGAGCGTCCTCTAGCAGTGGTTCACATTCTTCGCCATGGACAGGAAGATTGAGATCAAGATAATCTTCTCAAAGCAATGTAGATAGTGGTATGCAAGTATCACGAAAAGGAAAAGAGAAGGTAGATCAATCCATGTTTGATGTGAATGCAGGTCACTCCTATGTGGATGGTGAATCCAGTGGCTCAGAACAGAGCATTGATGATGAGTTGGTATTCCTTCTATTGTTACACCTAGAGTAAGGAAGACCAGGGATGTTTTGAGAGCACCTAGGAGTGAACCTACTTTGCGCAGGTTTATCAGAGCTAGGTATCCTGTGGATAGGCTGAAATATGATGGATTTACAGCCATTCACTATGCCTATATGGTCAAAGTGATACAGGAACCAGAACCCACTTCTTTTGAGCAAGCCATGGGAAAAGAAAAATGGAAAAAAGCCATGGATGAAAAAATGGATGCCTTGGAAGCAAATGCTACATGTGAATTGGTACCTTTGTCTAAAGATAAGAATGCAATTGGTTGTAAGTGGGTTTATAAGGTGAAGCACAATGCAGATGGTTTTGTGAGAACAGATACAAGGAAAGATTAGTAGTCAAGGGGTATGCACAAACATATGGCATTGATTATGAAGAAACATTCAGTCCGGTTGCAAGGATGGCAACCATAAGAGCAGTCATTGCTATGGCTGCATCAAAGGAATGGTCTTTACATCAGATGGATGTAAAGAATGCCTTCTTGCATGGTGATTTGCAAGAAGAGATATATATGGAGCAACCACCAGGTTATGTGCATGCTGTTCATCCTGAGTTTGTTTGTAGGTTGAAGAAAGCCTTGTATGGCTTGAAGCAAGCACCTAGAGCATGGTCTGAAAAGATAGGACAGTATCTTGTCACTATTGGCTTTCAGATTTCCAAGGCAGATTTCTCACTTTATGTGAGAAAAATAGAGAAAGGTATTATGCTACTTGTCATTTATGTTGATGATTTGATTATGACAGGTGATAGTGATGAAGATATCCTTCATGTAAAAATGCTATTGAAGCAGAAGTTTGAGATGAAGGATTTGGGAGAGCTGCGTTATTTCTTGGGCATTGAGGTGATTAGATCACCAAGTGGGATATGGCTCTTGCAGAGGCAGTATGGATTGGACATGCTGTCCAAACATGGGATGACAGGCTATAAGCCTATTTCAGTTCCTTTGGAGCAGAATGTGAAGCTGAGCGTAGATGCAGGTAAGCTTCCGGAAGACCCTACTATGTACAGACGCATAGTAGGAAGTTTGATTTATATGACTATTACCAGAACAGATTTGAGCTATGCTATTGGATTGGTAAGTTAGTTTATGCAGGCTCCAAGGAAACTGCATTTGGATGCGGCGAGACGCATACTCAAGTATGTGAAGTCCACATTGCAGTTATGGACTACTTTATGAGACTGGGGTTCAGATACAGTTGTATGGATACACTGATGCTGATTGGGCTGGTAGTATTTCTGATAGACGATCTACCAATGGATATGTGTTCTCTTTTGGGAGTGCTGTAGTCACTTGGAGCAGCAAGAAACAGCCTACAGTTGCCTTGTCGAGCACAGAGGCTGAGTATAGGGGCGCAGCAATGGCTGCATGTGAGGTAGCTTGGTTGCATAAGCTACTTTATGATATGCATCAACCTACAGATGGGCCAGTTGTCATTTATTGTGACAACATGAGTAGTATACACTTGGCAAATAACCCAGTCTATCATGCTAGAACAAAGCACATTGAGGTGCATTATCACTATGTGCGGGAGAAGGTTTTACTAGGTCTTATTGATCTAGTTTAAGTCAGCACAGAGGATCATGTAGCTGACATATTCACGAAGGCATTGGGCACAGAGAAGCTGCGCAAGTTCAGAGACCTGCTTGGTGTGCACGAATTGGGATTGAGCTTGAGGGGGAGTGTTGAGATATCGAGCTCCACTTGTGATATGCTAGGGTGACCATTGTGCATTTATGTCACCGACTTGTCAGTTGCAGATGCGGTTGGTTCACTGCCCATGAATAATAGCTAGATGACAGCTATCCTTATCTACTCTAGTTCGTGGCTCAGTTAGTATGCCACCTTAGTTAGTTGAGTTTGGTTTGAGACCCATATATAGGGTTCTTCTATTTCTATGTACATGAGTTCTTTTTGGCTTACACAATAAGAAGAGGAAAAGCATTTTCAGCCTCCACCTTTGTGTGTATTCCCCCATTGTGCAAGCAAGAAAGCTACAAGTGAGACTCCTTCCTTCTCTCCCACAATCTTGACACATGATGTACTACATGTACCTACAATAACCAAGAATCTTTTGTTAGTTGGATAGATGGCAGAATAGAATTTGCAGGTGAGATTTAATAGAGATAGATGCTTTGTTGAAGAATATGGTAGTGGCTGCAAATCGATTGCTAGAGGCTCAAGAGATGGCAGAATGTTTACTCTTGATGCGTCAATTCCAGAATTGAAAGCAGCCATGCTTGCACATGATGATGGTGCTATATGGGATATTGAGATATGGCATAAGCGGATTGGCCATGTGAATGTACAAAAGTTGAAATTTATGCAGTAGAAGGAGATTGTGCTTGGACTGCCTAAGTTCAAGTATCATGACTTTGGACATGTATGTGATGCATGTTAGTTTGGAAAGAAAGCACGGTTTCCATTTATGAGACATGTACGGAATAGCTCACAACCCTTGCAATTGGTAAATTTAGATGTATGGGGTCCATCTCATAATGCTTCATTTGGTGATACTCGTTACTATGTATCCGTCAATGATGATTTCAGTAGGTATACTTGGCTTTACATATTGAAACATAAGGATGATGTGTTTGATGCATTCAAGGACTTCAAGAAGCATGCTGAAAATGAGTTGAGTTGTAAAATTTCATGTCTTAGATAAGTTGGAGGTGGAGAATATGTCTCTAATTTCTTTGATAGATATCTTGCCAAACATGGGATCGAAAGATAGTTAACTTGCAGCTATACACCCTAGCAAAATGGTGTAGCAAAAAGAAATAATAGAGTACTAATGGAATCCGCAAGAGCAATGTTGAATGATAAGAGTTTGCCAAATGATTATTGGGCTGAAGCAATAGTGATTGCTATCTATGTGCTAAAGCCTGACAAATTACACTTGAAGGTATTCGGCAACATTGCCAATGTGCATGTTCCTGATGAAAAGAGGAAGAAATTGGATCCTAAAGCTATCAAGAGTGTGTTCCTTGGTTGTGCACAAAACCAGAAAGCTTACAAGTGTTATGTACCATCTACACATGAGACATTGATTAGCAGAGATGTTTTTTATGAAGTGGCATCGTGGTATAGTAATCCTGTTTTAATGGCTACTGATGGATCAGCCAACACTAGTAATGTTGAAAATACACCTAGAAGGAGTACATCTATGAGTGGCCCTATAGGTGATGGGTCACCTAAAGTAAGTTCTTGGTCAGAATGCTTGCAGAGTCGTACTCTTATGTCCACTGACACGGATATGTCAGTGAGGGGGAGATTGGATAAGGGAAAACAAAAGATGCTTGAGGCTGTGATAGGTCCACTTATAGCACGTTATGAGTCGTCCATTTGTGATAGCTTGGATAGTGAGTTGGGCATTCCGTTTGTTATGACGCCTGGAGCAAGGTAGAGTCGTTATGTATCACCTCATGAGAGGCAAGCTCAGAGTGAGCCACATTTATAGAGATCTGAGAGAGTAAGAAAACTAGTTGATATGTTTACATACACTGGTTATTCAGCCCGCCATTATGCATATATGGCTAGTGTGATAGGTTACAAAGAAACTACAAAGTCTGATGATGCAGTTATAGATAATAACTGGTATGTTGCCATGGATGAGGAGTATGCAACCCTAGCTGAAAATGAGACATGGGAATTGGTTGAGTTTCTTGAAGGCAAAGTCCCTATTGGCTGCAAATGGATGTACAAGGTTAAGTGCAAGTCAAATGGTTGGCTAGAATGCTATAAGGCTAGGCTGGTTGCAAAAGGATATGTGTAGCAATATGGCCTTGACTATGAGGAGACTTTCAGTTCGGTGGGTAAAATGGCAATAGTCAGAATTGTCATTGCTTTGGCAATATGCAAAGGCTTGAAATTATAGCAAATCGATATCAAGAATGCTTTCTTGAACGATGATTTGGTTGAGGAAGTATATATGGAGCAGTCTGAAGGCTATGTTCACCCGAACTTTCCTACACATGTATGTAAGCTGAAAAAGGCTTTATATGGACTGAAACATGCACCTAGAGCATGGAATGCTCGGATCAACAATTATTTACAGCAACATGGATTTAGATTGGGTGATGCATATCATAATTTGTTCATGAAGAAGATGTAAAATATTACACGGCGCAGTGAACAGAATTTGAGAAAGAGATAGAGAGTACACAACAGATAAGAGGGGAATCAGTAAATTCTTTAACTCCAGACAATTAATACAAAGATGGCTCTGTCCACCCGTGCGCTTCCACTGTGTGAAGCTTAGATGGCGATCTAGACAGAAGATAGGTGAAGAGCTTAAGGCTAGCTGGAACAACAACTCTGACTGGGTGAAAGATGAGTGAATGATGGCTGCGAAGGGGTTTAGCTTTTATAGCCCGCGAAGGTCGTTAGGTCGGCCTGCTGACCGACCTACCATATGAGCCTCCACTAGTCGGCGAGGGAATATTCCAGGGAATATTCCCTTTACCATCGGGCCGGGGGCGCTACCCCCGAACCCCCGCCAGGGGGGCCGCTGGCCCCCCTGGGACCCCCCAGCCAGGGGCCGCTTCCGCGGCCCCCAATCCCCACAATAGGGGTCCCTTTTAACTCCCTTACACTGCAACTCGATGCAATGCACCTCGAGTTGCTACCAGCTTAACCACTCCGTCTAACCCAAAGATTAGACCCACAATGGTCACCTTTTTGCCATCCGGTCACATAGACCTCATCTGATATACAAGTCAGGACTCCACCAATGTCCAGGCTCACACTTGGCTTCTCCTCATAATGGGGGCCTTACAACTTTGAGCACCATGGATCATTGGTAGCACCTAATGAGGGTGGGGCATTGATCATATCCAACACCCCCCCTCAATGTCCACCCATAGGTGAACTATCTCCTCGGCCCAATGCCGAGTCTCTGAAGATGAACTTGAAGCAGATCCTTCGTAAGTGCTTTGGTGAAGATATCTGCTCCATTCTCCTCTGTTGGACAGTAGACCAATTCCACTATCCCATCCTCCATCAAATCACGCACATAGTGATACTGGATCTCTATATGTTTGGTGCGTGCATGAAACACTGGATTTTTGGCAATGGCGATGCAACTCTGATTGTCACATCTCAGCACAGTTGGTTCTTCATCCTGCACTCCCATATGCCATAGAATCCTTCTCAACCATACGACCTCACATGCAGCAAAACAAACTGCCTTGTACTCTGCTTTGGTAGAAGACAATGCCACTGTTGGTTGCTTCTTACTAATCCAAGAGAAAATTCCTGAACCCAAAGAGAAACAATAACCAGAAACTGACTTCCTAGAATCAATGTCTCCTGCCGAATCTGAGTCACAGTTCCCCACAAGAGAAGTTCCGAAACTGTATGTGATACCATAATCAAGAGTTCTCTTCAAGTATCTGAGCACCCGCATCCCAGCCTTCCAATGACTCTCATGAGGTTTGTTTGAGAACCTGCTCAAAACACCAACAACAAAACTGATATCCGGTCTGGTGTTACACAAGTAGATCAGACTGCCGACCAACCTCCTATACCTCCCAATGTCTGCTAGTGCTGATGTATCCTCGACGGATAACTTTGCATTCATTTCCATAGGTATAGCTATCTCCTTGCACTCAGTCATGCCAAATGCCTTCAAGATCTCCCATGCATACTTCTTCTGAGAGATGAAGATCTTTCCTGGCTCTTGCCAGACTTCAATCCCCAAACAATAGTGCAGCAAGCCCAAGTTTGTCATTTTAAACACTGAACTGAAAGCCTTTCGAGTTTGGTTGATCATATCTTCATAGTCACCTATAATAAGAAGGTCGTCCACATATAGGACAATCACTACAGACTTTTTACCATCCCTGTAAACATACAAGTTAGCATCTGAGGCACATCTTTTGAAGTTTAGGTTTAAAAAGAACCTATCTATCCGCTGGTACCATGCTCTGGGGGCTTGTTTCAGCCCATACAATGCATTCTTCAGTTTACACACTTTGTTCTCAGAATGGGGGGCCTCAAACCCTGGTGGCTCAGCCACGTACACCTCCTCCTTGAGGTCACCATTTAAGAATGCTGACTTAACACCCATTTGGTACACTGGCCACTTCTTGTGGGCAGCCACTGCAAGTACCGTGCGAATAGTGGTCATTCTGGCAGTTGGGGCAAATGTAATATTTTCGCGTACCCCGTATCGCAAATATTAACTTCCCGCACGCCGTGTAAACCCTGTGCAAGAGTATTCCCTACTTCGTGATTATTGGTAACCTAATCCACACCATGCACGCTCGAAAATGAGGTCTCCATGTCAAGAATTAAAGGCCGGGGTTGAAGACCATAAAACCGCGAGGAAACGACCGCTTGGGAAGGGCAATTGGATAAATTCAAGGCAAATTTTATTATTATTATCCCTTCCCCCAGCCGATGCATGGCTGGAGGAGAGGGAGTGTGGGGGGGAATGGCCAAGAGGGAGTGAAGTGGGACTGCATGAGGGGGAGTCCTCCACGTGTGTGGAGGCCCTCTTCCCCACCCCCCATACCTATATAAACACCCCCTAGCAAGGGGGTGTGCTAGAGGAGCTGTGGGAGGTCGCCGCCGTGTTGCAGTCGCCAGTCCGCCAACGCTGCCGCCAGCCGCCCGCCTGACTGCCCAGTCCGTCGCCGCCTGGATTTCGACTCCCCCCCCCCTGGGACGTGCTGACAGAAGCTTCTTAGAAGCTTCTCTTGGAAGCTTCTAAGGGGGCTTCTCTAAGCCCCCTTCCTATTGGAACCACCGCAAATCTATATTAGCCCCGGTTTTTTTTAAGGTCTTTTCCCATGGATTTTCCCACACAAGTCCATATTACCCCATGGGTTTCTTTTAAACCCTTTCCCTTTGCAACACCCACAAGCCCTTAGCCGGACTTTGAAGAGAAGAAGGGGTAGCCTACGAGCCTCCCCACCAATCACCCACAAGACTGGGCCTAGGATTTTTGGGAAGGAGAAGAAGAACTCTAAAGCCCCATTCTTGCAAGGCCCATTCGCAAGAGTTCCTTCCCATAACAAGCTTCAATTCCCACAAGCTTGCTCGAGAAAGCCCCAATTCCCACAAGCCTTTAATTAAGTTTCATTTTTTTTCACAGCTCTTCTGCAAAAAGCCCAAGTTCCAATCCCTAAGACCTTCCATAAGCCAAATCCCACAAGCCGGTATTTTCTTTTTTCAAGGATCCGTACTTCAAAAAGGGATCTTGTACGTATGAGGGAGAAGGGCAAGATCTGGAGGCTGCATTCCGAGGCAAGTCAATTCGTAGACCACAAAGGCAAATCAGAAGCCGAATCCACGCCTACGATGGGCCCAAAAAGATCACAAGGTGCGACTGCGGGAGGTTCATCTCCAAGTACACAAGTGGATATCTCCCCGAGTCCACAAGTCCAGGTTTTATCTATTTGGATTCCACACAGAAGTATTGAATTAATCACGATAACTTCATGGATTAGGAGGCACTCATGCATGTCAAATGCAACTAGTCAAGTTAAATGCAATTGGAAAATGAATTGGCTATTTGAACATTTATTAGAGATAGCCTAAGATATGGAAATTGATCATTGGTACGTTCAATGGAGTTAATGAAAAGAGCATAAGGTGTCTATGCATTTGCAGGACCTTATTAGTAAGTTTCCTTTTGTGCATTCAAAAGCGACGAGCCTAGGACGACTGTTACCTCATTACAAGGTTGAAATTATTGAGGTACACCTTTTTACTAGGCATGGAAAGATTAATGGCATGTCCCATTTTTTTTAAGATAAATCTTCCTTGTAATGATTCATGAGGGAAAGTTAACACCCAAAAGATGTTATTCGAAAAGGAATAGAAGGGCACGAAAATGATCTATGGACTTGCAAGTGGCATGATTATTTGATGTAAGTCCTAGTAGGACCTAGGAAAGTTAGTGTCCAGTTTATCAGGCATTTTTACTTCGCCAAGGAAGGATAGGGTTATTGTGAACCATGTGATGCGTAGAAGCAGTGAATCGCATGTTTACACGTATTGGTGTAGTTGTAACTATTGTTCTCCATTAAATCTAGTTTATTACCTTTGGGAAAGGTTCATCCTTGTCGTAAGACAAGTATATTGAGTTGTCTAAATTACCTAAACCACAAGGATTCTTATGGGCATGGTTGGGTCGATATGATAGGTATCCCAAGTGTTAACTAGGGTTTAGTGCAATAAGAATTCGACCTAGTTTTACACTGGTTGCCAAGACAAAACCCGCAAACCCAAAGATCTTACACACGTTCACGAAATGTCGAATCAATTGGATGTTCATGCATAAAATGATCTAAGGTTTTATCCTAAGGATCATTTGTTCTAATGATGAAACTCCGACGGAGTTGCAAATTTCTAGGACCATGGGCCAACATAATTAGGAATGGGTTGGAGGATACCCTAAACCCTGCTACTCGGCTAGAGGTAATTCTGTGGCCGGAGGACGCCATTCAATGGGTGGAATGATCCCGTGGAATGATGCAACACATGAGCAAAAATGTTGCAACATCGTATAGACTTGAGATTTGTCCACAAGAGAGTCTTGTCATTTCTTGAAATTATGTTGGCAAGTTATTGCGCTAAGATAACTTACAAGAGGATGAGTAATCATCCTGTTACTCACTTTTCTTGGGGGATAATTGCCAAGGAAAAGGAAAGTTAGGTATTTGCCTTGAAGCAAATGACCAGACAATAAACTAAAGCGACATGGTCGCTGGAATCTACCACAACAAAACCTAAAGTATTGGTAGGGTATGACCCTAACCCAAGAATGATAGGAATCTTGCCAAGTTGCAATTGATTCCGGAGCGAATGCGGGTTGCATTCGGAGAAAAGGAGTCACTCTTTAACAGTTTGCCAGCTAAACGACCACTGGAAATTGATTGTGCTTGTAACAGTTTAGAAAGCACTGTTTGCATTGTTTGCTCAATGAACTAAAGGATGAAAATATATCTAAAGCTTCAGGTTGAAGCCTGAAGGGAGAGGCAGCTTCAGTTACCCCCGACTGCCTGCCTGACCCTAACCAAGGGGGTTGTTAGCCGCGCCGGGAACGTGGACCGAACCCACCGCGAGAGGTCTCTCCGTTGAGTTCTACTTGGAGCAGGAGGACGCTTGGGTGCCAGGGGGGGCTCTGGCCGTAAATCCCTCGCCTTCCGAGCCCTGCACAAGAGACTAACGTGACTCGGGATTGGATCTCGGGGCCCGCATACTAGTCTACGGGCGGAAACTTGGATTAGTGATCCCTGGTGGATTACTGGATAGCCTTCGGGCGGATTATGAATACGCCTACGGGTGGGAACTCCTTGTATTGCAAAGATAAAAGGATAAAATGATAATAAAGAAGTTGTTTGGCATTGTTTTCTTTATGTCCTGTGATAAGATTACGTGAAGGAACCAGTGCTTAACAGGGTTAATCAAGGAAGCTGTTTGTTATATGTCAAACTAATGTGGTAGGTAATTACATAACTAAAACAAACCGAGGAAAGTGCGGAGGATGGACCATGGGTCCGTCCTACGGATGGGTGGTCCCGGTTAGCCGGGAACTTTTCTCAAAGTCTTCAACGAACAGAGGATGATCGTCATCACCGAAACAAGTAACGAGAACGATGACTTAGAATTAACTATTACCCGATTCACGCTGTTTTAGGGGAACGGAATGGGACTATGCCTTGTGGCAGAGAGGTCGAGCCTTGCATCCCTCTCGTTTCCCATTCTCCTTGAACCAAGTGCAGTGTGAATCCGCTTTGGATCTGGCGTTTCTGCGTAAAGTAGTTCGCTCGGGTCTGACGCTAGTTGTTGCTAGCTAATGACCAAACAGGAAAACCCAAATTCAGGTCGATCCTAAGTGGGAACGGCCAGGATACTTCCGCTACGTGGCAGACGCGGGAAGACCTAGATCGCAAGTCCCGTAACATTCCATGGGAGTGCCGGGCGGAGCTTTCTAGACATCCTTCCCGATGGACTGCTAAGAAGTGTCCAGGATGATTCTAGTGGACACGTTACAGTTGGTATCAGAGCAAACCAACAAAGGACTTGTTTTAGAAAATTTTAATAAGAAGAAGTAAAGCAAATGTTGTGTCCCAAACATTTCCTTACTTTGATTGCTGTCTTCCAGAATTATGAAGCATGGAACAGGTTCTTAGTGTTCCAAGTCATGTTTATGACCGCGATGCATTCCACGGATTATCGATAGAGGGTTGAGATGATGAACATCCTAGACCGCATTTACAATCCATCGCCTGTGTACGTGGAACAGAGATGGATGGGTGTTTCAGGGATCTATTACATAACTGCCTATCGACCTGCGTACCTTCAAATTAACTTGAAGAGAATCAGGTGGATGGAGGATTTGAAAATCGTGAAGCTATTCGTCTTTGTTGAGGCTCACGTAAACGCGACCCTACAGGTTGGAGGTCGAAGGGTTAACCAGAATAGGTATGTGTATGGAGAAGTGATTCAAAGAATCTCTGCCGACGGAATCAAGGTTTTGGGACATCATGAGAAGAAGGGATATCAAAGGAAAAGATACCCTAATCTTCCAATGAACTATCGATTCCTGAAAATCGATGACCCCAATCCGTACTACTACTCAGTTCCTGTAGCTAAATGCAATAATATCTTATTCTCCTCGAATTAATGTATTAACTTGTTCCATCGGCCCAAGAAATAATTGTGCCCCGAAAGGGCTATGCTGATATGAATGGAATAAAACTTTTTCCCGATTGTCTTGACTATGAATATTGATAAAGAAGTAAAGTGAATTGGTCACTTGGCTGAAGGAATACGTGGACGTAGTTTCTGAAGAGTTAACAGAACTCCCGCTTCAAAGAGAAGTAGATCATGAGATCGAGCTAGTAATAGGAGCTGCGTCAATTGCGAAGAGACCCTATAGAATGTCCATTCCGGAGACTATTGAGTTGAAGGAGCAACTCAAGCAACTGTTAAACCAAGGCTACATCCGGCCTAGCAATTCACCATGGGGAGCTCCAGTCCTATTCCAGAAAAAGAAAGATGGGACACTTCGACTATGTATTGATTACCGTGGGTTGAATTAATCAACAGTCAAGAACAAATATCATGTTCTTAGAATAGATGAGCTTCTTGATAATCTTCAAGGTGCAAAGATCTTCTCCAAAATTGATCTCAGGTCAGGCTACTATCAAATCAGGATCAAGGATGAGGATATTCCAAAAACGGCCTTCAATACAAGATATGGGCACTTTGAATTCTTGGTTATGTCATTCGGCCTTACAAATGCACCTGCCACCTTCAATAGATTAATGCAGGATATTTTTAGACCATATCTTGATGATTTCGTGCTTGTCTTCTTCGATGAAATTTTAGTCTATTCTAAACAGGAAGAATATCATGAACCCCAACTACGAATTGTGTTGGAGACAATGAGGTCTCATAAGCTGTATGCAAAAATGAAGAAGTGTGCATTCTTCAAACGTCAGATTGAATATCTAGGATTCATAGTATCATCAGAAGGAATATCAGTAGATCCGGCCAAAGTCAGAGATGTGCTTGAATGGCCAATACCAGTATCTGTCAAAGAGATACGTAGCTTTCTTGGCTTGACAGGATGGTATAGGATCTTTATCAAAAACTATGCTTTGATTGCAGCACCTCTTACCGACTTATTAAAGAAGCAGACTTCTATTACATGGTCAACTCCCGAGCAAAATAGCTTCGACCAATTGAAGCAATGTTTGGTATCAGCACCTATTCTGAAACTTCCTGATCTCAATAAGGAATTCGAGGTAGTAACCGATGCCAGCATTCTTGCCTTGGGGTGTGTTCTTATGCAGGAAGGTCATCTAGTAGCGTATTCTTCAAGGAAATTGAAGAGTCACGAAAAGAATTATGCCACTCATGATCTGGAGTTATTAGCTGTCATCCATGCTCTAAAGCTTTGGAGGCACTACCTGTTGGGTAACAAGTTCACTCTAGTAACCGATCATAAGAGCCTCAAATGGGTTTTTCCCAGAACGAGCTCAACATGAGGCAACGTCGATGGATTGAAGTATTGGAGGAATATGATTTTTAAGATCAAGTACCGACCTGGAAAGGAGAATGTAGTTGTTGATGCACTCAATCGCAAGGCATTCCTTAATTCACTAATCTTGAAAAATCTATCAATAGCTAGATCTCCAGCTACAGAGGTGTCCATGCCAAACGACCCAATACGTGAGCTAGCTAGAGAGGAAGCATGCCATGACTTAGCCTACCAAGCAATGATAAAAGAAATATCTACCAAGGATCAGAATTTGAAGCTACAGGCCAAGTATCATGAATTTTCTGTTGACAATGGACTTATTTATTACAGAACAAGGTTATGTATACCAGCAAGCCAGTCACTTAAGCAGAAGATATTGTGGGAAGCTCATGATTCCCCTTTCGCCGGACATCCTGGCTATGCAAAAACTCTTAATGCAGTTAGGAAGAGCTATCATTGGGAAAGGCTCAAAGGTGACGACCTCAAATATGTCACCGAATGTTTGTCTTGCCAACGTATCAAGGCTGAACATGTCATGATGCCAGGAAAATTACAACCACTTGACATTCCCCAGATGAAATGGGAATTCATCAGTATGGATTTTGTGGTGGGCTTACCTCAAGTCCAAGGAGGATACAACTCCATTATGGTTGTAGTTGACATGCTTACTAAGGTTGCACACCTGATTCCAGTAAAGACAAACTATAAAGCCTCCGATATCGCAAGAGTGTTTATCAAAGAAATATTCAAGCTACATGGGTTACCTAGAAGGATCATTAGCGATCGAGATTCTCTTTTCACTTCACACTTTTGGAGAGCTATCTTTGAAGCTATTGGAACCCAACTCTGTTTTAGCACTGCCTACCATCCCCAAACAGATGGACAAACAGAGCGAGTAAATCAAATCATTGAGGATATGCTTAGGGCTTACTGCTGTCGAGAGCCAAAGAGATGGATTCAATATTTGCCGTTAGTAGAATTTGCTTACAATGCTTCTTACCAGGAGAGCATTCAAATGACTCCTTTCCAGGCATTGTATGGTCATGATTGTCGAAGTCCTCTAAATTTTTCTGATCCTACCCTGAGAGTGGAAGCTTCAAGAAAAATGTTGGAGGACATGGATGACCAAATAAGGTCAATAAGACAAGACATACAAGCAGCCAAAGATAGACAAAAGGCATATGCGGATTTGAAGCGCCAAGAGAGGGTCTTCGGAGAAGGAGACATGGTTTTTATTCGTGTACGCCCCAAGAGGAGCTCTTTATCTCTAGGTAAATGCAAGAAGCTAAGTCCAAGGTATTGTGGACCATATAAAATCCTCAAATGCCTAGGACCCAATGCTTATAAATTGCAACTTCCTGATAACCTAAAAGTTCACAATGTATTCCATATTAGTCTCTTGAAAAAGTATGTACCCAACCCAAATCATGTACTTGATGACCAACAAATTGTAATGCCTAGTCAAGGAATCCTTGAACTAAGACCGGAAAAGATTTTAGATGTTAGGGAGAGACAGTTGAGATCTAGAACCTTGAGAGAATGCCTCGTCCAGTGGAAAGATTATCCCGAAGAGGATGCTACCTGGATGGATGAAAGCTCTCTCAATCTTCAATATCCCCAGTTTATCTCGAGATGAGGACATCTCGATTCTTCTAAGGGGGAGAGAATGTAATATTTCCGCGTACCCCGTACCGCAAATATTAACTTCCCGCACGCCGTGTAAACCCTGTGCAAGAGTATTCCCTACTTTGTGATTATTGGTAACCTAATCCACACCATGCACGCTCGAAAATGAGGTCTCCACGTCGAGAATTAAAGGCCGGGGTTGAAGACCGTAAAACCGTGAGGAAACGACCGCTTGGGAAGGGCAATTGGATAAATTCAAGGCAAATTTTATTATTATTATCCCTTCCCCCAGCCGATGCATGGCTGGAGGAGAGGGAGTGTGGGGGGGAATGGCCAAGAGGGAGTGAAGTGGGACTGCATGAGGGGGAGTCCTCCACGTGTGTGGAGGCCCTCTTCCCCACCCCCCATACCTATATAAACACCCCCTAGCAAAGGGGTGTGCTAGAGGAGCTATGGGAGAGGAGCTGTGGGAGAGGAGCTGTGGGAGAGGAGCTGAAGGAGAGAGGGCCGTGCAGAGAGAGGGAAAGCGTGGGAGGTGGAGGTCGCCGCCGTGCTGCAGTCGCCAGTCCGCCAACGCTGCCGCCAGCCGCACGCCTGACTGCCCAGTCCGTCGCCGCCTGGAATTCGACTCCCCCCCCCCCTGGGACGTGCTGACAAAAGCTTCTTAGAAGCTTCTCTTGGAAGCTTCTAAGGGGGCTTCTCTAAGCCCCCTTCCTATTGGAACCACCGCAAATCCATATTAGCCCCGGTTTTTTTTAAGGTCTTTTCCCATGGATTTTCCCACACAAGTCCATATTACCCCATGGGTTTCTTTTAAACCCTTTCCCTTTGCAACACCCACAAGCCCTTAGTCGGACTTTGAAGAGAAGAAGGGTAAGCCTACGAGCCTCCCCACCAATCACCCACAAGGCTGGGCCTAGGATTTTTGGGAAGGAGAAGAAGATTTCTAAAGCCCCATTCTTGCAAGGCCCATTCGCAAGAGTTCCTTCCCATAACAAGCTTCAATTCCCACAAGCTTGCTCGAGAAAGCCCCAATTCCCGCAAGCCTTTAATTAAGTTTCATTTTTTTTCACAGCTCTTCTGCAAAAAGCCCAAGTTCCAATCCCTAAGACCTTCCATAAGCCAAATCCCACAAGCCGGTATTTCCTTTTTTCAAGGATCCGTACTTCAAAAAGGGATCTTGTACGTATGAGGGAGAAGGGCAAGATCTGGAGGCTGCATTCCGAGGCAAGTCAATTCGTAGACCACAAAGGCAAATCAGAAGCCGAATCCACGCCTACGATGGGCCCAAAAAGATCACAAGGTGCGACTGCGGGAGGTTCATCTCCAAGTACACAAGTGGATATCTCCCCGAGTCCACAAGTCCAGGTTTTATCTATTTGGATTCCACACAGAAGTATTGAATTAATCACGATAACTTCATGGATTAGGAGGCACTCATGCATGTCAAATGCAACTAGTCAAGTTAAATGCAATTGGAAAATGAATTGGCTATTTGAACATTTATTAGAGATAGCCTAAGATATGGAAATTGATCATTGGTACGTTCAATGGAGTTAATGAAAAGAGCATAAGGTGTCTATGCATTTGCAGGACCTTATTAGTAAGTTTCCTTTTGTGCATTCAAAAGCGACGAGCCTAGGACGACTGTTACCTCATTACAAGGTTGAAATTATTGAGGTACACCTTTTTACTAGGCATGGAAAGATTAATGGCATGTCCCATTTTTTTTAAGATAAATCTTCCTTGTAATGATTCATGAGGGAAAGTTAACACCCAAAAGATGTTATTCGAAAAGGAATAGAAGGGCACGAAAATGATCTATGGACTTGCAAGTGGCATGATTATTTGATGTAAGTCCTAGTAGGACCTAGGAAAGTTAGTGTCCAGTTTATCAGGCATTTTTACTTCGCCAAGGAAGGATAGGGTTATTGTGAACCATGTGATGCGTAGAAGCAGTGAATCGCATGTTTACACGTATTGGTGTAGTTGTAACTATTGTTCTCCATTAAATCTAGTTTATTACCTTTGGGAAAGGTTCATCCTTGTCATAAGACAAGTATATTGAGTTGTCTAAATTACCTAAACCACAAGGATTCTTATGGGCATGGTTGGGTCGATATGATAGGTATCCCAAGTGTTAACTAGGGTTTAGTGCAATAAGAATTCGACCTAGTTTTACACTGGTTGCCAAGACAAAACCCGCAAACCCAAAGATCTTACACACGTTCACGAAATGTCGAATCAATTGGATGTTCATGCATAAAATGATCTAAGGTTTTATCCTAAGGATCATTCGTTCTAATGATGAAACTCCGACGGAGTTGCAAATTTCTAGGACCATGGGCCAACATAATTAGGAATGGGTTGGAGGATACCCTAAACCCTGCTACTCGGCTAGAGGTAATTCTGTGGCCGGAGGACGCCATTCAATGGGTGGAATGATCCCGTGGAATGATGCAACACATGAGCAAAAAGGTTGCAACATCGTATAGACTTGAGATTTGTCCACAAGAGAGTTTTGTCATCTCTCGAAATGAGGTTGGCAAGTTATTGAAAGAATTTAACTTACAAGAGGATGAGTAATCATCCTGTTACTCACTTTTCTTGGGGGATAATTGCCAAGGAGAAGGAAAGTTAGGTATTTGCCTTGAAGCAAATGACCAGACAATAAACTAAAGCGACATGGTTGCTGGAATCTACCACAACAAAACCTAAAGTATTGGTAGGGTATGACCCTAACCCAAGAATGATAGGAATCTTGCCAAGTTGCAATTGATTCTGGAGCGAATGCGGGTTGCATTCGGAGAAAAGGAGTCACTCCTTAACAGTTTGCCAGCTAAACGACCACTGGAAATTGATTGTGCTTGTAACAGTTTAGAAAGCACTGTTTGCATTGTTTGCTCAATGAACTAAAGGATGAAAATATATCTAAAGCTTCAGGTTGAAGCCTCAAGGGAGAGGCAGCTTCAGTTACCCCCGATTGCCTGCCTGACCCTAACCAAGGGGGTTGTTAGCCGCGCCGAGAACGTGGACCAAATTCGCCGCGAGAGGTCTCTCCGTTGAGTTCTACTTGGAGCAGGAGGACGCTTGGGTGCCAGGGGGGGCTCTGGCCGTAAATCCCTCGACTTCCGGGCCCTGCACAAGAGACTAACGTGACTCGGGATTGGATCTCGGGGCCCGCATACTAGTCTACGGGCGGAAACTTGGATTAGTGATCCCTGGTGGATTACTGGATAGCCTTCGGGCGGATTATGAATACGCCTACGGGCGGGAACTCCTTGTATTGCAAAGATAAAAGGATAAAATGATAATAAAGAAGTTGTTTGGCATTGTTTTCTTTATGTCCTGTGATAAGATTATGTGAAGAAACCAGTGCTTAACAGGGTTAATCAAGGAAGCTGTTTGTTATATGTCAAAGTAATGTGGTAGGTAATTACATAACTAAAACAAACCGAGGAAAGTGCGGAGCATGGACCATGGGTCCGTCCTACGGATGGGTGGTCCCGGTTAGCCGGGAACTTTTCTCAAAGTCTTCAACGAACAGAGGATGATCGTCATCACCGAAACAAGTAACGAGAACGATGACTTAGAATTAACTATTACCCGATTCACGCTGTTTTAGGGGAACGGAATGGGACTATGCCTTGTGGCAGAGAGGTCGAGCCTTGCATCCCTCTCGTTTCCCATTCTCCTTGAACCAAGTGCAGTGTGAATCCGCTTCGGATCTGGCGTTTCTGCGTAAAGTAGTTCGCTCGGGTCTGACGCTAGTTGTTGCTAGCTAATGACCAAACAGGAAAACCCAAATTCAGGTCGATCCTAAGTGGGAACGGCCAGGATACTTCCGCTACGTGGTAGACGCGGGAAGACCTAGATCGCAAGTCCCGTAACATTCCATGGGAGTGCCGGGCGGAGCTTTCTAGACATCCTTCCCGATGGACTGCTAAGACGTGTCCGGGATGATTCTAGTGGACACGTTACAGCAAATGACTCTTGAAAATCAAACCCTTCAACTTGTGAAAATCCTTGGGCAACCAGTCTAGCTTTGTACTTTTTTAAGGTACCATCAGCCTTGTACTTTACCTTCCAGATCCACTTGGTGCCAATAACCTTCCGCTTTGCTGGTCGATCCACTAGCTCCCAAGTGTCATTCTTCATTATGCTGTCATACTCTGCCTGCATAGCAGCCTTCCATGATGGATTTGCAAGTGCTTCTTCTAAGTTAGTTGACTCCTTTACTTCTCTCATAATCTCAACCATCAAGGCCATATTGACTATGTGAGCAGAAGCCCTCCTTTGCTCCTCTATTCTCTGAGACCTCCTTGGTCCGTCTGCCTTCTCCTCAATAGATGCAGGCATAGGATTATTGTGGTCATAGAGCTGCTTCACCCAGCGCGGCAATGGCTTTTCCGATGGGGTGATGTCAGGTTGGTGAACTTTTTCCTCATCATCTGAAGATGATGCTTCCTCCTCCTTAAGGATAGGGATAGCTCTCGGGATAGGTTCATAGTGGACTACTTCTTCGCTTGATGATAAAGTGGAAGAACTTGCCTTCTCCTCCTCCACTGTATGCGGCTCCTCCTTGAACACCACATCATGGCTCACGATGATCTTCTTTGCCTCTTGGTCATATAATTTGTAAGCCTTCTGCTCATCACTATAACCCAAGAAGATACATTTTCTGCTTTTTGGTTGTAACTTGTTTCTCTTCTCATCTGGAACATGTGCATAACATTCACATCCAAAAATTCTGAAATGTGAGACAGATGGTTTCTTACCAGTGTAAGCCTCATGAGGTGTTTTTCCCTTGAGAGCCTTTGTATAGCTCCGATTCAGAATGTAGACTGCAGTATTAACAGCTTCAGCCCAAAAATGGTTATGCAATCCCTTGCCCTTTAGCATGCATCTTGCCATCTCCACAATGGTGCGATTCCTGCATTCCACAATTGACGCTTGATCCCTTTGCTCTTGCAAAAGCCTTCAAAATCCTTTGAGTTGAACTCACCACCACCATCTGTTCTAAATTTCTTCACACTTTTCCCTGTTTCATTCTCAACAAGTATTAGCCATTCTTTAAACTTACCAAAAGCTTGAGCCTTATCACGAAGGAAGTACACCCACATCTTCCTACTGTAGTCGTCGACAATCAACATAAAATAAGAAGATCCCTCCAAGGCCTGTGTAGGCATCTTACCACACAAGTCAGCATGCACCAACTCTAGAGGAGCATGTGCTCTATTCTTGCTTTCTTGTGGAAATGCCTTTCTCTGTTGCTTGCCCATCATACAAGCTTCACATGGTTCCTTCAATTCAGTTATTGTAGGTAGGTGAGCAACCATACCTTGCTTTTTCATCTCCTTCAATACTGCAAATCCGATGTGTCCAAACCTTTCATGCCAAAGCTTACTTGTGCCCACTCCAGCGGTGGCTGTAAGAGCACTTAGCTCATACAGGTTGTTCCTTCTTTCTCCTTTGCCAACAATTGTGCCAGCACTATCAATAATTTCTGCACCTGTCTTCTTGAACCTCACTTCATGACCAAGATCAGTTATGGCAGCAACTGATAAGAGATTTCTCCTGATTTCGGGAACATACAACACATTTGAAAGCTTTTTGACTTCACCATTTGCAGCAACAAAAGAAATAGTACCTGTGCCCGCAGCAAGGCATTTAGCATCATTTCCAACCGTCACAGTGATGGATTCTTGTAGAGGCTGCATAGAACTGTATAGACCTTTCTTGTTGGTCATGTGACAGGAGGCCCCACTATCCAACACCCAAGAGTCAGTGGTAGATTCTTCTTGCGCCGAGGAGCACACTTCCTCAATGGTCGCCATGCATAATTCCAACTCTGCTTCAGCCGTATTGGCTGTCTCTTTTCCTTTACTTTTAAGGGTACCATTCTTTTCATCTGCCTTCTTGACACGACAATCTGCAATTGCATGTCCTTTCTTCTTACAGTAGAAGCACTCTCCTTGAAACTTCTTCTTGCCGCCCTTCTTCTTTTTGTCACCATCATTTTTGGTGGAGGAAACACCTTTGCCTTTTGCATTGGCAGAGAATGCAGCATCTCCATTGTTGCTTCCTTCTCGGGCTTTCAGCCTCAACTCCTCCTCCATTAATAATGCACAAAACTCCTCAAAAGTCAAAGCTTGAGGTCTCACCTGAGTATTAAGGGCAATTACTAGTCCATCAAACTTTTGTGGACAAATCCGAAGACACCTCCGAGCTAGCTCTTCGCTAGTCTTTTGTATCCCAGCGCCAGCCATCTGGTCGTGTAGATTCTTAATCCGAGTGATGAATGCTTCAACCGTCTCTCCTTTAGCAAACTTCTCCGCTGCTAGTTGATTCTCCAAGTTTTGAATCCTTGTTTGGTTTTGTGTTTCATACTGACTCCTTAGTACATTCCAAGCCTCTGACGCTTTGGTTGTATGCTGAATCAGAGTCAAAACACTGTCAGAACAGCTTGTAACTAAGGCACACAATGCATCTACATTCCTTCGTTTCCAAGCTCGTAGAAGATCTGCATTCAGAGGAATCATCACACTAGGATTTGATGGGTCGGGGGTAGGCTGTGGTTCTGCGTCAGTCCCCAGCACAGTCTCCAGAAGCTCATAAGAATCAAGGATAGTTGTAATTTTGAACTTCCACAAGGTGTAGTTTGTACCATCTAACTTGCCTTCGCTGAAGGTTGGTGGACGAATCCTCAGTGTTTGAATAGCCCGTACAGCAGCACCACCTCCTGCACCGCTTCTTGATGTGCTAGAACCGCTTCCCGGAGTCGACATCGTTTCTCTTTGCTGTTGAAGCCTTTGGCTCTTGCACGCTCTCCGATCTCTAGAGCCCCCTAGGCTCTGATACCATGTAAAATATTACACGACGCAGCGAACAGAATCTGAGAAAGAGATAGAGAGTACACAACAGATAAGAGGGGAATCAGTAAATTCTTTAACTCCAAACAATTGATACAAAGATGGCTCTGTCCACCCGTGCGCTTCCACTGTGTTAAGCTTAGATGGCGATCTAGACAGAAGATAGGTGAAGAGCTTAAGGCTAGCTGGAACAACAACTCTGACTAGGTGAAAGATGAGTGAATGATGGCTGCGAAGGGGTTTAGCTTTTATAGCCTGCGAAGGTCGTTAGGTCGGCCTACTGACCGACCTACCATATGAGCCTCCACTAGTCAGCCAGGGAATATTCCAGGGAATATTCCCTTTACCATCGGGCCGGGGGCGCTGGCCCCGAACCCCCGCCAGGGGGGCTGCTGGCCCCCTTGGGACCCCCTAGCCAAGGGCCACTTCCGCGGCCCCCGGAACCCACAATAGGGGCCCCTTTTAACTCCCTTACACCGCAACTCGATGCAATGCGCCTCGAGTTGCTACCAGCTTAACCACTCCATCTAACCCAAAGATTAGACCCAAAATGGTCACCTTTTTGCCATCCGGTCACATAGACCTCATCTGATATACAAGTCAGGACTCCACCAATGTCCAGGCTCACACTTGGCTTCTCCTCATAATGGGGGCCTTACAACTTTGAGCACCATGGGTCATTAGTAGCACCTAATGAGGGTGGGGCATTGATCATATCCAACAGAAGACAGTGTTAAGGGCTCAATCATCAACCCCTAATTTACTCCCATCTTACTTTTAACATAAATTTGTTCTAAACCTCTCCCCCATACTGAATACAGTAAATAACAATATTCCTCCCTCAATACATCCATTGCGACACTATTGCACCACTTAAAACAAAATAGATACTCATTTCTCAAAAATAGAAAACTGTGTAATCACTAAAATCTATTTTGATATTCATGGCCAGAAATCTTCCCTTACTACAGCAACACAGACTTTTCTCCCACTTACAGTTATCATCAGATACCTTCGTACATTGACACAAAAAACCCCTTACAAATGTTCTTTTGCAAAAGACAATCACCCTTTGATAACTAATTCATTACAAAGGCTTAAAAACATTAACTCTACTAATAACAAGACCCCTAGTGTGTACTTCCTACCAAGCATTAACACTGGCACACCCAGTGGCTACTAGTTTCCAAAAATAGTTGACTTGAACCCACAAAATACCTTGTTTGTCCAACAATGATGATTGTAGTTTTCCCAAAAAGTTTTAAGCATGAAAGCGTTTACCGGTTTATTCAGTACTTTGCCCTTGAGATCAACCAATTGAAAAGTCCCTTGGCCTAAATCTTTAAATACTCTATAGGGTCCATCAAACCTCAATTTAAGCTTGCCTGGGTGCTTCCCTAACTTGGAGTTGTACATCAAAACCAAATCCCCTTTTTTGAAGAATTTCCTTTTTAGATGCTGATTAAGCCATGCAGACCTCCTATTCTGAATAACAGTGGCTACATAGGCACTGTGAAATCTGTTCTAATCTAGAGCCATCAACTACTCCAGTCTCCTATCAGGTGAATCTTCCTATGTCAATCTGTTTTCAATAGCTACTTTCAAAGAAGGTACTATAAACTCCATAGGTACGACAGCCTATAAACCATAAACCAATCTAAATGGTGTAAGGCCTGTACTCACTTTAAATGCTGTCCTGAATGCCCATAACGCTGAATTCCACTTCAGATCCCAATCTTTCATGTTTTCTAAAACAGCATTTTCAAAATCTTCACCAGAATTTTATTACTACTTTCAGCCAACCCATTAGCATGTGGATGATAAACAGAAGACATCTTGTGGCTAATCATATGTGTTTCAGCAAGAACCTTTATCACTTTGTTTAAAAAATGAACTCCCTGATGTGACACACGTTCTATAGGACAACCAAATCTGGTCATGATGTTATTATACAGGAAAAAGGCTACACTCCTGGCTTTGTTGTCCTTCAGTGCAATTGCCTCCACCCACTTGGTACAATAATCTATAGCAACTAGAATATACCTGTTTCCTGAAAATTCAGTAGTTGGCTTAAATGGACCCATAAAATCCAATCCCCACTTCTCAAAAGATCCTAAAGGTAAAATAGGGTTTTGTTTCATTCTATCCTGATTTCTTGGATAGCCATCTCTCTGACATCTGTCACAAGATTTAGCAAACTGGTGAGAATCCCTGATTATAGTAGGCAACCACAATCCACTCTAAAAAATATTTTTGCTAGTGATGTCCCCTAAAAAATGTCCTCTAGCATTTCCTGTGTGAGCTTCCATCAAAACAGCTGCCTGTTGACTGTTAGGAACACATCTTCTTATAACTTGATCCACTCCTCTTTTGTATAAACAGCCTCCAATAATAGAAAAAGTTGCACTCTTCAATGCTAATTTCCTCCTGTGATCCTTAGTCATTCCCTTAGGAAAAACTCCTTCAGTCAGATACTTCAGCATCAGATTATACCAATTATCTGTTTCTGTTATCTGAATCTGAAATAAGTCTGCATTAGGTAAGTCATCTGAAATTCCATTAGGAATTTCTCCTGAATCCAATCTACTCAAATAATCAGCAATAATGTGTTCTCTGCCTAGGCCTGTGAATAATTGAATAATCAAATTCCTAGAGCAACAATATCCATCCGGCTAATCTCCCTGATGGTTGAGGTTTATTGACCAAATACACCAGAGCCTGACGATCAACATGAATAATAATAGGATTGCCCAACAAATAATGCCTGAATTTCTTTAAACCAACGATTACTCCCAGACATTCTCTTTTTGTAACAGAATAGTTTCTCTCAGCTCTTGTCATGACTTTGCTGGCATAATACACTAGCCTGAACCATCCCTTCTGTTTCTCCTGCATTAATACAGCCCCCTCAGCAATATTAGAAGCATCACCAAAGACATGAAAATGTAAATTCCAATCAGGAGGCTGCATAATGGGTGCCACTTGCAACATCTTCTTCAACAATCTGAATGCCTTCTCCTTTTCTTCTGTCCAAGTGTACTTCACATCTTTTTTGGTCAGCTTTGTTAATGGGACACAGATATGATACATATATTTTAGAAATTTTCTATGCCATTTAGTAGGTGCCTCAGCCTTTTAGATAGCCATTACTTTTTGGGATCCACCTGCATTCCTTCTTCTGATATGATGTGACCCAGTAAAATCCCCCTTCTAACTGCAAAGGCACATTTGGCTGGATTCAAACTCAGTCTAGCCATTCTGCATCTCTCAAAACATAATCTGAGCTTAGACATGTGATCATCTGTTTTACCAAAAACACTGAAATAATCAAGAAAAACCCTCATGAATGTGGTAAGGTATGGTGCAAAGACCTCTTGTACCCATTTCTAAAAAGTAGGGGGAGCATTCTTCAAGCCAAAAACCATAACAGTACTGGCATACACCCCCCATTCTGTTATAAAAGCAGTTTTATCCCTGTCTTCCTCTGCCATGAGGATCTGATTATATCCACTGAACCCATCAAGAAAACTATACATTTGATGTCATGCAACTGCATCTAACAAAGTGTCTTGAAAAGGTAAAGGAAAAGAATCTGTAATAGTGGCTGCATTCAACTTCTTGTAGTCCACACAAATTCTCAGTTTACCATTCTTCTTAGGTACTACCACAATGGGTGATAGCCATGTCACCTTCTTCAAAGGATAGATGAAGCCAACTTTTAGTAATTTGTCCAATTCCTCCTTTACAGATTTAGCATAATTTGGGTTCATCCTATACCTTTGTGAGATAACATGAACTGCATCCTTCTTAAGATTGATTCTATGCATACAAAACTGAGGATCTACCCCCTTCATATTAGTATAGATCCAAGCAAAAATATCCCTGAATTCCTGTAAAATTTCTCTCAAATCTATTTTAAATTGTCCTGTTGCATGAACACTGACCTTTACCATCTGAGGATTCAGATCAGTACCCAAATTTAGATCTTGCAGGTCATCTTCCTGTACTCTTGCTATCCTAGCCATCTGTTCTTCAAAGGCTTTCTTTGCTTGAATAATCTGCTGGATATGCATTTTCTCCTCCTGTTCTCTTAATTTCCTGTGAATATCCTCTTCCTCAAGAGTTTCCTGGACAGCCCCACTTTGTTGTGGTACAACATCAACAACTTTCTTCTCCTTGAACTGTTCTAAAATTTTGACAACATCAATGTCAAAAACAGGTACCATTGATTTATTCACTTTGAGGAAAGTATCCTCCTCATCATCATCCACTTCCTAGACCATATTCAAACCCTGTGCATATAATGCTCTAGCTTCTTTGGGCAAGGTTGCAGTTGGTATCATACTTATATGCACCTTCTTCGTTCCCTTCCTTATTGTTATCTATGCTGCCCCCCAATCTTGCCTGACTTTAGCCTGCTTTAGCCATGACCTTCCCAACAGAATGGGGTGTGGACTGTCCCCTTCATCCATTTTTAGTACCACAAAATTAACAGGAAAAGTTAAGCTTGAAACCATGACATGCTGGTTCTTGAGTATTCCCAAAGGTTGGATCCTTCTCTACTTTGCCATTTTCAACTGAAAGGGTGCTTCTTCTAAATCAGGTAGCTTTAGTTTTGAAGATAAAAATTCAGGAAAAATATTAACACCTGAACCTCCATCCAGCAATGCTCCAGGGATTTCTTGTTCTTGAAAAAACACAGTAATTTTTGGCACCTTATAGTCCACATCCTCAAGTTCAACTTGGAAAGCTTCAGGATCATACTGATGTTCTTCTTCATAATGAAAACTCTTCAACACCTGTCTTTTAAATTCAGGAACTAGACTCAGAATTTGGTCCATTGTCATAGTAGTATTCCTCAGAAATTCCTCTGTCAATGCTGCTTCCTTTGTCTCTTGTTGATATATTTCCTCCTGTATTGTCAATGGTATTTCAGGTAAGGGTTGCTGTATCTGTTTCCCAATAGAGTGTGTTTTCTGAATTCTCCAAATCTCCTTCACACATCCCTGTATGTCTTGTCTTTTCTTATCCCAAAATTGAGGATTTGTCATTTCTTTATGAGAAATAACAGGATCAGCTACATACTGTGCTCAAAATTTGGTGATGACCAACACAGGTGCTAACTTGTCAGAAATCTCCTGTTGCTGCAAACAATTAGAACAGTCACATTGCACATGCAAGACATTCAAATCATCTTCCTGTTGCCTCTACACAATAGCTGCATGAACTTATTTGCCTTTCCTCCACAATCACTACATTAGCTTGTGGTGGCCTATTCTGCTGTGCATGTGCAGGTGATCTGTGATTATTATATCTAATAATGGGAATACCCCTCTCCTCTCTATGCTTACACCACAAAGGGCAATTGGGTCCTTGCCTGTGACCTAACTCTGCACAGTAATTGCATGGATCATCAGGTCCTTGTTGATTGGGTGGTACCCAATTATTTCTTCCCTGAAATTTGTTTTGCTGGCCATCCATTTCCTTGTTCCTGTCAGGTTGCATTGCATTAGCAGCTGGTACATTTGCCCTATGTGCTTGTTGATTTGGGTTTGCCCTATTGTTAGGGTGATACCAACAGTTAGCGCATCAGTGTGCCCCTGTTTCTGACAGGTATTACAATAGGGTTTCTTCTTTTTGGTAGAAGTGGAAATGCCCATGCTCTTTAAAGTTGCAACAATCTGTTTGTTCAGATCCTGGACTTTATTTTTGGTCTTTCCCTTTCCTTTCCTATCTTTGTTTTCCTTACTGTTATTTTTCTGTTTCTATCTGAACACCATATTGGGGAATATGGAAATTTTGCATAAGTTTGGGACACGTGGTCAAATCTTTGGATTTGTCATAACTTGAACACTATAACTCCAAATTGAGTGCTCTATAGCTCAATAGATTCCATTTTTCAAGTGCTTTCCAATGATAGGTCACATCATATGGTTTTGAGAAGCTTATAGGTATGTTATCCGGGTGCCACCTTTTTGGTATTCAAAAAATGGGAATTGGGAGATTCCCAAACTCACTAATATTGTGTTTTTGCTGCTCTTTCTCTTTCTTCTAGATCTCCTGTCCTCCTCATCTGAGTTCTTAGAGGTCTAAATCTGAGCTAGCATCCTCTGATTCTGAATAAGATTCAGACCTTGTATCTGAGTCTGAATCTGTATCTTCATCTGAATCTAAATCTCTGCTATGTTTCTTCTTCCTTCTCTATTTTGTGGTTCCCAGTCTCTTCTCTGCCCTTCTGGCAGTTGCTACTAATTCATTGAAGCCTCCTGCTCCACCAATGATCTTTGTACTAGCTATTGCTATTTTGAGAGTTTCCCTCAGCCCATTGCAAAATTACTCTCCCAGCATTTCATTTGTTGGTCTTTCAAGTAGTGCCAGCCTACCATTTAGGTCTAGGAATTGCTGTGCATAGTCCTCCACTAGAAGCCTTTTCTATTTCATTGTTTTCAACTTTTTGAGAATATATGTTGGTGTTTTCCATCTTCTAAACCTGGACAGGAAAGCTGTATGTAATGCCTGTGTATCAAGGAAATGGGCTGCCCCATACTATGTGAACCAATTCATGGCTTTACCCTCCAGTGTGGCAGCAAATTGTTGCTTCTTCACATCATCACCATACAAAGCTTACAGGTTGTTACAAAGGCGGGGTTAGGGCATGAGGAGAAATCTGCAAGAAAGCATGTAATAGAATCATCTAGGCTTTCGGAGTTAAAGAGAAGGGCATGCTCGAAGGATACTACATTAGAGTTATAAATAACAGGGAAGTAGTACCGCCCTTGGAGGGTGGCATTAAAATCCACACCTACCCTTTGAGGGTATGCCATGTAGGTGGGGTTGTTCCGCTCGAATGGCAGGGTGTTACAAAATGCCATCTAGGCAAGCATACTGATGTCGCATACTCGCCTCCTCCATAGGGGTTGGCTTTTGTAGCCCTGTACAGTGTGTGGAACTTCAAAAACTTTGTTCTGCCAGTAATCAGCCGCTTCTGTTCCCCAAGAGGTTGGGGTTTTTTCTCGCTTTTCTAGCCATCTTTGCCCCAACCGACCACCAACCGCGATCACCTCATCCATCACCTTGAGCAGCAAGACCCTTCACAGACTATTGGGTAGGAGGAAACTAAAGGTGAATGGATCATTTTCTTGTTCTTGTCTCTCCCACAACACCAGTTTTGTGTGGAATCTAGCGCGGATATCATTAGGGCAAGGTGGGAGGGGTGCGGACGGCAGCACGACTGGTTTGGCTCTCAGCTGTTTCCTGGCTTCCTCTACTAGCTTTCTGCGTCTTTCCCTAGATGCGGCTTGTCTTTCCGCAGATGGGTCCTCCTGTGGTGGCTCTTGAGACTGCGGCGAGGGGGGTTGTGGGACTACATCCTCCCTGAATCGGTTCATGTCGATCTCAAGTTCTGCTTCCTCCCCCTACCATTCTCCCTGTGGTGCTTCCTCTTCGAATCCGAGGGCGTCGATTTCCTGGGGGGTTAGGCCGGCCAGCAATAGGTATTTTCATTGCTCGTCCAAGCTCAACCTAACCTCCATAGGTTGGGGTGGCATATGCAATCCAGCATGTAAGGCTCTGCGTGCGATGCTAAGCTTTCTTTGTGTCACCTCCAACGACTCTCCTTGCTCTGAGCGGGTGGTGTCCAAGATGGTGTCCAGGAAGGCTTTTTGTTGGGCACCGAAGGCCACTTGGGCGGCTTCCGCCTTGCTCTCTGCAATGATTTTCTCCTTCTCTACCAGAGCAAGGCACCGTGCCAGTGTCTTCACCCTCTTTTCATTATGCACAACCCACTCCTCTGCTCTCTTGTTCATTTCCTCCATGCTCTCTCCTTGCTTCAGGGTTAGTATCATGAGCCTTTGCTCTTGGTCCTCCAACTCCCTGACCAGTCTCTCTTGCTCTTCTTTTTCAGAGTTTAGTTGATCTGTTAGGCGCTCAATTTCTTCTTGCTGCTCCTCTATGTCTTGTTTTCTCTCCTCATCTTTGGCATTCATCTCAGCCACAAGTGCATCAACCTGAGTAGATTTCATAGTGAGCTCCTGATATTGCACTATCAGGAGCTTATGCGCTCTTTGCATCTTCACTAGCTCTTGTGTTTCATTCTCGAGCTGCTGTCTCTAGTGATTCTCCCTATCATCCTTAGCCTTTATTTCTTGTTTGAGATCTGCGATCTCCATTTGCTGCATGGCTATCATCCTCGTTTTATCCAGCTGGAAGGTGGCTATTAATTCCTTCTCAGCTAACTCAGTCGCGGCTATCTTGCATTTCTCCTTAGCTTTCTCCAATTGGGAGAGCAGCTCAGTGACGTACTCGTCGTAGTTAGTCGATGGTGTCATCGTTGTGTGGATGGGCGAGATTGAGGATTCCACCCTTTGCTGTTTAGGATCTTGCCTGGATTCCGTATCCGTAGTAGCTGGCCTCTTTTGTCCTGTGGCCATGGTTTGTGTGCTCTATCCCTGGGCCATCTCTTTGTTGATGAAGTATTGCATCCATGCCACAAAATTTGACACATCGGCACTGGTCGGGATGCTAGGGGTGATGGTGGTGGGTTCAGTGGAAGGCACTAAGAGGGTAGGAATTTGATGAATTGAGGCCTTGCCCTTGCCCTCAGTGACTATAGGTGACAAGATCTCCGGCACCTGTGTGCTAGACCCTAGCCCTTCTTCTCTATGTGGGTTCAAGTTCCCCAATTTATTAGCTCAGCTTTGTTGCTCAATGGACCGGCGTGTGGCTTCAGCCAGGTCCTCTTCCTCCTTCCTTCTTAGTTCTTCCTCTTCCTCATCAGTCTTTCTTCTCCTTTCCTCCTCTGCTTTTCTCTGCTCTTCCTTGTTTTTCTCTTTTTCTTCTTTTTTCTTTCTTTTCTTCTCCTCTGCTTCCTATTTCGATGCCTTCTTTGCTTTTTGTAATTCTTCTTTCTCCTTCTCTTCCTCCTGTCTCTTCTTCCTCTCTCTCCTTGGCCTCTTTTAGGGACTCTTTTTTTGCCCTTTCCAAGTCTTCTCTCTCCTTCTTTCTGCCTTCGTCATCCTTCTTCTTTCTCTGCGTTGTCTTCTTTTTGGGCTTCTTGGTTGTCTTTTTGCTTGTCTATTCTTTCCCTTCTTCCTCTGTCTCAGTTTTATCGGTGGACCTATCCTTGTCCTGGTGAGGAGGCGACCTTTCTGGCGTTTCTCCTTCTACTTCTTCTGCATCCTGTGCTTCCTTCACCGCCTCTTGGATGAGCGCAGTCAGGATACCTCCATACCCGATGAAGGAGGCTTTGGAGGAGGCTTTCTTTCTTTCTGTAGCTTTAGAGGCTAGAGATTCTCCTCCTGCTGGCACACTTCCTAGGGCCAATGCTTTGGCTGCCTGGTCGATCGTTTTTTGCACATACCCGTTCTAGTCCACTTCATCTAGGGTATGGGCTGCTACATTCTCCAGCACAAGTACGCTAATTCGATACATCAATGAGTTGTAGCGCTAGCTGGAGAAGAGCACATGTATCAGCTTTGCTTGCATCCTGGCTTCTGCATCGGGGATATCTTGGATGCTTATGCCATCATTTGTGAGCACATCTTTCCTCTTCATTTTAAGCATGGCATAAACATCCCTTTTCTGTTTCCTCTCAATCTTTGGCTCCAACCCCAAAGCCTTCTCCACCAAGGCTGGGTTAACCGGACTTGTACCTGCTTTGCATTTTCTCCTCTGCCCATCGTCACAGTGCCACATTCTTGATCTGGGTTGTATGTTTAGATGAACTCCATGCACTTCAGGTGGTTCGGCTCCTACGAGAACTTTTCAAGATACTTCATGAGGTTGCATTGTTCAACCACCCTCCTAGCTGCTTCCTCCTTGGCCACCACAACTTCTACGTTGTGGATGGTTCGAAACTTAAGCTGGCTAAAGGCGTGGTTCTCTAGGTAGATGCAGTATTGCTCTCTTTCCTCGTCTGTGAACGGGAGTCGGTGGGCGCGGTCTTGTTGCAACATTTTATGTTCTTGCCATAAATCATAAATTTCATTAGTGCTTTCCACATATTAATTCGCTGATTGCTGGAAAAGAAAAACTCTATGCTTTTTGAATGAATTCATTAAGAAGCAATGTAGATTTTCCTTTTCAAACTTGGACTTTTTGCCCTTTACTTCAAAGTTTTCATGCCCATTTTCCTACCCCATCCATTTTTTCATACTATATGTTTATGTTTTTCACTGATTTTGCTTTGATTTACCCCCTTTGATTCATTTCTCATCTAATTCATTTCACCTTATCCCCTCCCCTTCCATCTTGAGAAGAATCCTTCCTAGGATTGAGGGTCAAAAGGTCAAGGGCTTTTGGCATGTTGGTGTAGGAGTTACTTGTGAAGGAGCCAAGTATAGAAATTTGGATTGTATTCCAATTGAGCTTCGCGGTCCAAATCAAAGGGTCGAATTTACACGTGCATGATGTATGTCAGAACATCTGTGAGAAAGTCACTAGAGTCGACGTGGCTAGTAATGTGTAACTCTTCCTCAGTCAACAAGCGATCGAGGTAGGGGTGGCCTTTGATGTGTTCTTCCATGGGTCGGCCTCGAAGAGTGGTTAACACTCTATACGAGGTGGGCGCGATGTAAGTGGGATCATACTCTGCTGTTTTGATGGCGCAGCGTTGCTCAGTGTTGGTCGTTATGCGATATCCTTCAACTTCCCATTGCAACCTAAGAGCATACCACTACCTCAAGAAAGGTGATCCAGTATCAGCGAGTTGTGATAACTCCATAATTTCTCGGTCAATGATAGCAGAAGTGGTTCGTGGATCGTATGACGTGATAAGGCGCTGTTTGATGGCTTCCTCCTCGGAGATTTCGCTGTTAAGCAACTCAGCAGCAGAGCGGAGCGAGAAGCTTTTGCGAACGCGAATTCAAAGGTTTCCCAAGAGCAAGGCATATTTTGCACTTCAGTTGCAAAGGGTTCTTCTAATAGACCTAAGTCCAAGCGGTCGTAGCTTAGCGCAAGTGACACGGAAGTGTCATCTAGTCTTTTAATACAATCCACCACGTCATCCCCGGTGTCCTTAGCGAGGAGGTCAGCCCGGCTAGCGCTAAAAAGGTTTTTCGTTCATAGGAGGGCGTAACGCCGACAGGTGGTTGAGGTTTGATAGAACAAGAGCTTTTGACAACGAAGATGGGCGGTTGGGAGGGCTCGTGAGTTTGTGGTTGGGCCGCTTGGATGTTGAGTGGATTAGGAGCAGCCACAACAGACGGGCTGTTGCATTCAGGTTGGAGTTGGGGAGGCGGATTGACTTCGGCGGGGGATGACTCTTGTGACAGAGCCTGCGATTTGGGCCGATAGGCTTGTGGGACTCTCTTGGGCCTAGGTGTGGATGAGGCGGATGGTTGTGGTTTAGGAGAGCACTGTGGCTTGTGGTTTTGAGGGTTTATGGAATGCGATTTGATCAAGCTTGAGGGCGGTGTATGAATGGTGCCTTTGGCCGTGTGGGCCTTAGGGATCCACAGCCAGGTATTTCCCTCGTAGTAGCCTTGCGTACGTAAGAGGGCTTTAGGGACCCATCTTTGCTTGATCATGCGGCGCTTTCTGTGACTACGTCTTGGTCTCCTAGGTTTAGAGTTTTTGGTCTTATGAGGATAGGATCGTTGACTCCTAGGCGGCGGTTGTGGCTGCTTAGGCTTCCATTGAAATCTAAGCTGTTGAGCCTTATGTTTTGCTACTGTGGGTTGTGATTCCTGGATTCTGGGAGGTGGCGGCCGTGCACTACCCCCCTCCTTAGATTTGGTTATGGAGAATTCTATCGGTGGCTTTGCGGACGGTGATGAAGTCGCGCAGCCCTTGCTCAAAGCTGTGACAATGCGAACGTTGCCTATTGCGAGGTGGATGCGCTGCAACTCATAATCAACGTTGCAGTGAGTCTGCTTTTTGAAAGTGCACCCTAGCAGCAACTCCGTGCCTGCGTCTTTAACATTTGGCAACACATAAAAAATCATTGCGATAGTCTCAGACTCGATAGAAACGGCTACTTTGCACTTGCCGAGGAGTGCATAGGAATGGGCCCCATATGGGCTTAATTTAGCATTCGTGGGCTGAAGTGGTGGTCTGCCAAGTTTGGTCCAATGATCGTGAGTTAGGACATTGAAGTCTACTCCCTCATCGATCAAAGCGTTGAAAGCGTAGGTTTGTTTTGCAATGACCATTATATGGAGGTATGCGGGCTCTACGGCTTCCTCATCCTCGTCATCAATCTCAGTGATTGTGGCCACTCGTACTTTGACAGGCGGTTCTAACATCGGGGGCTCGTGCAAAGGATGGGTGGGAGGGTAGTACTTCTTAACACGACTGCCATTGAAGAAGCCTATTCCCTCACCGTCAAAGGTTTCGAGTTTGACATTGCCTGTGCGGCTGATCGCACAAACTTTGAAGGGTCCAAGACCTCGAAATTGCATTTTTTGTTTATGTCCCTTAACAGAGTAGAGGAGCACTAAGTCGCCCTGTTCAAAGTCACGCTGCTTGACATGCTTGTCAAACCAACTCTTGCGACGGGCCTTCTCACATATAAGTGCATGGGTGGCTAGAAGACGGGTCTCTGATAGGCGTTTAAGCTCGACCAGGCGTTGCGTCCATGCCTCCTTCCCTTCCCATCATTCTTGAAGGGCTATTCTCAGGCTAGGAACAAAGAATTCTAAGGGTAGGATTGCTTCTGTTCCATAGGTCAGCCTGAATGGGGTTTGACTGACAGTCGTTTTATAAGCTGTACGGTAAGCCCACAAAGCTGCCATAAGCTTGTTGTCCCAGTCGCTACGTGAGGCTAAGACTACTTTGGTCAAGACATTGACGAGAATCTTATTTGTGGATTCTGCCTGACCGTTCGCCTGAGGGTAGTATGACGATGATTTGCGATGGATAATGAGAAAGGTGGACAGGAGATGCGCTATCACTTCGTTGATGAAGTGCATGCCTTGGTCACTGACCAGTTTGATGGGGCAGCCAAATCGCGAGATCACTTGCTCCCATAAGAACTTGGCAGTTGTCCTAGCGTCGTTTTTATGTGTGGCTCTTGCCTCTGCCCATTTTGTAAGGTAATCTGTGGCCACAATGATATACTTGGCTTGTGAGTATTGCGTTGCAGGACTGATGGGTCCTATGAAGTAGATTCCCCATTTTTAGAAGGGTTGTCAAGCAATAATTGGGGTCAACTCCATCTGATCCTTGAGAATTAGGACTTTTGTCCGTTGGCACTCGTCACAATGCTTGACGAATCGCGTGGCATCGTGAAAAAGTGTGGGCCACCATAGTTGAGACTGCACCACCTTCCATGCTATCGTGTCTCCGCTAAAGTGTCCTCCCACAATAATGCTGTGTGCCTCCGAGAGCACATCGTGCATCTCATGCTCACATATGCATCTACGCAGCAATCCGTCTTGCCCCAGCCTATAAAGTTGGCCTGCAATCAGCTAATAGGGCTGGATCTTAAGGATTAAGCGCCTAAGTTGGGCTTTTTCTATTGGTCACTCAGGTAGTCCGTGCTCAAGCACTTGGACTACGTCATCCACCAAATATGGCGTTAGATCAACCTTAAATAAATCTCTCTCACTGGACGGGTGGAATAGATGGGCGTCGGGTAATTCATCAACGATGCCTTGTCCAACGGCTTCTCCCATGGGAATGCATGACATATGGTCAGCCATGTAGTAGTGCTATTTTCCTTTCCGCACAACCACAGAGAAATCGAATTCCAAGAGCAGAAGGAGCCATCGAGCTATGCGTCCTGTAGCACAAGGTTTGTTTACTAGATAGAGCAGGGCTTGATGGTCCACGAAAAAGATGAAGGGCGTGGCCAATAGATAATGCCGGAATTTCTTCACAACAAACACCATGGCTAATCCCTCTCTTTCTGTTGTTGAGTAGTTCATTTTCGTCTCAGTGAGTTGTCTGCTAGCAAAGCTCACTGGATAATCTAAGTTGTGCTCACCAGGTTGGCACAACACTGCCCCCACGACAAACTTAGAAGCATCCATGTGCACGTGGAAGGTAATGGTCCAATCTGGGGCTTGTAGAATTGGTGCTATGGTTAGAGCCTTTTTCAACTCTTCATACGCTCGTTGGCATGCCTCGGTCCACTCGAAGACAATCAACAACTTGTACAATGGTCTGGCGATCAATGCATAGTTCAATACAAACCGCCGATAGTACCCCGTATGGCCTAAGAAGCATTGAACTCCCTTGTAATTAATTGGGGGTGGAAGGTCAACAATAACCCTAACTTTCGAGAAGTCAGTGGCAATGCCGTTCTTCGACACCAGGTGCCCTAAGATGCATCCGTGCTTTACCCAAAACTGGCACTTTAAGGGGTTCAAGGAGAGACGATATAAGCGACATCATTCAAAGACTGTGCAGAGTTTGTCTAAGTGTTCGATCTAGGTCGAATGGACACACAGGTCGTCGACAAAGACTTCTAACTCCTTACAAAGCATGTCCTTAAAGATGGTGCACATGAGGCATTGGAAAGTGGCAGGGGCGTTAGTCAACCTGAAGGGCATGACTATGTAAGCAAAGACGCCCCACTCAGTGGCGAAGGCATTCTTGTGCCTGTTCGCAGGATGCACTTGCACCTGGTTGTACCCTGAGAAGCTGTCCAGAAAATTGTAGGCTTCCTTGCCTGCCACCCTCTCAAGCATGTGCTTAGTGTACGGAAATGGATAGTTGTCCCTCTTCGTAACAGCGTTCACCTTCTTGTAATTGACACACACTCGCATTTTTTCATTCTTTTTCATCACGATGACTATGGGTGATACCCAGTCTGTGTGCTCAATTTCGTAAATAAATCCGGCTCCCATCAGCTTGTCAATTTCCTCTTTGACAGCATGAGTGTGTTTTGGATTCATAGGGTAGCTGCTTGATTGGTGTTGCGTCTGGCGTCATGGGTATGTTGTGAGTCACGACACTAGAATATACCCCCTTAAGCTCTTCCAAGGACTAGGCGAATACGTCTATGTACTCTCGCAAGAGAGCGACCAGACTAGTTTCTTCTTCCTCAATCAAGTCGTCGGCAATGAAGACTGGTCGGGGTGTTTCCCCTTCTTGGGCCAGATTCATCTCCTTGACCTTGGCTGGTCCCTCTATTGGTTTGTTGGTTTTTCCTTGACGTTTGGCACCTAACAGAACTACTATCCTATCCCCTTTTTTGAATTTTGTGAAGCGCTTAGGGAGGTCCTGCGGTTTTCGCTGTTCTTCCGTTCGCGTATCCCTGGGTTGTTTTACCTTTTCCTGCCTTAACCGTTTGTGCCTCAAGTGGATGGGTAGGTCCCCCTTCGTGTGTCTAGTCGTGGGCGGCCTAGGGATTTCTGGATCACTATCCGAACTAACCTCCGACTCAGAGTCAAACTCCCCGTCTTCGCTAGAAGAGGTAGTCTCCCCTAGTGGACGTAGTTCAAATGGTGGTTCTGTCTTAAAGGACTCGTGTCATCCCTGGCTGGGCTAAGCCTATTTGTTCAAGGTCTATGGCTCCTACGTGTTCCAACCAGGCGCGGTCACATTCCATGTGCATGACCCCTCACTCTATCCTAAAGATATTTCTTTTCTGCGACTTGGAGTCTGCCCGTATTTGCTCTATTTCTTGTCCTTCAGTGTCGTATTCTATGGTATTCACTTCACCCTCAATTCCATCACTGAAGGATTGGCAGTCTTCATATTCATCGTTAGAATCCCCTTCATCATACTACTCGTCATCTCCTAGGGCTTGGTACACCTCTTGTCATTGGTCAGGGAGTAGGGCCCAATTATACATGAGATTTAAGTCATGCACTCTGGTCCATTGCCACTTGGATTCACCTAAGAGATCTTGGAGTGGTTTGAAGTTTGCAGGCTGAATTGCTAGCTAGCTTGTCTGTCAAGTATTCTAGCATCTCCTGGAGTTCCCTTTTGTTAGTTGGGACTTGGAAGTTGACAGGCTTAGGATTTCCCCGAAGGGTTCCTGCCATCATGCAGACTGGTACGGAGAGTGTGTCGCTAGGCCTGCCGATCATTTTGATGGTTTGCTCATATGCCCCATGATTTGAGAATGGTAGGTCGATTGTAGCAAGAACGTGCATCCAATCCCGCTCATCCTCTGGGTATGGGATATACTTGATCAAGGGCCCATATGACTCCTTGACCTGAGTGTTACCCTTAGGCATAGCAAAGATGGCGTCTAGGTCGACTGGTGAGGTCTTCCAAGTATCCATCTCTATCCTTACGGCATCCGTTTTGTTGCCAAGGAAGATCAAGCCATTACCCCAATCTTCGATGACTCTAGCATTGCGCATCCAGGGTCGGCCTAATAGGATATCGTAGTCCACTCCCTTCATGACTATAAAGTCAATAGAGAACTGGATGCCTGCAATCTTCACTGGCCAATTCTTAAGTACCCCAAATGGCTTTACTCTCATACCATTTGCTAGTGTAACATTGAACCTAGTAGTTTTGATAGGCGGGTTTCCCCAAGTCTGAAGCACTGCGTAGCTAAGCACACTAACCCCAGCTCCCGTGTCTACGATTCCCTTTCTTGTTGTGTCACCTGGGGCTAGGACCGGACTGCGTGCATCTCAGAACCTTCCCAGAAGGCATTGACGTGCAAGGATTTAGGCACAGAGTGAAGCGTCAAACTCGGTATTTGCGTTTTTGCGTCATGGTCTTGAGGGTCTATCCTGACCTGCTCTCGTGACCCTTCGATCCACTGCTTAAGATCTTGCCATAGGGTAGGATGCTGCCTAAGCAGATCTCCCAGGCTAAGTGTTACAGGGGTAGTCACTAGCATGGTCAGGAGATCATTGGATACTCATCTCTCCCCTAACCTGGATTGTCTTGGCCAATGGCGGTGACTGATTTGCAGCTTTGTAGAATCAAGGCTTGGTCTTAGCGGCACTGCTTGTGCTGCGGTTGCTTCTACCGACTTAGGTTGAGGTGGTGATATTGGTGTGCTTACACTGGAGAGATCATCGATCTCGTCCTCTATGATGGGCTCCGCGTCCTTGAGATGATGTCGAGCCTCCTTCACCCATTCCTTCACCTTTTCTATGGCCTCTAACTGTCGCTTCGGATGCGGGTATTCCCCTACCTTAGCGCTTTCCTTTTTGGCCATCTTAGGGGCTGAAGTCTCTACCTCTGCATCTGAAACCTTCTTTCCAGCAGGTAGAGTCGTAGCACTCTTGATTTTTAGTGCGACTTTAGCTTCTGATCTCTTCTTTTTCCTCCTGTGGCTTTTCTTCTCTATCGAGGCTGCGTCAAGATTGCTAGGTCCTAGCAGAGAGATGCCGGCCTGCTTTGTTTGGGCTCGGGTCATGACCCGCAATGGGATAGGTGTGGCCTCCCCATTGAGGTTTTTGACACCAAACAGCCCCAATGGGATAGATGGTATGTTGGTTGAGCTAGAAGATGGATTTCACTTTGGGCAATCTACGAAGAGATGGGTGATTCCGCACTTTGCGCACCTTTGGTCAGCCTTGTCTCTGTTTTGCTGCTCTCTTTCAGGGCAGCGTGATGAGACATGACTGGGGTGACCACAAGTCCAATAGATGATTGGATCCTGCATCTGCCCTCTTAGGCCTCTACCTTTTCCTCTTCCTAATGCCATCACCAGCACGGGTCGATAGTCCATAAAGACAGCGTTGCCTTTGTCATCATGCGAGAGGTAAGGGTATATGTAAGTTTCTTCCTCACTTGGCTCTTCCATGTAGTGGATTGGAGCATCGCTCGGTGGATGGGTCACGTAAGGACCAGGTGGTCTAGGGATGCCCGTAGGATTTATTTCCATCCTAGGAATAGCTGGCTTCATATCGTTAGGCGCGGGAAGGGCCAATGGGGCTCCCCTTCCAAAGAATGGATGCAACCTGTTCGCTAGGTAAGGCTGGCCATAGGGTTGCGAGTACATAAGTCTTCTTGGTAATCTACAATGCGTGACGTGATGGCCAAACCTACTGCAGTTAGCACAAGGTCTTGACCTAGGGTCTTGGCACTTGGCCGGTAAGTGGTTTCCGCCACAGTACACACATTGGACGTGCGGGCGCATTGGTCGCCTCAACATGTCTTGCAATTTGGCTAATTCCATCTTGACATCAGCCAAGTCTTGGTTTGTCTCAATGGCCTTCCCCTTATCTTGGGATGATGGGATTGATCATTCACTAGAGGCTGATGCTCTCTCTGAACCTCGCGAGTTGGTCTCCTCTACGTTCTAGCTCCTTGAGCTCCGCTCTTTCAGTTGATCATCGACTCTGATGGCTTCCTCAAACACTCTAGCTATCGCATCTCACTGCAAGCTTGAATTGCCTGCCAAAGCCTTATATAACTCCTCATCTCAAATTCCGTTGATGAATACAGTCAAAAATACTCTTTCAGTCGGCGCTCGCCCAGAGGGATTCTCTTGAAGGGACTCCTCACATGGGTTACGTAGTCCCACGAATGTCCTCCTTCTCTTTTTGCTTGACGTTCATCAATCATACTAGTAGGTTATCGGAGTATCCGGGCTCGGAGAATCTCTTAATGAAGAGATCCTTGAGGCCATTGAAGTTGGCTTGCTCTACAGCATCTAGGCTTGTATACCACGTCCTGCCCTTGTTGCCTAGGCAAAGCCCGAACGCTTGCAAGCATTGAGTTAGGTCGTTGAGGCCGTTGGCTTCGCAGACTTGCTCAAATTGCTCAACAAAGTTGTATGGGTCTGCTCCTTTATTGCCTTTGCTTGCAGCATTTTTGAGTTTGCTCTTCCAGTTGTCCCCCTCAAGCAAAGTGGTAGACATGTCTTCAGAATCTTCAAATGGATTCATTGATTTCTCTTTGGTGTAGGTAGCTCCATTTCCTTCTACTGGTTTTCTTCCATGTCATGTAAATAAGCAACACAAGTCATGTTACTCTTCATGAAGTGTATCCACATAGAAATCTTCCTGATTGTCATTGATATGACCAAGAATCAGCTTCAAGTCTGAGATAAATGAGTGAGAGTTTTGTACTTAAGTGTATCAAAGGATACAAGAAGAATAGTGTCAAATAACACTTGATAAGTATCAATAGATACTATTCTTGATGAGCCTGATGTTGATGCTGGATCTTCTTGAACCTTCTTCTTTTTGATTTTGATGTTTTGATTTCTTGCTGAAGGATGAGTTTTGGAGTAGATCAGAGTAGCAAAACCTTCAGTTGAGTGAGAAGAGTGAGAAGTATGAGTTGGAAGAGGAGCTTGATGTGGTTGTTGCTTGAGCTGCTTGATTTCTTCAACTCTTTCAAATCTTCCAAGCACAAATCTCCCCTCCTTGATGTGATTTGATGAGTAATCCTTGCTAGAATCTTCAGTGTTTAGTCAGATTTGAGTGGCAAGAGCTTTGTTTGAGTCTTGAGGAGAGAGAAACTGATGAATCTTTGAGCTTGAAGCTCAAAGCTATGGCTGCCTGAGTTTAGGGTTCCTAGATCCGACTGTTCTTTTCACTATAGCAACACGTAGGAGTAAAATTTTTAAGAGCCCTCTTAGCTGGAGTTGGCCCACTATATGGCCTACTAAAGCCCCATAAAAGCCCCTTCAATGTCTGCCTCTATGCTGAGCTACAACAGGTCGTTTAGGCAGCTGCGAAAAACTACGCCAGTTTGGGGAGATCAGCAATGGCAAGCCGTACGGCACACAATGTTGATGTTTTTCATGCTGGGAAGTTGCGCCTAGAAATGTAGAGGATATTCTCAGAAGAAAGTGTAAGGAGATAAGGACTGTAGAGGAAGATATGGAGGCTCCAAGTACTGCAGGTCCAGTTTGGCTATGGCAGATACAGGGCAGAGATTGAGAAAATTGTCAATGCTGAGCTCCAAGGTGTGCAATGCTTAGGTGTGAGGTGCCAGAGAGGAGCTCTGGAAGTAGAGGAACATTTTCCCAGAAGGAATTGTAGTGAGATATGACTTGTGGAGAGAGATCCAAGAGCTTCAAGCTGACAGGGTGATGCTGGCTATGGTTGCCATGGAAGCTCAAGTGAAGGTAGAGTTGAGAGATGAAGTCATGGGTTGGAACTGTGGTGACCAGAGTTAAAGAGGAATTGAGAGAGAGCAGAAAAGAGCTAAGCCATGCTCAGCTGAGCTCTGATACCATGTTAAAGATGCGGGATCTAGAGCATGGCATAGGCGGAAGCTATGGAGGATGGAAGATGAAGATACTACTCATGTTGACATTGACAAAGAAGACAACTGTTACACAAGTGAATTAGGTATCAAGATTGAGACTTGAACTCATAAACACAATCTTGTGTAGGATTGACAATGACACAGGGACTTGACAGAAAGAGACAAGTACTATTGCATTATCATCATATGAAAGTGATAGTCAAGTACATCATTATATAGGATTGCTTGGTAGCACACTACATCACTATGCCTATGGGATCTGTCTCTCTTCCTAGAATGAACTGCATCTTCCTAGTCTAGTTTTTCCATATAAGGGGGCATACATAGGGTGTGATTGGCAGATTCTCAACACGATTGGTATTTTGGACTAGCTCTTTGAGCCTTGGTTCGCCCCTAGTCCTGCGAGCAGCGATGTTGCTAGTGCCACGGCACTTTGCTTTGCAGGCATGTTATCTAGCAGCCTCTTCATGAGAAGCTCGCTCAACGTCAAGTCCCGCTCTAGGGCTCTCTCGTGATCTGTTTGGTTCCTACCTGCTAAGTTCGACATTTGCTGCACCTCGCGCAACTCCGTACTTTGCCTTTGGCTTCTAGCCTGCTGATCCCTATTGTATTCGGCTATGCTTTGCAATGCTTTGCGAGCTAGCTTTCTCTCCTCTTCTAGATCTGTGATGATAGCGTCTGCTGTCCTACCGTGGTGCTCATATCGGGCGTGTGTGTCGTAACTACTTACCAGCTGCTGAATAGCATCTAGGAAGACGTTCAAATTGAGTTCCTCATTAGACCTGCGGTCTGAGCTTTCCTCTGCCATTGTCGAGTTGTCTTGCTCCACCAAGCTTTCGATCAGGTTCAGTAGACTTGTTAAATCCACATCGTTGTCGCCCCTTGCTTGGTCCTAATCTACACTTTGATGGTTTGTCTATGTCTTGGGTCCTCTCCTATTGGTGGGTTCCTTGAGTGATTTATCCGAGTGAGTTCCTTTAGTTATTGAATACAAACCTCAATTTACGATCACTCAGTGCGTGTGTCGTTTCTTTTGCACTTGTGCTCAATTACGCTTTCAGCTTTCTTAAGTGTACTTCAAGTGCGGAAATTCAATGTGAGTGCAGCAAGCAATTCCTAAGCATCTTACACACTCTTGCTTGTTTCGGGCCTGATAGGCTTGTAGATCAATTTCTTGGCCGTTTTTTCAGGGTTTAGGGTTTTTCTCGTATGTCGCCTTGTTCGTTTTTCGTCAGTCAAGTTTTATAGGTTAGCGGTTCATGTCTAAGTCCTTGGGTCTCGCAACTGCCTACTTCTAGCTGCTAAGCTGCTGCGTGCTACGACTTTTTCCTATTACGTATGCCAGAATCAAGTTCTGAGCGCCCGAAGGGTTTCGACAGTTTGCGTTGCTGCGTTTTAGTCGGGTCAGGTCAAATTTTTGAAAATTTTGATAAAAAATTGCATTCAAACCAACTAGTCCAAATTGCAGGGTTTGAGTAGGTCACTCAGACGGGCCGAGGCACAGGGCCAAGGGCCGAATTTCAGGGTTTGACTTGGATGGTTTTGATTCAGACGGGCCGAATGGCGAATTCAGACAAGGTGATTTGAACGGGCCAAGGCACTTGGGCGGAGGGCCGAATGTGGAAAGTGGCCGAGGGCTGAATTTGAGACTCAGACGGGTCGTTCGACGGGCCGAGGCCGAATGTGCCATGTGGTTGAAAGTTTGAATCGGACGGGCCGAATGGGTGGACTTGGACGGTTTGCCTCGAACGGGGTTTGAGGGCCGGAAGGTCCAAGGAGAGGGCTAGGTCCGAGGGGGCTGACTAGGGTTTGGGCCGAGTGGGCCAAGTGACAGGGGCCGAGGGCCAATTCTGGGACTCGGCCCAGAAAAGGCCACTCAGATGGGCCGGATGCGGCGCACGTAAATAGTGCGAACACAAATTTGATCGATTCACAAGATTTATGCAAGCACAATGGTCATGCACTTTGAGATCCTATCTAGGGGAGTAGAGGGAGAGATTCATATACCTAAACGGGCCGGTAAGCGCGTCGGTGAGGTGATTGAATCGATGCGGGCTGGAGCTCTCTATCTCTCTCTCTCTCTCTCTCTCATTGAAATGGCACAAATGAGCTCTCCCTTGGCCTCTTGGCTCTTATACCCCTTCCCGGGTGTGGTGTTGATGCCCCCAATCACTCACTTGCCGATCTTAGGCATCACTAGCGAGTGTTTTACCAATTTTTGCATGATTTTTGCCCTGTTTTGTCCTGTTTTGAAACAATAAACCCTACCCTTCTCTGATTCGATTTTCTAATTCTAACCTATGCTAAATGTAACAAAAATCGAAGGCAAAAAACTGAAATAAATTCTCTATGTTTTCCAATCATCAAACAACCAAAATATCCCAAAATACTTACTTGTTTTGAAGATAAAAAACACCCAAACTTCCTACCTATCTCAAGCTTCGTTTCGGGGATGAATCCCCTACTTCGATGCTCGATATGAGGTGGGCAAGTGCTCAAGCTTGAACCTGTTGGTCCCGGCAACGGAACCAAAATGTAGTGGGAGCTCACGCTCAACCGCCAAGACCCACGGACCGCTTATTGCTTCAAGCATTTCAAGCGAGCTCTAATGGCTATCTCTCACCTAGCCGACGTGCCGTCGATCCTATGAGTGTAGTGAGCTTAGCTTGATGCCGATGTGAGTAGCCTCCTCCCTCACACACCTCGGTATCTCCACGATTCTTGATGCTAGCTCAAGCATCCTCAAGCCTCCTCCATCTCTAAGCTCCATCCTCCATAGCCGCGCGGGCAAGAAAAGAGAAGAGAAGAGAAAAGAAGAAGAGAAGAGGAGATGGTGAAGAGCTTCACCCTCTTGATCCCTCACTCCCACACACTCACTCCCTCACACTCTCACACTCCCTCTCTCAAGAGCACACACAAGCAAGAAGAAGAGAAGAAGAGAAGAAGAAGAGAGCTCTTGTTAGCCACACACCAAAATCCCATGGGCACCCATCCCCTTTTTTACATGACCGGCCATTGTGGCAAGGTCCTCTTTCCATTTCCCTCTTCTAGCCTTATGCCTCTAGCCTATGCCCATCTAATATTTTAGAATTGGCACAGGAGGGAGCCTGGCATTTTTTTACAAGAGTTTTCCAAGTTTTTTGAGGCGCCTTTCATTTAAAATTGCACCTTTGGTCTCGGCTTAGCTTTTAGAGGTCGCTTGCGTGTCTTTGCTCTTCTTCCATGCTTTTTCCACTTTTACCTTCATTTTCAGTCATTTTCCGCCATCTCGACTTGGGGTTAACAATCTCCAATTTTCGACATCCATAACACAACAAAATTGACCTTGAATTTCAAGCGAGCCACTCGAATTTGTTGATTCATAAGAATACCCAAAGGCTGTAACCTCCTCTAGTCTCCCATCCTAACCTAAAATGGGGCTGGTAGTAGCTCTTCTTGCTTAGCTGCTAAATATCTATGTTTAGGAAGTATATTAACTCCTAAACCCCCATCCAATAGGACATAGTCATGCTTTCTTCTTGTATACTCAACTTGAATAATAGGAACTTGGTAACCGACCACTTCTTGTTGGGTTGGTATAACTACTTGACAATCACATGAACTGCTTGATCTTGAACTACTGGACATTCAAGAACTTGCCATTGCTTTTGTTGGATCTTTAGGAGTAACTTGTCCCTAAATCCTAGTATTTGATCCAAGATCTACTCCAAGGTTAAGTACAAAGAGCACTTTGCTAAGGCTTGAAATAACTCTTCTGAACCTCCTTGTGGTAACTTTCCACCAATAGTACTACTATCGAGAATCTCTTCCTATTGATGATCAATAAACTGATCCTACTTGTCAGGACCTAAATCCAACCCAACATTGGCTCTAAGGCACTAGCTAGGCCTCTACTACTCACCTAAAACTACCCCACACGGCCTTGCGGTGGCTAAGAGCGTCTAAGAACTTTGTGTTTGTCCAATTTTGTAGTCCAATGAATAATTATTTCCCCACTCCTCAAAGGGAGTCCCTAAACATGTTGGTGTTATACACCACATAGCACACACATAGGGAGCATCCATCACTTGATCATCGTGGCTCCACTAGGGCTCTCCTACACCTCGGGAATTGACCCCATGATGAATCATAAACATAAAACACATTCGAAACAAGTCCACTCTTTTGATAAATGATCTAGGAGATGATAGATCAACCTCACCAAATAAACCCCAAGGAACCGAACATCTAGCCCTATGGCTTGGGATACCTCACACTCTCAGTGCATCCATCATCACTCATGCAAACAGGTGCTATGCATCCAGGATATGATACCATATGGTGTGTCAATGCAAGTGTGAATATGACCATTGTGCTCAACCAAATGTTCATTGAAAACGAGCAACATGAAAGTGCGAAGATAATTATTTTCATTATTTTCTTTCCTACGATAGTGCTTGATTGCTTAGGGCTAGCACCAAGCTTCCTTGTGCTACTAGTCCCTTTTTTAATTTTAAACAACCACGAAATCTATATGATATGCACCATGAAACATCAATATTTAACATACTTCATCACTTAACAACCTCCTACTCCCTACCATTTAAAATTTGTATGTGTTGACAGGTGTAAGGCATGGTATTATATGTAAATTTCTTTATTGAAAGTGATTAAAAATCACTCTAACAAAGAGATAGGGCTGAAATGAGGCTAAAAATCATGCTTCAGCTCTATCATACGTCCAAAAATATAAATCTTATTTTTATGATATAAAAAATCTGATTTTTCCATTTAAAAAATCTTATTTATTTATATAAAATTACAAATAATTACTATTTTTTGGTTCAAATAGATTACTCTTATGGAAAATAATTTTTTAAGCATGTGTCATTCCATAGGAATGGCAAATGCACACCAAAACCCAAAAACCACATATTTTTCCTGAAAGTGCCTATAGTCTCGAGTTTCGCGTGTTTTGTATAAAATTATTATATGACTAATTTTTTATGATTCCTTCAACATGACTGATCAAACAGAAAATGGGCAATCAAATGCAAGCATTTTTAACCATTTCAAATAATAATTGATCATAAAACGATAAAATCTACATTTTCCTCATAAAATTGCTGATTATATGATGCACGTTTTTTCAAACTTGGAGGTCCACTGATGCTTTTTCATGGCTATTGATGATCCATCTAACCTTGATTCATGTCTATTTCCACTGCCACATCATTGTTTGACAAAAAACATCCATCTCAGTCCATCACCCTCTATTTTACATTGATCCATGAGAACAAACCATAAGAGGAGAGAGGAGAGAGAAGGACTAAATTGAGATCTTGTTGTAGAATATATCAACTTCAATTATTTGTGAAGTGATGGAGGGCGAGAAATTGATGGAGTCTGCTGCAAAGATCATTCCCTATGTAGTGCTCAACCCAAAAATGAAAAAAATTTGAGAATTTGGGGGTGTCAGAAAAAAGGCACCTCCCCCTCCCCCCCTCCACATTTTGATTAGTTGTGCCTCTTCATTCTAAAAGGTTTCATTAAACTTTAAGCTTTTTTTACAAAAAAACTAGTTCACTTTTCTTGTTCACACTCTAGCCCAAGTGGTTTTTTTAATTTTGGAGGGACAAACGAGCTTGGATTTGAGATCTGTCTAGATGCCTAGCTTCGTGATGCAAAAATCTATAAGCTTGGCCACTGCGATGCACTTTTTGGCTTCTGGATCATGTAGCTGCTTCATAATGCGAAACCTTGTGGGGATTAAATGGGGGGTCAAACATCCACGGATCAACAAACCAAGACTTGTGTTGGGTTCTTGTTATCGTACTCCATCTAGGAAAACTCTAACTCATCGATCTGTAACCATTTCATTTTGCATGAAAAAATTGGTCTTTGATGGCTGGCCGCACTCTTTTTTGCTTCAAAAATAGCCTTTAAAATCTACTCTCATTGATGTACACGAAAAGACTATTGTTTTTTAAGAAGGTGCTCTTGCAATTCAGGCTTCAGAATACCTAAATCCCCTACGTCAACAGATTGATCAAATTCTAATTTCTCAACAAGTTTTTGCAACTTTTTAACTTGGTTTGTTGCCTTCTTCCTTGTCTTCTCTGGTTCTTGCCAATCAAGCTTCAAACTAGCTTGTTGGCTTTGTGTAACCGCTAAGATCATTGCTTCCTCCAAACCATCCTATACTTCAATATAATTAGAATAGGCACAACAAATATACATACTTTCAATATGAATATTACTAGACACTGCCTTCTCTGACCTTTCTTGAACCTTCTCTTGTTGAATTTTCTTATAGTTAGCAGTACCTATACCTTCAGAAAATTGCCGTTTCTCATCGTGATCAGGTAACTCTATGAGGATTGCTGCAATTGGGGTAGATGGATGTTGTGGATAGATGCTCCTTTAGGTCTTCTATCATTGTAGGACCTTGCTTCCAACATTCCTCGCTCAGTCCTATGCCATGCCCGAAGTTCATAGTTTGGTTCAACAAAATATCCTTGACCTCCACAATACTGGCATGCTCCCATTTGGGTGGTTTGTTGTTGTGCTTGAAAATTTCTCTAAGGCTGTCTTGCTTGCATTCTTCTAGGTCCCCTGAAGGGCCTCTGAGGTAAGGTGTTAGGAATAACCTAATTGACTGATCACTAGCATCACTAGCCTAGGCTGCATCACTAGCATCTGCTATGCCATCTGAACATTAGGATTGTACCAACAAGTCCTAGTCTCATGGCCATTCCTCTGACATATCTCACAATAATTTTCTTTCTTCTTGGTATCAGAAAGAACCAAATCCTTAAACTTTTGTTTTATCTTCTTATCCAACTTGGTGTCCTCTGCCTTTTTCTTATCTTTATCCTTTAATTTTCTCTTTTTAGTCCTGGCTGATTCTAATTTCTTTTTTACTTCCTGTGCTTCTTCTTACTAGACTCATCATCATCAGAGTCAATAAAATCATCATCTGATTGTGAGCTGTAGTTATTGTCCATATCATCACTATCTGTGTTAGAATCTGAATCTGAATCTACATCAGAATCTAGATCCAAAGAATCCTTATTCTTAGGGGGCTTTGATCAAGAGGTACCAAGTCTCCTCTTCACCCTCATAGCAGCCATAATCAAGGTGTCCAATGTATCATTTTGACCCATCTCCACATTGGTAATGGGGTTTCAAATTTTACCCCTTAAGCCCTTCATAAAATAAGCGATCTGCATTTCAATTGAAGGTGCATCATCAGCATCTAACTTGTGCAGCAAGTTCTTAAACTCCTAGGCATAATCCTCCACCAATATATTCTTCTATTTGATCTTCTTCATCTTCCGTAAAATATCTCCCAGAGTTTTGTCCTTACAAAACCTGCCTAATAAAGTTGTTTTTAAGGCATCATATGTATTGAAGGTTGCCATAGCATAACTAGCAAACTAGTCCATGGCCCTTCCCTGCAAGGTTGCAGCGAACTACTGCTTCTCAACTTGATCCTTGTACATCTAGTTAAATCCATTGGCTGTCCACCTTGTCTCAAATTGTGCCACATGGCAATCAAGATTTTCCTTCTTTTTGCTTGAAAATTTAGATGCCTGAGCATTTGGACTAGTAAGTTGAGGTGGGTTCATTATGTTTTTCTTCTTGGGCTTCCTTCTTCTTTGGGGTGGTAAAGGATTAAAATTCAGAAATCGTTGAGATTTTATCTGTTGTGTACTCTCTATCTCTTTCTCAGATTCTGTTTGCTGCGCCGGGTAATATTTTACATTAGGACCCACCATGCATCTGCTGCGCTACTCTTAATGTTTCAAGTAGTGCACTCATATTATTCCAATTAACCATAGGTAAAAGAGTAGGATTTATTCTCAATTGTGTTACATGTCGATTAAGCTTTTAGGAATTTTTAGTCATCCTGATAAAGTGTAGTGGGTTCTAGGTCTTCTTCTTCATTCGAGTCGCTTATATATCCAAAGATTACACTTTTGTAGCTTCGTTTTCTTGGAGGCTAAATGTCTTCTAGACTTAGATCAGGGCAGTGTGCTTGGATGGGTCCTAGCTCATTACAATGGAAGCATTAACAATAGGGACATCTCCTATGGATGTTCCCTATCTCTCCACACGTATGGTATCTCTTACCTTGATCTCGGACAGTTTGCTTGGATGGGTCCTAGCTCATTACAATGGAAGCATTAACAATAGGGACATCTCCTATGGATGTTCCCTATCTCTCCGCACGTATGGTATCTCTTACCTTGATCTCGGGAGTCATCTTTGATAAAATTTCCCAACCAAATTTAAGTTCGTAGACGATTGGATTCGCTCAAAGTAATGCATCTTGCAAGTCCGTTGGATGCATTTCTTCAAGACGGTGGTTCAAAGGAGTGTTTAGGCCATGGAAAAACTTGGATACTTGCTGTGCAATATCCATACATGGCGTATATTTTAGTAGGGTTACGAACTTTGAGTAGTAAGCTTTGAGGGCTAATTCCAGTTGCTTGACCTTGAAGAATTCATTCATCTTCAAAGTCTGGTAGGTCACTGGGAGGTATCGTCCACGTACAACATCTATTAGCTAAGACCAAGTGACAACGGCTTCAAAAACACCTTGATCTTTGCACTATTTCTTCCACCATAACTAAGCTTGGCCAACTAACTTAAGTTTGGCTATCATTGCTTGATTCATAAAGGCAATTCCCCGAAGTAGAGAAATAGTCATCCATCGACTCAATCCATGTCTCCGCCTCTGCTGCGATGCCTAACCCTTCTCCATCAAACTCAGGTGCCTTAATTTGTTTGAGAAGGAATTTATTCTCTTGCATGTTAGCATTCGTGGGTGCAGAAGGTGCCTAACAATCAAGCCATACCACTCAGGTTATTTCTCTTTAGGATATATCTATGAACCAAGTATTAGTCAATCACGCATCATCATGAAGTCTCGCTCTGATACCAACTGTAACGTGCCTGCCTATTGTCTGTCCAAGCATGTTTTGGCGGTCCATCAAGAAATGAATCTAAGCGTCGCCGTCCAGCACTCCCACGGAATGTTTTGGGGTTTATCACCTAGGTTTTCCCGAGTCCGCCTAGCAACGAAACGTTCATAGCCAAACCCACTAGAATCAACCTGAAATCTAGGTTCCTAGGGCCAAGGTCTCCTAATAGCATTCTAGCATTGGGTTTTGGACATCCTACTTTACGCAGAGATACCCAATCCAAAGCAGATCCATACTTCACTTGGTTCAAAGAGAATGGGAAATGAGAGGGATGTGCGCTCAACCTCTCTACCCATAGGGCACAGTCCCATTCCGATCCCCTAAAGTGGCATGAATCGGGTTCTAACTTAACCATACCTAAAGTCGAACGGTGATAAATCCTTGTGAGAAGCCTCCTAGTTCCTTGGGACCACCCACCATAGGACGGACCCGTCAAGGTCCATCTACCCGCTTCCCTTGATAGCTTCAGTTTTCTAATTAGGTCCTACCACATTTATGTGCGACATTTAAAATCAACTTCATTAATTAAGACTTTTAGGGCACAGGGTTCATTTGCATAATTTACAGTACAGACACGGAAATAAAACAAGTACTCCTTTTGATAAACAACTTCCTTAACTTATCTTCAAGTTAATCTTTGTCTCCTTCCCATACAAGAGAATTATGTATCCCTTCTGTCCAATAGAAGTACCTGGTCCAAATCAAATGGCACCAAAATTTCCATCCTTTATCTAGAATAGGATCTTCCAACATCTCTAGACGTTGGGCTCACGACAATCTACAATTCTGTTCCGGTCTAGGCAAGGGGTATCTAGAGCTCCACTAACCCTAAGCGACCTAGGAGTGAGACACATATTTCATGGTTAGCCTTTTCACCACTTGACCTTCGGCTCATGAATCGAGTAGTGCCCTCTCGGGGTAATCCGTGGTGCGATCTTGGAGATGATCCACCCGTACAAATATCTTTCCTTAATTAATCCAATTAAGAATCAAGCACAATCAAGGCAATCAGCCTAATATTATCTATGAGTGAAACATTCCTTTATTTACCATGGGTATTTGTCATTATTGATCCTTGCCATGCTTTTACCAACAAACACAATCACTTGGAATATTTATCCAAATCACAAATGCAACAATCAGTTGATTGAAAAAAAAATAGGGTGTTGCTCAATCAATGTAATAGTCCCGCCATAGGACTCCCCTCCCCCCTAATAAAATGAAATTTTTATTTAAAAAAAAGAATTAACCCCCTGGTTACACCACCAATTGGTGGACACTGGGTGGGGGGGAGGGGGGGCGATCGTGTTGACGAACCGAGGAGGGGGGATTGTCAAGATGCCCAACCGGGAGGCTGCCACAGCAGTCAAGGTGGCAAGGGGGTTGCTGCCACGTGATGGGAGGTGGAAGGGGGGGCCGTTGCCGTGTGTCCTGAAGGTGGCAGGGGGGGGATGCCATTACTAATTTCTCCCCCCCCTCAAATACCTATATAAACCCCCATCCTCAAGGGGATGAGAAAGCTAGGAAGGCCACGACTTGCTGTTGCTCAGGTAAGGAGAAGAAGAGAAGAGTAAGAAGAAGAGGTAGAGAGAGAGTAAAGAAGAAGAGAAGAATAAGAAGAAGAGGGAGAGAGTGAGTAGAGAAGAAGAGAGGAATAAGAAGGAGAGGGAGAGAGAGAGTAGAGAAGAAGAGGAGGAGAAGAAGAACAGAAGAAGAAGAAGAAGGAGAGCAAGAGAGAGACAAAAAAAAAAGGAAAAGGAGGGTAAGAGATGAGAGAGAGAGAGAGATAGAGAGAGAGAAGGAAAATTTTTTTCTTCCCTCGTTGAAGAACTCAGAGCTCGCCGTCTCTCTTTCCTTCTCCCCCCCTCTTGGAGAAGATCCTCACAGACTAGTCCCTCCCGCAAGGAGCCGTCTCTCCCGCAATCTGGGTGCGTAGCCGTGAAGCAAAAGCCAAATCATATGATGCCTCCCAAATGAAGTAAGGTCAAACCGAACACAAATCTTGCCTCAACCGATGGGGCCCTGGGTTAAGGAACCACATCACTTGGTAATCGGGTGTGTTCCATATACCCTACGCTGATGGGGAGTCTTAAGGACATAGGCCAACTTCCTTGGGAAGGGAAAGCATTCGGTGAAAGTCTATCATAACTAACCACCATTTAGTTTACATAAATTTTTTTCATATTGGAAATTATTCTTACTTGCAATCTGGTATATTTTTTGAGCAAGTAAATTGCACAGGAGGTTTTGCATTCTTGCACCCAAAAAGAAGAAGCTAGGACCTTATTGATTATGCTCATAATACTTTAGATTATGCACTAATGTTAGCATGCTTAAAAATGGGTTGTTAAAATACTTATGCATATTTGTCAATTAAGCAAAAATCATACTGTTTTCTTTGTATAACACAACTTGTGAAATTGGAAAGGTAGAAGTAACGGTTTGAATCAAGTACATGAAAGTCTTAAATTGCTACGATGACGTTTAAGTATATTTAGGCCATTGCAAGACTAAAACAGGCACTAGGCCCCTCTAAACCTTCAGAGGGGTGTGTTCACTTTTGCCTTAGGACTGATAACTCCACGTCCTCCACCCAAAAGGAAAAAAAAAAGCAAGTCTCCATTCGTGTTTTGCATAAGCATGTTGAAATGAACTCCCAAAAGCAAAGGCCTGCATTGCAGCATTGTATTGTCCAGGAAAGATATGGCTCCAAATTGTGTGGCATCATGATCATTTTAATTGCGCTGCTAGGGATTCATCTTGAAGATAACTATCAACCACACTTACAAAATACAAAAAATTGTTCAAGAGCCGTTCAATAAAATTGAACCCTATACACACAAGGATAGGGCTCAACTCAACTTATTTAGGGTTTAGAAGAAACTAAGCCAATTTGTGGTTACTTTGTAGGGGGATGGAATGAGGAAATTTCCTACCCTTTAGAGGATATTGGAAATTACCACTAAGGCAAGAAGGACAAACGCTTGGGTCAAGAGAGGGACCCCACCCCCAGCTGGCCGCCAACCCTAGCCAAGGGGGTTCTAAATAGCCGTGATGGGAACATGGGCTGAACACACCACGAGAGGTCTCTCCGTGGATTGGTTTGAATGTAGGAGGACGCTTGGATGCCAAGGGGGGCTCTCGCTGTAAATTCCCTGCCTTCAGGCCCTACTCAATCGATCAGTGTGACTCAGAATAGATTTTGAAGAGCCCTTGTTACTAGTGCAAGACGGAAAATTGGTGGAAATAAAGTGCATCCTTACAGATTGCAAATATTGACCCTTTTTAACAAGACTTGTAACTCCGATAATTTGCTAATATTAAGTAATTCTAGGGAAACAATTCGAATTTATTTTCGTATCAATGCCATAAGATTACATGAATGAACCCTGTCCTCTAAAAAGGTTAATTAAGGAAGTTGTTTTTACATGTCAAACTTAAAATTAATAGGGCTAATTAGACAACTAAAGTACGCCAAGTGAGGGAAGTGGGAGGGCGGAACCCCCAATGGGTTTGTCCTATGGCAGGGTGGTCCCAGAGAACTGGGAGGCTTCTCACAAGGTTTTACTGACGATTGACACTTAGAAATCGTTAGGCTAGAACCCGGACTCATGCCTTTTTAGGGGACCGGAATGGGGCTATGCCCTATGGGCAGAGAGCTGGAGCACCGCATCCCTCTCATTTTCCATTCCCAAGTGTGACATGGGTCTTCTTTGGTTTGGTTATCTCTACGCAAAGTAGGATGTCCAAAATTGACTCTAGAAAGCTGTCAGGAGATCTTGGCCACTAGGGACTCAAGTTCAGGTCATCCTAATGGGTTTGGCTGTAAACATTCCGTTGCGAGGTGGACTCGAGAAACCCTCGGCTACAAACCACGTGACACTCCATGAGAGTGTCGGGCGGCGTCACTTAGATTTCAGACCGCTAAAAATGTGCTTGGATAGTCAATAGGTGGCATGTTATAGTTGGTATCAGAGCCGACCTACCACTAAAACAATTAGGGAGAAAAATCGGGAAGAGTGAGGTGATGTGTCCATTAGTAAATGTTTTTCTTTTATACTCACTTGTGGTTTGATGCCGCTTCCAGACTTACGAGGCATGGAATAGGTTCCTCGTATTTTAGATCATGTTCATGATAGCTATGAAATCTTCAAGCTATCGCAAGGATGCGACACAATGAGGATCATGGATCAGCTCTACAACCCCTCACCATTGTATGTGGAAAGCCGTTGGACTTGGAGCGCGGGATACTACTACATAGACACTAGCTGACTCGCCTATCTTTAAAACAATCTGAAGAGGTTAAAGTGGCTGGAAGACTTGAAGATTATCAAGCTATTCATCTTCCATGAGGCTTGTCTAAACTCGACCCTACACATCGGATGCCGGCAAGTAAATCAGAACCGCTACATCTAGAAAGAGGTGGTTAAAATTTTACCAACAGGCAGAATTAAAATAATGGGGCAACACGAACGTCATGGCTATCAAAAGTATGAACTTCCCACGATCTAAGAATCCATTCCCCAAATCCATACTACTATTCTATCCATGTTGCTGAATCCAATAGAGAATCATTAACCTGGCGTTAATGTAACTCCAGAATAGAAAAAAAATCATCTCAGCCAAACCCTATCCATTCTCGAATAATTGTACTTGGGCTTACATTTCCCTATGGTTAAATAAGAATGTTATGTTCATTTGAATGGTTGCAATGGAAAAATATGTGGCTTTGATTTAAGTTGTATAGGGGTATGTAAATGCAAACCTAACACGGGAAAGTTTAAATGGTAATCAGATACACCCCCAAGCGCAGATCTAGAACTCTGTTACCATATTGAGCCCAACAGAAGTACAAGAGAAGAAGTTTCTTCTCAAAAAAATTAAGCCACCAGAATTTGATGGAAAGGGGAAGACTGTTGAAGCTGATGTTGAAATATGGATTGAATCTATGGAAGACTATTTTAGTTTAGTGGGAACATCATCTCTGAATCGAGCCATGATTGCTAAGCTCAAGCTCATCGGTGAGGCTAGGCTGTGGTGGAAGCAATGGTGTAAAGACCAAGCAGTCATTGAAATCAAAATAACTTGGGAAAAACTAAAGGAAGCAGTGCAGGGAGGGTATATGCCACCTGCGTATAGAACTCAGAAAATGAATGAGTTTTTTAAGTTGAGGTAGTTGGGCCTGTCTCTGGAAGCATACTACTCGAAATTTGTTTCTTTGCTAAAGTACGCTCCGACAATGATCATCCCCCAGCAGGTCTCAAAGTTATATGCCACCTGTGTATAGAACTCAAAAAATGAATGAGTTTTTTAAGTTGAGGCAGTTGGGCCTATCTCTGGAAGCATACTACTCGAAATTTGTTTCTTTGCTAAAGTACGCCCCGACAATGAGCATCCCCCAATAGGTCTCAAAGTTTTGTGATGGACTAAATCTACGAATAAACACTTGGTTCAAATCAATGCATCCCCTCGGACTTGCAATATGCATTGATAAGAGTAGGACCTATTGCCGAAGAAGTCCAGCCAACCAGACCTTGGGCTTACAGAGACCAAAATCCAGGGATGTCGAGAGCTCAAATTAAAAGGGTTCAAGGAAGGGGTCAAGGTCAATGAAAGAAGCTAAGAGAAAATGCAATCAATGACTTTGTCCCCACTCAAAGAAGTGAACAAAACCTATGCTGTTTTCATTGCAATGAACCTGAGCATTTCAAAAGGGAATGTTCCAAACTTGGCAGGGACCGCCGTCAAGGGAAATTCAGAGGCCAAGCTAGGGCTACCCATGGCCGTGGTTGTGCAACATTTGGAAGGGCAAAAACTTCCAATATTACCATTAAATGATTAAATGAAGAAGAAGATCCGTGTATGGAAGCCGAGATTGAGAGGGAAACCATTCATGCCACCCTCCATAAGAAGGGGCCAAACTGCCAGTTCTCGATGATTCAAACACCATCAGACTTGGACTACCAAGGTAAGGAATTCAAAACCTTGATTGACTATGGAAACACTCATTTTTTCATCTCACCAGCGTGTGCAAGAAGGTTAGGGATAGCCACTATAAATGCACCCACTTTGCTTGTCGTACTAGCAAATGGGCGAGAAATCACTTACACTAGACAAACTGCTAAGGTGGAATTCCTACTCCGAAATGAGCCCACAACTATTAGGTTCAAAGTAATGAATCTAGGTGTCCATGAATGTCTACTCGGGATGGATTGGCTAATCTCCAATGATGCTTACATTCATTGTGGAAAGGGCCAAGTCTCCTTTTGGAATCCTAAGGGTGAGCTAGTTACAACACAAGGTGAAGCAGGTAAACCAAATATCCAGCTAGCTAAGGCAACACGAATAGTTCAAGGAATAAGGAAGGGATTACCTGTCTACTTGATCAAGCTAAACAAACCCATCAGCCAGAAGACACTAATGAAGAACCATCATGGCTAAAAGAATATGTGGATGTATTCCTAGAGGAACTAATTGAATTACCACCACCTAGGGAAGTGGATCATGAGATTAGACTACTCCCAGGAGCTGCTCTAGTTGTGAAAAGGCCCTACAAGATGTCCATTCTTGAGGCCATTGAGTTAAAGGAACAACTCAATGGACCAAGGGTACACAAGCCCTAGCAGTTCTCCTTGGGGAGCTCTAGTCTTGTTTCAAAAGAAGAAGGATGGTACACTTCGTCCTCTGCATTGATTACATAGGCATGAACCAAGTAACCATAAAAAATAAATACCCCATTCCAAGGATAGATGAGTTACTCGATCTACTGCAGGGAGCAAAAATATTCTCCAAGATTGATTTAAGGTTAGGGTTTTATCAAATTTGTGTCAAAGATGAGGATATTCTAAAGATGACATTCAATATCAAATATGGTCATTTCAAATTCACAGTAATGTATTTTGGATTGACTAATGCACACACCACCTTTAATAGGCTAATACAGGACATTTTTAGACCACATCTCGATGATTTTGTACTCGTCATCTTTGATGACACCTTGGTTTACTCCAAAAAGGAGGCAGATCGTGAGTCCCAAGTTCGCATCGTCCTTGAGACCATGAGGACTCACAAGCTCTATGCTAAGAAGAAAAAGTGTGCCTTCTTAAAAAGGCAGATTGAATATCTCGGGTTTATTGTGTCAAATGAAGGGATCTTTGTAGACTCTAGCAAGGTTAAGGATATCCAAGAGTGGTCTCCACCAACTACTATTAAAGAAGTGCGTAGCTTTCTTGGATTAACAGGTTAGTATAGGATCTTTATTAAGGACTATGCTTTAATCGTAGCACCCCTCACAAATTTGCTTAAAAAACAAGTTGCCATAATGTGGACTCCCTTTGCACAAGCAAGTTTTGATCAACTCAAGCATAGCTTGGTGACAACACCAATTCTGAAGCTCCCTAACTTAATCAAGGAATTTGAAGTTGTCACGAATGCTAGCACACTTGCATTAGGATGTGTACTAATACAAGAAGGTCATCCTATAGCTTATTCCTCACAAAAGCTAAAATTCCATGAGAGGAATTATGCCACCCATGACCTGGAACTGCTAGCAGTGATCCACGCCCTCAAACTTTGGCGACATTACTTGCTTGATAACAAGTTTTCTTTGATCACAGACCATAAGAGCCTTAAATGGATCTTCACCTAGACCGACCTCAACATGAGGCAACATCATTGGATGGAAGTTCTACAGGAGTATGATTTTGAGATCAAGTATCGACCTGGCAAAGAGAATGTGGTCGTTGATGCTCTAAGTCGCAAGGCATTCCTCAACTCTCTTATCATGGTGGAGGAACCCTCAATGACTGAATCTTTGGCAACTATGGTGTCAATGCCTAGCAACCCTATCCTTGAACTAGCTAAGGAAGAAGCTAGTCATGATCTGGAATATCTGGTGATGATAAAGGAAATTTTGGGAAAGGACCAAAACCCGAAACTTAAGGTCAAGTATCAAGAATTCTCCGTGAATGAGAGACTTTTCTATTTTAGGACAAGATTATGCATACCCTCCAACAGGAAACTCAAATAGAGAATACTTTGGGAAACACATGAATCCCCCTTTTCAGGCCATCTGGGATATGTCAAAACCCTCAATACGGTCAGAAAAAGCTACCATTGGGGAAGGCTTAAGGGAGGATATATCAACTTCAATTATTTGTGAAGTGATGGAGGGCGAGAAATTGATGGAGTCTGCTGCAAAGATCATTCCCTATGTAGTGCTCAACCCAAAAATGAAAAAAATTTGAGAATTTGGGGGTGTCAGAAAAAAGGCACCTCCCCCTCCCCCCCTCCACATTTTGATTAGTTGTGCCTCTTCATTCTAAAAGGTTTCATTAAACTTTAAGCTTTTTTTACAAAAAAACTAGTTCACTTTTCTTGTTCACACTCTAGCCCAAGTGGTTTTTTTAATTTTGGAGGGACAAACGAGCTTGGATTTGAGATCTGTCTAGATGCCTAGCTTCGTGATGCAAAAATCTATAAGCTTGGCCACTGCGATGCACTTTTTGGCTTCTGGATCATGTAGCTGCTTCATAATGCGAAACCTTGTGGGGATTAAATGGGGGGTCAAACATCCACGGATCAACAAACCAAGACTTGTGTTGGGTTCTTGGTATCGTACTCCATCTAGGAAAACTCTAACTCATCGATCTGTAACCATTTCATTTTGCATGAAAAAATTGGTCTTTGATGGCTGGCCGCACTCTTTTTTGCTTCAAAAATAGCCTTTAAAATCTACTCTCATTGATGTACACGAAAAGACTATTGTTTTTTAAGAAGGTGCTCTTGCAATTCAGGCTTCAGAATACCTAAATCCCCTACGTCAACAGATTGATCAAATTCTAATTTCTCAACAAGTTTTTGCAACTTTTTAACTTGGTTTGTTGCCTTCTTCCTTGTCTTCTCTGGTTCTTGCCAATCAAGCTTCAAACTAGCTTGTTGGCTTTGTGTAACCGCTAAGATCATTGCTTCCTCCAAACCATCCTATACTTCAATATAATTAGAATAGTCACAACAAATATACATACTTTCAATATGAATATTACTAGACACTGCCTTCTCTGACCTTTCTTGAACCTTCTCTTGTTGAATTTTCTTATAGTTAGCAGTACCTATACCTTCAGAAAATTGCCGTTTCTCATCGTGATCAGGTAACTCTATGAGGATTGCTGCAATTGGGGTAGATGGATGTTGTGGATAGATGCTCCTTTAGGTCTTCTATCATTGTAGGACCTTGCTTCCAACATTCCTCGCTCAGTCCTATGCCATGCCCGAAGTTCATAGTTTGGTTCAACAAAATATCCTTGACCTCCACAATACTGGCATGCTCCCATTTGGGTGGTTTGTTGTTGTGCTTGAAAATTTCTCTAAGGCTGTCTTGCTTGCATTCTTCTAGGTCCCCTGAAGGGCCTCTGAGGTAAGGTGTTAGGAATAACCTAATTGACTGATCACTAGCATCACTAGCCTAGGCTGCATCACTAGCATCTGCTATGCCATCTGAACATTAGGATTGTACCAACAAGTCCTAGTCTCATGGCCATTCCTCTGACATATCTCACAATAATTTTCTTTCTTCTTGGTATCAGAAAGAACCAAATCCTTAAACTTTTGTTTTATCTTCTTATCCAACTTGGTGTCCTCTGCCTTTTTCTTATCTTTATCCTTTAATTTTCTCTTTTTAGTCCTGGCTGATTCTAATTTCTTTTTTACTTCCTGTGCTTCTTCTTACTAGACTCATCATCATCAGAGTCAATAAAATCATCATCTGATTGTGAGCTATAGTTATTGTCCATATCATCACTATCTGTGTTAGAATCTGAATCTGAATCTACATCAGAATCTAGATCCAAAGAATCCTTATTCTTAGGGGGCTTTGATCAAGAGGTACCAAGTCTCCTCTTCACCCTCATAGCAGCCATAATCAAGGTGTCCAATGTATCATTTTGACCCATCTCCACATTGGTAATGGGGTTTCAAATTTTACCCCTTAAGCCCTTCATAAAATAAGCGATCTGCATTTCAATTGAAGGTGCATCATCAGCATCTAACTTGTGCAGCAAGTTCTTAAACTCCTAGGCATAATCCTCCACCAATATATTCTTCTATTTGATCTTCTTCATCTTCCGTAAAATATCTCCCAGAGTTTTGTCCTTACAAAACCTGCCTAATAAAGTTGTTTTTAAGGCATCATATGTATTGAAGGTTGCCATAGCATAACTAGCAAACTAGTCCATGGCCCTTCCCTGCAAGGTTGCAGCGAACTACTGCTTCTCAACTTGATCCTTGTACATCTAGTTAAATCCATTGGCTGTCCACCTTGTCTCAAATTGTGCCACATGGCAATCAAGATTTTCCTTCTTTTTGCTTGAAAATTTAGATGCCTGAGCATTTGGACTAGTAAGTTGAGGTGGGTTCATTATGTTTTTCTTCTTGGGCTTCCTTCTTCTTTGGGGTGGTAAAGGATTAAAATTCAGAAATCGTTGAGATTTTATCTGTTGTGTACTCTCTATCTCTTTCTCAGATTCTGTTTGCTGCGCCGGGTAATATTTTACATTAGGACCCACCATGCATCTGCTGCGCTACTCTTAATGTTTCAAGTAGTGCACTCATATTATTCCAATTAACCATAGGTAAAAGAGTAGGATTTATTCTCAATTGTGTTACATGTCGATTAAGCTTTTAGGAATTTTTAGTCATCCTGATAAAGTGTAGTGGGTTCTAGGTCTTCTTCTTCATTCGAGTCGCTTATATATCCAAAGATTACACTTTTGTAGCTTCGTTTTCTTGGAGGCTAAATGTCTTCTAGACTTAGATCAGGGCAGTGTGCTTGGATGGGTCCTAGCTCATTACAATGGAAGCATTAACAATAGGGACATCTCCTATGGATGTTCCCTATCTCTCCACACGTATGGTATCTCTTACCTTGATCTCGGACAGTTTGCTTGGATGGGTCCTAGCTCATTACAATGGAAGCATTAACAATAGGGACATCTCCTATGGATGTTCCCTATCTCTCCGCACGTATGGTATCTCTTACCTTGATCTCGGGAGTCATCTTTGATAAAATTTCCCAACCAAATTTAAGTTCGTAGACGATTGGATTCGCTCAAAGTAATGCATCTTGCAAGTCCGTTGGATGCATTTCTTCAAGACGGTGGTTCAAAGGAGTGTTTAGGCCATGGAAAAACTTGGATACTTGCTGTGCAATATCCATACATGGCGTATATTTTAGTAGGGTTACGAACTTTGAGTAGTAAGCTTTGAGGGCTAATTCCAGTTGCTTGACCTTGAAGAATTCATTCATCTTCAAAGTCTGGTAGGTCACTGGGAGGTATCGTCCACGTACAACATCTATTAGCTAAGACCAAGTGACAACGGCTTCAAAAACACCTTGATCTTTGCACTATTTCTTCCACCATAACTAAGCTTGGCCAACTAACTTAAGTTTGGCTATCATTGCTTGATTCATAAAGGCAATTCCCCGAAGTAGAGAAATAGTCATCCATCGACTCAATCCATGTCTCCGCCTCTGCTGCGATGCCTAACCCTTCTCCATCAAACTCAGGTGCCTTAATTTGTTTGAGAAGGAATTTATTCTCTTGCATGTTAGCATTCGTGGGTGCAGAAGGTGCCTAACAATCAAGCCATACCACTCAGGTTATTTCTCTTTAGGATATATCTATGAACCAAGTATTAGTCAATCACGCATCATCATGAAGTCTCGCTCTGATACCAACTGTAACGTGCCTGCCTATTGTCTGTCCAAGCATGTTTTGGCGGTCCATCAAGAAATGAATCTAAGCGTCGCCGTCCAGCACTCCCACGGAATGTTTTGGGGTTTATCACCTAGGTTTTCCCGAGTCCGCCTAGCAACGAAACGTTCATAGCCAAACCCACTAGAATCAACCTGAAATCTAGGTTCCTAGGGCCAAGGTCTCCTAATAGCATTCTAGCATTGGGTTTTGGACATCCTACTTTACGCAGAGATACCCAATCCAAAGCAGATCCATACTTCACTTGGTTCAAAGAGAATGGGAAATGAGAGGGATGTGCGCTCAACCTCTCTACCCATAGGGCATAGTCCCATTCCGATCCCCTAAAGTGGCATGAATCGGGTTCTAACTTAACCATACCTAAAGTCGAACGGTGATAAATCCTTGTGAGAAGCCTCCTAGTTCCTTGGGACCACCCACCATAGGACGGACCCGTCAAGGTCCATCTACCCGCTTCCCTTGATAGCTTCAGTTTTCTAATTAGGTCCTACCACATTTATGTGCGACATTTAAAATCAACTTCATTAATTAAGACTTTTAGGGCACAGGGTTCATTTGCATAATTTACAGTACAGACACGGAAATAAAACAAGTACTCCTTTTGATAAACAACTTCCTTAACTTATCTTCAAGTTAATCTTTGTCTCCTTCCCATACAAGAGAATTATGTATCCCTTCTGTCCAATAGAAGTACCTGGTCCAAATCAAATGGCACCAAAATTTCCATCCTTTATCTAGAATAGGATCTTCCAACATCTCTAGACGTTGGGCTCACGACAATCTACAATTCTGTTCCGGTCTAGGCAAGGGGTATCTAGAGCTCCACTAACCCTAAGCGACCTAGGAGTGAGACACATATTTCATGGTTAGCCTTTTCACCACTTGACCTTCGGCTCATGAATCGAGTAGTGCCCTCTCGGGGTAATCCGTGGTGCGATCTTGGAGATGATCCACCCGTACAAATATCTTTCCTTAATTAATCCAATTAAGAATCAAGCACAATCAAGGCAATCAGCCTAATATTATCTATGAGTGAAACATTCCTTTATTTACCATGGGTATTTGTCATTATTGATCCTTGCCATGCTTTTACCAACAAACACAATCACTTGGAATATTTATCCAAATCACAAATGCAACAATCAGTTGATTGAAAAAAAAATAGGGTGTTGCTCAATCAATGTAATAGTCCCGCCATAGGACTCCCCTCCCCCCTAATAAAATGAAATTTTTATTTAAAAAAAAGAATTAACCCCCTGGTTACACCACCAATTGGTGGACACTGGGTGGGGGGGAGGGGGGGCGATCGTGTTGACGAACCGAGGAGGGGGGATTGTCAAGATGCCCAACCGGGAGGCTGCCACAGCAGTCAAGGTGGCAAGGGGGTTGCTGCCACGTGATGGGAGGTGGAAGGGGGGGCCGTTGCCGTGTGTCCTGAAGGTGGCAGGGGGGGGATGCCATTACTAATTTCTCCCCCCCCTCAAATACCTATATAAACCCCCATCCTCAAGGGGATGAGAAAGCTAGGAAGGCCACGACTTGCTGTTGCTCAGGTAAGGAGAAGAAGAGAAGAGTAAGAAGAAGAGGTAGAGAGAGAGTAAAGAAGAAGAGAAGAATAAGAAGAAGAGGGAGAGAGTGAGTAGAGAAGAAGAGAGGAATAAGAAGGAGAGGGAGAGAGAGAGTAGAGAAGAAGAGGAGGAGAAGAAGAACAGAAGAAGAAGAAGAAGGAGAGCAAGAGAGAGACAAAAAAAAAAGGAAAAGGAGGGTAAGAGATGAGAGAGAGAGAGAGATAGAGAGAGAGAAGGAAAATTTTTTTCTTCCCTCGTTGAAGAACTCAGAGCTCGCCGTCTCTCTTTCCTTCTCCCCCCCTCTTGGAGAAGATCCTCACAGACTAGTCCCTCCCGCAAGGAGCCGTCTCTCCCGCAATCTGGGTGCGTAGCCGTGAAGCAAAAGCCAAATCATATGATGCCTCCCAAATGAAGTAAGGTCAAACCGAACACAAATCTTGCCTCAACCGATGGGGCCCTGGGTTAAGGAACCACATCACTTGGTAATCGGGTGTGTTCCATATACCCTACGCTGATGGGGAGTCTTAAGGACATAGGCCAACTTCCTTGGGAAGGGAAAGCATTCGGTGAAAGTCTATCATAACTAACCACCATTTAGTTTACATAAATTTTTTTCATATTGGAAATTATTCTTACTTGCAATCTGGTATATTTTTTGAGCAAGTAAATTGCACAGGAGGTTTTGCATTCTTGCACCCAAAAAGAAGAAGCTAGGACCTTATTGATTATGCTCATAATACTTTAGATTATGCACTAATGTTAGCATGCTTAAAAATGGGTTGTTAAAATACTTATGCATATTTGTCAATTAAGCAAAAATCATACTGTTTTCTTTGTATAACACAACTTGTGAAATTGGAAAGGTAGAAGTAACGGTTTGAATCAAGTACATGAAAGTCTTAAATTGCTACGATGACGTTTAAGTATATTTAGGCCATTGCAAGACTAAAACAGGCACTAGGCCCCTCTAAACCTTCAGAGGGGTGTGTTCACTTTTGCCTTAGGACTGATAACTCCACGTCCTCCACCCAAAAGGAAAAAAAAAAGCAAGTCTCCATTCGTGTTTTGCATAAGCATGTTGAAATGAACTCCCAAAAGCAAAGGCCTGCATTGCAGCATTGTATTGTCCAGGAAAGATATGGCTCCAAATTGTGTGGCATCATGATCATTTTAGTTGCGCTGCTAGGGATTCATCTTGAAGATAACTATCAACCACACTTACAAAATACAAAAAATTGTTCAAGAGCCGTTCAATAAAATTGAACCCTATACACACAAGGATAGGGCTCAACTCAACTTATTTAGGGTTTAGAAGAAACTAAGCCAATTTGTGGTTACTTTGTAGGGGGATGGAATGAGGAAATTTCCTACCCTTTAGAGGATATTGGAAATTACCACTAAGGCAAGAAGGACAAACGCTTGGGTCAAGAGAGGGACCCCACCCCCAGCTGGCCGCCAACCCTAGCCAAGGGGGTTCTAAATAGCCGTGATGGGAACATGGGCTGAACACACCACGAGAGGTCTCTCCGTGGATTGGTTTGAATGTAGGAGGACGCTTGGATGCCAAGGGGGGCTCTCGCTGTAAATTCCCTGCCTTCAGGCCCTACTCAATCGATCAGTGTGACTCAGAATAGATTTTGAAGAGCCCTTGTTACTAGTGCAAGACGGAAAATTGGTGGAAATAAAGTGCATCCTTACAGATTGCAAATATTGACCCTTTTTAACAAGACTTGTAACTCCGATAATTTGCTAATATTAAGTAATTCTAGGGAAACAATTCGAATTTATTTTCGTATCAATGCCATAAGATTACATGAATGAACCCTGTCCTCTAAAAAGGTTAATTAAGGAAGTTGTTTTTACATGTCAAACTTAAAATTAATAGGGCTAATTAGACAACTAAAGTACGCCAAGTGAGGGAAGTGGGAGGGCGGAACCCCCAATGGGTTTGTCCTATGGCAGGGTGGTCCCAGAGAACTGGGAGGCTTCTCACAAGGTTTTACTGACGATTGACACTTAGAAATCGTTAGGCTAGAACCCGGACTCATGCCTTTTTAGGGGACCGGAATGGGGCTATGCCCTATGGGCAGAGAGCTGGAGCACCGCATCCCTCTCATTTTCCATTCCCAAGTGTGACATGGGTCTTCTTTGGTTTGGTTATCTCTACGCAAAGTAGGATGTCCAAAATTGACTCTAGAAAGCTGTCAGGAGATCTTGGCCACTAGGGACTCAAGTTCAGGTCATCCTAATGGGTTTGGCTGTAAACATTCCGTTGCGAGGTGGACTCGAGAAACCCTCGGCTACAAACCACGTGACACTCCATGAGAGTGTCGGGCGGCGTCACTTAGATTTCAGACCGCTAAAAATGTGCTTGGATAGTCAATAGGTGGCATGTTATAGTTGGTATCAGAGCCGACCTACCACTAAAACAATTAGGGAGAAAAATCGGGAAGAGTGAGGTGATGTGTCCATTAGTAAATGTTTTTCTTTTATACTCACTTGTGGTTTGATGCCGCTTCCAGACTTACGAGGCATGGAATAGGTTCCTCGTATTTTAGATCATGTTCATGATAGCTATGAAATCTTCAAGCTATCGCAAGGATGCGACACAATGAGGATCATGGATCAGCTCTACAACCCCTCACCATTGTATGTGGAAAGCCGTTGGACTTGGAGCGCGGGATACTACTACATAGACACTAGCTGACTCGCCTATCTTTAAAACAATTTGAAGAGGTTAAAGTGGCTGGAAGACTTGAAGATTATCAAGCTATTCATCTTCCATGAGGCTTGTCTAAACTCGACCCTACACATCGGATGCCGGCAAGTAAATCAGAACCGCTACATCTAGAAAGAGGTGGTTAAAATTTTACCAACAGGCAGAATTAAAATAATGGGGCAACACGAACGTCATGGCTATCAAAAGTATGAACTTCCCACGATCTAAGAATCCATTCCCCAAATCCATACTACTATTCTATCCATGTTGCTGAATCCAATAGAGAATCATTAACCTGGCGTTAATGTAACTCCAGAATAGAAAAAAAATCATCTCAGCCAAACCCTATCCATTCTCGAATAATTGTACTTGGGCTTACATTTCCCTATGGTTAAATAAGAATGTTATGTTCATTTGAATGGTTGCAATGGAAAAATATGTGGCTTTGATTTAAGTTGTATAGGGGTATGTAAATGCAAACCTAACACGGGAAAGTTTAAATGGTAATCAGATACACCCCCAAGCGCAGATCTAGAACTCTGTTACCATATTGAGCCCAACAGAAGTACAAGAGAAGAAGTTTCTTCTCAAAAAAATTAAGCCACCAGAATTTGATGGAAAGGGGAAGACTGTTGAAGCTGATGTTGAAATATGGATTGAATCTATGGAAGACTATTTTAGTTTAGTGGGAACATCATCTCTGAATCGAGCCATGATTGCTAAGCTCAAGCTCATCGGTGAGGCTAGGCTGTGGTGGAAGCAATGGTGTAAAGACCAAGCAGTCATTGAAATCAAAATAACTTGGGAAAAACTAAAGGAAGCAGTGCAGGGAGGGTATATGCCACCTGCGTATAGAACTCAGAAAATGAATGAGTTTTTTAAGTTGAGGTAGTTGGGCCTGTCTCTGGAAGCATACTACTCGAAATTTGTTTCTTTGCTAAAGTACGCTCCGACAATGATCATCCCCCAGCAGGTCTCAAAGTTATATGCCACCTGTGTATAGAACTCAAAAAATGAATGAGTTTTTTAAGTTGAGGCAGTTGGGCCTATCTCTGGAAGCATACTACTCGAAATTTGTTTCTTTGCTAAAGTACGCCCCGACAATGAGCATCCCCCAATAGGTCTCAAAGTTTTGTGATGGACTAAATCTACGAATAAACACTTGGTTCAAATCAATGCATCCCCTCGGACTTGCAATATGCATTGATAAGAGTAGGACCTATTGCCGAAGAAGTCCAGCCAACCAGACCTTGGGCTTACAGAGACCAAAATCCAGGGATGTCGAGAGCTCAAATTAAAAGGGTTCAAGGAAGGGGTCAAGGTCAATGAAAGAAGCTAAGAGAAAATGCAATCAATGACTTTGTCCCCACTCAAAGAAGTGAACAAAACCTATGCTGTTTTCATTGCAATGAACCTGAGCATTTCAAAAGGGAATGTTCCAAACTTGGCAGGGACCGCCGTCAAGGGAAATTCAGAGGCCAAGCTAGGGCTACCCATGGCCGTGGTTGTGCAACATTTGGAAGGGCAAAAACTTCCAATATTACCATTAAATGATTAAATGAAGAAGAAGATCCGTGTATGGAAGCCGAGATTGAGAGGGAAACCATTCATGCCACCCTCCATAAGAAGGGGCCAAACTGCCAGTTCTCGATGATTCAAACACCATCAGACTTGGACTACCAAGGTAAGGAATTCAAAACCTTGATTGACTATGGAAACACTCATTTTTTCATCTCACCAGCGTGTGCAAGAAGGTTAGGGATAGCCACTATAAATGCACCCACTTTGCTTGTCGTACTAGCAAATGGGCGAGAAATCACTTACACTAGACAAACTACTAAGGTGGAATTCCTACTCCGAAATGAGCCCACAACTATTAGGTTCAAAGTAATGAATCTAGGTGTCCATGAATGTCTACTCGGGATGGATTGGCTAATCTCCAATGATGCTTACATTCATTGTGGAAAGGGCCAAGTCTCCTTTTGGAATCCTAAGGGTGAGCTAGTTACAACACAAGGTGAAGCAGGTAAACCAAATATCCAGCTAGCTAAGGCAACACGAATAGTTCAAGGAATAAGGAAGGGATTACCTGTCTACTTGATCAAGCTAAACAAACCCATCAGCCAGAAGACACTAATGAAGAACCATCATGGCTAAAAGAATATGTGGATGTATTCCTAGAGGAACTAATTGAATTACCACCACCTAGGGAAGTGGATCATGAGATTAGACTACTCCCAGGAGCTGCTCTAGTTGTGAAAAGGCCCTACAAGATGTCCATTCTTGAGGCCATTGAGTTAAAGGAACAACTCAATGGACCAAGGGTACACAAGCCCTAGCAGTTCTCCTTGGGGAGCTCTAGTCTTGTTTCAAAAGAAGAAGGATGGTACACTTCGTCCTCTGCATTGATTACATAGGCATGAACCAAGTAACCATAAAAAATAAATACCCCATTCCAAGGATAGATGAGTTACTCGATCTACTGCAGGGAGCAAAAATATTCTCCAAGATTGATTTAAGGTTAGGGTTTTATCAAATTTGTGTCAAAGATGAGGATATTCTAAAGATGACATTCAATATCAAATATGGTCATTTCAAATTCACAGTAATGTCTTTTGGATTGACTAATGCACACACCACCTTTAATAGGCTAATGCAGGACATTTTTAGACCACATCTCGATGATTTTGTACTCGTCATCTTTGATGACACCTTGGTTTACTCCAAAAAGGAGGCAGATCGTGAGTCCCAAGTTCGCATCGTCCTTGAGACCATGAGGACTCACAAGCTCTATGCTAAGAAGAAAAAGTGTGCCTTCTTAAAAAGGCAGATTGAATATCTCGGGTTTATTGTGTCAAATGAAGGGATCTTTGTAGACTCTAGCAAGGTTAAGGATATCCAAGAGTGGTCTCCACCAACTACTATTAAAGAAGTGCGTAGCTTTCTTGGATTAACAGGTTAGTATAGGATCTTTATTAAGGACTATGCTTTAATCGTAGCACCCCTCACAAATTTGCTTAAAAAACAAGTTGCCATAATGTGGACTCCCTTTGCACAAGCAAGTTTTGATCAACTCAAGCATAGCTTGGTGACAACACCAATTCTGAAGCTCCCTAACTTAATCAAGGAATTTGAAGTTGTCACGAATGCTAGCACACTTGCATTAGGATGTGTACTAATACAAGAAGGTCATCCTATAGCTTATTCCTCACAAAAGCTAAAATTCCATGAGAGGAATTATGCCACCCATGACCTGGAACTGCTAGCAGTGATCCACGCCCTCAAACTTTGGCGACATTACTTGCTTGATAACAAGTTTTCTTTGATCACAGACCATAAGAGCCTTAAATGGATCTTCACCTAGACCGACCTCAACATGAGGCAACATCATTGGATGGAAGTTCTACAGGAGTATGATTTTGAGATCAAGTATCGACCTGGCAAAGAGAATGTGGTCGTTGATGCTCTAAGTCGCAAGGCATTCCTCAACTCTCTTATCATGGTGGAGGAACCCTCAATGACTGAATCTTTGGCAACTATGGTGTCAATGCCTAGCAACCCTATCCTTGAACTAGCTAAGGAAGAAGCTAGTCATGATCTGGAATATCTGGTGATGATAAAGGAAATTTTGGGAAAGGACCAAAACCCGAAACTTAAGGTCAAGTATCAAGAATTCTCCGTGAATGAGAGACTTTTCTATTTTAGGACAAGATTATGCATACCCTCCAACAGGAAACTCAAATAGAGAATACTTTGGGAAACACATGAATCCCCCTTTTCAGGCCATCTGGGATATGTCAAAACCCTCAATACGGTCAGAAAAAGCTACCATTGGGGAAGGCTTAAGGGAGGCGTGCTTAAATATATCACGGAATGTTTGTCTTTCCTGCGCATCAAGGCGGAACATATCAAGATTCTTGGGAAGCTACAACCTCTCGACATCCCCCAAATGAAGTGAAAGTTTATCAGCATGGATTTTGTTGTTGGGTTACCCTCAGTGCAAGGGGGCTACAACTCAATTATGGTTGTAGTAGATATGCTCACCAAGGTTGCACACCTCATTCCATTCAAGACAAATTATAAAGCTTCAGATATTGCTAGACTACTCATCAAGGAGATATTCAAGCTCCATGGGTTTCCTAGAAGGATCGTTAGTGACCACGACCCCCTCTTCACATCTCACTTTTGGAGAGGGATATTTGGGGCAATTGGGACTCAACTTTGTTTCAGCACAGCCTATCATCCTCATACTCACAGCCAAATAGAGAGGGTCAATCAAGTCATTGAAGATATCCTTAGAGATTATTGTTGTCGCGAACACAAGAAATGGATTCAATATCTACCATTAGTAGAGTTCTCCTATAATGCTTCCTACCAACAAAGCATCCAAATGACATCTTTTCAAGCATATTATTTCCCATTGAACTTTTCAAATCCTACTTTAAGAGTAGAAGCTTCTAAGGAAATGCTCAAGGAGATGGATGAGCAGGTTAAGACCATCGGACAAGACATTAGAGTCGCCAAGGATAGGCAAAAAGCCTATGCAGATCTAAACAGACAAGAGCGACTCTTCAATGAGGGAGGCATGGTTTTTATTTGTGTACGGCCCAAGAGGAGTTCCCTGTCATCGGGGGAATTTAAAGAATTGAGTCCAAGGTATAGCAAACCCTATAGGATCCTCAAATGCCTAGGGCCCAACGCCTACAAACTCCAACTCCCTGAGAATGTAAGGGTTCACAATGTATTTCATGTTAGCCTGCTAAAGAAATATGTACCAAATCCTAGCCATATACTCGATGATCAACAAGTTATAATGACAAGACAAGGAGTCCTTGAGCTCTGGCCATCTAGAATCCTGGACATTCGAGAAAAGAGATTGAGGAGTAGAATCCTCAAGGAGTACCTCATCCAATGGAAGGACTTTCAAGAAGAAGATGCCACATGGATTGACAAGAATACTCTCAACCAACAATACCGCCAATTCCTTTCGAGATGAGGACATCTCTATCCCCTTAAGGGGGGAAGAATGTAATAGTCCCGCCATAGGACTCCCCTCCCCCCTAATAAAATGAAATTTTTATTTTAAAAAAAGAATTAATCCCCTGGTTACGCTGCCAACTTGTGGACGACATGGGGGGGGGGGGGGGGGGAGATCGTGTTGACGAACCAGGGAGGGGGGACTTTCAAGATATCCACACGGGAGGTTGCCACGGTTGTGAAGGTGGCAGGGGGAGCTGCTACCACGTGATAGGAGGTGGAAGGGGGGGCCGTTGCCATGTGCCCTAAAGGTGGTAGGGGGGGTTGCGATTACTAATTTATTTTCACCCCCCAAATACCTATATAAACCCCCATCGTCAAGGGGATGAGAAAGCCGGGAAGGCCACGACTTGCTGCTGCTCAAGTAAGGAGAAAAAGAGAAGAATAAGAAGAAGAGGGAGAGAGAGAGTAGAGAAGAATAAAAAGAAGAGGGAGAGAGTGAGTAGAGAAGAAGAGAAGAATAAGAAGAAGAGGGAGAGAGAAAGTAGAGTAGAAGAGAAGGAGGAGAAGAATAAGAGAAGAAGAAGAAGAGAGGGGGAGAGAGAGGAGAAGAAGAAGAGAAGAAGAAGAGAGAAGAAGAAGAAGGAGAGTAAGAGAAGAAAGATAGCAAGAGAGAGACAGAAAAGAGAGGAAAGGGAGGGTAAGAGATGAGAGAGAGAGAGATAGAGAGAGAAGAAAATTATTTTTCTTCCCTCATTGAAGAACTTAGAGCTCGTCATCTCTCTTTCCTTCCCCCCCTTGGAGAAGATCCTCGCAGACTAGTCCCTTCCGCGAGGAGCCATGTCTCCCGTAATCTGGGTGCGTAGCCACGAAGCAAAAGCCAAATCATACGATGCCTCCTAAACAAAGTAAGGTTCAACCAAACATAAATCCCACCTCAACTCATGGGGCTGTGGGGCAAGGAACCACATCACTTGGTAATCAAGTGCATTCCATACACCCTATCCTAATGGGGAGTCTTAAGGACATAGGCCAACTTCCTTGGGAAGGGAAAGCTATTCGGCAAAAGTCTATCATAACTAACCACCATTTAGTTTACATCATTTTTTTTCATATTGAAAATTGTGCTTTGTTGTAATACTTTAGATTATGCACTAACGTTAGCATGACTAAAACAGGCACTAGGCCCCTATAAACCTTCAGAGGGGTGTGTTCGTTTTTGCCTTAGGACTGATAACTCCATGCTCTCCACCCAAAAGGGAAAAACAATACAAGTCTCTATTCATGTTTTTGCCTAAGCATGTTGAAATAAACTCCCAAAAGCAAAGGCCTGCATTGAAGCATTGTATTGTCTAGGAAAGATACGCCTCCAAATTGCATGGCATCATGACATTTAGTTGCACTACTAGGGATTCATCTTGAAGATAACTATCAACCACACTTATGAAATACAAAAAAAATTTCAAGAGCCATTTAATAAAAATGAACCCTATACACGCAAGGATAGGGCTCAACTAAACTTATTTAGGGTTTTGAAGAAACTAAGCCAATATGTGGTTACTCCATAGGGGGATGGAACAAAGAAATTCCCTACCCTTCAGAGGATATTGGAAATTACCGCTAAGGCAAGAAGGACAAACGCTTGGGTCAAGAGAGGGACCCCACCTTAGCAGATGTCTCGAGCAGTCACTTGCACCTTTGTTTGTGCTTGTAAATTTAGGAACATTGTTTCTAAATTTAAAAAAAAAGAAAAAAGAAAAAAAAAGATTGTGTAACCCTAAACTCATAAATGAGTATAGTGAATCAGGTTGAACTTTTGGAGGGCGCGCCAAACCACCCCCAATTGTTGAGATGACAAGCTCAACACATGCGGACATTGATGATGGACCGCCTGGTTAGATGGGTCCACACGTCTACACTTAGCACATCGGTGGTCATTATGACTCTCACATGGCCACTGACTCATTACTTATTATATTCAAGTTGTTACACCTATTTTACAGCTGGCATAGTTATAACGCCATTCGACTAGTGTAGTCGGTTATGCATTGTTTGACTTAGTAGGCCACTTTCCTTTATGTTGTATCTTATCTATACTTTGTGTACATTGTAAAGTGTGTGGAAGAAGAAGAACAAATCGGTAAGAAAACGTTTTGGCCTCCATCTCTCTTCTTGTCTCTTGAGTGAGCTTCTCCTTGTGCATTTTGTGTGTGTTCGGCGTAGCATCTTGAGCAAGTCCCCCCACCACGTGATTCTTGATATGGTATCAGAGCGGCACCACTGAGAGAGGATGATTTCGAAGGCTGAAGTGAAGGAGAAGCAAGATTCGAGCAAGCAAGCCACGGGTAAGAAGCTCTCCTATCCTTCCACTCTTTCTCTTGGATAGTGCTTGTGGAGGCACGGGAAGAAGGGCAGAGCAAAAATCTCAGATTCCAGTGAGATTTGGTGTGCGCGAAGAGCGCTGTGTATTTCTGCAGATCGGCCCTTTAGGGCTTTCCTGCAGTTATTTTGGGCAATTGAGGCCGTTTCAGGGTCCGTTTTAGAGCCTCAAGGTTGCGGACAACAATTTCAGGGTACACTATGACTTCGACTGTATTGACCGAAAGTGGGTGCGTAGGTTACAGATTTCAGATCTGTAAGTTCAAAGGTGTTTACCAGTGAGTAAACACAAGGTTTATCTGCAAACAGGTTGCAGATTGCATGTATTGTTGAGCAGATAGTGAAAAAGGCTGTCTGGTGTATTGGTGTGCACTACAGGTCGAGGGTTGCAGAAGATTTGCTTGCTGTTTGGTATTAGTTTTGTGATAATGGCAAAGAACAGTGGAAGCCCCATCATTGAGAAGCTTGACAAGAACAATAACCCTTCATGGAAGTTCCGTGTCACGAATTTTCTTATTGGAAAAGGCCTCTACGAGTTTGTTTCAAGTGAAGAAAAGGAGCCGCATGTGAGTAATCCTCCAACTACAGAAGAGACAAAGGCACGAAAGGAATGGAATGCAAAAGACAAGAAGGTCATGTATTGGCTGTCAGCAGTAATTGACAATAATATGCTGGGACATATCAGAAATGCAGAGAATTCATATGCAGCTTGGACCATACTTGGAAGTATGTTTTCTGTAAATACAAAGGCACGAAAGATTCAACTCAAGCAAGAGTTGAATACATTGAAGAAAGGGAAGATGTCTATCAATGAGTATGCATTGAAGGTAAGGAGCATTGCATATGCCTTGGCAACGATTGATGTAATGCCCGATGATGATGATTTAGTGTCGTCTACCTTGGGTGGACTTAATAATGAAAAGGCTTGGAAGTCTTTTGTAACTTCCGTATGTGTCAGAAATCCATTTCCAGATTTCGATGAGTTGGTCTCCCTTATGATCACTGAAGAGATCAACATGCAGAGTGAGAAATCTGAAAGAAGTGGTGAATATGTCCAAGCTTTCTACTCTAATTCAGGAAGGGGACGTGGCAGGTTCTCTTCAAGAGGCCGTGGTATAGGAGGTGGTAGTGACAATTAGCAAAACAGATTGAATCAGCAATTTGGCGATATGCAGGTTTTAGGAGGTCGTGGTAAATTTAGAGGCAGGGGGAGATTTAGAGGAAGAGGTGGATGGCAGAACAAAGGTTCTAAGAACTCTAGTATTGTGTGTCACTACTGTGGCAAAACAGGTCATACTGTAGCCCAATGTTATGCTAAGAAAGATGATATTCGCAGTGGTAAGTTGCAACAAGGAAACTATGCATCGTCTTCATGACAGAATGAAGATAAAAATGAACATTTGTTTGTTATGCAGCATATGCTGAATGCTGTTATAGGAAAGGGAACACATGATGATGTTTGGTATGTTGATTCAGGTGCATCCAATCATATGACCAGCCATGCCGAATGGTTTGGAGAGATGCAGGATTTGCAAAATGTAGGTTATGTGCAGACGGGTGATGATTCATGCCACCCAATTTCACACATTGGAAAAGTTCCCTTGTCCTTGCATGATGGTAAGACAAAGAGTCTTTCAGATGTATTACATGTGCCATCTATTACAAAGAACTTGGTGTCAGTGGGTCAGATGGTAGAGTAAGGGCTGCAAGTCAGATTTAATGCAAAGGGCTGCTTTGTAGAAGACTTCAATGACAAGTGCAGGTTAGTTGCAAAGGGAAGTAGAGTTGGACGTATGTTTACTTTGGATACTGGAATTCCTACTATGAATGCTGCTATGTATGCTAAGGGAAAAGGTGTTGTTGCAAATATTGAAATTTGGCACAAATGCATTGGACATGCAAATGTACAAAGGCTGAAATTAATACAGTCCAAAGGGTTGGTTACAGGTTTGCCTATATTTAGAGTTGCAGAATTTCATAAGGTATGCGAAGCATGTCAGTTTGGTAAGCAGGCAAGACAACCCTTTTCACATGATAGAGATGTAAGCAGAAATATCCTTGATGTTGTGCATACGGACATTTGGGGGCCTACACAAAATGTATCTCTTGGAGGCAGTTCATACTTTGTCACATTTATTGATGATTGTTCTAGAAAGCTGTGGGTATATTTTATGAAGGAAAAGAGTGAAGCGTTTGAGCACTTTAGAACTTTCAAGGCTGCAATTGAAAGAGAAATAGGCTTGAAAGTAAAGTGCTTGAGGTCAGATGGAGGGGAGAGTACCTCTCGAATGAGTTCAGTGATTTTCTGAGGTCTCATGGGATAAAGAGACAGTTCACATGCATGTATACCCCACAACAGAATGGGGTTGCAGAAAGAAAAAACATACATATTGCAGAAGTTGCACGCGCCTTGATGGCTGAAAAGAATATGCCTAAGCATTTTTGGTGAGAGGCTGTTCATACTATTGTTTACATTATGAACAGAACTCCCACAGCTGCAGTTCATGGTATGACTCCTGAAGAATGCTTTACTGGCAAGAAGCCTGATGTATCGCACTTGAAGGTATTTGGTTGTGTTGCATACGTTCATGTGCCAGATGAGCTATAGAAGAAGCTTGATCCAAAGGTAGAAAAATGTGTTTTTATTGGATACTCTTTAGAGCAAAAAGGGTATCGTTGTTATAACCCTGTCACATGTAAGTTTAGAGTGAGCAAGGATGTCATCTTTGATGAAATGAGAAGTTGGTATGCATCTAGTGGTGATGCATTGGATGATGATGATCATCATGACACTCATGTGCAGATTGAAAAGCAAGAATCACAGACTCTTAACGGACCAGAGACATCATCTGGTAGTCCTTGGTCTGGGAGACTAAGGAGTACCTCCACATCAAGCAATCACCTTGCTTATGATCCACCTATCCTTAGTAAGATTCTCTCCTCTTACCAACACAACCAATCGATATTCACTTGGAGATACCCTTTTCAAACAACCAAGCATAACTTGGGTCAACAATCCATTTAGAGTTAGGTCACTAGCTTCTATTAAGCTAGGAACGTATCCATTTGCGATAGTCTACATCAAGATCGATAAAACAATTCGCAGGCAATTATACTTGACCTCTTAACTTCTTTTGAAGCTCTCTTCCCCTTGGGCGTTTCGTTGTGGTAACTTAGTCATAAATCAAAGCATTGACTGGTCAACCAAGGCCGGACAAGCCTTATTTGCAACCCATCCAAGAGCCTTTTATTCTTCTAGTTCTTGTCTCATCTCTCTCTAACCAAGTAAAGTTAACACACTTGGCAACGCAAGACTTTTCACCTAGGCCTTCAGGATATAGTCTGGATGCATGCGTGCCTTCCATCTCTCTTAGTGCGGTACTATGCAGAATTTTCTTGCTAGGCTCAACACTCTTCCACATGGAGCACTTAAAGCATTAACACATTCCTTGAGATATGCATTCCTCCCTTTTCATATCATGTAGGGTCCTAAGGGTATCATGACCCCTATTCTATGTATGAAATCTAAAAGCCATATTTTTAAACTTCCTGACATAAATCTACATAACGAAATTTTACCTATATCATTCCTATGTTTTTCTATGATATTGCAAACAAGATCCAAGTTTGATGGCAAAAATTAAGCCTTTAGCAAACCTCTATGTAATAGGATGCATTACAATGCAACCTCCAACGCGACCCTATCTTTTCTTGCTTTTCAATATATGCGATGTGGCTTAAATATAGTTTCATCATGCAACTCTATACATGACAATGCATGCAAATTTCAACATGGAACCTATTACCCTTTGTTAATGATCATCCAACTAAACCTCTAAGATGAAAGCTACTATTTCATGTAACAAAACCTAACTTCTGTTCATTAGTCCTTGTGAGTAAAACCTATTATTTTATGTGTGTGAAAAACCATGAAAACTCTATCATTTTATGCATGCAAGATCCCATCTTTTCTATTCTCATACATGTACCGTATAAAGGTCATTCATCATAGTCCTAGTTTTCCTTTCAATGCAAAGAGCTTATCGTGTAAATCATACTTTTACCTTCTTACAATAACCTTTCCCAAGAAAAAATAATAATAATTATTATTATCAATGACTAGTATTCTATCATAATTTTATAAATGAACCTGGTTTAGTGCCATGGGACTGGGGTGTTAATTCCCCTTGAGCTTTTGTCGGCTCTCGTAGCTCCCGCATCTCTCATGACTCTCAAGCTTCTTCTCTTCATCTCCTTCTCTCTCTCTCTTCTTCTTCTTCTTCTCTTCTTCTCCTTCTCTCTCTTCTCTCCCTCTTCTTCTCCTTCTTCTTCTTCTTCTTCTTTTTCTTCTCTTCTTCTCCTTCTCCTTCTCTCTCTTCTCTCCCCCTTCTCAATCTTCTCTCCCTCTCCCTCTAGTGCTGATCACGGGAGGGCCTCTGCGGCGGCAGGCTAATGACCACTAGGGGGGGAGACGTGATGATGCTGCGGACTGACGTTGAAGAAGGAGGGGGGGCTGCCTGTTGCCACAGCGAGAGGGGGGGGCGAAGGGCGCTATCTCCAAGCGGAGGGGGCCGTGTTGCCGTAGTGTTGAGATGGCAAGCTCAACACATGTGGACATGGATGATGGACCGCCTGGTTAGATGGGTCCACACGTCTACACTTAGCACGTCGGTGGTCATTATGACTCTCACATGGCCACTGACTCATTACTTATTATATTCAGGTTGTTACACCTATTTACAGCTGGCATAGTTATAGCGCCAGTCGACTAGTGTAGTCGGTTATGCATTGTTTGACTTATTAGGCCATTTCCTTTTATGTTGTATCTTATCTATACTTTGTGTACATTGTAAAGTGTGTGGAAGAAAAAGAAGAAACCAGCAAGAAAACGTTTTGGCCTCCATCTCTCTTCTTGTCTCTTGAGTGAGCTTCTCCTTGTGCATTCTGTGTGTGTTCGGCGCAGCATCTTGAGCAACCCCCTCCACCACGCGATTCTTGACATGGTATCAGAGCCGCGCCATTGAGAGAGGCTGATTTCGAAGGTTGAAGCAAAGGAGAAGAAGCAAGGTTCGAGCAAGCAAGCTACGGGTAAGAATCTCTCCCATTCTTCCACTCCTTCTCTTGGATAGTGCCTGTGGAGGCACCGGAAGCAGGGCATAGCAAAAATCTCAGATTGCAGTGAGATTTGGTGTGCGCGAAGAGCGCTGTGTATTCTGCAGATAAGCCCTTTAGGGCTTGCCCACAGAGATTTTGGGCATTTGAGGCCGTTTCAGGGCCCGTTTTAGAGCCGCAAGGTTGCGGACAGCAGTTTCGGGGTACACTGTGACTTCGACTGTATTGACCGAACGTGGGTGCGCAGGTTACAGATTTCAGATCTGTAAGTTCAAAGGTGTTTATCAGTGAGTAAACACAAGGTTTATCTGCAAACTGGTTGCAGATTGCATGTATTGTTGAGCAGACAGTAAAAAAGGCTGTCTGGTGTATTGCTGTGCACTACAGGTCAAGGGTTGCAGAAGATTTGCTTGCTGTTTGGTATTAGTTTTGTGATAATGGCAGAGAACAGTGGAAGCCCCATCATTGAGAAGCTCGACAAGAACAACTACCCATCATGGAAGTTTCGTGTCACGAACGTCCTTATTGGAAAAGGCCTCTATGAGTTCGTTTCAGGTGAAGAAAAGGAGCCGGAGGTGAGTGATCCTCCAACTGTAGAAGAGACAAAGGCACGAAAGGAATGGAATGCAAAAGACAAGAAGGTCATGTATTGGTTGTCTGCAGTAATTGACAATAACATGCTGGGACACATTAGAAATGCAGAGAATGCATATGCAGCTTGGACCATACTTGAAAGTATGTTTTCTGTAAATACAAAGGCACGAAAGATTCAACTCAAGCAAGAGTTGAATACATTGAAGAAAGGGAAGATGTCTATCAATGAGTATGCACTGAAAGTAAGAAGCATTGCAGATGCATTGGCAGCGATTGATGCAATGCCCGATGATGATGATTTGGTGTCGTCTACCTTGGGTGGACTTAACAATGAAAAGGCTTGGAAGTCTTTTGTAACTTCCGTATATGTCAGAAAGCCATTTCCAGATTTCGATGAATTGGTCTCCCTTATGATCACTGAAGAGATCAACATGCAGAGTGAGACATCTGAAAGAAGTGGTGAACAGGTCCAAGCTTTCTACTCCAGTTCTGGAAGGGGACGTGGCAGGTTCTCTTCAAGAGGCCGTGGTACAGGACGTGGTAGTGACAACCAGCAAAACAGATTGAATCAGCAATTTGGCGATATGCAGGTTTTAGGAGGTCGTGGTAACTTTAGAGGCAGGGGGAGCTTTAGAGGAAGAGGTGGATGGCAGAACAGAGGTTCTAACAACTCTGGTATTGTGTGCCACTACTGTGGTAAAACAGGTCATATTGCAGCCCAATGTTATGCTAAGAGAGATGATATCCGCAGTGGTAAGTTGCAGCAAGGAAACTATGCATCGTCTTCACGACAGAATGAAGACAAAAATGAACGTTTGTTCGTTATGCAGCATATGCTGAATGCTGTTACAGGAAAGGAAACACATGAAGATGTTTGGTATGTTGATTCAGGTGCATCCAATCATATGACCAGCCATGCAGAATGGTTTGGAGAGATGCAGAATTTGCAGAATGCAGGTTATGTGCAGACGGGTGATGACTCATGCCACCCAATTTCACACATTGGAAAAGTTCCCTTGTCCTTGCATGATGGTAAGACAAAGAGTCTTTCAGATGTATTACATGTACCATCTATTACAAAGAACTTGGTGTCAGTCGGTCAAATGGTAGAGCAAGGGCTGCAAGTCAGATTTAATGCAAAGGGCTGCTTTGTAGAAGACTTCAATGACAAGTGCAGGTTGGTAGCAAAGGGAAGTAGAGTTGGACGTATGTTCACTCTAGATGCCGGAATCCCTACTATGAATGCTGCTATGTATGCTAAAGGAAAAGGTGTTGTTGCAGACATTGAAATTTGGCACAAATGCATTGGACATGCAAATGTACAAAGGCTGAAACTAATGCAGTCCAAAGGGTTGGTTACAGGTTTGCCTACATTTAGAGTTGCAGAATTTCAGAAGGTATGTGAAGCATGTCAGTTTGGTAAGCAGGCAAGGCAACCTTTTTCACATGATAGAGATGTAAGCAGAAATATTCTTGATGTTGTACATACAGACATTTGGGGGCCTACACAAAATGTATCTCTTGGAGGCAGTTCATACTTTGTCACATTCATTGATGATTGTTCTAGAAAGCTGTGGGTATATTTTATGAAGGAAAAGAGTGAAGCTTTTGAGCATTTTAGAACTTTCAAGGCTGCAGTTGAAAGAGAAACAGGCTTGAAAGTAAAGTGCCTGAGGTCAGATGGAGGGGGAGAGTACCTCTCAAATGAGTTCAGTGATTTTCTGAGGTCTCATGGGATAAAGAGACAGTTCACATGCAGGTATACCCCACAGCAAAATGGGGTTGCAGAAAGGAAAAACAGGCATATTTCAGAAGTTGCACGCGCCTTGATGGCTGAAAAGAATATGCCTAAGCATTTTTGGTCTGAGGCTGTTCATACTGCTGTTTATATTATGAACAGAACTCCCACAGCTGCAGTTCATGGTATGACCCCCGAAGAATGTTTTACAGGTAAGAAGCCTGATGTTTCACACTTGAAAGTGTTTGGCTGCATTGCGTATGTTCATGTACCAGATGAGTTGCGGAAGAAACTGGATCCAAAGGCTGAAAAGTGTATCTTTATTGGATACTCTTTAGAGCAAAAAGGGTATCGCTGTTACAACCCTGTCACATGTAAGTTCAGAGTGAGCAGGGATGTCATCTTTGATGAAATGAGCAGTTGATATGCATCTAGTGGTGATGCATTGGATGTTGATGATGATCATGACACTCATGTGCAGGCTGAAAGGCAAGAATCACGGACTCTTAGTGGACCAGAGACATCATCTGGTAGTCCTTGGTCTGGGAGACTAAGGAGTACCTCTACATCTTCGAGTGCATCTAGTAGCACTATAGGTAAAGACAAAGGAAAGAATAAAGTGTCAGAAGGCATTGATGCAGTTCTTGATGGAGACTCCAGTGGCTCAGAGAGCTTGGATGATGAGCTTGGCATTCCTTCAGTGAGGACTCCAGGTGTGCAGAGAGCACGTGTTAATGCAAAGACTCCATTGAGTGATCCAGTGGTACGCACGTCTAGCAGGGTGAGATACCCTGTTAAAAGATTTGGTTTTGAGGGTTATGCAGCTCACCATTATGCTTATATGGTGAAACTAGTTGAGGATGTTGAGCCCACATGTTTTGAGGAGGCTGTTGGTCATGCTCATTGGGATGCAGCAATGGATGAGGAGATGGCTGCATTAGAGGCCAATAAGACTTGGGATCTAGTATCATTGCCAAAGGGAAAGAAAGCTATTGGATGTAAGTGGGTTTATAAGATTAAGCACAATGCAGATGGTTCTATTAGCAGGTACAAAGCTAGGCTGGTTGCAAAAGGCTATGCCCAAACATATGGCATAGATTATGATGAAACCTTCAGTCCAGTTGCTAGGATGGCAACTGTCAGATGTGTGATTGCTTTGGCAGCAGCCAAAGGTTGGAGGTTGCAGCAAATGGATGTAAAGAATGCCTTCTTGCATGGTGATTTGCAGGAAGAAGTGTATATGGATCAGCCAGCAGGTTATGAAGATTTAGAGCATCCCACGTATGTGTGCAGGTTGAAGAAGGCACTCTATGGGCTCAAGCAAGCACCAAGAGCATGGTCTGACAAGATCAGAGAGTATCTTGTCAATATTGGCTTTTATGTTTCTGATGCTGATCACTCACTTTATGTGAGAAAGGGAGATGCAGGTTTGGTCATCATAGTCATCTATGTGGATGACTTGATTATTACAGGTGATAGTGATAGTGGAATTGCTGAAGTCAAGGGCTGTTTGAAGATGAAGTTTGAGATGAAGGATTTAGGTGAGCTAAGGTACTTCCTTGGCATTGAGGTGATCAGATGTGATGATGGTATATGGCTGTTCCAAAGACAGTATGGCTTGGATATGTTGTCCAAGTATGGTATGACTGCATGCAAACCACTTTCAGTCCCGTTGGAGCAGAATGTGAAGCTGAGTGCTGATGTTGGGGATGAGATAGAAGACCCTACTATGTTCAGGAGGATAGTGGGGAGTTTGATCTACATGACCATTACAAGGCCAGACTTGAGCTACGCTGTTGGTCTTGTGAGTCAGTTTATGCAAGTACCTAGAAAGCCACATTTGGATGCAGTCAGACGCATATTGAGATATGTGAAGTCCACATTACATTATGGACTTTTCTATGAGGCAGGTACAGATGTACAGGTGTTTGGATACACAGATGCAGATTGGGCTGGTAGTATGTCTGATAGACGATCTACCAGCGGATACATGTTCTCTCTTGGTAGTGCAGCAGTTGCTTGGAGCAGCAAAAAGCAATCTACAGTTGCTTTGTCGAGTACAGAGGCTGAGTATAGAGGTGCTGCTGTTGCAGCATGTGAGGTAGTATGGCTACAAAAGTTACTGGCTGATTTGGATGTGCAGGTGGAAGGTCCAGTTGTCATTTATTGTGACAACATGAGCAGTATACAGTTGGCTAGGAACCCTGTGTTCCATGCCAGGACAAAACATATTGAGGTACACTACCACTTTGTGAGAGAGAAGGTACTAGCAGGTGAGATTGACTTGGTGTATGTCAGCACACAGGATCAGATAGCTGATATCTTCACGAAGGCATTGGGTACAGAGAAGCTTCAAAAGTTTCGAAGCTTACTTGGAGTTGCAGAGATACAGTTGAGCTTGAGGGGGAGTGTTGAGATGGCAAGCTCAACACATGTGGACATGGATGATGGACCGCCTGGTTAGATGGGTCCACACGTCTACACTTAGCACGTCGGTGGTCATTATGACTCTCACATGGCCACTGACTCATTACTTATTATATTCAGGTTGTTACACCTATTTACAGCTGGCATAGTTATAGCGCCAGTCGACTAGTGTAGTCGGTTATGCATTGTTTGACTTATTAGGCCATTTCCTTTTATGTTGTATCTTATCTATACTTTGTGTACATTGTAAAGTGTGTGGAAGAAAAAGAAGAAACCAGCAAGAAAACGTTTTGGCCTCCATCTCTCTTCTTGTCTCTTGAGTGAGCTTCTCCTTGTGCATTCTGTGTGTGTTCGGCGCAGCATCTTGAGCAACCCCCTCCACCACGCGATTCTTGACACGTAGGAGGGGGCGCTGAGCCTCAACCCCACGAGGGGCTTTATAGAGGGGGGAAGGGAGGCGGTGGTATTGGGGGGGGGGGGGGGGGGAGAGATGGCCGTCTAACAACCGCCACCCCTCACAGCTGGGGGCTGCATGCCCCCTTCTCCCCTTTACTCACACACACACTCTCTCTCTCCCCGCCATGCAGACGGCTGAGAGAGAGGGAGAGTAAATTTTTAAAAAAAAAATAAAAATAAAAATTAAAGGGGGTGGTTCGCATGGGAAAGGCACGGGGGCACACGGGGGATGTTACATCACCTACCATAGATTGGTGCTTCAGCTGAGGATCTCCTATATTGAAGATCTCTTGCTGATCTTATTAGTTGGGAAGTGTAAGGTTTGGAAACCAACATGTACACAAACTCAAGCATCATGGCTTTTGGATATGAGCCATCCAAGATTGAAGAGAGACTGATGTAGATAAGATTCAAATGATCAGCATGTTGCTTGAAGGTTCTATAAGATTATGGTGGAACTCACTGAATGAAGAGGCAAGGGAAAATTGGAATGAAGTAAAAAATGAGTTCCTTACAAGGCTTGCAACTAAGCAAACTCCTGAGAGTTTATGGAAATATTTGGAAACGATATTTCAAGGAGAAAATGAGGAAGTGTCTAAACTTGCTGCGAGATTTGAAGAAAAATGAATAGAAATTGCACAGAATATGGAGCAACCTCCCATGATGTTTTTGAAAAAGGACAAGTTTGTTTCATTGCTGCTTGAAAACTTAAGAAGTAAAAAGGCTGATGTTACATATGGTCAGCTACTGTAGATGAACTCGTCTCTAAGGAGGAAATGACATGGTTTGGTTAGCATCAGGAAATGAAAAACCCAAATTAGGCATGTTGGAGTGGTATACCTATTAGATGTGAAATACATTATACCTATCATTGACGCATGGATACATGGAAGGAAAATTGATCAAGTTTATGTTGATGGTGATGCGCAAGTTTGTGTAATTACTGAAGAAGTAATGTTGCAAATGCATCTTAAAATGATAGGGAAGTCACTGTTTAAGGTTAAAATGGCAAATAGCTCAAAATGAAATGTTTGGGAGTCATTGAAAACTTGGAGATCAACATTGGAGGCCAAAGAGCGTGTTTGGATTTCCATGTTATGCTTGTAAAACTTGGGGCATATCCTCTCATCTTTGGACGACTGTGGTTGATTGGTATGAGATCCAGACAAGATTGCTATAGAGGTCAACTGGAACTCTATCTAGAGAAGCCAGTTCATAAAAGGGTGATCTTTGACATGAAAATAGGGTCCGTCATTCAAAATGGACATAAAAGTGATGTGGGAGGTGATGAAAGTAGTGATTCAGAAAATTCCAACCTTGATGAGGAAGATAGAGAATGGGAAGCTAGCCTACTCTCTAGGGATGTTGACCTCTTTAGGTTGTCAATCCAGGGTTCAAAAAGAGAGGAAAAAGTTATAAATATTGCTACAGGAAGTATAGACTTCATGCAAGAAACATATGATCAACAACCTCAAATGAATGTTGGACTGCCTAAGCTTATGAATATGCCTTGACCTATGATGAAAGAGATGAATATTCAACCATTTTTCAAAAATACCTAAAAGTTTTTGCTATAGAATATCACCAAACTGAGGGGTACTAATAGTATTATGCACCATATCAAATTGAAAGAAGGGTGTAAACTAGTGGCTCAAAAACTTAGAAGACTTGGTACAATTCAGGACAATGTACTTAAAGCTAAAATTTAGAAGTTGCTTGATGCTGAATTTATCTATCCTGTTGATGATGCAGAGTGGGTGTCTCCTCTTGTAATCAGACCAAAGAAGAATGGAAAGTGGAGAGTATGTGTTGATTTCAAGCTTGTTAATGCAGCTACTAAGAGGGACTACTATCCTCTTCTGTTTCAGGATGAGATCTTGGATCAAGTGGCTGGTCATGAATTTTATAGTGTGTGCGATGGATACTCTGGATATTTCCTAATCGGAATAGCGGAAGAAGATTAGAAGAAAACAACGTTCATTACCCCATGGGGATGCTTGTGCTATAGAGTAATGCCTTTTGGTCTGATGAATGCATATGCCAGTTTTTCAAGATGGGTTAGTTGGGTATTGGCCCCTTACATTGGGAAATCTTTGTGGGTGTTTATGGATGACTTTTGTGTGTACAGCTCAAGGGCATTACACTCTAAAAAACTTGATGAAGTTTTTTGCAGACTTGATGAGGATGGTGGTCAGTTGAACCCTGATAAATGTAAAATAGCAAGAACTAGAGTAATACTCATGGGTCATGAAGTGTTTGCTAATGGTATTTCACCTGAGCCTAGTAAAATGGAGGCTTTACTTCTAACGGATTCTCCAAAAACTGTAAAATAACTTATGAGATTTCTTCAAAAGTTGAGGTATCTATCAAGGTCATTCCATATGTTGGCTAAATATGTATATCCTTTACAAAAAGCAACTCAAAGGGATCCTTTAGTTTGGATGCAAGTTGAAGAGGATGCATTCTTGCAAATTAAAGAAAAGCTAAGCACTTTGATAGTTCTTATGTCTCCAAACTGGGATGAACCTTTCTTCGTTAGAGTCAGTGTTGGGAAAAATGCAGTGGGAGCCATTTTAATGTAGAAGGGAAAGGGGATGTCTTATATGAGGCTGATGTTTTATATAAGACGATCCATTGGAGCGATTGAAAAAGCTTGGATAGAAGAATAATTGTTGGTATGGAGGTTGGTATATGTAGTTAAAAGATGGAAATAATACTTGCTTCAAAAACCATTTGTAGTACTTACTGATTCTCAATTGCTTCCACAGGTTTTGAGATCTACTGAAAATACTTCAAGAGTTACTAAGTGGATGCTGGCTTTGCAAGAATTTGAATTTACATGTTTGAAGGAGGATACTGTAAGAGCTAGCTTAGCTGATATCTTGACTTATAAAGAACCTGTTGAAAGTGTAGCCATTATAAGACGGAAATTGATTCCTCATCCGCAAATTCATGAGGAGATGAAGGATAAAGATGCTAGCTTGTTTTTTAATGGCAGTTACGGAAGAGTGCTGAAAAAGGGAGGAATGGGTTTTGTCATTATGGATGTTGAAAATCGAGAAGTCTTTTCTGGAAGTCAAGAAAGTAAAGAGATACAAAGTAACAACAAAGCTGAATATGCTAGTCTACATGTTGGCCTAAAACAGTGTATTCAACTAGGATACATGAAGATAGTTGCAAAAGGAGATGCTATGTTGGTGGTTAGACAAGTTCAAAATGTTTGGAAAGCCAATAAAGATATTTTGGAAGGACTAGCTATTTAAGATAAAAGCCATCATGAGGCAGCTGCAAAAATTTGAAATTTGGCATGTAGGGAGAATAATCATAGAGCTCATGAATTGGCTGAAAATGCTCTTTCCTAGTATGTTGCTGCAATGACGGTGGATAATCCTAGATATGAGGGTAGGGACTTCACCTGATTGAAGAGTCTCTAAAAACTAGGGGGTTAAGGTCATTGGCTGATAAATACAAAAGGTATGCCATTATCAGAAAGGCCAGGGCATATGTTCTCATAAATGATCAATTGTACATGAAAGGGATTGATAATGTACTAAGAATGGTGCTGGATAGTTTTGAGATTCCTTCTTGTTTATCTTCTTGTCATGAGGAAGCATGTGGTGGTCATTTTGGTTTTGAACTTACCAAAAGGAAAATTCTTTTAGCAGGTCTTACTTGGCCTAGTCTGAGTGTGCTGATCTTGCTCATTAGAGTGAAAGTTGTCATGCTTGCTAGTCATTTGCAAAAAGGGTACTAATTTCAGAACCTGCTAAAGCCATTGTTGCCTATGGACCATTTGAGAAGTGGGGTTTGGATTTTATTGGACCTTTTCCTGGTACAAAAACATGAAAGTATTACATCATTACTGTAGTTGATTATATGAAAGGCTACAAGGAATTGTAAGAAAGAGGATGTAACTCAATTCCTCATGGAGGACATATGCTGCAGATTTGAAATACCACTAGAAATAGTGACAGATCAAGGTCTTGGCTTCAAAAATAAGCTATTGAGAGAATTAATAGGGAAACTAGACTTGAAACACAGATTTGATACTCCTTATTACCCTCAGTGTAATGGACTAGTGGAAGCATTCAATGGAACGTTACAGAAGATTCTCTTTAAGCTAGTAGAAGATCATCCTAAAGATTGGGACAATTATCTACATCAAGCTTTGTGGGCTTGTAGAACAATGCATAAGACAAGTATAAGATTCACCCCTTTTCAGTTAGTATATGGTCAAGATGCTTTATTACCTATGAATGTCATGTTCCCTACGATGGAGTCTGTAAGAAAGCTCTATAAGAAAGCACCATTTATATCAAACAGAATTGGGAATTGACAGAGGACTGAACTTGCATACCCTACAATTGGATAGACAACAAGCAATGGATTGTTATGAAAGCCAGATTGTGAAGAGAAGGGAATGGTTTAATACATAGTTGAAGAAGAAGAATCTTGCAGAGGGAATGTTGGTTATGAGATATGACAATAGCTTGGACTCTACTTTTCAAACTAAGTTTTGAGTTAGATGGGAAGGACCTTTCCTCATCAAGCGCAAGTTTGAAAATGGCACTTGCTACAAGATTTGGATGGGACTATTCACAATAGTAGGATCAATGGGTTCCATCTAAAGAAATATATATGCAGAATCATGTAAATAAACAGGATGTAGGTAATGTACATACTATACATAAAGTAAGTTGCTTTCAGTTTACTGTTTGGGACCGATTCAATTTTCTGAAATCTGGTGTTGATCATATGGTTGTAAATCATGGAAAGCATACTCAAAGTGTGCTTTGACACCTATAAAGGTCTCTGTCAATTTTGGTGTTAATTGGAGCAAGAATGTGAGAGTTATGGTCTCTGGAAGGTCGATGTCTGAAGTAGACTGCATGCAAGAATATAGGACTACAGACTATGCAGAGCTATTTCAGGGAAGCAAATCAAGGAATTTGACTCTGAGTTGTTCTAAAGAATTGTAGATTGGAAAGATATCTACAACTTTTCTTTTCAAAACTTGGCAATCCGAGACCTGATTAGAAAGTTATGACTACTCTGTGCTGTACTCTATGAAGTAGATTTTCATAAAAATGTGTTTGTCTTTGTCAGATGTTTTTTAGGGTTTTAATAAAGGTTTGTTCACACTTTGTGTTCCAAAGCATGAGGGTGGCTAATCACCATGAGTGAAAATGAGCGACCAGGGACATGATGCCGCGTGAAGTCAAATGGGATAACACATGCAAATATCATTTTTTTGAGTTTCTAACACTTGCTAGTAGCGAGAGTCGGATTGATAAATGGAAATCCCCAAGTGGTACCATGCATGTTCGACACGTGGTTGTGACATTTCAGTTTTGAGACATGACTTCATGTAGGAGGATAAAAAGGTGTTCTCATTTCTGATTTTGAGGCCCCGAGTGGAATTTTACGTGGAAAGGGGCATGTTTTCCATCTAGCATATATAAGTGGAATCAAGGGAAACTTGAAAAATTAAGGGAAAAAGCAAAAGCGTGAGTAGTTTTTTTTTAAAGAGAAGAGAAGTATTCGACTCAAGACAATCAACGTTAGAGAGAGAGAAAGAAAGAAAGAAAGAAAGTTATATTAACGCCTTTTAAAGACCAAAACTGGCCTATGAGACAAACTGTGATACAACTGATGAGGTCCAGCTATCCAAAATAAAAGTGCTGAATGAAAAGCTAAAAACTCGAAACTAAAAATACGGTGCTGTGAGTGTGATAAGTGTCATGTATGTGTATGTGCGTATGTAGCTCTGGTACTCTAGATAATGGCTACAAAAGGGAAACAAATGTCGGTTGTGATAGGAGAACAGCTGTCGGCTGTGATAAAGTGGTGCGATGTGTATATATAACAGATGCAGGGAGATATACTATCCTGGGATGTAGTAGCAGTCGTCGAAGTCGCTAATAGCAGGTGATCCCTCCTGGATGCAGGATGTGGTACATCGGCAGTGGAGAAAGAGAAAACTGGAGATCTGAGATCCAATGTGTCGAGTGTCGTCGGATCTCAGTCTGCTGTCAATGTAGATCAAGAATCCTTCGGATCTCCTGTCGGTGTGGCTGTGGGGTCCGAAACCCACGGATCCTCGTGCGGTGTCGGGTACGCTGGTCCTCAGCCTGCTGTAGTGTGAGCCCGGAGGTCTGGTTGGAGGCTGGTACAATAGCTCTCACTCTGTCTGTCTGAAAGAACTGTGTAATAGTCGTCTGGGTGGGCCCCTCTCTGACTGGGACCCGCTGTGTGCTCTGCTCTCTGATGTGCCATGCCTCTCCCAGAAAACGGCCAAATGATCTCTGATCCATATCAGTCATACATCCCTGAAGTGAGTTGCTCAATGCGTATCTAGATCTCAACTCTGAGTATGCCGGGCATCTGAGAACAAAATGCTCCTCACTCTCCACCTCTGATCTGCAAAGGGGACATATCCTCTCCTCTCGTGGGATGCCACTGGCTCTGCCACTCTCAATCATAAGCTGATGTGATGATACCCTGAGCTGTCCAATAAGAACTCTCAATCGATGTGGCATATAGATCTGCATATATCTCGGAATCTCTATGAATCCCTGCTTTGATATGCTCAAGAATTGTGTATAATAATGTGCCATCTTCGATGGCAGTGGCTGTGCAGGGCTGACCCAAGTCCTCTGTATATAAATATGCCATATCTCCTATCTGATGACTCTGTTCCTCTCAGAGAGAAAGAGGGTATAAGTGGGAGCCTGAGTATCATATAGAAGAGGTGGGAGTCTATCAATGTCCAGCCCATGTCTGTCAAACCAAGCTCTAGTCTGTGCATACCATGATGTGGTATCCCCCGCTCGAGCCATCTCCTGAGATGCCATATATGCTCTGTATGCAATGCGATCTCTGTCCATATCCTGAAATCTGTGTAGGAAGCAGACTGTCTGAAATAATGCCTCGACTAGCATGGGCGGTGTGGCAAGCTCTACTTGCACAATGTCATGTGGGACTGAGGCCTTGCTGCGAATCAATCTAGATATCATGATCACCTGAGGTATCAATGTCCATACATAATCGGCAAGGCCTGGAGAGAGAGAGAGAGAGAGAGAGAATCTTGCAGGTTGAAGAAGGGAGAAATTTGAAGCTCAGAAGAAAAAATTATCAGAAGAAAGAGACTATGAAGCTAAAGTAATTGGAGCCATGGAGCATGATAGCAGGGCTACTGGAGTCAATGGACTGATGTGAGTTCTCAGTTTTCAAATGATGGTTATAAGAGTCTTCCTTTTGTATTGTTTTCTTCTACTGCTTTGTGGGGCAGAGAGTTTACAGATTAGTTGTGGTATATGGATTTGAGTGAAAGACAGTAGATGAATGTTCTTCATCATGTTGAGAATGGTGTTTGTTAGTTGTTGAGTGAGGCTTCTCGTCACCAGAGAAGAATGGAAGTGAAGGGTCTCTACATCTTAAACTGGGTATATAGCAGGGAATATGTATTATGGTCGGGTGTTGAATACACCGGCTCTAGTTATTGAAAATTTGAAAGGATTTGTAGGCAAGAAAATAAGAGATCGTAGTTTGTAAAGTTTGAGGCTCATGTGACTCTTCATCAATGCAAGATTGTGCTTTTGGAACATAGAAGTTGTGTTTGTTGCATAGAGCATGTAGGAATTTAGAACTATAGACTATACAAAGCTATTTCAGGCTAGCAGATCAAGGAATTTGGCTCTGAGTTGTTTTAAAGAGTTATAGATTGGAAATAACGCTACAACTTTCCTTTTTGAAGCTTGTTAATCCAAGTTTTGGTTAGAAAGTTATGAGCTGTTGTGTGTAATGCTCTATGAGGCAATTTCTGTGCTCTATGAGGAAACATGTGAATTTAGTAGCATCTACATCACCAACTCGGTTTTCCATGAAAGTCATCATGATTTTTCATTGCTATATCAGTGCAAGCTCTCTTTTGATGTAGTAATGGAATGTCTACAATAGTGAAATGCTTGTAGCCGTTGAATTGGCATGAAAATTTACAATATAAAGCTTAGGCTACCTGTGTATTTGGATTGTATTTATGTGTGCTCTTAGAAAAGAAGAATAGAAAGGATCTACAACTCATTTTACACTAATTGATGCAACCATGCTTTGTGGGGCAGTTTGTTGCTTGGGGGGGTTGCCATCCCTAAAAAATGGAAGTTGTGTGAATCTAAAAGCTCGTGTTGTCAGAGTCTATGCCATGGTTGTTTCAACATCAGATCTTCTGTGTAAGTGTTGAGTTGAAGTCTTAGTGAGGAGTAAGTGCTTAGGAATTTTAGATCATGTGTTCAATAGTGTTGTTTCATGGGTTGTGTTAAGGGAAGATCTTCGGTCTTTATCCTGTGATGTTGCCTTGGGGGTTGTTAGAGGCCGACTATCCAATTCACCTACCAATGTTGCCAAGCTCGCTATGTCTGATGTATGAAATATGTGACTTATACGTGGTATAAGTGGAAAGTGTCTGAGAATCTTCTAAGGGATGGTTTGCCATTGCAAGTCCTATCGATACCTATGAGCACCACACTTCAGACATGTCTTCATAGTCCTGTAGTCTCCTCAAATGAAACATCACACAATTGTTGACACATGCATGGATGCTATTGTAGTCCATACCAAGCTTTCATAACACCAATCGTGCATCATCATGGGATTCATACATCATGTTTCTAGGTGGTAATATATGATACTTTAGCAACTTGAAAAAAAAAATCAGAAGATGCCTTGAAGAGCACAAGAAGTGTTTTTTTATTTTATAATAGAGTCAAAAAAATCAATGGAGCATAGAATGTACCTAAACAACTTGGTCACACTCACATCGCTCCACCTATACTTTGCTTGCATACTTAAGACCACAAGTAGCATCTTTAGGCGAGATACTCGACACCCATCATATAATGGTATAGATGCTTCTTCTCTCACTAGATCAAACGACTCGATTCCCATGGGCATTAATTCATTGATCATTGTGTTCATCTCAAGTTCAAGATTGGAGGACAGTTTGAAAGGCCTATTGTTCTCTCTAGTATTGAGAGTGTAGTGCCTTCCAATTGGTGTATTGACTTGCGCACTCCATCCATCGCATGTGCATGAACTCTTCTAACAGGTTGTAATAAGTGAAATTCCTTGGAATGAGACATCACCTCCTTGTACAAATTTCATGGGTAGGTCTAATATTTTTGTATATGATATTCAATTTCTTTGCGAATGTAAAGCATGACTTATACACACTTTTCTTACTATTCGCTCAAAGTCTAAGATCGCCTAGTCAATGATCTCTAATTGAAACTCGCGAAAGCGCTGTACGTATTCTATGGACAAGTGACGCTTTCATCTAATTGTCAACTTGCATTGAGTGCAAGGGCATAGGACATGCTGATTAAGATATGCCTCATGATCTTGGATATCATAACCATCATCATTTTCTATTTAGTCTATGTTACAACAAACAATAGGTTTTTGTTCCCCTTATTTGTGATCTTCTTCCATTTTAATTTCTACTCCTCTTTCTCTTCCTTTTCCTTTATTTGTTTGCATCCCTCCATCTCTCTTTGTCCATTTGGCTCCCTTCATCCTTCTTTGTTTCTCTCCCCACCCCTCTTTCTCTCTCTATTTTTTTAAAATTTTGTCTCCCTTCATCCTTCTTTGTTTCTCTCTCTCCCCCCTGTTGAGATATCGAGCTCCACTCGTGATACGCCAGGGTGACCGTTGTATATTTATGTCACCGACTTGTCAGTTGCAGACGCGGTTGGTACACCGCCCATGAATAATAGCTACATGATAGCTATCCTTATCTACTCTAGTTCGTGGCTCAGTTAGTATGCCACCTTAGTTAGTTGAGTTTGGTTTGAGACCCATATATAGGGTTCTTCTATTTCTTTGTACTTGAGTTCTTTTGGCTTACACAACTAAGAAGAGGAAAACTGTTTTCAGCCTCCACCCTTGTGTGTCTTCCCCCATTGTGCAAGCAAGAAAGCTTCAAGCGAGACTCCTTCCTTCTCTCCCACAATCTTGACATGGTATCAGAGCCTTGTTCGTGGTAAGGAGCTCAAGAAAGCAAGCCAAGCTCGCGGTGGTCTGGTTGAGACGCCCTTCGCGGTGAAGCAAGAGGGCAGTATATGCTGCGGGAAAGGGCTTTAGCCCTTGGCGACCTTGTTTTTTTGATTTGAGGCCATTTCGGGGCCTGTTTTGCAGACGGAAGTTTTCTGCACGCACTCAAGAAAAGGCTCAGTTTTATGCTGTGCGACCACTGTTCTACAGGTCGGTGAAAAGTTACTGTAGAAATTGCATCGTATGCTTGTGCGCAGAGACATTGGGAGTTTCAGAATCATCCTTGGTTCCTGTTTATGCAAAATCGTCACTAGGAAGTGACTGTGTGGTCAAATACCACTTTCGCCAGTTTTGCAGATTTGCCCTTGTGAGGGTGAAGCTGTGTTTTTTGCAGTGACAGAATTTCTTGCAGTATTCTGTAATGGCGTCTGATTCTCTTTCACAGATTGTCACTGAAAAGCTTGACAAGAACAACTTCCAGGCATGGAAGTTTAGAATGACGAATTTCCTTATGGGAAAAGGATATTGGGAATTTGTTGCAGGAAATGAAGAAGAACCAGTTCTTCCTGATGTTCCCAATCAACAACAAATGCAGGCATTTAAAACATGGCATGAGAGAGCCAGGAAAGTTATGTATTGGCTGTCTATCAGTATTTCAGACTCTATGATTGTGCATATTCAGGATGCAAGTACGCCAAAGGAGGCATGGGATACTTTGTCAAAAATGTATAGCACAAATACGCAAGCCAGGAAAATGCAGCTCAAGCAAGAGTTGCATAATGTGCAAAGAGAAAGTATGAGCATCAACGACTACCACATGAAGGTGAAGAAGATTGCAGATGCACTTGCTTCCATTGGGTCGCCAGTGGAAGATGATGATTTAGTTTCCGTGACCTTGAATGGTCTAGGAAAGGATTATGCACAGTTTCGGACATCCATTTCAGTTCGTGAAAGATTTCCTGATTTTGAGGAGTTGATTGCTCTTCTAATTTCTGAGGAACAGAGAAATGGTGGTGCATCTTCTTCAGGAGGAACTTCAAAAGAAGCTGTCTTCTACTCAAATGCTGGAAGAGGTAGAGGCAGAGGTAGAGGAGGCCGATTTGGAGGCCGTGGCAGAAATCAGAATATGCAGCAAACTCAAGAAAACCAGTCCTATGGAGGAGGACGTGGTAACTCTAGAGGCAGGGGGAGCCAAAGAGGTCGTGGTGGATGGCAAAGAGGCCAAAATGCAAACAGTAATGTTGAATGCTACTACTGTGGTAAAATGGGTCATATGGCTAAAGACTGCTATAAAAAGCAGAATGACATCATGAATGGAAAACTGCAACAAGGGAATTATGCATCTTCTAGTAGACAGGGTGATGACAGAAATGAGCATTTGTTCATGGTGCAGCACATGAACAATTCTATGACAAGTGCAGAAGAAAGCAATGATGTATGGTATGTTGACTCAGGTGCATCAAACCACATGACAGGTCATGCAGAATGGATGGAGGATGCAAGGAAAATGGAAAAACCAGGATTTGTGGAGACTGGTGATGATACTGCACATCCTATTGTGCAGATTGGAAAAATTCCCTTGTCTATGCAGGGTGGGAAAAAGAAATACCTGTCCGATGTATTTCATGTCCCGAATATTACCAAGAATCTGGTTTCAGTTGGTCAAATGGTTGAACAGGGCTTGCAGGTCAGATTTAATCCTCATGGATGCTTTGTTGAGGATATGAAAAATAAAGGTCGCTTGATAGCAAAAGGAAAGAAGAAGGGCAGAATGTTTACATTGGATGCAGACATGTCTGAATTGAGTGCAGCAATGTTTGCACATGGGACCGGTGTAGTTGCAGATATTGATATCTGGCATAAACGCATTGGTCATGTTAATGTACAGCGACTTAAATCAATGCAGGCCCAAAATATTGTTGCAGGATTGCCCAAATTCAAGGTTGCAGAAATGCATAAGGTATGTGAAGCCTGTCAGTTTGGAAAACAGGCAAGGAAACCATTTCCTAGACATGTTCAAGAGAGTGAGAAGCCATTGGAATTAATTCACTCTGATGTGTGGACAACTAAAGCTGCATCTCTTGGAGGCTGTCATTATTTTGTCAGTTTTATTGATGACTATAGCAGAAAAGTTTGGGTGTATTTTATGAAAAAGAAAAGTGAAGTTTTTGGGCATTTCAAAACTCTTAAAGCTATGGTTGAAAAAGAAACAGGCTTGCAGATAAAATGCCTAAGGTCAGATGGAGGGGGAGAGTACCTCTCAAATGAGTTTGCAAAGTTCTTGCAGGAGCATGGCATAAAGCAGCAATATTCATGCAGTTATACCCCACAACAAAATGGAATTGCAGAAAGGAAAAACAGGCATATTGGAGAGGTATCTCGTGCCATGCTCAATGAAAAAGACTTGCCAGATTTTTATTGGGCTGAAGCAGTTGCTACAGCAGTCTACATAATGAACAGGACTCCCACTGCAGCAATACATGGAATGACTCCAGAGGAGAGGTATACTGGTAGGAAACCAGATATTTCTCATTTGAAAATTTTTGGTTGCATTGCCTATGTACATGTGCCAGATGAGCTGAGATCCAAGTTGGATCCAAAAGCTGAGAAGTGCATCTTTATTGGTTACTCTCTGCAGCAAAAAGGGTATAGATGCTATAACCCTTCTACTCGTAAGTTTACAGTGAGCAGAGATGTTGTTTTTGATGAGATGAGTAGCTGGTATAAACCAGTAAATGTGATTGATGATGAAGATGCACAAAATGGTAATGCTACACAGAATTCACAGCAGCAGTCACAAAATATTAGTGGACCTGGAGCGTCCTCTAGCAGTGGTTCACATTCTTCGCCATGGACAGGCAGATTGAGATCAGGAGAATCTTCTCAAAGCAATGCAGATAGTGGTATGCAGGTATCACGAAAAGGAAAAGAGAAGGTTGATCAGCCCATGTTTGATGTGAATGCAGGTCACTCTTATGTGGATGGTGAATCCAGTGGCTCAGAACAGAGCATTGATGATGAGTTGGGTATTCCTTCTATTGTTACACCTGGAGTAAGGAAGACCAGGGATGTTTTGAGAGCACCTGGGAGTGAACCTACTTTGCGCAGGTCTACAAGAGCTAGGTATCCTGTGGATAGGCTGAAATATGATGGATTTACAGCCATTCACTATGCATATATGGTCAAAGTGATACAGGAACCAGAACCCACATCTTTTGAGCAAGCCATGGGAAAAGAAAAATGGGAGAAAGCCATGGATGAAGAAATGGATGCCTTGGAAGCAAATGCTACATGGGAGTTAGTACCTTTGCCTAAAGGTAAGAATGCAATTGGCTGTAAGTGGGTTTATAAGGTGAAGCACAATGCTGATGGTTCTGTGAACAGATACAAGGCAAGATTAGTAGTCAAGGGGTATGCACAAACATATGGCATTGACTATGAAGAAACATTTAGTCCGGTTGCAAGGATGGCAACCGTAAGAGCAGTCATTGCTATGGCTGCATCAAAGGGATGGTCTTTACATCAGATGGATGTAAAGAATGCCTTCTTGCATGGTGATTTGCAAGAAGAGGTCTATATGGAGCAGCCACCAGGTTATGTGCATGCTGTTCATCCTGAGTTTGTTTGCAGGTTGAAGAAAGCCTTGTATGGCTTGAAGCAAGCACCTAGAGCATGGTCTGACAAGATAGGACAGTATCTTGTCACTATTGGCTTTCAGATTTCCAAGGCAGATTTCTCACTTTATGTGAGAAAAACAGAGAAAGGTATTATGCTGCTTGTCATTTATGTTGATGATTTGATTATGACAGGTGACAGTGATGAAGATATCCTTCATGTGAAAATGCTATTGAAGCAGAAGTTTGAGATGAAGGATTTGGGAGAGCTGCGTTATTTCTTGGGCATTGAGGTGATTAGATCACCAAGTGGGATACAGCTCTTGCAGAGGCAGTATGGATTGGACATGCTGTCCAAATATGGGATGACAGGCTGTAAGCCTATTTCAGTTCCTTTGGAGCAAAATGTGAAGCTGAGCACAGATGCAGGTGAGCTTCTAGAAGACCCTACTATGTACAGACGCATAGTAGGAAGTTTGATTTATATGACTATTACCAGGCCAGATTTGAGCTATGCTGTTGGATTGGTAAGTCAGTTTATGCAGGCTCCAAGGAAACCACATTTGGATGCGGCTAGACGCATACTTAGGTATGTGAAGTCCACATTGCAGTATGGACTATTTTATGAGACTGGGGTTCAGATACAGTTGCATGGATACACTGATGCTGATTGGGCTGGTAGTATTTCTGATAGACGATCTACCAGTGGATATGTATTCTCTTTTGGGAGTGCTGCAGTCACTTGGAGCAGCAAGAAACAGCCTACAGTTGCCTTGTCGAGCACAGAGGCTGAGTACAGGGGTGCAGCAATGGCTGCATGTGAGGTAGCTTGGTTGCATAAGCTACTTTATGATATGCATCAGTCTACAGATGGGCCAGTTGTCATTTATTGTGACAACATGAGTAGTATACACTTGGCAAATAACCCAGTCTATCATGCTAGAACAAAGCACATTGAGGTGCATTATCACTATGTGCGAGAGAGGGTTTTACTAGGTCTTATTGATCTAGTTTATGTCAGCACAGAGGATCAGGTAGCTGACATATTCACGAAGGCATTGGGCGCAGAGAAGCTGCGCAAGTTCAGAGACCTGCTTGGTGTGCAGGAATTGGGATTGAGCTCGAGGGGGAGTGTTGAGATATCGAGCTCCACTCGTGATACGCCAGGGTGACCGTTGTATATTTATGTCACCGACTTGTCAGTTGCAGACGCGGTTGGTACACCGCCCATGAATAATAGCTACATGATAGCTATCCTTATCTACTCTAGTTCGTGGCTCAGTTAGTATGCCACCTTAGTTAGTTGAGTTTGGTTTGAGACCCATATATAGGGTTCTTCTATTTCTTTGTACTTGAGTTCTTTTGGCTTACACAACTAAGAAGAGGAAAACTGTTTTCAGCCTCCACCCTTGTGTGTCTTCCCCCATTGTGCAAGCAAGAAAGCTTCAAGCGAGACTCCTTCCTTCTCTCCCACAATCTTGACACCCCCTTCTCTCTCTTATTCTCCCTTCCATTCTTACTTCTTCTCTCTTTTTCTTTCCCTCCCTTATTCTCTTTATTTCTTTCTCTCTAGTTTTCCTCTCCAACACATCTTGTTACAATCAAAATCAAATATAGAAAATCAAAAACTTATAAAACAAGGACATTAAAAGACCCTCTCTCCCCACCTCTCTTTGTGTCTCCTTTTATTTCACTATCCTTCCATTCTCTCTAATTCTCTCATTGTTTCCATTTCTCTCTCTCCCTCTCTATCTCTTTTTTTCTCCCTAGTTCCGTCCCTTTTTCTCCCCCTCCCTCACTCTCTTTTCTTTTCACTCTCCTTCTTCTCTTTACCTCACCCTTTTCTTTCACCTCTTCCTTTACTCTTTGTTTCTCTTTCTCTCCCCCCTCTATTTCTTTCTCTCTCTCTTTCTTTGTTGCCTCTCTCTTTGTTTCTCTCCCCCCGTTGTTTCTCTTACTCATTCTCCTCTCTCCCTCCCTTCATATCTCATTTCTCTTTTGATCGACATCTTTGTTATCGTTCTCTTCTTTCTCTCTCTCTTTCTCTCTTCTTCTCCCTTTTTTCATGTCTCATTTCTCTCTTCCTCTCCTTCTTTGTTACCTTTCCTTTTTTTCTCAGTCTCGTTCTCTCTTCCTCTTTCTTCATTCTTCTCCCTCTCTTCTTTCCTCTATTCCTCTCTCTCTTTCAATGCATCTCATTACAAAGAAAAACAAAAAAAGAAAAGGAAGAAAACACAAAAACAAAGCAAGAAGAGGCAATGTGCAATGTGCCTAGCACAAAGGCTCGAGGATGAGTTCTTTTCAACCTCATCTTCATGACATTCTTTCTTTGTCCCTTGCACACTTCTCCCTCTTCTTCGTATATGATAGCGGTGGCAATGGCGGTGAGGAGCTTTCCTTCTCTCTCTTTCCCTCTTCCTCTCCCTCTCCCTCTCCCTCTCAAGGTGACAAACTTTGTCGCTCTCTCTTTTGCTCTCTCTCGAAATTTGTTGCGGCGGCAAATGCCATGCTCAGGTTTTTACCCCTTTTTTTTCTCAGATCAACATTGCAATTTGAATTGCTATTTGCATCACAGTTAGTATCATTATTAGGTGATAGTTATAGCATCACTGAGTATCACTAACAAGTGTAGTGATGCCATTTGGGACACAAATAGCAACGTAAATTGCAACACTGCTATTTTGCATTGCAAACCATCATCGCTATATCCCCATTCCCTTGTAGTGGTAGTTAAATGGCAGGGAGGGCTAATGTGATTTGTGCTTTAGCAAGGAGGAATACTTATTGGCACTTGAGTGGCAAGGGATGATTTTATCGATACACCCACCTCAGCATGATGATTGTATGTGCACAAGCGCTAGTGATGATTATTTGCAAGGTAATTTATAAAAACATAGACTTATTATTTTATGGATGTAGATATTGATTAGATTGGGATTAATATTTTAGATCTTACCTTTAGGGAATACAACTCACTTTGGAGAAAAGAATCAGGAAAGATGAGCCGTGCAAGGAAGAGAAATATGTGGCCTATTTTTGGGATGTCTTTTGTATTTTGAACACCAAGAGAATAAAATCAAACAAATACATGCATAGGGGATATGCTCACCCATACATGGGAGGATGATTGTATCCAATTGGTTTCTCATGCATTCTTCTCTCTCCACTCTACTCTTTGTCAATTGGTTGTTCACATGATTTTTCTTTCATATTTGGCAAAGATATGGTGATTTCTTCCAATAAACAGAGCTTTCGCAAGTACATGGATGCACCAAAATGGTAAATAGAACTGATACTTCCCACCCTTATTTAGACCAAAATCAAGGCTAAGAGTAGGTCCCTTCTCTAGGGTGGCACCTCATTTTAGTGTTGCACCCCTTTTGTGTTTCAGGATTTCCACAACTATGCATTAAGGTTTGCATGCCATTTTGGGCATCCTTCCCACTTTGTAGGATTTGGACCAATCCAAGCATCCTTGTACCTTAATCTAATTAGACCTAGCTTATGTTGTTGTTGCAATAACAAATTTAAATGTGCAATCCACACAATAATTGTGGATATGATATGAGAAATACAACTATGGAAGGTTGTATAATGTGCATGGGTGCAATGAGGCTTGAAAAATAATATCCTTCCAAAAAATAAACCTCGCACTTATGCCTGATCTTCTTTAACTTTGTAATAACAAATTGTTCAATTTAAAGTCTTTGGAGTTTGAACCATTACACTATCTTAAAAAGTATTATGAAAATGACATAAAATATTATTCAAATTTGAGTTTTTTTAATGAACCATTATGTAGTCTTATGTGATGTTCATATAGTGTTTGAAAAGGTAACTCAAGACAAAAAAGTATATCTATAATAGTACTAATGAAAATGGAATAATGTTAGTAGTAGATCTCGACCATTGAGAAGGGAAAGTGGACCCCAACACTAGGTCCCACAAATGAAAAGTTACCTCACTCTTCTTGGCAACATGACAAAGCGAGGAGTATGAGATTAATTCAGGCCTATGCTTGACTACCATGGTTGTAATCGGTAAGCTAATGGTGGGGTAACTTGTTTATGATGTAAGTTGATCCGAGTAGTATTACTGCTCCTAATTCGATCAGTGTTGAGGTGGTGCATACGTGCTAATTGGCTCATGTGAGGCACACAGTGGCCCCTCCTATGCATTGTGATTGCAACAGTGGCCATCAGCATGCCGAGGTGCATGAAGTGATCAACACACATTTACGCAACAACCGCATACAGGGATAACAAACAAGCGAGTACCTATGCTTGCCTTGCCTGTCTTGCACTTCCCAACCATTGCATCAATATTGTTAGATGAATGAGGAGTTGCACTTTGAAATTAAGAAATCAAAATGGTTCAAATCATGGATTTTGAAGGGGGGAACTAAAATAATTCTTGTATTTTACGAGGCAGGCCAAGAGTGGTAGTCTTTCCCTTGAAAAACTCGCCGTAGGAAGCCCCTGTAAGTGTAAAGATCCCAAGTGGCGTTGCGTTGCTTTCTCCCACTCTTTCATGAGGCCATGTGTACTACTGAGGAGCAATACTTTGCCGCCGCACCAAAGAAGCCAGGAAAACTGGCTGAACGCGCGCTCTCTCTCTCTCTCTCTCTCTCCCCGTCTAGCTGTCTGCGCACGCGCGCCGGCTGTTTGCTCGTACCCGCACGGCTAGCCGGACAGCTAGGCCAGTGCAAGCCTTAGACCTTTACATATGATTTCAGCTGCCTTCACTTGCCGATAGTGATCACACACACATTCTCTGATCTCGCTCTCTCGCTCCGTCGCTCCCTCCCTCTCTCTCTCTCTCTCTCTCAGAGCCAAGCATTCCATCAGTGGTCTCATGGCTCGTCTAGGGAGTACAGATTGCTCCATCCTGCAACCCTGCCTACGCTGTTGCCATGTTGATGGTACTGAAGTGCTACAGTCTGATCCACCCGCGTACAACGCCTGCACCGCCATGCATATGGATTTGTTCGCCCATGATAAGCGCAAATACAGCAGAGATATTAACCATGAGCAGCTCCGTCTGGTCCAGCTCCTCGTGGCTTACCTCCAAGGCAGCGAAACCGATTCTCCCCATCACCACTCGCAATTTATAATGAACGAGCAAGACTACCACGATCAAGATCTTACAGAGTCGTTCTTCTTCTTCGATCACGATGAGGATATGGAAGAAGTTATGGCTTCCTTATGAGTACGTTACTACGTCGACCTGTTTCATTGACATTGATTATTCTTTTCATCGGCATTATTCATTTTCCTTTTCTTAGAAAACGATGCATACCTATTTCCATTGACACCATCCATTATGTTCTTCCATCCACGCCCAAGCATTTCAAACATCCCCGGCAAATTGTAGATTCTATTGTAAGAACAAAGGCCAACTCATTGTACTACAATTAATTATACTAATTGTAAGTTTGTTGCCACTCACAACTTTGAAGAGCCTCAAGCACCACATGCATTATGGGGCTTTTGCTACTTCATAAGTAGCTTGTCTTGACCCTTTAGGTCTCTAAGCCTACTATTCTAGCCCTATGATTATGACTTCTCATGATTTTGCTAAGTCATAAGCAACTTACTTTGATACTTTTGCACTTATCGGCCCATATATTCAAACCTTACAATTATGGATGGACACTCCTATTTGGAAAGGAATGGTCCTTGTTATTGTAGTAGTGAGTTTTAAATCGCCTCATGAACACCCCACACTAAGTTGCTCTATTGATACCTACTATAGTTATACAGCTATAGTTTTTGCTATGATTTTGAGGAGCTTATCCTCATTTATATCACCAAGATTGAAACTTAAACCACTACTTTATGCTAGGAAGTCCTCCACTCCATCCATACTGTTATGGCTCAAGGCCTCTGCTTGATACTTTGGGAGATCACTCATAAATATGTGAGTATGTTATGCCAACTTAAAATAAGGGATTTTCTAAATACCTCATTTAATATACTTTGGGAGATCACTCATAAATATGTGAGTATGTTATGTCAACTTAAAATATGGGATTTTCTAAATACCTCATTTAAACATTTCTTTACATACGAAAGGGTACCGCGTAAAGGGATGATTCATAGATTGAATAGAAAAGGGGCATATTTTCTTTAATAAAATTTTACAAATATAGCTAATTTTAAGTAGGCCTTGAAATGCACATGATATAGCACGTTCACCTAGTAGTGAACCTCTCGGGACTTGAAATGGTATGGTTCATTCCGCACAATTGTAATTCTCATATGAGTCTCCTTCCTCTACTAGTTTAACGGATGTTCTTAAACCTAGGAGCGGGCATTAAGACTCTTGTTCTCCCAATCATTCTCAACTCAAGGTGATGCCTTATTCTCACAACTACGTTTTGGTGATAGCTTAACCATCAATACAAGATAAGGTATTTATTTGGTGTCTCACTAGATATGTCGAAAGAGATAGCAACCAATTTTATTTGCTTTGATACTTGTAACACAATATAGCTTACATTAGTCCTCACAAATCATCTACTTGGCCCATTTTTTAGGTAACACAAGTAACCTCTCCTTATCTCCTCATGCACCAAGTTCTTTCAACTATTGTTTCTTAATAACCATGTATCTTAAAATGCTCAGAATGTGGGCCCTTTAGTACACCCCTTGTAAGTCTTGACATTATCCATATATACTCCTTGCTTCAAAGTGATCCTATTAGCTACCTAGAAAGCTACAAAAAACAAGAAAAATTTTAAGGGCATGGCATGGGTTGTAGTCAACCTTGCTGACAGATTTAATAAGGTGTCTAATAGGTGATTGAGGATCTTGGCTTATGTTGGAAAAGAGAACGTTGTCAAAGTCATTTTCTCAAAGCTAGCTAGTTCTAATATTTGATGGAGACTATAATGTTAGTACTACTACTTTATTTTAATACAAAAAAATAGCATTACGAAAAAAAACAATCTTCACATATAACGGGGCTCACACATTATAGCTAGCATTTGTATAGTTCCACCCTTACATTTGTGACTCTCAATTAGATCATACATGATTTGGACTTTCAAAAATGCCCACATAATAAAACTTGCAACTTTCATTAGATTGTGCATGATTTGGACTTTCAATTACATCATACATGAGGATCTAATTTAACTAATTTGATTCCACATATGTATTATTTTTACATGAAAATTTAACAATCCTCAATTTAAATGCTCCTCACATAGTGTTATATAACTAATATTTCCCGGGACAATATAATCTCACACACAATGAGAGTCCTTTAACTTTAAATTTGGCCTAAATGAAGCATTACACAATTGAGTCCTTGTACTCTAAATGAACAATATGAAATCATCACATTAAGTGATCATCACATATTACAACTAACATTTCAAAGTGAAGTTTGATCTTTCATGGAACGGAGTCATCTAAATACTCATCTATACCAATCTTTAAAGTAAAAATTTGTCTTCACATTTGAATATACAAAATTTATTCACATCTACAAATTTTACTTTATTTAGAATGAGCCTCACACATTATAGCTAGTTTAAATCTAGCATTCATGAATTACAAAATGAAATCTCCACCTTTTGTATAAATTGAAAACTTTACATTTGCAAACAAAGATTAAATCTTCACATTTGCAAATAAACTTATATCATGCTTGTCATTTTCTCTAAATGAACCATAGACAATCACATCATAGTGATCTAACTGAACCATTAAACGACCTTCATGTTAAATAATATTGACATATTATAGCTAATATTTCCAAGTGAAGCCCTACAACCATTAAACAATCTTTATATTAAATAAGCCTTGCATATTACAACTAATGTTTTGAAGTAGATTTTGTTCACAAAATCATTTAAACTAAATAATCATGCATGCAATCTTTACATCGACTCATTTCAACATTGATCTTTAAACTGAGCCTTTACACATTATAACTAGTTAGAATCTATCTTCATATTTAAAAATAAATAAAACCTAAAAATTTAAAAATATTAATTTATTTAAAATTAGCCTCAGCTATATTACAGCTAGTGTAGAACTTGCATTCAGAAAAAAAAATTAAAGCTTCACATTTGAAGATAAATTAAAAACTCTACATTTGTAAACAAAAATTAAATTCTCACATTTGCAAATCTGAATGCACCATCAAACAATCTTAACATTAAATGATGTTGCAATTGAATTAAATCATGAATAGTTAAACAATCCACATTTTTAAGTTGAAATTACAATAGATCTCCACTTTTGTAAGTACTAAACATTAGATCACATGTACTTCATAAATGATAATGAAAATAAATAAAGTTAAAACCCTACCAAGTTTAGATCAAAAAATTAAAGTAAATCGACCAAGGGCCAAGGCAGAAGCCTAAATTACATTCACAAGTAAAACTTAAAATCATGCCAAAGTTACTTTAAAATGGTAAAAGTGCATCAATTAAAAGAAAAACCCTACCATGTTAGAGTAAGTATTAATGTAGATCCACAAAGGCAAAACCCTAAAATAACGATTTAGTAATAAACTCTTTCTCACATCGTAATTGATTATTTGCAACATAGTTCTTCACATTTAAAACTAGCCCTTTAGTCATAAATAATTCATAATAGTAAGAGACTTTTAGACTACATGATAATATATTTTTCATTGAGATAAAACCCTAATTAACCATTTAAATCAATAGAGCTCCTCACCTTGATTCATGATTTGTATCATGGCTCTTCACAAATAGAAAAGCCCATGACACAAAGCCCTTAATGATGAGTTTTTAAATGACACGAGGAGTGTTTCACCCCTTGTTAATTTCTAAGTGGAAACCAAAGTGACAATTAGATAATCAAGAATATGTGACAAGCTTTCTATGAGGCAAGCACACCTACAAACAAAATTGAATCATGAACTGTTAAACAATCCACAATTTTAAGTTAAAATTACAATAGATCTCCACATTCATAAGCACTAAACATTAGATTGCATGTACCTCATAAATCATAATGAAAATAAACAAAGTTAAAGCCCTACCAAGTTTAGATTGAAAAATTAAAGTAAATCAACCAAGGATTAAGGCAAACACCAAAAGTAAATTTGCAAGTAAAAGTTAAAGTCATGCCAAAGTTACTTTAAATTTGTAAAAGTAAATCAATGAAAGAAAAACCCTATCATGTTAGAGTAACTAATAACGTAGATCCACAAAGGCAAAACCTTGAATTAATGATTTAATAACAAACTCTTTTTTACACCGTAATTGCTGATTTGTAACATAATTCTTCACATTTAAAACTAGCCCTTTAATCATAAAGCATTCATAACATTAAGAGATTTGAAGACTACATGGTAATGTAACATTTTTCATTGAGGTAAAACCCTAATTAACAATTTGAATTAATAGAGCTCCTCACCTTGATTCATGATTTGTGTCATGGCTCTTCACAAATAGAAAAGCTCATGACACAAAACCCTTAGTGATGAGTTTTTAAAGGACCTGAGTAATTCACCCCTTGTTAATTTCTAAGAGGGAAACAAAGTGATATTAGAAAATATTGAAGTAACAAGCAAGAATTTGTGACAAGATTTCTACGAGGCAAGTGCACCTACAAAAAAAATTGAATGTATGCACAATAATACATACCACACACATATAGCATAATTATACTTGTGATGGATGAATGACATAGGGAACATATGATACTATATATTTTTATGTATGCAATCTTTAAATTATATCATTTAGGTATATCTTTCTCTGTATGAAATATTTACAATAGCTCATTTGAGCACCACTCTCTAAACTGAACTCACATGTTTTAATTTACACAATATTTAAATCTGCTCATTTGAGAAATGATATTGAAATCGAACTCAAAATTCTTCACATTGGAAAATAAATTAAACATTCACATATGTGAATTCTAATTTATTTAAAATGAGCTCCATATAATGAAAACTAGTTAAGCTCATTTGCAACTAAAAATTTAATAATCAAATTTTACTACCATGACAATTTTAGGCTAAATGATAATCAACCATACAAAAGTGATACATTTGCAACAAAATTAGGTATAAATTATTTTAGTTTCGATAAAGAATTCTAAATAATCCTTCATATTGCAATTGAATCATGAACGATTAAGAAATCCACATTTGCAAGCCAAAATTACAACAGATCTCTACATTTGCAAGAATAATATTAGAACACATGTACTTTATAAATAATAACAAAAATCAACCAATTAGAAATTGTAGGAAAATCAAGAGTATTTATTTGCACAAAAAACAAGTCATGTAAAGTGAGGAAAACCAAGGAACACAAAAGGCATGATTTCAATGTATTTTGGGTACAAAAGCTTACTTTCAATGTACTTACATTTTGGGTACAAAAGCTTACCTTCACCATAGAGTAAAACATAATTAAGAATAAAATAAAGAGAGAACAAATTTCATGAGAGAAGAGAACACCAAGAACTTGCACGACAAGAGATTGGGTACAATCTCCCCCCATGAATAGGTGAGCATCTCCGCCATGTATGTATCCAAAATACATTAAAAGCATGTTTTTTATACTCCTTTATTTTTCTCACTTTGCACAACTTTGCTTTTGGTATAAATATATCAAAACACAATCTATTCTAAAAGGTTTGCAAAGATATTATATTTTCTCTCAAATAAATATATCAAAAATAAATCTATTGTGCATTTGCATATGCAAAGTCCTTGCATTTATAGGCACATACAAAATATAATGTTTTTGGTAATATTTTTCCATGCTAAAGAGTACATAAACTCTATGCACAAAATTATGCGCTCTAAAAATAATAATTTTTCTTATTCCATCTAATTATGTGCTCATCACTACACAACTAACATTAGTATCCTTTTATCTATCTACTAGGCATATTAATATGACTAGTATCACATGTGTCTACTTGTGCTATAAGCCATAGATCATGTGGCAAATAAAAAAAATCCACAATAAATTCTAGTAAAATACTATGATAAATTTATAACTTTTATTTTACCCATAATAAACATAAACTCATAATTTTGATTTTATCCATGATTTAAAAATTCTAGCTACATTTGCAAGAAAAAATTCAAATAATCCCAACCTACTTTAAAATGATAATGTAAATCAAGAAAAAAAAGATCTTATAAATGTAAAGTAAAATAATAATGTAAAAATACTAAGTAAAAATCATAAATTAATGATTTATAACACATGTACAACATAACCATAATCCTAGCAACCTTTTAGGGAGAACTCTAATCAACCATTTGAACTAATGCAGCTCTTCAACGTGATTCATGATTTGTGACATGTTAGGAAGGGTATGCGAGAAGAAATAGAAGAGAGGAAAGACTACATAAGTGAAAGAAAGAGGAGAGATAAATAATAGAACAAGAGAGAAAAATACAAGAAGAAGAGAGACAAGGTGAGAGCATTCAAGAAACTGAAGATGAAAGAGACTTTTGATTATTACACAATGATGAAATAACGAGTCTCACTACATATTTTATACAATGCCAGCATATTTGGTATTTTCCTCCTTTTTTCCCAAAATTATTAATGTCTTTCCATCTCTTTTCATTCTATTCCTATCTCAGTATTAGAAGGGTATTAACAATCCTTAGAAAATCTAAAAGAAGTTAATTTTCTTAAAAGATTAAGGGAAAGTATCTCATGTGTACATCATCTCAAAATCGTAAGTTGAAATCTTAGTTTCAAAATCTTCATGAATGTACTCTTCCAAATGGTATACAATATGTTATCTACTACAAAATTTGTTGTAATAAATTTGGAATACCTTTCTATGGGTTCCACCAAATAAAGTGTGCCGTATGCCAAAATAAAGATTATTTCATCTACTTTTAGTCTATATACATTTCACTTTGTTATCATTAATTGAAGGTAAAAACTATTTTAAAATGGAGTATTATCTATGGGTTGTCAATAATAAAACAAGGACCAAATTTAACTAATATTTAGTAAAACTCACATATCAAAGATAAGGTAACTCCTCCAAGATAGATGCTATCCTCTAAGAAACATCACCAAAGAACAAAGAATAGGAGTACTATTCAACCATGATATATTGATAACAGGAGAAAGAAGAGAATAGATATCATTGTGGCAAATTGTTGGATCCAATAAACATAGGACATCAATACTACAAAGTCTCAAAAAAGGCATTTTCAAGAATCTCTTACATTCCGAATTGAGGGATTTGTAACCTTCTATATTTCAATATGATAAATGATTTATGGACAACATTGGAATGATATTATTACAAGTGAAAAGACTAGATTGAAAAATGAACTTTTCTTGAAGAGACTGATTTGTTTGATGTTAGTTAATAGTGACGAAAATGGTATAGCATGGAAAAGGCTGCAAAATATCTTGATGTTTACAAAAGGAATCTAATTGCTGAAAATTATTGAATACAATTTGAAGGTGATGGAGTAATTCCCTTCAAGACATACCAAATATAGCCACCTCTGAATCATCATATCACAAATGATGTCAATTTTTGTGTTTAACTCATGTAACATTTAACTCATTTATATTACTAGTACGATGCTTTCTCTCCCTTGATCCTTATTATGGTTCAAAGTACTTTTATTGTGTGTACAAGCACTTTGTTTTCTACAAATAGCACTCCCTTCTTCATAAGACTTTCTTGTGTCTAGATATTTGCTTCGCAATGCATCATTATTAACTCTAAATTAATTGCTTTTGTCGACATTAACTCTTCCATGATCTTGTATGCTTTGAATTAATAGCAAGTGGGTAGTAAGCCATTATAAAAAGGATAAGTAGCGGCCAGTGAGTCATTGGATTGCCAAGGTAAGCTCTACTCAAGCTATTGTTTCATCCTTGCATCTCATGAAAATATCCAATGCTTCCTTTCCAATGCATCTAATGTTAATTGCTTAAGTAAAAATGTTTGCCATGTATACTGTGGCTGAGGAAAAAGGTAGTGCTAGGAGAGGTGGTAAGCCAAAAGAGAGGTGACCCCTCCCTTACCACTTAAGACCTTGGAGGGATACACAACCCAGTGTACAAGGGAGAAATTTTCCACCTTCCAATTATTTGGAGCCTGATACTTGTATGCAAGTGTACGTACACCCCATGATGACCCCACTCCCAATGAAAGACCCCCTTTTGGATATCATTTTATTGCTCATGGCAACAATGTATGACACTTGATATGTGTGCAATCAAAGGAGATGTATGGCATTAAGATCCACTTATGCAATGATGATAGAGAAAATGGCCATGTAAATGTACTTGGGATTATGCTCAATATATAGGACGAGGTTTATGATCATGATCAGCCCACTGAGCCTATGAGTCTTCCATACAATGATTTTAGAAAAAGAATAGACAATGTTTTAGTCACATGGTCACTCACAGCATCACTTGGGGGTATGACAAATACAATTGTGAGTGATAGATACAATCTACATGAGCCCAGCTCTCACAAAGTAATACATCCATGATAATATGATGATGTCCATGAGTACAATAATAATACAAGTGCCCAAAAGTAATACAATGGAGTTTCAAAAATACTAATCCATAAAAAAAGAGTATTTGTACTTCCACTTCTAGTTTCCCTTCTTAAAATATTGTTAACAAAACTTGGTGCCATTGCAAGTCTTCCAAGATCGAGCTCAAACTTGTAGAGGGTACCAAAACTATTGGATGGAAAAAGTTATTCCTTATCTTGAGCATCCATATTTAGAGCATCTTTACCACCAAGGAAAATTTATTTGGTAGAGTAAGGGTTATCACATTACATTCACATTATTGAGTGGCAAGACTGATCTTTCACGTTGGATTTTGAGTCTATTGCCACTATGAGCTTGGTATTCCTTTAGTCAAGACACCTAATGTACAGAGAGCGCATGGTAATGTAAAGGCTCCATTAATTGATCTAGTGGTACACATGTCTAGTAGGGTTAGATACCCTATTATAAGATTTGGTCTTGAAGGTTATGCAGCTCACCATTATACTTATTTGGTAAAGGTAGTTAAGGATGTTGAGCCCACTTGTTTTGAGGATGTTGTTAGTCATGCTCATTGGGATGCAACAATGGATGAGGACATGGCTACATTAGAAGCCAACCCAGGGAGATTAGCCATCATAAATATATGTATGTATCACATGGGTTTTAACATAAGGGATTTTTAAAATACATTTTTACACACTTTTTACATATATAATGGTCCCATATAAAGGGATTACTTACATATTGAATAAAAAAGGATTATATTCTACTAAGAAAAAATTTATAATTAATGATATTTATAAATAGACCGTGAATGCATGTGATATAGATGGTATACAATGAATTATTCGGGAAAGCCAATAAGACTTGGGTTTGATACCCTTGCCTATGGGCAAGAAAACTATTGGTGGATGTAAGTGGGTTTACAAAATCAAGCATAATGTAGATGGTTCCATTACAAGTATAAGGCTAGGCTAGTTGCAAAAGGCTATGCTCAACCATATGGTATAGAATATGAAAAGTTATTCAGCCTAATTGCTAGGATGGCAAACTGATAGATGTGTGATTGCTTTGGTAGCATCAAAAGGTTAGAATATGTAGCAAAATGTTAGAATATGTAGCAAATGGATGTCAAGAATGCCTTATTGCATGGTAATTTGTAAGAAGAGATGTAAATGGAGTAGTCAATAGGTTATGAGGACTTAGAGCATCCCCTATATGTGTACTCGGGGAAGTTACTATTTGTATATCCTCTACATCATGTGTGTTCAAGGCCTATTTATAAATATCCTTATCTGTGAATTTTTTCTTAAGAAAACATAACCCTTTTCTATTCAATCTGTAAATAATCCCTTTATATTACACCCCTTTGTATGTTAAAAAAGTATAAAAATGGTATTTTAAAAATATATCATTTTGAACCCATGTTATGCACACATATATTCATGAGTAACTTACACGAGTATGTGTACATATTAAAGAAAGTGCTCTATGGGTTGAAGCAATCACCTAGGGCATAGTCTAATAAGATCAAGAGTATCTTGTCAACATTGGATTTTATGTTTTTGATGCTAACTAGTCACTTTATGTGAGAAAGAGAGAGCAAGCTTGGTCATCATAGTCATCTATGTGGATGACTTGATTATTAACAGGTGACAGTGACAGTGGGATTGTTGAAGTTAAGGACTTTTGGAAAAAGTTTGAGATGAAGGAATTAGGTGAGCTAAGATAATTTCTTGGTATTGAGGTGATCATATGTGATAATGGTATATGGCTATCCTAAAGCCAGTATGGCTTGGATATGTTATCCTAGTATGGTATGACATCATTAAGCCTCTTTCCATATCATTGGAGCAAAATCTGAAGTTAAGTATTGATGTTGGGGATGAGATAGAAGAACCTATTATATTCAAGAGGATAGTAGGGAGTCTGATTTACATGACTATCACAAGATCAAACTATACTATTGGCCTTGTCAATTAGTTTATGCAGATGCCTAGAACGCCTCATTTGGATGCAATCAGATGGCACTTACTCAGATATGTGAAGCTCACTTTAGATTATGGACTTTTTTATGAGGTTGGCAAGGAATGGATACAAAAATGTAGATTGGGCTGGTAGCATGTCAGATGATAGAAGATCTACCAGCAGATTCATGTTTTCTCTTGGTAGTGTAGGAGTTACATGGAATAGCAAAAAGCAACTTATAATTACTTTATCAAGTAGAGAGTTTGAGTATAGAGGTACTGCTATGAAAGCATGTGAGGTGGTATGGTTGCAAAAGTTATTGAGTGATTTGGATGTATAGGGAGATGGTCTAATTGTCATTTAGTGTGACAACATGAGCAGCATACAACTATTGAGAGCTGATTTTTGACTTTGAGAAGGTCTTAAAAATAGCCAAAAAATCCAAATTTCAAGGGAAAAATGGACTTTGTCAAAGGCAGCAGCTATAGTTAGTACGATTTTAAGCAGCAAGTCAGAGATGGGTGCCAAAAAGTGCTTTAAAGACCCACCGAGAAACGATTGAGGAATTTTCATAAATTTTTTGTCTGTTGGAATGGACCCCAAAAAAAGCAAGATAGTGGGGGACCTCGAGACGGATGCCCAAAAATTTTAGAAGTCAAATCTGATGCCGGATGCGAAAATGGGGGTGCCTAGGGTCCAAAGCCCAAAAGGAAGTAAGTATAAATGAACTTTAGGGGCAAAAGGGTGTGACCCTTCGCGCCCCCTTAAAAAAATGATTTTGAGAGGGGGGGCGCCATTTTTTCATGAAAAAGAAAATGGCGACATCCTGCTCTCTCCAACTATTTTTGGAGAGGGAGAGGGCTATAGTGGTTGAGAACAACCCCCCCCAATTACATATCTGATCTTGTGTCTTCCCATGCTCTCCATCATCACCTCTCGCACATCCAATGGCTGCCCGGACATGAAGAACCAGATCTAGTCTTTCTCTCTTCTCCATCTCTCTCCTCCAAATGGTGCTTCACATGGCAAGAATCAAGAAGAGGATGCGATGACGGATGTTTGTCTAGCATGAATCAGATTGCTCCACGATCAAGAGGAGGTTGAGGGGAGATGTTCAGCATTGAAGAGTTGTTGTTGGTTGGTTCGTTGGCAACCCGAAAAAATAATCAAAAAACTTGCAACACGCAAGTAAGTGGTATGCATCATTTTTACAAATGAAATATGCTTCTTTTTTATATTTGATGGTTGAAATGGAATTCATATGGAACAATTTTTTTTTGTATCTTGTTTGCATTATGATTGTGGACTATGAATAAAAGAAATGCAGATCCGTAATGATAAATAGTCGCAATAATTAGATTATAGCCTGAAAAGTGCATTTTTAAAGTAAAAATAAAGATTTCGTTGGTTTCGGGTGGAGAAAAGAGATTCATATGGGATAAAATTCTAATAAAAACCATTTTTCAGTTTTCATAATCAATCGCTAATCATAAATTAGAAAATAATCTGTTTTTATGCACAAATAAATAGAGAAAAATAGCTAAAAATGGAAAAAAAGAATTTTTACGTTATAAAAATCTAGAAAATTGTGATTTATGGTTGTGGATGTATAACAAAGTTGAGGTATGAAGTTTGGATTTTTTTATGTGTCATAGTTCATGGTTTTTTATTTTATACAAAATATATATACGAAATAAAACCCTACACCTATGCAACGCAGCGTAGCCTAAACGTTAGAGGGAAAGGGTGATGTTAAGAGATTAAGAGGGCTGAGAGGATTTTGAATCTTTGAAATATTTGATTGTGTATTGCATTTAGAATTGCGATATTTTAGTTTAAGAGGCTAGTAGCACGAGGAATCGGTGGGTAGTCTCCATACATTGAAGTATATGTTTAGTGAAGATCATGAAAGGGCTATTTTTTCACATCACAAAATGCTGATTTGATAAATATTGTTTGTGCACTAGGATCATATGCACTATGTATGACACATGACATGGTATCAGTCTTGGATTGCATAGCAATTGTCTTCCTAAGATACGACTTATAGGTGGAGTGGAAAGGAGACTTTGTTGTAGGTCAGTTGTACACTTTCCTTGGGATAGTTTGGTGAGGATCTATATATTCCTGGATCGTACAAAACAAGAAAAGAGTGGAGTTTGTGCGTCATGTTTTATATGTTGGAGCGACACATCTTGGGGCCAATCTTCGAGGTGTAGGAGAGTCGCAGTGGAGCCGCGGCAATCAGCCGAGAAGTACTTTCTTATGTTTGTGTTACCAGGTATTATGCCTATATGTTATGGGGTTTCCCTCGAAGGAGAAGAGATGGTGAACATTTGACTACAACTTAAAACAAATGCAGAATTGATGTGTAGAGTGAGGCTGAGACGCTCCTGGCCCACGAGGTCATGTGGTGGGGTTGTCTGTTGTGTATATGAGGTCCGCTGGCTAGTGCCATAGCTAGCCTACTGCCCATTTTAGGTCCCATCAGTGGTGCATCTACCGAGAGCCACCAATAAGTGGTAGTTTCGAATCTAGGGTTTTTAGGGACCAAATATTTGGTTTATGTCCTTTGACAAGAACCGTCAAGCCGAAATAAGAAAAGTAGAACGTGCTAAGTGGGCTAGACAACAATTGGAGATTCTAAGGCATTATTCTCCTCAAAGAAGCAGCCCGTTACGTATAAGCGGTAGTGATTCTAATAATCTAAGTGTCATAAGCAGCCCTTTGAGTGCAAGTGGAACTCTTAGTACTTCCCCGCTTCCAGTCAATCAACCCACTTCAAGTGGGGGTGTAGTTTTACCTACATAAACTCCTGTTCTCAATCCAGTTGTAGCCATGGCACAACCCATCTCAATTCCAACAAGAACACGGGATTTACCAGCATTAGGAGCACCTTTTCCCATCTTCCATGGGTTAGCATAAGAAGATGGAAAACTCCATATTAAGGAGTTTCAAATGCTCATGTTCAACTATCAGATCCAAGACGAAGGACACCTAATGATGTTCTTCAATATGGCATTAAAAGGAAGGGCAGTAGTATGGTATCATAGTCTAGAGGCCGGAACCATAACTAGCACTGACTAGTTCTTCACAGTCTTCCGTAAAGAGTTTTCTCTTGAGAGGGGTGGACAATATTGGTTGCATGTCTTGAATATAACACGTCAAGAGCCAAATGAGAATGTCCAGGCCTATGCCAAGAAACTGAAGCAAGTTCTTTGCAAACTTAATACTTATATCTCCATTCCACCAACTGCATAGTTGCAATATTTCCTACATGGATTGGATTTCAATATCCAGGTGTAGCTTAGTAGTGTTGCTTTGACCGACATTGACCTTGCTATTACCCAAGCAAAAGGAGTAGAGTCGCCATTGCAAGCGGCTTATGCAGCAAGGATAAATTGGAATGGTAATAATTTGACATTGACCAACGGGAGTTAATGGGACCCCATGTCAAATGTCAATGGAAGAGGGAGTATCATGTCCAATTTGCCTATGTTACCAGCCCCTCCCAGTATGACTATGCCTATGGCTAGTCAGGTGGTCTCACTAAATAATGGAGGCCAAACAACGAATCCAAATATTGTCCCAGTAGGTCCGAGATCGATTACCAATCAAGTGGTGAGGCCGATGGGACGATAAACAGATGATCGCGGCTATAAGTTGAGTGCCTCTAATGTCCTTGGAAAAGTTAGGGACATGATGAAGCACCACACCGATATGATTTCTAAAAAATATAGACAAATAGCTGTGGATGTCAATTTTCTTAAGAAGTAGTAGAATTTGATAGGGAGTCGACGCCCTAAAGAGGGTGCTCCCTCAAGATTCAATTGTAAATGGTGTGGTGGCCAAAATTTCCCTAGAAATTGTCCGAATGTCAAATGCGATATTTGTGAAAATCTAGCCATTTAGTTGCTACCTATTGGAGTAAGATCAGTTCCCTCCAACAAGGAAGTAAATTTCCATGTCCAATTAATCATCGTGCACAAGGGAATAATCTTCAGCAAGATGATGGACCAAGACAAATATTGCAACGAGGAAAGGCCATTGTAGAGGAGTTGCCTCATGGCAGTGGAGTCAGTCTTATTGAGGCTGTATGTGTCAATGATGCTGAAAATTCTAATCTACAAGCCGTAACAAGAGGTCAAAAGATTAAAGAGGGTGAAAAAATAATTGTAAAACCTGTCGAGGGAAATCCTAAGCAAGATGCTAAGGGAAAACAAGTTTTGAATCCTGATATGGAAGGTGGACCTCTAAGACCTGTTGATAGTAAAGTGGATCCCAAGAAGGATAAAGAATTACTAAGAAAGAAGGAAAAAGTTCAAAAAGGGGCACCAAAGCTAGTCCAAAGACCAAAGGAGATAATGGTTTGGCGAGAGAAGAGAACTTTGGCTAACTACCACAACTTTGATCTAGCAAGTTCTCTTTGCGAAGTGAAACCAAATATGAATCTCTTGCAATTGATTAAACTGTCTCCAGGAGTATGCAAAGAATTCAAGAAAATCTTTCATATTGGGTATATTGTAGAACCTTTAGGCATAGCACAAGTGGGAGAAGATTGGTTTGATCGTGTTGAAAAGCATTGTCCTAGGGTTCTAGCATACGTGGATAGAATATTAGTGGAACACGCTATTGTGGACACTGGATGCTCTGTCAATATCATGAGTTTAGACTTAATGGAGAGGCTAGGACTCAAAATTCAAAAAGACAGCTCCACACTTCTTAGGATGGTGAATGACACTCTAAGACAACTAGAAGGTTGCATTACTAAAGTCCACGTTACTATTGCAAGCATGGAATACTATCTGGACTTTAGGGTGATAAGGTTTGTAGGACGTCCTAGCTAACGAGTTTTGCTAGGCATGCCATGGATTTTACGAATAGACTGTCAAGTCAATATACCTGCTGGTTGAGTGATTTTAGGTAGAGGTGCCATCGTGTAATAGTGGATGCTTACCTTGAGTCTCCTCAGAGTGAGAGAGCTCCTTTATCCTCTATTGAACTAGAAACAATAGATGATCCATCTGGTAGTGAGACATCATCGAGCAATGGATCTAAAGAAGGGTACACTACTACAGAGGACATTTATCAGATCACATTGAATGAGCCAATAGAGCCTCAAGATCTAATAAGAGACGCGGACGTTATTGAGTTTGGACCTTGGTATGCCTAATGATTCGCGGCCAATCAAATTAGGTTCCATGCTTAGTTTCGAAGAGAGAGAGGACTATGTGTCCCTTATTCAGGAGTTCCATGGCATCTTCACTTGGAGCTGTGATGAAGTCAGGGGCATTCCCCCCAGTTTCGTTGTGCATAATATTCCTGTAAAGGAAGGTACCCGTCTGTACGTCAGAAAGTCAGGTGTATGCCTTTTGAACTAAGGGATAGGATATTTAAGGAGTTTAAGAAGTTGCAAAAAGCGGGTTTGATCTTCCCTGTTCAGTATATTGAATGGTGTTCACCAGTTGTGATAAAAAAGAAGAAGAATAATCAAATCAGGCTTTGTGTAGACTTTAGAGAGTTGAATAAGCAGACTGTTAAAGACTACTACTAGTTGCCCTTTATTGACCAAATTTTGGATCAATTAGCAGGGAGGAAAATATATTTGTTTATGGATTACTTTGCAGGGTATAATCAAATGGCAATTGCTGAGCAAGACAAGTTGAAAATGATATTTATTACTGTCTTTGGTACCTTTGCATACCATGTGATGGCATTTGGTTTGTGTAATACACTTGGTTTGTGGCAGAGAACAACTGACAAGACCTTTGGTGACATCTCCCCAGAGGAGTTGAAAGTATTAATTGATGACCTAGGGGCATCCACCACAAGAGAAAGGCAATTGATTATTTTGCAGAAGTGTTTTGAGCGGTGTAGACAAATTTGCATGGCTCTTAACCCACAGAAGTGCGTCTTTGGAGTGCCTTATGGGCTATTTTTAGGCCATGTGGCCAGTTCAATAGGGATTGCAACTAACCTTGAAAATATCAAGGTTATAGTTGCTATGAGTTCATCGCGTACTCCAAAGGAGGTGCATAGCTTTCTATCATCTGTAGGGTATTATTGGAGGTTTTTCAATGCCTTGGCAGAAAGAGCGTTGCCACTGACAAACTTGCCAAACCCAAAAGCATCCACATCAGACATCAATCCCATAATGGGTAGCACAGGGCATAAACCTTGTCGAGTGAAATGCTAGCTGCAAAGAAAATGGCAGTGAACTAAGAATTGAGCTCTATTCTTTGCTCAAGAAGCATCTGGGAGCATAAACATCAAAGTGGCATCATCCAAATATATCAACATATCATCTCGAGTAGTCAGGAGCATCCATAGACCATAGGCATAACCAAACTGGAGGTAAAATAACCTATCAACCAAGGTAGCGTAAATCCCAAACAACAACAAAGTTTTTGCATCCAAATCAAGGGTCAATAGCTCTCAAATAGCATGTTTGGGCATAAACCATGATGACCAAGCATCAATACATCCAACAGGACACCTGAATGTCAACAAAGAGCATTATGCATAAGCCGTCCTTGATAAAATCTTGCTGCCTAAACAATGTATAGTAGTAAATACCTGCATAAATTGAGCTATGGAAGCTCAAACCAAGTCCCAAAGCATCTCAAAACATTGAACAAACATCCTTGAAGCATTTGGGCATCAATTACCAAGCCTCGAGAGCATCAAATAAGCTAAGAGCATGACATTTTCTTAATGTAAATCAACTCAAATCTATTACATAAAATTTTGTTATCAGAATTTGGCAGATTTGACATCACTATTGCGTCTGGAGCATGCCAAAACCCCAAGTTAGACTCTTACCTTGTCTAAATCGGGTTCTAAATGCACGAGATATGAGAAAAAATGGGATTTTTAAGCCAGATTTTGAAATAGGCGGGAAAAAAAGTGAGTTGCTACTGCAGGGCCTGCTGGTTATGCCTTGGATAAGGGGGCAAATGGGGGCATACAAGGTGCCCAATGAAGCCAAGGAACACTTGAAAAGAGCCTATGAGAGCCAGGGAGAGGTGAGAGATGAAATCTTACCTCGAGGGGAAGAAGCCATGACTGACATTGAAGCTCCAAGCTCTAGGTCTTCAATTTGGGCTAAAGTAATGATGGGCCAAGCTCCACGATCAAACTCTGATACTAGTTGAATGGGATGCAATGGCAGTGGAGAAGGAGAAGAGGAAGATGCGGGAGAGAAGAACACGCACAATAATGTAGGTGATGTCCAACTAAACTGACAGCCTTATTGCACTATCATATTATATATTAATAAAGAATGGGTGGTCACAGTGTACACGAGAAGGCCCAGAGGCCTTTTACCCCAAGAATGGAAACATTGTTTAAGATTGATATGGCATATATTCCCTCTTGGTATGCTGCTATAACACATTATCTATCTATAGGAGAGACTTAAGCTACTCTATCCAAATCTGAGAAGAAAATTAAATAACAAGCATTGAATTTTTCCTTAATCGCAGGAATACTATATCGGTAGGGCGTTGATGATATCTGTTGCTGATGTGTGATACCTGACGAGGTTCCATTTATCTTGGAGGAGTGCCATGACTCTGCTTGTGGAGGCACTTTGTTGGGCGGTTGATAGCATAGAATGCTTTAAGAGCAGGATATTGGTGTCTGTCCATCTTCCAGGATTCATTTGAGTATGTTAAGAGATGCAATACATGTCAAAAAGACATGGCATTAGAGAGAATAGGAAGCGCCCATTTACTCTGATTATGGATACCCTTCCATTTGAGAAGTGGGGCATCGACTTTGTGGGTCCTATTATCTCGTCATCTACTACTCAAAAGAGATACATTATAGTAGCAACTAATTACTTTACAAAGTGGTCAGAAGTATGAGTGATAAGGCAGGACAATGAAAAGAGTCTGTCAATTACCTACTTGAACAGATCATTTGCCATTTCGATCCGCCAAAGGAAATAGTATCGGACCGTGGATCCCATTTTTTGAACAAGGTGATTAAAAGTTTGACTGAAGCATGGAAAATCAAGTACAATAAGATAACTCCCTATAATCCACAGGAAAATGGACAAGTTGAAAGTACCAATAATCAGCTTGTGGATATCCTGTTCAAGATAGTCTCTGAAAAGAAATAGGACTGGGATACAAAATTATATGTGGTAGTGTGGGCGTATAACACAACGTTTAAACATGTGATTGGCCACATCCCATTCAAATTAGTTTATGGGAAGGAGTGTGTCTTACCCTTAGAAATTGAGTTACCGACCATCAAATTCACAATTAATCATTCTTTAGGTGATGAAGATGCCCTATTTGAGCATTTTACGACTATAGCCCACTTGGATGAGCTCAAACTGAAGAGTTTGTTGCACCAGGAAGTGGATAAGCATTGGATGAAGCGGCTGCATGAACTAAAAGCAAAGAAATGTACCTTTAAAAAAGGCTAATTAATTCTATACTACGATGTGCATAGGGAGCTATTTCCAAGAAAGTTGGAATCTAGATGGGATGGCCCTTACGGTAGTTAGGATAGGTAAAAATAAGTCCACGGCTTTACTGATTGATCTACAAGGAGTGGAATTTAAAAATAAGGGTAATCTTAATAAGATTAAACCTTATTATTTTTTAGTATACTAATGCGCTAAATGCATTGCAGGTCCATGTTGGGGCTGATTTGAGACCTGCAAGAGAGTTTATATTGGTTGATGGGGCATTTAATCCCTTATCGGGAGCACCCATATTTAGAGCAAAGATATCATTAGGGGAAGCTTATTTGGTGGAGCAAAGGGTACAAAGTGGTTGAGCAAGAAGATGGTACCTTTGTGTGGGAGATCAAAGTTTTCTGCCATCACTGCTTACAAATTTTGACAAGCATCCTTGTTGTGTTTAATGAAGAAGGAGGGATGGAGCTGTCAGTTCATCTTCTAAATATGTTGGATTTTTATCATCATAATTATGAATAGGGGAGTCCTTTATGGTTGGCTGTGTAAACCCATTGTGGACATACACGTTATACTTTGATGGAGAATCCAGGGGCCGTAATAAAAATGGGAGTGTTGGAGTAGTTATTTGAGATCCCCAATGTAGAGTTACAATGAAATTAGCTGTTAATCTTGGGGTAGGATTTACTAACAACATGGCGGAGTATAAAGCCTTGATTATGGGCTTGAATATTGCTAAGAAAGGTGGTATTCCGCGGTTGTTAGTAAAAGGGGATTCCCAGCTGATCTTAAATCACCTAAATGGGACATACACAGTCCAGAATCCCATCCTTCGCATGCATCATCAAATTGCTATGACCCTACCTGATGAATTTGAGAGCGTCTCTCTTAAACTGATCCCACGTTCTTGGAATAAGTTTGTGGACTCCCTAGCAAATTTTTCTTATGAAGAGGATCTCTTCTTTAACTATGATCCTAGTCCGAATGTTGTTATTGATAATGAGACAGGATCTGGTCATTTGCGGGGAATTTTATCAGACCATGAGTTATATGGTAGGCGATGGTTGATATGGATAATGCAAAGAGTGGCCGAGACCCATCTACCACTATTATCTTGGACCCATAGGTTGATCAGACGACATGTTATGCATACCTCTCTTGCTATATATGCCAAAGGGATGGGTCACAACTTGATGCATTTAGTTTAGGGTTGAGAGCCCTATTTTCCCCCTTGGAATGGAGCATATTTTCACATATCTAACTTATTCCAAGGAGGGATGCGTAGGTGATGTTCTGTTTGATTTTTTTAGGCCAAGAGGGCCAGTTAGTTTATCGTACAATGTGCTATTTCTTTAGGCCAAGAGGGCCCTACGTCTGTTTGGTGTAGGTACGTTTAATGGATTTTGTTTAGTGATTGCATCATACAAGATGACGAAGTCACTAGAGGGAACCTTTGCTACGGAGGAGCTTCTTGTGGCCATTCCACATGGTTTCATCCGCTTTCCGAGTCTTTTTCCTTAAGCAATTAATGATATATATGTAGGTAAGGGTTACTTTCTTTTGGTTGTTAGGGATCGGCAATCAAGTCCTAGGTTTAGCTTATGTATGTCTGTGGGGGGGTCTGAGTGGTCATTGCCTCCTGCATAGGCATTGTTAGACAATGAAAGACATGTTTTAGAAGGAAGTTCTAGTGACCCTATTCTATTGACCTACTAGGCGGTTGTTCGTGGAGTCTCTCTTAGTATGAGGCAGTTAGAAAAACCTGCTAGACCAAATGATGATGCAAAGAAGCAAAATCTTGAATAGCTGAGAATATAGGAATATACAGAGGTGTAAAAAAGGATTCTAAACCCCATAAAAATAGAAAAGGAAAGCAAGAAAAATCCTTGAGCAATTGTTCATCACCTTGCAAAGGCCTGGTAGGTTACTGGGGACTAGACAAGACTCGAGGCTAATGCCTTATCTTCCTAGGGGTGGCATCTGACTGAAACTAAAAAATTAGAGAAGGTTGGAGCAAAAATAAAAGTGAGTGTCAGAAAAGGATTAATTATCGCATTGCAAGGGCTTGATAGGTTCTTGGGTACCTAGACAGGACCTAAGGCCGATGCCCTGTTCTCCTTGGGCCACTACGCTCAGCTCCCTCCTCTTTACATGCCCAAGTATGGAAAATAAAGTCCTCAAAGTACAATGTGTTAAAAGAGCATATTTCTTGATAAGGCTATAGAAGTCCTCACCTAGGAGGAGCTCCTGGTTGAGTTATCCTTAGTTAGGTAGGTAGTTCAGACCACCACCTAGGATGACCTCTTTAATACTTCTTTTTAGTTTGACTGTGTTGGAACAGTTGGTTAGTGACTAGCTTTGGGCTTTTCTACCAGATTATGCTAGGCCCACTCCTCATGGATTTTATGCCTTGGTTTTGTCAAGGGGTAGGGTGAAAGCTATGATGTGTTTTGTTGAGTATTTTTTGTATCAGTTTGATGCTCTTTGTGGTTGTATTTATGTGCAGATTTATCCGTGGGATTCGACGGGCTGAGTTGCCCTATCTCATGGTCGCCAATGAGAGCTGATTTTTTACTCCGAGAAGTGCTTAAAAATAGCCAAAAAATCCAAATTTCAAGGGAAGAATGGAAATTTTTGAAGGAAAAAGCTACAATCAGTATGATTTTAAGCAGTAAGTTAGAGACGGGTGCCAAAAATTGCTTTAAAGACCCATCGAGCAACAGTTGAGGAATTTTCGTAATTTTTTCATTTGTCAGAATGGACCCTGGAAAGAGCCAAGCAGTGGGGGACCTCGAGATGGATGCCGATAATTTTTCAGAAGTCGAATCTGACGCCAGACATGAGAATGGGGGTGCCCGAGGTCCAAAGCCCAAAAGGAAGTAAGCATAAATGAACTTTAGGGGCGAAAAGGTGTGACCCTTGGGGGCTCCCCTTGGGGCCCCCTAAAAAAATTGATTTTGTGGGCCGAGGGGGGGAGGAGGGGGCACCATTTTTTTATGAAAAAAAAATGGCGACGATTTTTGGAGAGGGAGGGGGCTATGGTGGCTGATAACAACCCCCCCACTGATTACATCCCTAATCTTGTGTCATCCCATGCTCTCCATTGCCGCCTCTCGCGTGTCCAATGGCTGCCCGAACATGAAGAACCAGATCTAGTATTTCTCTCTCCTCTATCTCTCTCTTCCAAATGGTGCTTCACATGGAAAGAATCAAGAAGAGGATGTGATGATGGATGCTTGTCCAACATGAATTGGATTGCTCCATGATCAAGAGGAGGCTAAGGGGAGATGTTCAACATTGAAGAGTTGCTGCTGGTCGCGATCTGTTGGCAACCTGAAAAAATAATCAAATAGCCCGCAACACGTAAGTAAGCGGTATGCGTCATTTTTACAAAGGAAATCTACTTTTTTATTTTTGATAGTTGAAATGGAATTCATATGGAACAAAAATTTGTTTGGATCTTGTTTGCATTATGATTGAGAGTTGTGAATAAAAGAAATGCAGATCCGTAATGATAAATAGTCGCAATAATTAAATTATAGTCCGAATGGGATAAGATTTTGATAAAAACCATTTTTAGTTGTCATTATTAGTCACTAATCATAAATAAAAAAATGATCTATTTTTTTGCACAAATAAATAGAGAAAAATAGCTAATTATAGAAAACAAAGTTTTTTGTATTATAAAAATCTAGAAAATTATGATTCATGGTTGTAGCTGTATAACAAAGCTGAGGTATGAAATTTGGATTCATTTTGGCTTTGTTTATGTGTCATAGTTCATGGTTTTTTTATTTTATGCAAAAAATACATACAAAATAAAACCTTACACCTATGCAACGCAGCATAACCTAAACATTAGAGGGAAAGGGTGATGTTAAGAGATTAAGATGGCTGAGAGGATTTTGAATCTTTGAAATATTTGATAGTGCATTGCATTTAGAATTGTGATATTTTAGTTTAAGAGGCCAGTAGCACGAGGAATCAGTGCTAGTCTCCATACATTGAAGCATACGTTTAGTGAAGATAATGAAAGGGCTATTTTTTCACATCATAAAATGCTAATTTGATAAACTTTGTTTGTGAACTAGGATCATATGCACTATTCATGACGCATGACATGGTATCAATCGTGGATTGCATAGCAATTGTCTTCCTAGGATATGTCTTATAGGTGGAGTGGAAAGGAGCCTTTACTATAGGTCAGTCGTACACTTTCCTTGGGACAGTTTGGTGAGGATCTATGTATTCCTGGATTGTAAAAACCAAGAAAAGAGTGGAGTTAGTGCGTTATGTTTTATATGTTGGAGTGTCACTTCTTGGGGCCAATCCCTGAGATGTAGGAGAGTCGCAGTGGAGCTAGGACAATCAGTTGAGAGGTGTTTCCTTATGTTTTTGTTACGAGGCACTATGCTTATATGTTATGGTGTCTCCCTCTGAGGAGAAGAGATGGTAGACGTTGGACTACAACTTAATACAAACACAGAATCAATTAGTGTAGAGTGAGGCTCAGATGCTCCTGGTCCACGAGGCCTTATGGTGGGGTTGTCTGTTGTGTGCATGAGGTTCGGCTAGTGCCATTGCCAGTGACGGCCCATTTTAGGTTCCATCAACTATCTAGGAACCTAGTGTTCCATGCTAGGACAAAACACATTGAGATGCACTACTGGAGAGAGAATGTACTTGCATGGGATTTAAGTGCAAAAAGACCCTGAGACTCATAAAAGTGATATTTTTAGTGCAAAATAAAATGGTTGTGGATTGATGACTTAGAGTTTTCCTAAGTGGATTTCGACTTCAATAATTCAACACACTACAAGGATACGAAGGCATAGTGATGGTGCTTTCCGATGCAAAATAGCGGCATCGCTATTTGCATCGCTCTTAGCATCACAAATGCGACACTAATAGCGATACAAATAGCAACGGTGCTCGGACAAAAAATGTGGATCGAAACCCGAGTGCGTTATTTTACACGAACAAATGAAAGAGAGAGCGAAAGGGAGAGGAACTCCATCTTGCATTTGAGAGGGAGAGGGAGAGAAAGAGAGAAAGAGAGAGAAGGAAAGCTTCTCACCGGCGCCGTCGCCATTCACGAAGAAGAAGAGGAAGTGTACGGAGGGCGAAGAGGAGCTGCCATCGTGAAGAGGAGTCACCGAATCCATCCTCGGGCCTTTACAATGAGTGCATTATTCTTTCTTACTTTGTTTTTATTTTTTCTCTTTTTCTTTTACTTGTTTTTGTTAAAAATCATGTGTATTGAGAGAGGGAGAGGAAACGAGAGAGGGAGAGGAAGAGATAAAATGAAAGAAGGAACGAGAGAGAGAGAGAGAGAGAGAGAGAGAGAGAGAGAGAGAGATAAAACATTAAACATAATAGGGAAAGAGAGAAAGAGAGAGAGAGGGAGAGGTAGGGAGAGAGAGAGTGTAAGAAGTTGGGAATAACAAAGTAGTGTAATAACATTGATATTATGCCATGTCACAGTGACATTGATATAAAAGGAGAGGAGATGTAATTTTTCACATCTTTTGACACAATAATACAATTACAGACTTTTTCTCCCTTCTTGCTCACAGCTTCTATGGCTTCCCCTTCTTTCCTGTCTTTCTCTCTCTAAATCTAGTCTTTCTCTCTCCTCGTCACTCTTCTTCTCTCTCTTCTTGCAGTCTTTCTCTCTCTTCTGCAATCTTCTCTCTCTTCTTTCTCTCTCCCTAGTTCTCTCTCTGACAAGTGGTATCAGAGCTTGAGTCTTTGATCCATTCTTTTCTTCCATTTTCAGTCCCATTTTCCTATTTCAAAATCAATTTCAGACAAAAATGGTATAAGACAGTGACTAGTGGAGTGATGCAGATCATCTACAGTTAGTAAGAGACTACATTTGGAGATATCCAAGGTCAAATATGGCGGATAATGGCTTAAATGGCAGGACGTCATCAAACTTCATACAAAAATGGAGGTAACTAGGGTAAAGGATGATTCACTGGGCGTAGTTAGAGACTAAACTACAGTTACTTTTCAAAAGAGGTCTTCCTTTCCTCTTTCTCCAAGCTCTACCCAAGCTTCCATGGAGTTTTCTGGCTAAGATCTCTTCTTTAATCACTAATCCTTGCTCTCCATCAACAATGGCTTGCATAATGGCACTCTAGACATCAAATGCAACAGGTAGAGTATCATTTTATGGCCTGGATGAATAGCCACGTGGACTGGACAGCAGCTCGAAAATTGCACTGATTTTTCCAGCCCTGCTCTCCATCATTTATCAGTCAATCTTCAGCTATGGTGCTTCTAAATGATTCCTGGTAGTGATTTCTTCAGCTTCCTAGTGTGTTTACTCCAAAATAGGGCTATATTTTTCATCTTTTCACTCTCTTGAAACCCTGCATGAATAGTCCATGGGCAGCCATGAAAGCTTCAGCCCAAGCTTTCATTTCTTAACAATTTCTTGAAGATTCTTCATACTTTTAGCGCGTGGGATCATCTCAGCAAGGATTATTCAACAAATTGCAAGGATTAAGCACGAAATGGTTAAAGATTGAAGATCAAGAGCTTCTATTGAGCAGAAATTTGGGGGAAACGGGTCTAATGCTTCAATTTCAAGCATTTTGAGGCTCCGAGATTGTTCCTAAGTCCTGGATAAACAAGTATTGGGGATTATTTTACCAACATTGGACAACCGGAGGTTCTATCAAGCATATGTGATTGATCAAGTCATCATCAACCATGTCAAAGCTACTTTTCTTCAATTCTTAATCTCTCTCATTAATCCAATTACTGAGCTTAATCCATTTGATTGAAAGATTAAAGAATTGAACAATATTCATCAAATTTTCAGCCAATCTTTGCTTGAATCCATCTATTCATGAATGTAATGCTTGCTTTATGCATACTAGTTCCAATCAATGAATTAGAGGCTTCAATCTGAAATTTTAGCATAACACTTGAATCCCATTGACTGAATTCATTGATTGATGAACTTGTTTACTCTAATCCAATTGATTGGCTGAATTTCTTTTGCCCAAGTTGAAATATTGTAAAAGGGTAAGTACTAGCAATCAGTGAGTCACTGAATTGCATTGGTAAGACCCTTCTCCTATCCCAAATTTTCAAAATCTCATTCAATTGCATCTCATGAAAGGCTGAATGAATATTTCAGAAATGCATATCATGCTGATTGATTAGAACACTAGCCTCTGCCATGTTGATATTCCCATCGAGGAAAAAGGTGGATTCTGGGGGAGATAGTGGGACAAAAGAGAGGTGACCCTCCCTCACTATTGAAGATCCTGAAGGGGTGAAACCAACCAACCCTAGGGGAACTTTGCCCACCTCCCTGTGATTTGGAGCCCATGTAGGGAGCATGTCATGCCGTTTTATCCCTCACACAGGTACATCGAGTGGAGAATTGAAGACTGAAGACTTTCCAAGGTCTCAAGTACCTACAGGACCAAAACAGGGTAAAACAGGGGATTTACAGGACACTTATAGGGTACTTATAGGTGGTTACAGGTACACCTTTCATTACTGAAGCATAGGTGCAGGTACTACAGGGTACCAACAGGTCCTATATACCCTTTTGCAGGGTTTGATAGCCATTTGGGTTACTACCTTGCACTACAGGGTCAAAACAGGCACTTATAGGTCTAGACATGGTGTAGGACTAGACAGTTCAGACTCTAAAATTCAGCTACAAAATTTTCTTTCCTAAACCTGTTATAGTATGCTATAGCTCATCTCGAAGAAGACATTCTTAGATTTGATTTGCACTAAAAAATTTTGAAATCGGAGCTCCCTAGCAAAATATATAGTTGTTTTTCTGACAGGGGGTACTGCAGGACTGCACTAATATGGCAGGACATAAAGGCAAAAATAAGGTCCATGAAGATTATGTTTAGCAAATCAGGGATTCTATGATGGATAGTACACTTCAAGAGAGCCCTGAAGAGCTTCAACAACAAGGAGAAGTCAGTATACTCAATAATACTTTGTGTGCCCATGGACAAAGACATAGGGAACGACATGAGGCCATCTTGTCAAAAATGGAGCCGATGGTTCTATCTACTGATCAAACCAAAGCTTCTATTGATAAGTTGGTGGAATCCAATGGACAACTTATGGCACAAATTTCTAAATTCATGCAGTTGCAAATGACATCAAAAGAAGCTAATGAGAAGGCTTGTTCAAACAGTGGCCCTTCAGCCCCATTTTAGCCATCTAACCAAAATGGTCATGGAAATGGGATTATTGGAAGAAGAGGAATTCCAAATAGTGAGTATGAAATAGGAGAGGCTTCACAGAGGCATGATGACTATTCGGGTAGTTTGAATGGGGCCAATACTCAAACTTTTGGATTACATACTCCAAATTCTAGGGGTGCTCTACCAACAGGAAGATTACATAGTAATTCTCAGCCACCTGTTAGAAGATTTCCGTCTCAATTTGGAGGCTCCGTACTTGGTAATCCCGATCAGTCAATTTTGGGACAGTAACCCTTTCATGAAATGGAGTTTAAGGACAAATTTTTTTAAGCCAAATTTAATGGCCAGTCATCTTCACCATCTGATTTAGAGGAATTGACCTCTAAGATGGAGTCCTACTTTGATATATACCCTAAAACTGATGATATGAAGATTCACTTTGCTTCCTTGCATCTGGAGGGATTTGCCCATACTTGGTGGAGGTATATCAAGAAAGAAAATATACTTGTAGAGAATTGGGAAGCTTTCAAGGCACTTATGGCTGAAGTCTTTGTTTTGCCTCTTGAGAAAGAGAAGTTAGCACGAAGATGGTATGGTTTGGAACAAAGGGGCCTAAGTGTAAGAGAGTATACAAACCAATTCCTCAACCTGACCATGTATGTGGAAAGCATCAGTGATGAGGCTAAGCTTCACAAGTTTATGTATGGTTTGGAGCCATCTTTATCAGCTAATTTTATGGCACAAAATCCTACTTCACTTTTTAAGGCTATTGAGCTTGCGGAGCACTATGGAAGAAAGTATAGAAAAGAATCTTCATTTTAGCCTGGTTTTGGACAGCCAAGGATTGTTTTAAAGTAGGGACAAGTTGGTAACACTTATGGCAGTAATCATGTGCCCAATGGGAGCTCATGAGTACCATCTTATCCTCCATTCAATGCTTCTAGGCCTCAAAGTAATTTCAGGACAGCAAACAATGATGCCAGGAGGCATATTCCACGGTGGATTCCGTGAGGTTTTACGGTGGATTCCGTAAACTTAGATGACCGGGGCTCATACGCAAAGAGGATTCTTTGTGCGAGAAGTTGATGGGGACGCCTGTCCTTTTCGGGCGTTTCATTAATTTAGTGTGTACATGGGTGATTCCATAGCGGGTGATTCCGCAAAATGCATATTAAATTAATAAACGTTTATGAGTTTAGAGTGCGCACTCGTAATAAATTAAGGTTAGGATTTATTTCTAACCAGTTGATTTATTTATGTAGCTGAAGACTGCTAGGTATTCACTTTTGTCGGTTTAATTGTGTTATTTTACTAACGATTGTGAATGCTTCAGTTGATGTGTAGAGATAGCAGCAGTGGCGGAGGAAAGCATTGGAGTCTAGCGGGTTTTCGACCTTTGGACTATATTTTGATAGGCGCCACGCCTATATTTTGATTATGTCTATAGAGACATCGATTATTTATTATTATTTTGTATGCGCTTATGCGCCTGGATATGTTATTTTTATTTGGACATTGAGATTGGGCGTGCCAGACTCTTTGGGCACCGTCCATTAGCTTTATTTTCCTATTTTTGGTAGAAAGCAAACTCAAAAGCTAAAAGCTTGTCATATTTTTGTAATTGGGCTATTTTTGAGCAAAAAGATTGGAAATATATATTAAATACATGCTTTGTGAAGCGCTCACACAAGGCATGGGGGAGATTCAACCCAATTTGTCTCTTGTCTCATGTCGTGCTTGTTTTTACATTGGTTTTTGTGCTAAAAAGTAGAGTGCTTTGTTCTTGGGGACCTTTGGGAATTCACTACGTGAGCTACCTGCGTCCGATCTGCGCACTAGTGGTATCAGAGCGGAGCAGAGATCAAGGGCTTCCAATCGCTACCAATCTCGGGCGAAGGCGGAGCTCCAGGAACAAACGGCCTCTACAGTCAATCTCGTCGCGAACCGTCGATACAGGCAGACTTCTGGCGATCAAGAACCCCTATTTCCACTCTCAGATCGCGAAGGACCACTCTCTGTTGGCGGAGGACCACTCATCAATTCTCTTCATCAAGTCATGATAAAACAGTGAGAAAGCTCTAATCTTCTTCATTAAAAAGCTTAATTACAAAGCTTAAGAACTTAAGAGAAGCTTGATAAGCTTCAAAACGACAAATCGATCAGCAAGGGAGACGCCCGAAAATCACGCGGAAAAAAAAAACGGCCCTCCCCCCTCTTCACGAAAAAAACGGCGGACTGTAGCTTCTTACTTAAGCTTAATAAGCTTAAGCTTAACTAATTAAGCTTAAGTCCTTCCATACTCTGCAAGTTCTACTGGGCAGACAAGTCTGCAAACTCTCGGTCACGCACTCCAGAAGTCAAGTTTCGCAAGTCGACACTAATCAAGTCCTGCAAGTTCTGCAAATCGGCTAAGTTCAGCAAGTCAACAACCCTGCAAGTCTGTTAAGTCTGCAACTCTGCAAGTCAGACTAAATCAGAACTGACTAACGCTCGAAACTCATAGAAGACTTGTTCGTTTGCAAAAACTCAGAACTGGAAAGTTGTTCGCAGCAAGCTGTTTTATCTATCTACAAGTTCGTTGAAGTACTTTCAGCAAACGGAGACAGAAATATTTCAGAATTTCTGAAAATTGAAGAAGAAAATACCCAAAAAATACATAGCCTTGTAACCCCAAATTTGAGCTACGCTCATCCCGCTAACTGATTTTGAGTGAGAAAGGTTTGTTGAGTTTTACAGGATGACTACCCCACATATGGATGATCCTATGGCTGAAGACGATCTACCCGAGCCTACCATGGAACAAAAGCTGGATCTTATCATGTTACAATTGGACGAAGAGCGAAGAGCTAGGCAAGCCTTGCAAGCGTAATTGACAAAGCTACAAGGAGCGTCCACTGACAAAGAAGAACCTCAAGCTGCAGATTTGATTCGCCGTACCATCGACGCCACTCTTGAAGCACAAACCATTCGCAAGGAATCCAAGATAAGTAAACGAAGTTTCAAGTTTCGCACTTTCAATGGCATAAGAGAAGGAAAGACTGTTTTATCATTCATTAGCCAGTTTGATGACTATTTCCATGAGGAAACTTATCCTGAGAAAGATAAAATCAAGTGTGTTACTAGTCATCTGATAGATAGAGCATCACTTTGGTGGACTGTAGTCCGCAAGAGTATAGAATGTCCTGCTACATGGGAAGATTTCAAGAAGAAGTTCATGCAAAATTTCCTACCACCGCAATTTCATGAGAAGGCAATCAAGCAATGGGATTTACTTCAACAACGTGACCGTGAGCCTATTCCACAGTATACCGAGCGTTTTTGGAATGCACTCTTACAGCTACGCATGCTTGAAGACGTACCAGAGACGACCCATAAGCGGAAGTACATGTCTGGACTTCTTGGACATTACTACGCTGAGGTGAATATGTTCAAGCCTGCTACCCTTGAAGACGCCATCTCCTTAGCTCACGACACTGAAGATAAGTTACGCGGAAGAGATCGACGACCACAGCCATTCCAAGCAAACGGTAATTATGGATCTAAACAATTCAATTCCAATTTCAGAAGATTTAATCCAGGTCGTTTTTCATCACCATTTTTTCGCAAGAATTGGCCTAAACCACCTGCATTACCATCCACTGTCAATCCAAACCCTAAGCCTATCCAACAAGCAAATCCAAATATACCCAGACTCCCAGCCATTACAAATAATGTGACCAAAGCCAAGCCCATCGTATGCTACAAGTGTCACCAGCCAGGCCATCTCGCAGCAAATTGTCATTCAAAGAAGCCATCAGCACATATCAATTACCTTGGAGCTATGGACGAAGACGAGCATGAGGATATGCCGGATTTCACTGAAGAAGAAGATGATCCTACTACTACTTCCGACACTTTACCAGGTATGCCTACTTTACATTCATTGTTGACTATGAAATGTATGGTGCATGGAAAAGAAAGAATTATATTACATGATGACGGTAGTACGCATGATTTTATTTCAGCAAAATTGGTAAAGGAATTGAAATTGCATACAGTACCTACGCATTATCGCATAAAAGCTGCATTTTTAGGTACTAGGTACAATGGCACACAAGAAGTTCAAAATTTAGAAATTCAAATTGGTCCATATATTGAAAGAAGAAATTTCTTAGTTGTCCCATTACAGTCTAGCGACATTATTCTAGGAATGCCATGGAGACACCAACATAATCCCAATATAGATTATTCCACACACACAATGAATATAAATTTTCAAGGAAAATCTATTACATTATTTGGTATGCATGCATCTCATATGTTTCCACTGCTTTCGCATACTCAAGCAAAACGTGCACTACGCAAGAATACTAAATTATATCTCATTTGGGTAAATGAATTGCACGCAAAGGAAAATCATATGCACCCTAGGCATAAGGAATTTCTTGCATATTTTAAGGACTGTTTTGCAGAAGACCTACCACCAGGTTTACCTCCATCACGTCCAGAAGACCATAAGATTGACCTAATACCTGGCACACAACCACCTTGCAAAGCCCCATATAGGCACAATCAAATAGAGAAAAAAGAAATCCAGACTCAAGTTGAAGAATTACTCAATAGAGGTTTAATTCGACCTAGCAGTTCTCCATTCGGTGCACCTGTGCTCTTAGTCAAGAAAAAGAATAATACTTATCGGATGTGTATTGACTACCGAGCATTAAACAAGATCACTGTAAAGAATAGGTATCCTATACCTAGAGTTGACGACCTTATGGACAAACTGCAAGGATCTTCTATATTTAGTAAAATTGACCTTAAATCTGGATATCATCAGGTGAGGTTAGATAGATCCGACATATTTAAGACTGCATTCAGGACACAGTTTGGCCATTACGAATTCTTAGTTATGCCATTCGGATTAACTAATGCACCTACTACTTTCAGTAGAATGATGAATCGTATTTTTCTAAAATATCAATATTGTGTGATTGTTTTCTTTGATGATATTTTAGTGTTCAGTCAAAGTGAAAAAGAGCATTATGAGCATTTATCATTAGTTTTTCAATTACTGAAAGAAAATCAATTGTTTGCAAATCCTGACAAGAGTGAATTCTTTAAGACAGAAATAGAATATCTAGGTCATATTGTATCAGAAGAAGGAATAAAAGTTGATCCTAAGAAAATTGATGCAATATTGCATTGGCCTATTCCTAAAAATGTACATGAATTACGCTCATTCCTTGGTCTTGCTAGTTTCTATAGGAAGTTTGTACGTAATTTCTCATTACTTGCTTTACCATTGACCAAACTTCTTAAGAAAGGTATTGTTTACCAATGGACTGAAAACCAGCAGAAATCTTTTGATTTACTCAAATGTGCATTGACCAATGCCCCTGTCCTACAATTGCCTGACTTTAATAGACCATTCTTTTTAGTTGTGACTGATGCTAGCGGATCAGGAATAGGAGCCGTGCTAATGTAAGACAACCATCCAATAGCATATTCTAGTTCTAAGCTGAAACCCTCTGAGCTCAAATATTCCACCTATGACAAGGAACTCTTAGCAGTTGTACAAGCATTAAAACAATGGAAGCATTATTTAATGGGTTCAGAATTCATGATAAAGACCGACTAGCAAAGCATTAGACATCTACTTAGCCAACCCCAAATTTCTGACCGCCATATCAAATGGGCTTCATTCATTCAAAGTTTCCATCCTATCATTCAATACCAACCTGGAAAAGAAAATGTAGTTGCTGATGCATTGAGTAGAAGACCTGCAATTCATAATATATCTATCATATCTTTTGATTCTTTCATTGCTATGAAAGACACATATCACCAGGATATTACTTTTCATTCTGATTGGCAAAAATTAGTTCAAAATAAATTCATTCCTGTTGATTCATTGTCATATAATGATGGATTTATGTTCTTTGAAAAGAGACTGTGTGTTACTATTCCATTCCGATCTTTTGTTTTGAATGAAATTCATTGTCCCCCATATCAAGGTCATAGAGGTATCATTTCTACATTACGCATGTTAACTGAAGATTTTTATTGGCCGCATATGGATGCAGATGTGTCTAATTTTGTTTCTGAATGTTTGATTTGTCAAAGAATAAAAAGACATCATGGTAAACAGTATGGATTATTAATGCCTTTATCTATTCCATCTAAACCTTGGGAACATATATCTATGGATTTCATTACTGGCTTACCAAATACTAAATCTAACCATGACATGATTTGGACAATTGTAGATAGATTTAGTAAGCAAGCATATTTCATTGCATGTAAGAAAACTTTAACAGCATCACAAGCAGCACAGTTATTTTTGAAAACTGTTTTTACTAACCATGGATTGCCGAAAGTGATTATTTCAGATAGAGATTCTAGATTTTGTAATAATTTCTGGATTACACTGTTTGCAAATCTAGGCACAAAGATTGATTTTTCATCTGCATTTCATCCAGAAACAAATGGACAAACAGAAGCCACAAATAGCACTATTTTAGATCTTTTACGTGCATACACTATCTCTAAACCTCAGACATGGGATACTCATTTACATTTATTACAATTTGCATATAACAATACACCGCACACATCTACAAAGAAAGCACCTTTTGAAGTTATTTATGGATATAGATTATCTACACCTGTTGCATCTTTGTCTAATAGAATACAAAGTGCCGATGATATTGCTGTTATGCATAACACTATTTTTGATGAAGTAAAGGATATGATTGCTAAAGCCCAACAATCATATACCAAACAAGCCAACAAGAAAAGACAAGCCATGAATTTCAAAGTAGATGATTATGTTTGGCTTAGAATAGAAAAGCGTAGACTCCAAAGTGTAGATAGACATCCAGTTGTTAAATTAGCCCCTAGATTCTACGGACCATTTAGAATCATTCATAAGATTAATGACAATGCATTCAAGTTAGAATTGCCATCTCATTGGAAAATTCATAATACATTTCATATTAGTTTATTGAGACCATTTAGAGGACAATTACCTATCCACCCTGTCTATGAAAACCCACCTTTACTAGAAGAAGAGACTGAAATACTTGAACCAGAAGCCATCATAGACACTGACTACATGACCACTAGAACTGGCCGAAGGTATTCTAGATATCTAGTGAAATTTAAGAGCCATCCTGTAGAAGAAGCACAATGGATGCACGCTAGAGACTTAAATGCTTTCCCCACTCTGTTAGCTCCACATTGAGCTAATAGCAATTGAGGTCAATTGCTATCCCACCCCGGGGGTATGATGCCAGGAGGCATATTCCACGGTGGATTTCGTGAGGTTTTACGGTGGATTCCGTAAACTTAGATGACCGGGGCTCATACGCAAAGAGGATTCTTTGTGCGAGAAGTTGATGGGGACGCCTGTCCTTTTCGGGCGTTTCATTAATTTAGTGTGTACATGGGTGATTCCATAGCGGGTGATTCCGCAAAATGCATATTAAATTAATAAACGTTTATGAGTTTAGAGTGCGCACTCGTAATAAATTAAGGTTAGGATTTATTTCTAACCAGTTGATTTATTTATGTAGCTGAAGACTGCTAGGTATTCACTTTTGTCGGTTTAATTGTGTTATTTTACTAACGATTGTGAATGCTTCAGTTGATGTGTAGAGATAGCAGCAGTGGCGGAGGAAAGCATTGGAGTCTAGCGGGTTTTCGACCTTTGGACTATATTTTGATAGGCGCCACGCCTATATTTTGATTATGTCTATAGAGACATCGATTATTTATTATTATTTTGTATGCGCTTATGCGCCTGGATATGTTATTTTTATTTGGACATTGAGATTGGGCGTGCCAGACTCTTTGGGCACCGTCCATTAGCTTTATTTTCCTATTTTTGGTAGAAAGCAAACTCAAAAGCTAAAAGCTTGTCATATTTTTGTAATTGGGCTATTTTTGAGCAAAAAGATTGGAAATATATATTAAATACATGCTTTGTGAAGCGCTCACACAAGGCATGGGGGAGATTCAACCCAATTTGTCTCTTGTCTCATGTCGTGCTTGTTTTTACATTGGTTTTTGTGCTAAAAAGTAGAGTGCTTTGTTCTTGGGGACCTTTGGGAATTCACTACGTGAGCTACCTGCGTCCGATCTGCGCACCAAACAATCCAAGAGTTGATTTCAAACAGGGGGACAGAAGCCTAAGTCCATCTCAGCTAATACAAATCCTAAATCTATTCCCATGGATCTTTACAAAGAAAGGAAGGACAAAGGCTTATGTTTCAAGTGCGAGGAAAAGTATACACCTGATCATGCTTCAAAGTGTGTATACAAGAATGCGAAACCTAAGCTTCAGAGTATGTTGGTTTTTGAGGATTTTGAAGATGACATAGATGAAGCTAATGCAGTGGCATTTAATGCTGAAAATGAAGATCTTGAGGAGAAAGTTGGACATGAGTATTTTTATGATCCAACCGACTCTTTTCCTTTTGATCCAGGTGGAAGTGTTCCGTTTGATCCTGGTGGATCTTGTGATGAGTCGCTTGCTGCCACTAATTGTTCTATCTCTATGGATTCTTGGACGGGATCTAAGAGCCCTAATACACTTTGTATGAAGGAAGCATATGTGGAAAGCCAGTATTCATTTTGATAGACAGTGGCAGTACTTATAGTTTTGTGAATAAGTCCATCATGGACAAGCTAAATTGTGTTCCCACAGACTTACAGCAGCCCATTAGAGTTCAAGTGGGTAATGGTGAAGAAGAAATTAGCACACAGATTTGCCCACAGGTTTCTTTACAGTTGGCTGAAAATTTTGAAGCCAAGGTAAACCTGATCACTCTGAAAATGGGGCCTATAGATATTGTACTCGGTTGTGATTGGTTGATGACATTAGGCAGGATCACTATGGATTTCTCACAGTTATATATGGAGTTTATCTCCAATGGACATCTTATCCATTTACAAGGGATTCCTAGTAGATCAAATTTTCAGCTTATCACCATCCAACAACTCAAAAGAGAGTACAAGAAGCGCTCACAAATATTTGTTTTGCATTTGAATAAAGAAACACAGGATCAGCCCAATAATTCAGCAAACCATCCAACTTGACAGCTAGCTCTTCTTTAAGAGTATAGAGATTTGTTTGAAGTACCTACTTCATTGCCTCCTAAGAGAGTAGTGGACCACCCCATTGATTTGGAGCCCATAGTGCGCAGATCGGACGCAGTATGCTCACATAGTGAATCCCGGAAGGTCCCCAAGAACAATGAACTCTACCTTTTTGCACAAAAAACAATGTAAAAACATGCACGACAAGAGGCAAGAGACAAATTGGGTTCAATCTCCCCCATGCCTTGTGTGAGCGCTTTACAAAGCATGTATTTTATGTATATTTCAATCTTCATGCTCAATAATAGCCCAATTTACAAAAATATGACAAGCTTTTAGCTTTTGAGTTTGCTTTCTACAAAAATAGGAAAATAAAGCTAATGGACGGTGCCCATAGAGTCTGGCACGCCCAATCTCATTGTCCAAATAGAAATAACATATCCGGGCGCATAGGCACATACAAAATAATAATCAATAATCAATGTCTCAATAGACATAACAAAATATAGGCGTGGCGCCTATCAAAATATAGTCCAAAGGTCGAATACTCGCTAGACTCCGATGCTTTCCTCCGTCACTGCTGCTATCTCTACACATCAACTGAAGCATTCACAATCGTTAGTAAAATAATACAATTAAACCGACAAAAGTGAATACCTAGTAGTCTTCAGCTACATAAATAAATCAACTGGTTAGAAATAAATCCTAACCTTAATTTATTACGAGTGCGCACTCTAAACTCATAAACGTTTATTAATTTAATATGCATTTTGCGGAATCACCCGCTATGGAATCACCCATGTACACACTAAATTAATGAAACGCCCGAAAAGGACAGGCGTCCCCATCAACTTCTTGCACAAAGAATCCTCTTTGTGTATGAGCCCCGGTCATCTAAGTTTACGGAATCCACCGTGAAACCTCACGGAATCCACCGTGGAATATGCCTCCTGGCATCATACCCCCGGGGTGGGATAGCAATTGACCTCAATTGCTATTAGCTCAATGTGGAGCTAACAGAGTGGGGAAAGCATTTAAGTCTCTAGCGTGCATCCATTGTGCTTCCTCTACAGGATGGTTCTTAAATTTTACTAGATATCTAGAATACCTTCGTCTAGTTCTAGTGGTCATGTAGTCAGTGTCTATGATGGCTTCTGGTTCAAGTATTTCAGCCTCTTCCTCTAATAAAGATGGGTTTTCATTAACAGGGTGGATAGGTAATTGGCCTCTAAATGGTCTCAATAAACTAATGTGAAATGTATTATGAATTTTCCAATGAGATGGCAATTCTAATAAATGGTCCATAGAATCTAGGAGCTAATTTGACAACTGGATGTCTATCTACACTTTGCAGTCTACGCTTTTCTATTCTAAGCCAAACATAATCATCAACTTTGAAATTCATGGCTTGTCTTTTCTTGTTGGCTTGTTTGGTATATGATTGTTGGGCTTTAGCAATCATATCCTTAACTTCATCAAAAATACTGTTATGCATAGTAGCAATATTATCAGCACTCTGAATTCTATTAGACAAAGATGCAACAGGTGTAGATAATCTATATCCATAAATGATTTCAAAAGGTGCTTTCTTTGTAGATGTGTGCGGTGTATTGTTATATGCAAACTGTAATAAATGCAAATGAGTATCCCATGTTTGAGGTTTAGAGATAGTATATGCACGTAAAAGATCTAGAATGGTGCTATTTGTGGCTTTTGTTTGTCCATTTGTTTCTAGATGAAATGCAGATGAGAAATCAATCTTTGTGCCTAGATTTGCAAACAATGTAATCCAAAAATTATTACAAAATCTAGAATCTCGATCTGAAATAATCACTTTTGGCAATCCATGGTTAGTAAAAAAAGTTTTCAAAAATAACTGTGCTGCTTGTGATGCTGTTAAAGTTTTCTTACATGCAATGAAATATGCTTGCTTACTAAATCTATCTACAATTGTCCAAATCATGTCATGGTTAGATTTAGTATTTGGTAAACCAGTAATGAAATCCATAGAAATATGTTCCCAAGGTTTAGATGGAATAGACAAAGGCATTTATAATCCATACTGTTTACCATGATATCTCTTTATTCTTTGACAAATCAAACATTCGGAAACGAAATTAGATACATCTGCATCCATATGCGACCAATAAAAATCTTCAGTTAACATGCGTAATGTAGATATAATACCTCTATGACCTTGATATGGGGGACAATGAATTTCATTCAAAACAAAAGATCGGAATGGAATAGTAACACACAATCTCTTTTCAAAAAACATAAATCCATCATTATATGACAATGAATCAACAAGAATGAAATTATTTTGAACTAATTTTTGCCAAACAGAATGAAAAGTAATATCCTGGTGATATGTATCTTTCATAGCAATCAAAGAATCAAAAGATATGATAGAAATATTATGAATTGCAGGTCTTCTACTCAATGCATCAGCAACTACATTTTCTTTTCCAGGTTGGTATTAAATGATAGGATGAAAACTTTGAATGAAGGAAGCCCATTTGATATGACGGTCAGAAATTTGGGGTTGGCATAATGCTCTTTTTCACTTTGACTAAACACCAAAATATCATCAAAGAAAACAATCACACAATACTGATATTTCAGAAAGATACGGTTTATCATTCTACTGAAAGTAGCAGGTGCATTAGTTAATCCGAATGGCATGACTAAGAATTCGTAATGGCCAAACTGTGTTCTGAATGCAGTCTTAAATATGTCGGATCTATCTAGCCTCACCTGATGATATCCAGATTTAAGGTCAATTTTACTAAATATAGAAGATCCTTGTAGTTTGTCCATAAGGTCATCAACTCTAGGTATAGGATACCTATTCTTTACAGTGATCTTATTTAATGCTCGGTAGTCAATACACATACGATAGATATTATTCTTTTTCTTGACTAAGAGTACAGGTGCACCGAATGGGGAACTGCTAGGTCGAATTAAGCCTCTATTTAGTAATTCTTCAACTTGACTCTGGATTTCTTTTTGCTCTATTTGATTGTGCCTATATGGTGCTTTGCAAGGTGGTTGTGTGCCAGGAATTAAATCAATCTTATGGTCTTCTGGACGTGAAGGAGGTAAACCTGGTGGTAGGTCTTGTGCAAAACAGTCCTTAAAATATGCAAGAAATTCCTTATGCCTAGGGTGCATTTGATTTTCCTTTGCGTGCAATTCATTCACCCAAATGAGATATGATTTAGTATTCTTGCGTAGTGCACGTTTTGCTTGAGTATGCGAAAGTAGTGGAAAAATATGAGATGCATGCATACCATATAATGTAATAGATTTTCCTTGAAAATTAATATTCATTGTGTGCGTGGAATAATCTATATTTGGATTATGCTGGTGTCTCCAAGGCATTCCTAAAATAATGTCGCTTGACTGTAATGGGACAACTAAGAAATTTCGTCTTTCAATGTATGCACCAATTTGAATCTCTAAATTTTGTACTTCTTGTGTGCCATTGTACCTAGTGCCTAAAAATGCAGCTTTTATGCGATAATGCGTAGGTACTGTATGTAATTTTAATTCCTTTACCAATTTTGCTGAAATAAAGTCATGAGTACTATCGTCATCATGCAAAATAGTTCTTTCCTTTCCATGCACCATACATTTCATAGTTAATAATGAATGTGGAGTAGGCATACCTGGTAAAGTGTCGGAAGTAGTAGTAATATCATCCTCATCTTCAGTGAAATCTGGCATATCCTCATGCTCGTCTTTGTCCATGGCTCCAAGATAGTTGATATGTGCTGGTGGATTCTTTGAATGACAATTTGCTGCGAGATGCTCTAGCTGGTGACACTTATAGCATACTATTGGCTTGGCTTTGGTTACATTATTTGCAATGACTGGAAGTCTGGGTACATTTGGATTTGCTTGTGGAATAGGCTTTGGATTTGGATTGACAGTGGATGGTAATGCAGGTGGTTTAGGCCAATTCTTGCGGAAAGATGGTGATGAGAAACGACCTGGATTAAACCTTCTAAAATTGGAATTGAATTGTTTAGATCCATAATTACCATTGGCTTGGAATTGCTGTGGTCGTCTGTCTCTTCCGCGTAACTTATCTTCAGTGTCGTGAGCTAAGGAGATGGCGTCTTCAAGGGTAGCAGGCTTGAACATGTTCACTTCAGCGTAGTAATGTCCAAGAAGTTCAGACATATACTTCCGCTTATGTGTCGTCTCTGGTACGTCTTCAAGCATGCGTAGCTGTAGGAGTGCATTCCAAAAACGCTCTGTATACTGTGGAATAGGCTCACGATCCCGTTGTTGAAGTAAATCCCATTGCTTGATAGCCTTCTCATAAAATTGCGGTGGAAGGAAATTCTGCATGAACTTCTTCTTGAAATCTTCCCAAGTAGCAGGACATTCTATACTCTTGCGAACTACAGTCCACCATAGTGATGCTCTGTCTATCAGATGATTAGTAACACACTTGATTTTATCTTTTTCTGGATAAGTTTCCTCATGGAAATAGTCATCAAACTGGCTAATGAATGATAAAACAGTCTTTCCTTCTCGTATGCCATTGAAAGTGCGAAATTTGAAACTTTGTTTACTTATCTTGGATTCCTTGCGAATGGTTTGTGCTTCAAGAGTGGCGTCGATGGTACGTCGAATCAAATCTTCAGCTTGAGGTTCTTCTTTGTCGGTGGATGCTCTTTGTAGTTTTGTCAATTGCGCTTGCAATGCTTGCCTAGCCCTTCGCTCTTCTTCAAGTTGTAGCATGATTAGATCCAGCTTTTGTTCCATGGTAGGCTCAGGTAGGTCGTCTTCAGCCATAGGATCATCCATATGTGGGGTAGTCATCCTCTAAAACTCAATAAACATTTCTCACTCAAAATCAGGTTAGCGGGATGAGCGTAGCTCAAATTTGCGGTTACAAGGCTATGTATTTTTTGGTATTTCTTTGTCTATTTTCAAAAAATCTGCAATATTTCTTTCTTCGTTTGCTGAAAGTACTTCAACGAACTTGTAGATAGGTAGAACACCTTGCCACGAACAACTTTCCAGTTCAGAGTTTTTGCATAGGAACAAGTCTTCTAGGAGTTTTAAGCACTAGTCAGTTCTAACTCCAGTTGACTAGTTTGACTTGCAGAGTTGCAGACTTAGCAGACTTACAGAGTTGCTGACTTGCAGAACTTAGGCCGACTTGCAGAACTTGATTACTCTTGACTTGCAGAACTTGACTTCAAAGGTGTTGGACCTGAAGTTTGTGGACTTGTTTGCCTTGTCTGACTTGAGAGTAGCTTGATGACTTAAGCTTGATTTAAGAGATTAAGCTTAATAGCTTAATTACTCAGTTGTCTGATTTTCGTGGGGGGGGGCGTTTTTTTGTCCGCGCGGAATTTTCGGAAGCTCCTCTTGCAGCTCGACGTGAAATTTTGAAGCTTAGTAAGCTTCTTAAGCTTTCTCTTAAGCTTATTGCAAGAAATAATGATAAAAACAATGAAGCTTATCTCTGGTTTTCAACGACTTGATGAAGGAGGTGGATGCGTGGTCCTCCACCTACAGAGCCTGGTCCTTCGCAATCTGACAGTAGAAACAGGGGTTCTTGATCGCTAGAAGTTTGCATGTATCAACGGTTCGCGATGAGATTGACTATAGAGCCCGATCGTTCGTGGAGCTCCGCCTTCGCTCGAGATTGGTAGCGATTGGAAGCTCTTGATCTCTGCTCCGCTGTGATACCACTAGTGCGCAGATCGGACGCAGTATGCTCACGTAGTGAATCCCGGAAGGTCCCCAAGAACAATGAACTCTACCTTTTTGCACAAAAAACAATGTAAAAACATGCACGACAAGAGGCAAGAGACAAATTAGGTTCAATCTCCCCCATGCCTTGTGTGAGCGCTTCATAAAGCATGTATTTTATGTATATTTCAATCTTCATGCTCAATAATAGCCCAATTTACAAAAATATGACAAGCTTTTAGCTTTTGAGTTTGCTTTCTACAAAAATAGGAAAATAAAGCTAATGGACGGTACCCATAGAGTCTGGCACGCCCAATCTCAATGTCCAAATAGAAATAACATATCCGGCCGCATAGGCGCATACAAAATAATAATCAATAATCAATGTCTCAATAGACATAACAAAATATAGGCGTGGCGCCTATCAAAATATAGTCCAAAGGTCGAATACTCGCTAGACTCCAATGCTTTCCTCCGCCACTGCTGCTATCTCTACACATCAATTGAAGCATTCACAATCGTTAGTAAAATAATACAATTAAACCAACAAAAGTGAATACCTAGCAGTCTTCAGCTACATAAATAAATCAACTGGTTAGAAATAAATCCTAACCTTAATTTATTACGAGTGCGCACTCTAAACTCATAAACGTTTATTAATTTAATATGCATTTTGCGGAATCACCCGCTATGGAATCACCCATGTACACACTAAATTAATGAAACGCCCGAAAAGGACACGCGTCCCCATCAACTTCTCGCACAAAGAATCCTCTTTGTGTATGAGCCCCGGTCATCTAAGTTTACGGAATCCACCGTAAAACCTCACGGAATCCACCGTGGAATATGCCTCCTGGCATCAGCCCAACTCAAAGACAATCAATAAGCCACCTTACAGATTATCAAAGTGTGAACGAGAGGAAGTAGGCAAGCAAATCAAAGAACTTTTTGAAATGGGATTCAATGAACCAAGTTCTTCACTTTATGCATCTCCAGTCCTGTTAGTCAAAAAGAAAGATGGATCTTTTAGAATGTGCATTGACTACAGGGATCTCAATAAGATAACAGTGAAGTACAGGTATACTATACCCAGGATTGATGATTTGCTTGTTGAGCTTAAGGGGGCTCAATTCTTTACGAAGATTGATTTGAGATCAGGGTATCATCAGATTCGCATGCGAGAGGGTGATGAAGTCAAGACTTCTTTCAGGACTGATCGTGGGCTCTATCATTTCTTGGTGATGCCATTTGGGCTTCCTTTTTGCTAAGGAGAAGAAGTGCTCTATCATGCAGACTGAAGTGGAATACTTGGGACATATTGTTAGTGAAAAAGGAATACATGCTGATCCCAAAAATGTGCAATGCATAAGAGATTGGCCAACGCCTACTACTACTACCTCTCTTAGAGGATTCCTTGGTTTATCTTCATTTTATCGCCTGTTTATTAAGCATTATGCGGCAATTGCAGCTCCTTTGACTGATAGGTTGAAGAAGGAGGCTTTCTTTTGGGATGCTCTTGCAGATAGCAGCTTCAACTAGTTAAAGGAACTCCTTACCTCTGCTCCTATCTTAGTATGCCCAGATTTCTCCAAAGAGTTTACTATACAGTGTGATGCTACTGGCTGTGGCATTGGGGTTGTTTTGCTTCAGGAGGATGGAGTAATTGCATTTGAGAGCCATAAGCTTACAGATAAGGAAATGGCCATGAATGTTTATTACCAGGAGATGTTGGCTATCTTGCATGCGATCAAGAAGTGGCACCATTACTTATATGGCAGCCGATTCAGAGTACATAGTGATCATAGGGTACTCAAGTATTTCCTTACTCAGTCAAATCTCACTCCAAAGCGACGTTGTTGGGTAGCTACATTACAGAATTATGATTTTGACATCACTTATACAAGGGGCAAAGATAACATAGTGGCTGATTCTCTTTCTCGTATGTGGGCCTGCAAAGTTTCAGCTATGACAGAATTAAATAATGACTGGATTGAAGAACTATAGGAGGCCTATCTTTTAGATGAGAAATTCAGCCAAATCTTTCAAAAATTACAGCAAGGTCTTACGGAAGAAAACTCGCATTACCAGCTTAAAAATGGTCTTATTTGGTGGAAAGGCAAGATTATTATTACCTCTACTTCTTCTTTTAAGCAAAAAATTATGGAGTTACATTCTTCGCCTCTAGCTGGACACTTAGGAGTTTTCAAGACCTATGACAAGATCAACAAAAGCTTTTATTGGAAAGGACTGTGAAAAGATGTCAAAGATTTTGTTATGAAGTGTATGCCTTGTCAGCAAAATAAGGATAGCACCCATAAGCCAGGAGGTTTGTTACAGCCATTGCCTATTTCTACGGGTAAATGGACTCATATTACTATGGATTTCATTACTGGCTTACCTACGGATGGAATAGTATTTATGTGGTGGTAGACAGACTCACCAAGGCAACTCATTTTATCCCAACCAAGATTCAGTTTACTGCTTCTCAAGTGGCCAACCAGTTTATGGAGCATATTTTTAGACTACATGGATTACCGCAGGTGATTGTCCATGATAGAGACTCAAAATTTATGAGTAACTTTTGGCAGGCGGTATTTACATCTATGGGCACTCAATTGGCTCCATCTACGGCTTATCATCCTCAAACTAATGGATAGACAGAGAGAGTTAATAAATGGTTGGAGACTTATCTTCGCCATTTTTGCTATGATGTCCAAACCTCATGGGATTCTTGGTTACACTTGGCTGAGTTTTCTTATAACAATTCTACTCATGTGAGCATAGGAGTTTCACCCTTTGAGGCTTTGTATGGTTACAAGGTGCCCTTAGCCACAGTCATCTTTAATGAAAAGATCAATCCTCATGGGAAGGAGGAGTTGGAAAGAATTCAGACCCTTCTTCAGCAATGCAAGGTGAATCTAAGGAAGGCTCAAGATCAAATGAAGATGTATGCTGATGAGAAGAGAAGGCCTTTAGAGTTCCAAGAAGGAGAGCTGGTTTTGTTGAAGGTGCCCAAATCCAAGTACTCTACGTTAAAAGATGGATCTAGTAATAAGCTTGCCCATAGGTTTTATGGCCCTTACCAAATCCTCAAGCGAATTGGAGATTTGGCATAAAAACTAGAGCTTCTCTCTTCTACAAAGATTCATAACGTCTTCCCTATTAGTCAGATATAGTTGATGAGTTGCGACCCATTGATGAAGATGGTCATATTCAGTACATCCTAGAGGTTGTTATAGGTCAGCGTGAAAAGAAGCTTCGATCATGTTCTATTGTGGAATATTTGATCAAATGGAGAGGTTTACCTCCTGAAGAGGCTTCTTGGAAACCTGATTCTATATTGGATGACTATCCATACTTGAGGGAGACATTGGTGGCTCAAGCCTATTGCTTATGGAGCTAGTAATGATGCAGACTGGTTTAGGACAACACGCTATTTTAGAACAGTTTTTATCGTGCCTAATTTTCAGAGTTAAGCTATCTATATGGGCTTAAAGTACTCTTCAAGAGCTTCGTTTTGATATATGGTACGTCCCATTTAGACACTTCTATCAAAAGTTATGGCAGATTTGGTCCAACAGGATCTGTTTACTCAGCAAGTTGTCTACTTTGTTTCGGGATTATTTGTTGAAGACTTTATGGCTCCATTTGCTTTTGAAGTATTCCCAATCATGTATATAGCTGGGACTTACTTTTGTTCTTCAATTTTAGCTCATGTAGTGATCATACTTCATTCAATTCCCATTTGTAAAGCTGTAAAAACAGAGTAGTACTCTGTTCTATCCATATTTTTCTAGACGTTATCAGGTTTGTTTTTTAGGACAAAAACTTTTGGGAAGGGATGGATTGTAAGAAGTTGGGAATAACAAATTAGTATAATAACATTGATATTATGCCATGTCACACTGACATTGGTATAAAAGGAGAGGAGATGTAATTTTTCACATCTTTTGACACAATAATACAATCACAGACTTTCTCTCCCTTCTTGCTCACAGCTTCTATGGCTTCCCCTTCTTTCCTGCCTTTCTCTCTCTAAATCTAGTCTTTCTCTCTCCTCGTCACTCTTCTTCTCTCTCTTCCTGTAGTCTTTCTCTCTCTTCTGCAGTCTTCTCTCTCCCTAGTTCTCTCTCTGACAGAGAGGGAGGGAGAGGTGGTTGTTATTGTTGTTGTTTTATTTCTTCCTTTCTTTTTTTATTGTTTGTTATTGTTGTGGTAGTGGTAGTGGTAGTGGTAGTTGTTGTTTAATTTTCTATTTTCTTGTTTATTGTTTTTATGGTATTCTTAGTAGTAATAGTAGTAGTAGTAGTGGTAGTAGTAGCGATACTTGTCTAATTTCTTATTTTCTTGCTTATTGTTGTTGTGGTAGTCGTAGTAGTAGCAGTGGTAGTGGTAGTGATAGTAGTAGTTATTGTTTAATTTTTTCTCTTTGAGTTTGTTGCTGTTGTGGCAGTCGTAGTCGTGGTCGTAGTCATTGTAGTCGTGATTGTAGTAGTAGAGAGAGAGAGGGCGAGGGAGGGAGAGGTTGTTGTTATTGTTGTTGTTGTTTTATTTCTTCTTTTCTTTTTTTATTGTTTGTTGTTGTGGTAGTGGTAGTGGTAGTGGTAGTTGTTGTTTAATTTCCTATTTTCTTGGTAGTGGTAGCGGTAGCGGTAGTTGTTGTTTAATTTCTTATTTTTTTGTTTGTTGTTGTTGTGGTAGTCATAGTAGTAGCATGGTAGTGATAGTGATAGTAGTAGTTGCTATTTAATTTCTTCTCTTTTAGTTTGTTGCTATTGTGGTAGCCGTAGTCATGGTCATAGTCATCGTAGTCGTGATTGTAGTAGTAGTACTAGTAGAAGTAATAGTAGTTTTCTTATTTGTTGTTGTTATAGTAGTAGTTGTTTTTTTTCTTTTCTTGTTTATTGTTGTTTAGTTTTCTTGTTTGTTGTTGTTGTTGTTGTTGTTTATTCTTCTTTTCTTGTTTGTTGTTATTGTAGTAGTAGTAGTAGTGGTGGTAGTTGTTGTTGTTTTTTCTTCTTTTCTTGTTTATTGTAGTGGTAGTGGTTTGTTGTCGTGGTAGTCGTAGTCCTAATCGTAGTCATAGTCGTCATAGTTGTGGTTGTAGTAGTAGTAGTGGTTTTCTTGTTTGTTGTTGTTGTTGTTAGTTTTTTCTTTTCTCGTTTATTATTTTTTAGTTTTCTTATTTATTATTGTTGTTGTAGTAGTGGTATTTTTTTCTTCTTTTCTTGTTTGTTGTTGTTATAGTGGTAGTAGTAGTTGTTGTTATTGTTGTTAATTTTTTTCTATTCTTATTTATTGTAGTGGTAGTGGTAGAGAGAGAGAGAGTTGTTGTGGTAGTCGTAGTCATGGTTGTAGTCCTCGTAGTCATGATTGTAGTAGTAGTACTAGTAGTAGTAATAGTATTTTTCTTGTTTGTAGTAGTAGTAGTAGTAGTAGTAGTAGTAGTAGTAGTAGTAGTAGTAGTAGTAGTAGTAGTAGTAGTAGTAGTAGTAGTAGTTTTTCCTTGTTTTCTTGTTTATTGTTATTGTAGTAGTAGTTGTTGTTGTTGCTTTTTCTTCTTTTCTTCTTTATTATAGTGGTAGTGGTAGTGGTAGTGGTTTGTGGCAGTCACAGTCGCAGTCGCAGTCGTAGTCATAGTCGTAGTCATAGTCGTAGTCGTGGTTGTGGTCATGGTCATGGTCGTAGTCGAAGTTGTCGTAGTCATGGTTGTAGTAGTAGTAGTGGTTTTCTTGTTTGTTGTAATAGTAGTAGTAATAGTTTTTTTTTTTCTTGTTTATTGTTGTTTAGTTTTCTTGTTTGTTGTTGTTGTAGTAGTAGTGGTAGTAGCAGTAGTTTTTTCTTCTTTTCTTGTTTGTAGTAGTAGTTGTTGTTGTTGCTGTTGTTGTTTTTTCTTCTTTTCTTGTATATTGTAGTGGTAGTGGTAGTGGTAGTGGTAGTGGTAGAGAGAGAGAGATGTTTTGTTAAAGGAAATGAGAGAGGGAGAGGAAGAGAAAAAGGAAGAAGGAATGAGAGAGAGAGAATAAATATACATCATAATAAAGAAAGAGAAAAAGAGAGAGAGATGGAAGGAGAGGAGAGAATGGATGGATAAAAAACAAAGAGAGAGTGGTGGTGAGCTCCGATGCAATACCACGAGACAAGAAACACTCTGACATACGTCAATTTTTGGGTGGGTGGAGACTTTACATACGTTAATTTTTGCTGAGTTACAAGAGAAGAAATCCCTTCTCAAACAATTTAAGAAAGAAAAAAAGAATGATAACAAAAATAAATTTTTTATCCTAATGTAGACAAAATGGAAAACGATGAAGGTCATGATGTTCAAGATCGCGAGGCGTATCTTAATCAGCGTATCCCATGTCCTTGCTCTCAATGTAAGCTGGCAATTAGACAAAAATGTCGACTGTCTATAGAACACGTACGACGATTCGGCAAGTTTCAATCTAAGATCATTGATCAGGTGATCTTAGATTTTGAGCAAACGGTAAGAAAAGTTTATATCAATCATGCATTGTATTCGTAAGCTAATTGAATACCATATACAAAAAGATTGGGTGTGGCTGGCAAATTTTCTATCCAGGAAGGTAATGTCTCGTCCCAAGGAGGAGTGCACCCTTTGTGGCCAGTTAGAAGAGTTCGTGGGCGTGCGATGGATGGAGTGCCTGAGCCAATCCACCACTTGGAAGGTACTACCCAATCTATACCCTCAATACTGGAGGAGACATGCAGCCTTCGACACTTACCTACAATCTTGGAGCTTGAGATGGAGGCAATGATCGATGCATTGATGCCCATGGATGTCGAGACTTCTGATCCACTTAGAGAAAAAGCATCCATACCATTATATGATGGGTGCCGAGTATCTCACCTGAAGACACTGCTTGCATTCCTAAGTGTGCAAGAAAAATACGGGTAGAGTGATGTGGGTGTGACTGAGTTGATCAGGTACCTTGTACGTATGCTTTGTTGATTTCTTTTCGACACTATCATTAAAAACATCTGTGCTTTTTCAAGATGTTTTATGATTTTTTTTCAGGTTACTGAAGCATCATATATTACCACTTGCAAATACTATGCGTGAGTCTTGTGATGATGCACGACATGTTTTACAAAAGCTTGGCATGGACTACAACAGCATCCATACATGTATCAATGAGTGCATACTGTTTTGAGGAGAATACAAGACTATGGAGACATGTCCAAAGTGTGGTGCTCATAGGTATCGACAGGACTTGCAAGGGCAAACCATCCCTCAAAAAGTTCTTAGACGCTTTTCGCTTATCCCCTGCATAAGCCACATATGTTTCGTATGTCTGGCATGGCGAGCTTGACAATGTGGCATGCACAGAATAGGTCCACAGATGGAGTTCAACGAATATCAGCAGATTCACGCGCATGGAGCCACATTGACTCTACCTTCCCAGGCTTTGCTCGAGAGCCAAGGAATCTTCGGCTCGGTCTTGCAATGGATGGCGGGAACCCATTCAGTCTGCACTTAACTTCTTACAGTGTGTGGCCTATAGTCCTTGTCAACTACAATATCCCTCTATGGCTTTCTACGAAGAAAGGACATCTCATCCTTAGCTTACTCGTTCCTGACCGCTACAAAGTCAAAAATATGGACATGTATCTTTGTCCATTAGTCAATGAGCTTAAGATTTTGTGGGAGGAGGGGGTCACTGTGCAAGATATGAGCAAGTGCGATGGTCGACGGTCCGCCAATATTCGAGCCATTCTCATGTGGATGATGCATGACTTTTCGGGATTCGGAGAGTGCTCAGGTAAGTAGGCTTCCGTTCTCATTGGTAATATCTATCATAGCTTGTTCAAGTTTTTCATTCACTGGATAGAGGTGTTGGGACAAGTTTGGTTACCTCAGGTTATCATGCATGTCCATTGTGCGGGCCACAGTTAGACTCCCGAAGGTCACGAACCATGAAGAAGATGGTATATGAAGGACATGCCACTTTCTTGCCAGAGGGTCATGAACTCAAGGAAGGTTTTCTTGGATGACCTCCAGCACGTATGAATGCCCAAAGCTGGTACTATTTGAAAATGGTCCATAAGGAGTCACATCCAAACGGAATGCAATGGTTCTTAGTTTTCCATGAGTTGCCATATTGGACCCACTTAAAGATCAACCACTTGTTGGATCCCATGCATATTTTGAAGAACGTAGGCAGCTTGCTATGGGACCACATCACAGGAAAGAGAGACACTATAGGGCATGAATGGATTTGAAGGAGGTAGGCAAGATGGAAGTGCTTTGGCCTCAATTGAGTGCTGATTGTCACTTGCAGCTACCTCGTGCTCCTTGGGTTTTGTCCACTAAAGAAGAGCACATTGGAAGCAAATAGTCAAGTCTATCTGCACTCCGATGGGTATGATGAGTTCTCTCAGGTCTACGTTCTCTAAAGACAACCAATTATCAGGGCTAAAATCCCATGATTGGCATAAGATGTGTCAAGTTTGTACTACGAATGGATTGTAAGTGGCCTACGTATTTTTCTATTTGGATTGTAGTCGTTGTCCATAATGCTTTCTCGTTTGTGGTAGTTTGTACTACCGATCGCAATCACAGGATGCCTTACTCCAGAAATACACAAGGCAATTTACAGGTTGTCAACTTTAGTGCAATGGATCTCACTGAAGGAGATTAAGATGTCCTCTATTGAATCCGTGAGGCAAAGAGCAGTGGAGACGGTCTGTCTCTTTGAGAAATACCTGCCTACCAGCATGCTCACGATACAAATCCACCTTCTTGTGTATCTTGTAGATGAAGAGTGGAGATTGCAGGACATGTCCATACGTGATGGATGTTCTTCTTGGAGCACTTCATGAAAATCCTGAAAGGCTTTGTGTGACAACGAGCACAGCCAGAAGATTGCATGGCTGAAGGTTGATTGGTGTCTGAGGCACTAGTGCATATTTCACAATGGCTACCAACGGCGAATTCAGACAATAGTATACTATGGTCGCTGAAGGACAATGATAGACTGACCAGAGATGTGGTGGTTGGAAATGGGGTAGAAAAAAGAATGGATGCTGCCATGGAGGAGAAAGTGAATCACTTTTTTATGTTGCACCATGCCTCTATGGAGACGTGGCTCGCTAAGTACCAGTAAGCTACTAGGAAAGATCGAGAGGAAGCACGATCTAAATTTCGACGTAGTATGCGCCATCGAGTGATTCAATATCCCGAGGGCATGGAGGAGATGCCGTGGTTTATGTCAACACGATGGTTGCATGGAGCTTTGACTACAATGTCTCGCGAAGGGATAGAGGTCTCAACCGAGGAGTGGGAATTTTTGAGGGGATGTAGTCCAAAGGTGATGATGTGTTTAGAGTTTGTCGTATCTATATTTTATATGCAACAACTAAGTGAGTGTTTCAATGTACAGTACAAAATATATAGTGCAACGTAGTCGCACGGACGACATTTTTGCGCGGAGCGTATTGACAAAATGCGCTCCATAACAGATTGTGGTATCATGACAAGGTTCGAGCAAGAGAGCTGACATCAAGCAATGGATCCAAACATGGTTATAGATGAGATGGAGTATTTTGGAAACTTGCAAAGTATTGTCATGGTGGATTACTATAGCTTCTCCATGATCATATTCGTTGTGCAGTGGTTCAAAGTGGTACTTGAAGGAGCGGGAGCAACAGTTCGACGAGGTCCATCTGGATTTCTCGAAATAGATTCTGAAAAAAATAGATGGATTTGCAAGACATGTTTGTGTTGCCAGCCCATTGTGAACAGGTGTATGAACTCATGTGTTTTTAAATTGTATTACAACATGGTACATGTCACAATAGTTAAATCTCTCTTGTATATGATTGTGAATAGGTAATTTTCTATCCAAACCCCCGACAACCTCGATGGTGGTATGTTATACCTTCAACTCCCTGAAGTGCGAGAGTATATGATCAAAGTGATGTTCCAAGCATAGATGAGGACAATATGCAAATAGAGGGGTCGATATTACAAGGGGTGGAGGCCACCCAAAGATTGGATCATGTAGAGGAGCCAACATCGGGTAACAATGATGGAAATACAAGAGTCTAACAATTCTTTGAGAACGAGGTAGACTCATCCTTTTGTGGTGACATGTCTATCGACCTTCCAGTGTATGCAGAGTTGTGTCAGGAGATTGACATGGGACCATAGGATACTTCATACTTGGAGCATCCACCTATTCAATTCATTGACGAATCGCTTATAAGGGTACATAAGATATGCATTTTAAGTAAGATCATTTTTTTAAGATTTATATTACCGTGCTTTGTATGATTTATATTGATTATGCTAACATCATTTTTTATATGTGTAGGTGACCTTTGTGGATATTTAGATCATCAAGATGAGTCGAGGGATGAGCGATGAGGAGCTGCAAGAGATCTTCACGCGTATATCTCCACATCAGATGGCGAGATTTAGAGACATGGCAGACCAGGAGCTGTCTTAGACACCGTCAGACTGCTCTATTAGATCTACTTCGGCGCGCTCTGATGCTTTAGTTTCTAGCAGATGAGGTCGATGCTCCAGACTTGGGCGAGATAGAGGGAGTGGTTCAGGGGGATGCTGTAGAGATCCAAATGCAGTGAGCCCACGGTCGTCTTGGGATATAGGTGCTACTCCTCACTCTCGTGGCGGTTTGAGAAAGCATGGCTCAGGTGGTTGCTGTGGAGGTACGGACGCGGTGTCTCTGTCTTGTCACTTAGTTGGAGTTGCATTACCTCCAGGATTTGTCACACATGTGGGGACGTCTACTCCACTCACTCCAGCTTTTGCTCAGCCGTTTGCAGGTGGCACCCCTATGGGTGCTACTCCGATAGATACTACCCTAGTAGGTACACCAAATATACAGGGGTCTCCTGGATATGCCCAGGAACATGGTCGCAGGTGGGAGAGGACCCATCTTAGGCATACCCCAAGAGGGGTATGCCTACCTTGTAGATGATAGGTCAGGAGCCATCATCATGAATTATGAGGGGAGAAGGGTGATGGCTTGCATGAGAGAGTTGTGCCAACAAGTTTTTTGGAACAATGTCTTGGATCATTGGAAGAACATACGGGAGGGGAGCAAGGACTACATAGTAGCTTCCTTGCATGAGTTTCTAGTACCAGCCTACAACAGATAGATTTTTGACGAGCTACTGAATGGAGTGCATGCGTGCACTCAAGGGTTGGGCTTCAAAGCCCAAGTGACTAGACACGGACGACTGGTGCCGACTCAGGGAGGAGGCTACAGATTCTCCAAGACATTGGAGACAGTAGTGCGAGGCAACAAGGATATGACTAGAGGCTAGAGTGATCTATAATCTTGGGAGTGGCAGCCATAGGACATATCTGGAGGACTTTGTAAGTTTTTCTTGCTTATTTTTTTGCAATATCCTTTGTACTGACAATCGTGTTTCCAACACTTGTATTTTGTTTTCTTTGCAGCACTCCATTACAAATCGCGATCCCATCGGCCTTGAGACTCGATATGCAGTGAGGCATGGTCTCATTGCATTGATTGACCGATTGTATGGACATGGCGGCCTTGTAAGCCATCTTTCTTGTCCGTAGTTACCATGTTTAATTAGAATGCATTATTGTATGGTGGACTGATGTGTAGTTGTTTCTTTTTTGCAGAGTCCATTCGATACTCCTTTGCGGCAGTACAAGGTTTCAGATGGCAATGATCTATAGCTCGCCCTTGGATCCCTGGAGCTCACACACCCTTCTTTTTTGGTCACGTGATCTATGTAGACATTTTCTATGTCGTAGTAGTATCTTTCCATGATTGTACCGGTTGCTACCAGCGGTAGACCAAGCCACGAAAGAGGGGCGAGACTCTGAGTAGGGATTTGAGGAAGAACATCGTAGAGAGCCTAGTCTGCCCTTGCCTGAATTGCCACTGGAAGAGCTAGAAGGGGCATAAATTCCTCAATACATAATAGCAACCCAAAGAAGAAGGCAAGAGCTTGCAAAGCAATCCCAGAGGAGATCAAGAGTATGGTCACAACAGAAGATCCTATGCTGATGCGTGAGGATCCCCATCCTGTCAACTGGTCTCAGGTGTTAGCTATATGGCAATGGTGGGAGTTTTAGACACGGCCCTTTGAGCTATCCTTTTCCTATCCATGAGCTTTGGATCCTATTCTAACCTTAGAGACGGTATCAAGGATCAACAAAATGGCCAATGACCTCGCCAACAGATGGCTAGAGGAGAGAAACATTGCGGTTACCAAATGGAGGCATGAACCAGTAGATTATTGGCAGAACAAATTGAACCGGGTTTCCAAGACCGTCCAAGGCTACGAGGTGCAACCGAAGTGGAGGAGGATACCGAACCTTCCTTTATTCAAACTGTCACTAAAAGAATAAAGAATAAATTGACTGTTAGTGTAGTAATACACGAGCGGCTAGGCAGAGGTGCCTTTACCACCAACACTTTAATTGCATACATATCAAGTGTCATAATGGGTGCCATGAGCACTAAAAGGATATCCAAAAGGGGGTATTTCATTAGGAGTGGGGTCATCATGGGGTGTACCTACACTTGCATACAAGTATCAGGCTTCAGATCACCAAGAGGTGGACAAAGTCTCCCTCATACCTCGGGTTGTGCACCCCTTCAAGGTCTTAAGTGGTAAGGGAGGGGTCATGTCTCTTTTGGCTTACCACCTCTCCTAGAATCGGCCTTTTTCCTCAACTAGAGTATACATGGAAAACATTTTTAGTTAAGCAATTAGCATGAGATTTTACTTGTAAAATTTTTAAAAAACTAGAATTTTAATTACAAATAATTGTGAAAAATAGAGAAAAATGAATATTAATTGAGAAAAAATTATATCATACATGGAAAATTAGAGAAAGTCCACTTACACATAAAACCACATATACATTCCATTGTATTTTGAGAACAAGAAGCCGTTGATGCTTGTTTATAGCTCTTGATACTTCCTTGGTGCTTTCTTGATCTATCCCTTGTATTCCATCATGAATTAGCACAATACCCATTTCCCCACATTCTCTCAGCCCATATGAACCACTTTATGGCAAGAAAGAAAGAGGAGAGAGAAAGACTAAAAGTTGATCTTGCTAAATACTACATCATTTCTTGCACAAATTGGAGCGATGGAGAGTGAAAAATTGGTAGATCCAATGCCAAGGAGAGAGAAGAGAATGATTGTAGGCTGAAAAATGCCATTTTTGGGAGGGATGGAGGAGGCGACAAAAAAATCCACCCCCCCCATGCTGTTTCATTTCTTGCTTTTCTTCCTTCTTTAACAAGCTTAACCACTAATCTACAACTTATCTAGTTCAAATCTTGATGTTCACACTTGGCTCCCAGCTTAATTGAGGGGAAAAACGATATCAGAATTGCAATTTGACTGGGCCGCGATCTTTTTGGTGTTGAAATCTCTCAGCTTGATCTTCGTCACATGCTTTTTGGCTTCTAGATTCGATAGTAGTTGCTTCATAATACCAAACCTTGTGGCCATTAATTTAAGAGTTAAACAGACTCCGATTGATGAATGGACACTTGCATTGGATTCCCAACATTGAAATCCACTTAGGAAAACTCTAGCTCATCAAGAACTCCTATTAGGTGAGGACTCCTATAGCCCGGTCTATATATTGTTCCATTGACAATCTTCTTCTATTCACTTTTATTTTCATCCTCCTAACCATCCTTATTTGTTTATTTTTTGTCAAATCTCAACCCAAGAAGACAAATTTGACTTGTCCCTAAGAATATGCTAGGCCTTCGCAAGGCAATGATTATCTACTTTTGGAAATTTTTTATTTTTTTATTTTAGGGATTAGAACCCATTTTTTCACACCTTTTTATTTTGTATTTAGATTTTTCAGATATCCTCATTATTTGCTTTCTTTCTTTTATGTGATAGGCTTCCCTAGTAGTTGCCTCACAACCAACAAAAGCTCCTACAAACAACTGCTTAGTAGACAAGCAAGACAGGGTCACTAAGGAAGGATTGCCTCGAAAGAGATCTCTAAATGCCTGACAATACCTTTATAGGAGGTAGACAACTCCTCAAACCTCCCCCAAATATACCTCTGAGACTTCATGCCTTGACTTGTTGGTCTCCAAAAGAAACAAATTCTCCACAAACACATACATATTACTCCTTCCTTCTCTCCCACAATCTTGAAGATAACACAACTACTGTAGAGTAGAGCAGAGAAGCCCTAGAAACTTTGTTGGGACTAGAAAATCACACAAAATTCGAGGAGTCAACTAAAGATACTCGGTGTTGTCAAGTAGCTTGACAAGTACATGACTCGTATAGCTTCATAGAGTAGTTCCAGCAGCAAGTGTGTGAGGCAAACGGTCTAACAGACCCTACTCAATGCAGAAGCTTTCAATCTTTGTCTCAAAGATAAAGGATAGATGTGATACACCACTCTAGATGACATTAAATGCAACACTTTCAATACTCTCAAGAGTCTCTTTGTTAAGAAATTCTCTTAGGTGGGGTATTCAGATAACCTTATTTTTTGACTAAGAAATGTTAGTCAAAAGGACAAGGAGGGCATTAGAGATTGCGTCACCCATGTGCGATGTCTCTTTAAGAGGATCCCAGTTGTGACAGAGCAACTTAGTGAGTGAGTGATCTCCATCGTATTCATAAGCGGAATTAAGAGTGAAGAGCTCTACAAAGCCTTGATAGGCAACTCAAACATGCAAAGGGATATGCTAGCTAGGGTCTTTGAGAAATCCATATGTATAGATGACCTGCTCAAGGAGAGAAGCTCAAGAGCCACAAGTCAAGGTAGTGTAGCCTCTAGAGCCTTAGAGAGCTTCCACCGCTACTAGTGAGAGATCTGGTCAAAGTAATCAAGAGAAAGTGAAAAGTGTTGACCCTAGCCAAGAATTGGCAGACGTGAAGCTAGAGCTAGCCAAGCTCTAAGAAATGATTAGAAGACTTGCGCGACCTTACATGCAATGTTTCCATTGTGGAGGGAACCACCTCCCATCCAACTGAACGGATCTTAGATCTAGGCCTTGTGCCAACTATGGTAGGTTTGGTCATGATGCTATGCATTGTTGATTACCGAGGTGATTACCATATCCGCAGCTTTACAACTAGCCATACTACTTGGGGAATAGATTGCCGCAATTCAAAAGGGGAGCTCCATTAGCTCTCCCAGCACCTAATGATGCCAAGTCAATAGTCCCAAAATGGACATCAACCCTATAGGCATATCTAGACCACCTAGACCCTTCGTGACCCATCCACTGAGAGTGATGATCCAATACATTATGTAGGGGAGCCAAATGAGGACGAGACATATTTAAACCCTTATGTCTCATACAATGATAAGAGAAATCTCATCTTAATGGACTTTAGACCACTGGTGATGGCATTAGGTTGAGGAAGGTGTAGAAGCCTAGGAGGGCAGAGCAACCACGATCCAATTTGATGCTGGACTTGCAACCATCCAGGGCATATCTCATCTCATTGCCCCAAACAAGAGAAAGCTAGCTAAGAAAAGGCCGACTTGGGATGCCCCAAGTGTGGAATCACTCACTTATATGCCGAATTTCTCAGGTGAAAACCATCTACTAGCTCAACCATTTGTACCTTTGGTGCCTGGGGGCTATTTGGAGTTGAGTTGCTTGATGGTAGGGCCACTCCCATCTCATTGAACATCATGACTAGGGCACAAATGAGCAGGCTCTGATATTTCATTGCTAGGATTGGCAACTTAGATGTGACCTCCATATGAGAGAAGACTCGATGAAGGAAGAAAAAGAGGGCTGATGCCAAAGTGACACTAAAAACAGATAGCACAACCATACTAATGAGAGGGAAGTAAGTGGCCAATGTAGAGGTTGAGACTTCAACACCTAAGACAATAGAGAAGGGGAGTGCCAAGGTTGTTGGGGAATACTTGGATCCAAAGCGCCAATTGGAAATAGTCAAGAAGGTTAAAGAGTGGGTGAGACAAGTCGAAGATTCTCTAAAGGATGTTGAGCCCATCTTGGAAGATGAGATCAATGAGTGCTCTAGTGCAAGCATGCATGTCTCATTGGCACGCATAAACTCAAGAGATGCACCCACACCTCATGCTGAACCAAGAAGACAAGGCTTAAACGCCACCACTAGTGAGAAAGCTGCCCAAGACCAATGGCAAAGAGTGAAGGATAAGATGAAAGGCAAGTGGTTAATGGACTACTTATGACATTGCTATGGCTCCTATAACATTTCCGATGAGGGATCTACTTAGGGAAAGCCCTTCATTATGGCAATAATTGAAGCAATGGGTAGAGGGATCTAACGAGCTAGGTGTACCTAACTTGCATGACCATGACATAGCCACGGAGATACCTAGCCTCACATTGAACTCAGTGCCTAAGTCCTTGCATGTGAATGCTTTTTGGGAGGACACAAAGATGCATGCGGTCCTATTAATGGCAACACTAGGAGAAGTCATGAGAAAGGGGATTATAGACACGGGAGCAAGAGTTAGTATACTTAGCCATGTAGTTGTGTAGGTTTGGGGTAACCCATCGATGGAAACCACAAAGTTTAATGTCATGTTGACTAATGGCATGAAAGTTAATCCATTCGGAGTATTGAAGGACTGGCCCTTAAAGATAGCAGGTGTCTATTGATTCTTAGTGAACTTCATCATTAAGGGGATAGATTACGATATCTTGTTAACTAGACTATGGATGAGGAATGCATGAGTGATAAAAGATTGGGGCAATGGTCTCATATTCTTAGGCAACAGATTGAAGGCTGTAAGAGTTGAGATGGATACTTGGAAGACCACTCTAGTTGACCTAGATGCCATCTTTCCTATGCTAAAAGGAAACTCACCAGTCAGCAAATCCTATGGGCCATTAACAAAGTATATCCCTTGCTCAAAAAAGAATGAGCGAGATTGGATGCATGTGCTAGTCACCATTGATCATCCATTCTCATATGAAGAGGAGGGTTATAAATAGGCTGCCAGGGAAATTGGTGAGCCTCAAAAATCATATCATCTCAGCTCTGAAGAGTAGGGTTCCACCATCAGTACCACTATGCACGATGACTAGGAGCTCTAGTAATAAACTAACCCCAATGCACCTATCACACGAGCATTAAATGATGAAAAATTTAAGAGTAGCCAACATCATGAAGATTGAGAGAGAGAATGAGGAAGAAGTGGCACTTGCATACCTATGCATATCGATCACTAGTCACATGATATGTGCCATTGATGCACTCATTGATGAGGGAGATGACTTTAATATCTTTACTCATCATGAGTATTGGGCTCTCATTGGTCAGTCCCAACTACAATCCACTAATACTAAACTCAACCCATTTGGGGGACAGTCCTATCCTCTATTAGAGAAATGTAAAGTAGCGGCAAACGGTATGCTCTTTGTCTTCAATGGGAATAAGAGGGCTGTCTAATCATGACCAATGCTAAGTAGAGACGTGCCATTAAAACCTCTAAGTATGACCCAACTTATGTGGCTCCTACCTCCTTTAGAGTATTGGCCATTACTCACAATGGACCCTTAGAAGATCATAACATGGCCTATCTATTTTTAGATCGAGTCCTTACCAAGGAAGAGCTACACATTTTTCCAATAGGATCAATTCTACTTACTTCCTAATTGATGTCTTGACCTACATTGTACACATAGGTATACCCATACTTCTACACCTAGCTAATGTGAAGTGAACCCCTAAAACTCTACCCTAAATGTCCTTAATGTTAGAATATTAAGCTCTCGCTACTCTTCAATCAGTCTATCTTTATGTATGTGACCGACATTAGGTGGATACAGCTCTAAATGTGTGTGACACTCAATAAGTCGGTGTAGTCAGTGACTTAACCACAATTAGTCTTGGTTAGTCATACCTATGTGTGTAAGTCTCTTTCACTAGTATGATGGAAGAATAATGGAAGAAGAACAACAATGAGCTGAGACTCATCTTCCGCTCTACTCTGTGTCTCTCCCTCTCTTGCAACATGGTATCAGAGCTTGAATGCTTGAAGCCTGAAGGCTTGGCAGTGGCCATTTGACATCAAGACATTAGATTTGAAGAAAACGTCATCAAAGGAGACTGTGCCTATAGCCCGTTTTTTTGCAGAAGCTATATCTTGCTACAGATATGGTTTTTGGAGAAACAGCCCTTCTGTCATGACCATTTAAATGTGGTTTACAACTTTGCAGAAAGTTTTTTCAAATTCCTCACAGATTTTGAGATATTTTGCACATACCTGTGCAAACTGGTTGTTTACTACAGTAAACAAGAAGTGATTCTAGGGCATTGATGGCTTTCATCCTAACAATGTACATGCCCTTATTATCATGCATTTGAGCATGTTATTGGAGAGTTAAATGCTCAGTTTTGGAGTTTATTTGCAAGCTAGAAACAATGAACTGGTTGTTGTCTTGAATTTGGAAATAATATACCTACAAGGTTGAAGTATCTGTTATGCTTATTTGCTGCTGACAAATGCTTGGATCATATCACCTGAGTGGTAGATGCTTTTTGGGATATTGTGAGTGTTGAAAGTCCAAATTTTGGACTGATTTGTTGCTGGTTATACCAAGGTATTGACTGATCATTGTCTGCAATATATTCTGACCCGTTGGACATGTATCAACTCCTACATAGAGTGGTGACTGAATGAGATGTTTTGGGGCTGTTTTGAGGTCTGAATACTCTTGTTTTAATAGAAAAAAATGCTATTGGTTATAGCAATGGGCTAGTTGTATTTGGTAGTTCTCCTTGCATACAATACAAACATTAATACTTGTATGGACATAGTTTGTTGCTGGGATGTTTTGCCACTATCATAGAATGTATTGAATTGATTTGAGCTTGGTTTATGCTCAGTTGACTATGTTTTTTCATTGTTGGAATACAGTTTACAACAAGCAAATTGTTAGGAAAACTGTCCTGAATTGCAAGAAAGTGTCTTGAATAGTAGGAAACTGGTCCTGAACTGTAGGAAAAGGAGTCAGATACTTATAGGTTGTATACATCATTGAATACCTAAGCTGCAACTATGGAAAATGCTCAAGGCACTGACAATATCACTCAAATTGTGGAAGAAAAGTTGGACAACAAAAATTTTGCTTTATGGAAGTTCCGTATGAAGAATTTTTTGGTTGGTAGAGGTTATTGGGACTTATGTATAGGTGATGAGGCTGAACCTGAAATGCATGAAAGGAATCTGACAAATGATCAGAAAAGGGCTCATAAGCTATGGACTGAGAGAGTATGCAAGGTGTTACATTGGTTTTCCTTATATATATCAGACGCTATGGTTATATAGATTATTGGATGTAGTTCTCCAAAGGATGCATGGGGCATACTCATGAAGAATTATGGAAATGTAACACATGCAAAAAAGATTCAACTAAAGCAATAGTTCAATAACATGTCTAGGAATGGCAGAAGCATTCAGGCCTACACTACAGAGAACAAGAACATATCAGATCAACATGCTGCCATTGGATCTTCAGTGTTTGAGGATGATATGATTACAATGACATTGAATGAACTTGGCAAAGAGTATAAAGCATTTGATAAGTCTATTTTTGTGAGAACTGAATCCTAAAAAAAACAAATAGTTAGCCTTATTATTATTCTTCTTTCCCTACGTCCGCCTCCCTCCTCGTCGCGCCTTCCTTCTCCCTCCTCGCTTGCGACCACCCTCCTCCTCCCTAATTTGACCCCACCCCCCATTTTGACCCCACCATTTTGACCCCACCCCCCTAATTTTGACCTCCCCCCCTACATTTGGCCCCCCACCCCCCATGTTGACCCTCCCCCCCTAAATTTGGCACCGCCCACCATTTTGACCCCACTCCCCCCCCCCACCCCATTTTGACCCTCCTACCCTTAAATTTAGCCCCCACCTCTAAATTGCCCTCCCCCCTACATTTGGGCCCTCCCCCATCTTTGATCCCCCCCTTCTTAAACCCCTGTTCCTATGCCCTTCTAAGCCCCCCCTCCTACCCCCTTCTAAGTCCCCCTTCATATGCCCCTCCTAAGCCCCCCCAACTCCCCTTCTTCCCCAGCAGCCCCATAGCCCCCATTCCTCCCCCTTGCTCCGTTCACGAGACCTACACGCGCAACACAGGGTAGTCACGTGGTGCGGACGTTGAGGCATGATCATGTGTTCGTGAGTTGCCAGCGAGCATTCACGCACAAGGATGCGCGTATCCACTTGTTCGTGCAGTGGTGTGTGCTTGGCCATTTCCATGCAACTGTTCACACCCAGCCCCGGTACCTATTTTTAATTTCAAAACCCGATTACAAACCTGAAAAAACACCTAAAATCCTAAAAATTCCTTTAAAAAATAATGAAAAATTCAATTTAAAAACAAAAAATAGCTGAAAAATAATTTACCAAATTGGAAAATTTATTGGTTTATTTTCTTGTTTGAATGCGGAAAATAAATTGTAGATAAATTAAAAATATTAAACTTCCTTTAAAATCCATTGAAAATTGAACAAAATTCATTAAAAATCAATAAAAATAAGAAATCATTTAAAAAAAGTTCAAAAAAATTCCACCAACTCATATGAATATTTCTAGAATGTTCCATACATTGAAAATGCTTTGCCAAATGGTCCAACTATTATTTTAAGGCAAAAATGCTAAATTCAATATCTAAATTCATGGAAAAATCATTTTCAATTTCGAAAATAAGCTAAAAAATACTAGATAAATCCAAAAACATTGTTGAGACTTGATGGTCTAGTTTTCACTCATGGTGGACTGCTGAAACCTCACCATAAAAATTTACATCATATTCATGTGTCTCATTTATCCTATTTGAATCATATTTTTTAAAAAACAAACAAACATCAGATATCACCTTTAAAATATTAAAAAAAAATAACCTAACAACAGAATTAAAAAAACAAAAGCAAACCAAATTGTGCACATCAAACAAATATACTTCCACTAACCTTGCCTTGACGTGTCATATCATTTTTAGTTCGTGGTTTTTTTTTTCTTTTTGGATTGCTAACTTGCATCTTGGGATTGAGACGTGCACATTCCATTTCATTACATACACACATACCCACTTCCAGGTACTTTTCTTTTTCCCTTCCTATTTTTATTTTTCGCTACCCCAAAATTCACGATTAATTCTTAAAATGAATCCTAAACACTACCATGGTACGTGCGCTCTCGCCAAATACACATTTTTCTAATAAATCAAAATCAACCCGTCGTTCACTTTGCACGCGCTACGTGTGCTTCAGAGACACCTTAATTTTAAATAAAAATGAACCAGTCGTCACAAAAATGCACGCACTAAAAAGGAAGAGCGCTTTAGACACATCAAATTTTTAATTAATGAATATGCATTTAGAGACCTGAGTCTGGGTATCGAAGTTCGGGATTCGTTAAAAGCACCGTTTCACATTAATAAATACTAACTAATAATTTAAAAATGAACCGTCGTTTTCTTATTAAGGTTTACAACCTAATAAAATTTCAACCATTGTTAATAATTTATTAAAATGAACCCTTCACTAAAATCATTTCCCTCACTGCACTTTTTTTCCTTTTCAATAAATACGCTTCGTGGGATGGGCACGTGCGGTTTTTCAAGATGTCTTTGCTTATCAACGTTCTGGTTATGTCCTGAGAAGGTTATTGAGGTATTATGGTTTGATTGTATGATACGATTACGGGTGTGGTCTGTAGTTTCTTTTCTGCCTGATACGAGATCTTGGGTGCTTGTTTGTTGCATAGCATGAAGCTTTTGGTCGCATATGTGTAGGGGTCATGCCAATTTTTTTCTAGGATGTGGATTGTTTAGGGTGGTCAGTTGGTTAGTCACGTCTATGTGTGCTTATTCTGATTGATTTCTTGTTTTCATAGATATTCTATTGTTCTGTAGGCATTCACTATGATTGTATGTGTGTGTGGTGTGTGTGTATATTTCATCTGAATGGCACCTCAAGCTCCTCCTCCTGTTCAGTATGTCCCATTGATCAGTAGGGATTATTCTTCCCTATTGAATTTTGAGCCTATTGCAAAAGGTAGCCTTGCTTCTTTTGTGGTTGCTTCACTCCTTCTAATTCCACAGGATCCAACCCTTTTCTTGCGTTATACAGTAAGAAATCGGGCGGTTCGTGGTACTTCTACGGTCCTGACACCTAGAGGGTTAGAAAAGGCTTTGTCTCTTCCTTACAAAGGAGAACCCTTTGTCACAGCTAGACAATTATTCTCAAATGAAGAGATCCTCATGCTATTACAGAAGCAGACTAAAGAGGTCCTCGATGTCAAGAAGGTGATTAACACTTCAAGAGTGTCTTTTTCAATGATCACTCATCCTCTCTGGAAGCTAGTCTGCCAATTTCTCCAAGACAGGTTCATGTGAGAAATGCGGGATCTAGAGCATGGCAAAGGTGGAAGCTATGGAGGATGGAAGATGAAGATACTACTCATGTTGAGATTGACAAAGAAGACAACTGTTACACAAGTGAATTAGGTTTCAAGATTGAGACTTGAACTCATAAACACAATCTTGTGTAGGACTGACAATGACACAAGGACTTGACAAAAAGAGACAAGTACTATTGCATTATCATCATATGAAAGTGATAGTCAAGTACATCATTATATAGGATTGCTTGGTAGCACATTTCATCACTGTGCCTATGGGATCTATCTCTCTTCCTAGAATGAACTGGATCTTCCTAGCCTAGTTGTTCCATACAAAGGGGCATACATAGGGTGTGATTGGCAGATTCTCAACACCCCTCCTCAATCACAACCTAAAAGTACAAAGTGTGTAGAGGCTTTAGTGAGAGCAGCACCTGCAAAGTGTGGGCATACCACAAACATGGCAAAACACCAGAGGCTGTCGCAGAAAAGGCTAAGTGTGGGTACCATAAACATGGTGGACATCTAGAGGCTGTAACAGGGGCCTCACAAAGTGTACAGAGGCTATAGTACAAGGCTACATGAGGAGGTTTTTTTTTTCAAGCTTATGAAAGGAACATTAAGGCAGGTACAATGCTTTTAAAACAGAAAATGAGAGACAAGGACCGATAGGCCCTTGTGGTCTTTTTCAGCATATGTTTCTCTTTGTCAGCATGGAAAATCTTCTTGTCTTTCATCTTTGGTTCTTCAGCTTTGAATGATGTGGTCTTTTGGTCTTCATGGGGGCTGATCTTCTTATTGTCCTTCTTCCTTTGCTCTTTGATCTTATGGTCTTCTTGGTCTAGTTCCCCATGGACTTTGCTTGCAGCTTTAGTCTTCATGTCCATGTCTTTGTCCCCCTCAAGCAAAGATATCTCATTCTTCATGATGGCCAAGGTAACTGGAGTGTCTTCAAAAACTTTAGATGGAATCATTGATTGCACTTTAGTATGAGCAACTCCATGTCTCTCTGCAAGTAGATCACAAAAATCTTCTATGTAGTATAGATAAGTCATGTTACTTTTCATAAAGTGTATCCACATATAAATCTTCTTGGTTATCATAGATATGACCAAGAATCTGCTTCAAATCTGTGAGTAAGTGGCAACCAAATTGATCTTCAATGTGTCAAAAAACACAAGTGAAAATAGTGTTAAATCAACACTCTTAAGTATCAAGGGATACTAGAGTTGAAGATGGTGATTCTTGATGTGGTTGTTTGAATGCTTTGGAGCTCAAGTCTATGAGAGGTCTTCAAATCTTCAATGGGTCTTTAAGTGCTTCAGAGATCTCCCCTCCTTGATTTGATGGACAAATGTTGTTGGAGACTAATCAAATCAGTGAATCAAAGTGGCAGGGTTTAGCTTGACTCAAGCCAATGAGGAAAATCAAGTGAAATGAAAGCTTGAAACAAAATAGCTATGGAGTCCCACAGTTAGGGTTTTCAGCCTGACTGGTTTTCGACCTGACGCAGCTCATAGACGCAATGATCACGCGCGATATTCAGGGAGGATTAGGTTCATGGGTCAACGTTTAAATGCCCTATGGTTGCAATAACAGCGGACAAAAAAACGGCCCCCCCCCCCACGAAAATCAGACAACTGAGTAATTAAGCTATTAAGCTTAATCTCTTAAATCAAGCTTAAGTCATCAAGCTACTCTCAAGTCAGACAAGGCAAACAAGTCCACAAACTTCAGGTCCAACAACTTTGAAGTCAAGTTCTGCAAGTCAAGAGTAATCAAGTTCTGCAAGTCGGCCTAAGTTCTGCAAGTCAGCAACTCTGTAAGTCTGCTAAGTCTGCAACTCTGCAAGTCAAACTAGTCAACTGGAGTCAGAACTGACTAGTGCTTAAAACTCCTAGAAGACTTGTTCCTATGCAAAAACTCTGAACTGGAAAGTTGTACGTGGCAAGGTGTTCTACCTATCTACAAGTTCGTTGAAGTACTTTCAGCAAACGAAGACAGAAATATTGTAGATTTTTTGAAAATAGACAAAGAAATACCCAAAAATACATAGCCTTGTAACCGCAAATTTGAGCTACGCTCATCCCGCTAACCTGATTTTGAGTGAGAAAGGTTTATTGAGTTTTACAGGATGACTACCCCACATATGGATGATCCTATGGCTGAAGACGACCTACCTGAGCCTACCATGGAACAAAAGTTGGATCTAATCATGCTACAACTGGAAGAAGAGCGAAGGGCTAGGCAAGCATTGCAAGCGCAATTGACAAAACTACAAAGAGCATCCACCGACAAAGAAGAACCTCAAGCTGAAGATTTGATTCGACGTACCATCGACGCCACTCTTGAAGCATAAACCATTCGCAAGGAATCCAAGATAAGTAAACAAAGTTTCAAATTTCGCACTTTCAATGGCATACGAGAAGGAAAGACTGTTTTATCATTCATTAGCCAGTTTGATGACTATTTCCATGAGGAAACTTATCCAGAAAAAGATAAAATCAAGTGTGTTACTAATCATCTGATAGACAGAGCATCACTATGGTGGACTGTAGTTCGCAAGAGTATAGAATGTCCTGCTACTTGGGAAGATTTCAAGAAGAAGTTCATGCAGAATTTCCTTCCACCGCAATTTCATGAGAAGGCTATCAAGCAATGGGATTTACTTCAACAACGGGATCGTGAGCCTATTCCACAGTATACAGAGCATTTTTGGAATGCACTCCTACAGCTACGCATGCTTGAAGACGTACCAGAGACGACACATAAGCGGAAGTATATGTCTGAACTTCTTGGACATTACTACGCTGAAGTGAACATGTTCAAGCCTGCTACCCTTGAAGACGCCATCTCCTTAGCTCACGACACTGAAGATAAGTTACGCGAAAGAGACAGACGACCACAGCAATTCCAAGCCAATGGTAATTATGGATCTAAACAATTCAATTCCAATTTTAGAAGGTTTAATCCAGGTCGTTTCTCATCACCATCTTTCCGCAAGAATTGGCCTAAACCACCTGCATTACCATCCACTGTCAATCCAAATCCAAAGCCTATTCCACAAGCAAATCCAAATGTACCCAGACTTCCAGCCATTGCAAATAATGTAACCAAAGCCAAGCCAATAGTATGCTATAAGTGTCACCAGCCAGGGCATCTCGCAGCAAATTGTCATTCAAAGAAGCCACCAGCACATATCGACTATCTTGGAGCCATGGACGAAGACGAGCATGAGGATATGCCAGATTTCACTGAAGATGAGGATGATCCTACTACTACTTCCGACACTTTACCAGGTATGCCTACTCCACATTCATTATTAACTATGAAATGTATGGTGCATGGAAAGGAAAGAACTATTTTGCATGATGACGATAGTACTCATGACTTTATTTCAGCAAAATTGGTAAAGGAATTAAAATTACATACAGTACCTACGCATTATTGCATAAAAGCTGCATTTTTAGGCACTAGGTACAATGGCACACAAGAAGTACAAAATTTAGAGATTCAAATTGGTGCATACATTGAAAGACGAAATTTCTTAGTTGTCCCATTACAGTCAAGCGACATTATTTTAGGAATGCCTTGGAGACACCAGCATAATCCAAATATAGATTATTCCACGCACACAATGAATATTAATTTTCAAGGAAAATCTATTACATTATATGGTATGCATGCATCTCATATTTTTTCACTACTTTCGCATACTCAAGCAAAACGTGCACTACGCAAGAATACTAAATCATATCTCATTTGGGTGAATGAATTGCACGCAAAGGAAAATCAAATGCACCCTAGGCATAAGGAATTTCTTGCATATTTTAAGGACTGTTTTGCACAAGACCTACCACCAGGTTTACCTCCTTCACGTCCAGAAGACCATAAGATTGATTTAATTCCTGGCACACAACCACCTTGCAAAGCACCATATAGGCACAATCAAATAGAGCAAAAAGAAATCCAGAGTCAAGTTGAAGAATTACTAAATAGAGGCTTAATTCGACCTAGCAGTTCCCCATTCGGTGCACCTGTACTCTTAGTCAAGAAAAAGAATAATACCTATCGTATGTGTATTGACTACCGAGCATTAAATAAGATCACTGTAAAGAATAGGTATCCTATACCTAGAGTTGATGACCTTATGGACAAACTACAAGGATCTTCTATATTTAGTAAAATTGACCTTAAATCTGGATATCATCAGGTGAGGCTAGATAGATCCGACATATTTAAGACTGCATTCAGAACACAGTTTGGCCATTACGAATTCTTAGTCATGCCATTCGGATTAACTAATGCACCTGCTACTTTCAGTAGAATGATAAACCGTATCTTTCTGAAATATCAGTATTGTGTGATTGTTTTCTTTGATGATATTTTGGTGTTTAGTCAAAGTGAAAAAGAGCATTATGAGCATTTATCATTAGTTTTTCAATTACTAAAAGAAAATCAATTGTTTGCAAATCCTGACAAGAGTGAATTCTTTAAGACAGAAATAGAATATTTAGGTCATATTGTATCAAAAGAAGGAATTAAAGTTGATCCTAAGAAAATTGATGCAATATTGCATTGGCTTGTTCCTAAAAATGTGCATGAATTACGCTCATTCCTTGGTCTTGCTAGTTTCTATAGGAAGTTTGTACGTAATTTTTCATTACTTGCTTTACCATTAACAAAACTTCTCAAGAAAGGAATTGTTTATCAATGGACTGAAACTTAGCAGAAATCCTTTGATTTACTGAAACGTGCATTAACCAATGCCCCTGTTTTACAATTGCCTGACTTTAACAGACCATTCTTTCTAGTTGTGACCGATGCTAGCGGATCAGGAATAGGAGCCGTACTAATGCAAGACAATCATCCAATAGCATATTCTAGTTCTAAGCTGAAACCCTCTGAGCTGAAATATTCCACTTATGACAAAGAACTATTAGCAGTTGTACAAGCATTAAAACAGTGGAAGCATTATTTAATGGGTTCAGAATTCATGATAAAGACTGACCAGCAAAGCATTAGACATCTACTTAGCCAACCCCAAATTTCTGACCGTCATATCAAATGGGCTTCCTTCATTCAAAGTTTTCATCCTATCATTTAATACCAACCTGGAAAAGAAAATGTAGTTGCTGATGCATTGAGTAGAAGACCTGCAATTCATAATATTTCTATCATATCTTTTGATTCTTTGATTGCTATGAAAGATACATATCACCAGGATATTACTTTTCATTCTGATTGGCAAAAATTAGTTCAAAATAATTTCATTCTTGTTGATTCATTGTCATATAATGATGGATTTATGTTTTTTGAAAAGAGATTGTGTGTTACTATTCCATTCCGATCTTTTGTTTTGAATGAAATTCATTGTCCCCCATATCAAGGTCATAGAGGTATTATATCTACATTACGCATGTTAACTGAAGATTTTTATTGGTTGCATATGGATGCAGATGTATCTAATTTCATTTCCGAATGTTTGATTTGTCAAAGAATAAAGAGATATCATGGTAAACAGTATGGATTATAAATGCCTTTGTCTATTCCATCTAAACCTTGGGAACATATTTCTATGGATTTCATTACTGGTTTACCAAATACTAAATCTAACCATGACATGATTTGGACAATTGTAGATAGATTTAGTAAGCAATCATATTTCATTGCATGTAAGAAAACTTTAACAGCATCACAAGCAGCACAGTTATTTTTGAAAACTTTTTTTACTAACCATGGATTGCCAAAAGTGATTATTTTAGATCGAGATTCTAGATTTTGTAATAATTTTTGGATTACATTGTTTGCAAATCTAGGCACAAAGATTGATTTCTCATCTGCATTTCATCTAGAAACAAATGGACAAACAGAAGCCACAAATAGCACCATTCTAGATCTTTTACGAGCATATACTATCTCTAAACCTCAAACATGGGATACTCATTTGCATTTATTACAGTTTGCATATAACAATACACCGCACACATCTAAAAAGAAAGCACCTTTTGAAATCATTTATGGATATAGATTATCTACACCTGTTGCATCTTTGTCTAATAGAATTCAGAGTGCTGATGATATTGCTACTATGCATAACAGTATTTTTCATGAAGTTAAGGATATGATTGCTAAAGCCCAACAATCATATACCAAACAAGCCAACAAGAAAAGACAAGCCATGAATTTCAAAGTTGATGATTATGTTTGTCTTAGAATAGAAAAGCGTAGACTGCAAAGTGTAGATAGACATCCAGTTGTCAAATTAGCTCCTAGATTCTATGGACCATTTAGAATTATTCACAAGATTAATGATAATGCATTCAAGTTAGAATTGCCATCTCATTGGAAAATTCATAATACATTTCACATTAGTTTATTGAGACCATTTAGAGGCCAATTACCTATCCACCCTGTTAATGAAAACCCATCTTTATTAGAGGAAGAGGCTGAAATACTTGAACCAGAAGCCATCATAGACACTGACTACATGACCACTAGAACTAGACGAAGGTATTCTAGATATCTAGTAAAATTTAAGAACCATCCTGTAGAGGAAGCACAATGGATGCACGCTAGAGACTTAAATGCTTTCCCCACTCTGTTAGCTCCACATTGAGCTAATAGCAATTGAGGTCAATTGCTATCCCACCCCGGGGGTATGATGCCAGGAGGCATATTCCACGGTGGATTCCGTGAGGTTTCACGGTGGATTCCGTAAACTTAGATGACCGGGGCTCATACACAAAGAGGATTCTTTGTGCAAGAAGTTGATGGGGACGCCTATCCTTTTCGGGCGTTTCATTAATTTAGTGTGTACATGGGTGATTCCATAGCGGGTGATTCCGCAAAATGCATATTAAATTAATAAACGTTTATGAGTTTAGAGTGCGCACTCGTAATAAATTAAGGTTAGGATTTATTTCTAACCAGTTGATTTATTTATGTAGCTGAAGACTGCTAGGTATTCACTTTTGTCGGTTTAATTGTATTATTTTACTAACGATTGTGAATGCTTCAGTTGATGTGTAGAGATAGCAGCAGTGACGGAGGAAAGCATTGGAGTCTAGCGAGTATTCGACCTTTGGACTATATTTTGATAGGCGCCACGCCTATATTTTGTTATGTCTATTGAGACATTGATTATTGATTATTATTTTGTATGCGCCTATGCGCTCGGATATGTTATTTCTATTTGGACAATGAGATTGGGCGTGCCAGACTCTATGGGCACCATCCATTAGCTTTATTTTCCTATTTTTGTAGAAAGCAAACTCAAAAGCTAAAAGCTTGTCATATTTTTGTAAATTGGGCTATTATTGAGCATGAAGATTGAAATATACATAAAATACATGCTTTGTAAAGCGCTCACACAAGGCATGGGGGAGATTGAACCCAATTTGTCTCTTGCCTCTTGTCGTGCATGTTTTTACATTGTTTTTTGTGCAAAAAGGTAGAGTTCATTGTTCTTGGGGACCTTCTAGGATTCACTATGTGAGCATACTGCATCCGATCTGCGCACTATGGGCTCCAAATCAATGGGGTGGTCCACTACTCTCTTAGGAGGCAATGAAGTAGGTACTTCAAACAAATCTCTATACTCCTAAAGAAGAGCTAGCTGTCAAGTTGGATGGTTTGCTGAATTATTGGGCTGATCCTGTGTTTCTTTATTCAAATGCAAAACAAATATTTGTGAGCGCTTCTTGTACTCTCTTTTGAGTTGTTGGATGGTGATAAGCTGAAAATTTGATCTACTAGGAATCCCCTGTAAATGGATAAGATGTCCATTGGAGATAAACTCCATATATAACTGTGAGAAATCCATAGTGATCTTGCCTAATGTCATCAACCAATCACAACCGAGTACAATATCTATAGGCCCCATTTCAAGAGTGATCAGGTTTACCTTGGCTTCAAAATTTTCAGCCAACTGTAAAGAAACCTGTGGGCAAATCTGTGTGCTAATTTATTCTTCACCATTACCCACTTGAACTCTAATGGGCTGTTGTAAGTCTGTGGGAACACAATTTAGCTTGTCCATGATGGACTTATTCACAAAACTATAAGTACTGCCACTGTCTATCAAAATGAATACTGGTTTTCCACATATGCTTCCTTCATACAAAGTGTATTAGGGCTCTTAGATCCCGTCCAAGAATCCATAGAGATAGAACAATTAGTGGCAGCAAGCGACTCATCACAAGATCCACCAGGGTCAAATGGAACACTTCCACCTGGATCAAAAGGAAAAGAGTCGGTTGGATCATAAAAATACTCATGTCCAACTTTCTCCTCAAGATCTTCATTTTCAGCATTAAATGCCACTGCATTAGCTTCATCTATGTCATCTTCAAAATCCTCAAAAACCAACATACTCTGAAGCTTAGGTTTCGCATTCTTGTATACACACTTTGAAGCATGATCAGGTGTATACTTTTCCTCGCACTTGAAACATAAGCCTTTGTCCTTCCTTTCTTTGTAAAGATCCATGGGAATAGATTTAGGATTTGTATTAGCTGAGATGGACTTAGGCTTGCTGTCCCCCTGTTTGAAATCAACTCTTGGATTGTTTGCTGTCCTGAAATTACTTTGAGGCCTAGAAGCATTGAATGGAGGATAAGATGGTACTCATGAGCTCCCATTGGGCACATGATTACTGCCATAAGTGTTACCAACTTGTCCCTACTTTAAAACAATCCTTGGCTGTCCAAAACCAGGCTAAAATGAAGATTCTTTTCTATACTTTCTTCCATAGCGCTCCGCAAGCTCAATAGCCTTAAAAAGTGAAGTAGGATTTTGTGCCATAAAATTAGCTGATAAAGATGGCTCCAAACCATACATAAACTTGTGAAGCTTAGCCTCATCACTGATGCTTTCCACATACATGGTCAGGTTGAGGAATTGGTTTGTATACTCTCTTACACTTAGGCCCCTTTGTTCCAAACCATACCATCTCCGTGCTAACTTCTCTTTCTCAAGAGGCAAAACAAAGACTTCAGCCATAAGTGCCTTGAAAGCTTCCCAATTCTCTACAGTATATTTTCTTTCTTGATATACCTCCACCAAGTATGGGCAAATCCCTCCAGATGCAAGGAAGCAAAGTGAATCTTCATATCATCAGTTTTAGGGTATATATCAAAGTAGGACTCCATCTTAGAGGTCAATTCCTCTAAATCAGATGGTGAAGATGACTGGCCATTAAATTTGGCTAAAAAAAATTTGTCCTTAAACTCCCTTTCATGAAAGGGTTACTGTCCCAAAATTGACTGATCGGGATTACCAAGTACGGAGCCTCCAAATTGAGACGGAAATCTTCCAACAGGTGGCTGAGAATTACTATGTAATCTTCCTATTGGTAGAGCACCCCTAGAATTTTGAGTATGTAATCCAAAAGTTTGAGTATTGGCCCCATTCAAACTACCCAAATAGTCATCATGCCTCTGTGAAGCCTCTCCTATTTCATACTCACTATTTGGAATTCCTCTTCTTCCAATAATCCCATTTCCATGACCATTTTGGTTAGATGGCTAAAATGGGGCTGAAGGGCCACTGTTTGAACAAGCCTTCTCATTAGCTTCTTTTGATGTCATTTGCAACTGCATGAATTTAGAAATTTGTGCCATAAGTTGTCCATTGGATTCCACCAACTTATCAATAGAAGCCTTGGTTTGATCAGTAGATAGAACCATCGGCTCCATTTTTGACAAGATGGCCTCATGTCGTTCCCTATGTCTTTGTCCATGGGCACACAAAGTATTATTGAGTATACTGACTTCTCCTTGTTGTTGAAGCTCTTCAGGGCTCTCTTGAAGTGTACTATCCATCATAGAATCCCTGATTTGCTGAACATAATCTTCCTGGACCTTATTTTTGCCTTTATGTCCTGCCATATTAGTGCAGTCCTGCAGTACCCCCTGTCAGAAAAACAACTATATATTTTGCTAGGGAGCTCCGATTTCAAAACTTTTTAGTGCAAATCAAATCTAAGAATGTCTTCTTCGAGATGAGCTATAGCATACTATAACAGGTTTAGGAAAGAAAATTTTGTAGCTGAATTTCAGAGTCTGAACTGTCCAGTCCTACACCATGTCTAGACCTATAAGTGCCTGTTTTGACCCTGTAGTGCAAGGTAGTAACCCAAATGGCTATCAAACCCTGCAAAAGGGTATATAGGACCTGTTGGTACCCTGTAGTACCTGCACCTATGCTTCAGTAATGAAAGGTGTACCTATAACCACCTGTAAGTACCCTATAAGTGTCCTGTAAATCCCCTGTTTTACCCTGTTTTGGTCCTGTAGGTACTTGAGCCCTTGGAAAGTCTTCAGTCTTCAATTCTCCACTCGCTGTACCTGTGTGAGGGATAAAACGGCATGACAGGCTCCCTACATGGGCTCCAAATCACAGGGAGGTGGGCAAAGTTCCCCTCGGGTTGGTTGGTTTCACCCCTTCAGGATCTTCAATAGTGAGGGAGGGTCACCTCTCTTTTGTCCCACTATCTCCCCCAGAATCCACCTTTTTCCTCGATGGGAATATCAACATGGCAGAGGCTAGTGTTCTAATCAATTAGTATGATATGCATTTCTGAAATATTCATTCAGCCTTTCATGAGATGCAATTGAATGAGATTTTGAAAATTTGGGATAGGAGAAGGGTCTTACCAATGCAATTCAATGACTCACTGATTGCTAGTACTTACCCTTTTACAATATTTCAACTTGGGCAAAAGAAATTCAGCCAATCAATTGGATTAGAGTAAACAAGTTCATCAATCAATGAATTCAGTCAATGGGATTCAAGTGTTATGCTGAAATTTCAGATTGAAGCCTCTAATTCATTGATTGGAACTAGTATGCATAAAGCAAGCATTACATTCATGAATAGATGGATTCAAGCAAAGATTGGCTGAAAATTTGATGAATATTGTTCAATTCTTTAATCTTTCAATCAAATGGATTAAGCTCAGTAATTGGATTAATGAGAGAGATTAAGAATTGAAGAAAAGTAGCTTTGACATGGCTGATGATGACTTGATCAATCTCATATGCTTGATAGAACCTCCGGTTGTCCAATGTTGGTAAAATAATCCCCAATACTTGTTTATCCAGGACTTAGGAACAATCTCGGAGCCTCAAAATGCTTGAAATTGAAGCATTAGACCCGTTTCCCCCAAATTTCTGCTCAATAGAAGCTCTTGATCTTCAATCTTTAACCATTTCGTGCTTAATCCTTGCAATTTGTTGAATAATCCTTGCTGAGATGATCCCACGCGCTAAAAGTATGAAGAATCTTCAAGAAATTGTTAAGAAATGAAAGCTTGGGCTGAAGCTTTCATGGCTGCCCATGGACTATTCATGCAGGGTTTCAAGAGAGTGAAAAGATGAAAAATATAGCCCTATTTTGGAGTAAACACACTAGGAAGCTGAAGAAATCACTACCAAGAATCATTTAGAAGCACCATAGCTGAAGATTGACTGATAAATGATGGAGAGCAGGGCTGGAAAAATCAGTGCAATTTTTGAGCTGCTGTCCAGTCCACGTGGCTATTCATCCAGGCCATAAAATGATACTCTACCTGTTGCATTTGATGTCTAGAGTGCCATTATGCAAGCCATTGTTGATGGAGAGCAAGGATTAGTGATTAAAGAAGAGATCTTAGCCAGAAAACTACATGGAAGCTTGGGTAGAGCTTGGAGAAAGAGGAAAGGAAGACCTCTTTTGAAAAGTAACTGTAGTTTAGTCTCTAACTACGCCCAGTGAATCATCCTTTACCCTAGTTACCTCCATTTTTGTATGAAGTTTGATGACGTCCTGCCATTTAAGCCATTATCCGCCATATTTGACCTTGGATATCTCCAGATGTAGTCTCTTACTAACTGTAGATGATCTGCATCACTCCACTAGTCACTGTCTTATACCATTTTTGTCTGAAATTGATTTTGAAATAGGAAAATGGGACTGAAAATGGAAGAAAAGAATGGATCAAAGACTCAAGCTCTGATACCACTTGTCAGAGAGAGAACTAGGGAGAGAGAAAGAAGAGAGAGAAGATTGCAGAAGAGAGAGAAAGACTGCAAGAAGAGAGAGAAGAAGAGTGACGAGGAGAGAGAAAGACTAGATTTAGAGAGAGAAAGACAGGAAAGAAGGGGAAGCCGTAGAAGCTGTGAGCAAGAAGGGAGAGAAAGTCTGTAATTGTATTATTGTGTCAAAAGATGTGAAAAATTACATCTCCTCTCCTTTTATATCAATGTCACTGTGACATGGCATAATATCAATGTTATTACACTAATTTGTTATTCCCAACTTCTTACACTCTCTCTCTCCCTACCTCTCCCTCTCTCTCTCTTTCTCTCTTTCCCTATTATGTTTAATGTTTTATCTCTCTCTCTCTCTCTCTCTCGTTCCTTCTTTCATTTTATCTCTTCCTCTCCCTCTCTCGTTTCCTCTCCCTCTCTCAATACACATGATTTTTAACAAAAACAAGTAAAAGAAAAAGAGAAAAAATAAAAACAAAGTAAGAAAGAATAATGCACTCATTGTAAAGGCCCGAGGATGGATTCGGTGACTCCTCTTCACGATGGCAGCTCCTCTTCGCCCTCCGTACACTTCCTCTTCTTCTTCGTGAATGGCGACGGCGCCGGTGAGAAGCTTTCCTTCTCCCTCTTTCTCTCTTTCTCTCCCTCTCCCTCTCAAATGCAAGATGGAGTTCCTCTCCCTTTCGCTCTCTTTCATTTGTTCGCGTAAAATAACGCACTCGGGTTTCGATCCACATTTTTTGTCCGAGCACCGTTGCTATTTGTATCGCTATTAGCGTCGCATTTGTGATGCTAAGAGCGATGCAAATAGCGATGCCACTATTTTGCATCGGAAAGCACCATCACTATGCCTTCGTATCCTTGTAGTGTGTTGAATTATTGAAGTCGAAATCCACTTAGGAAAACTCTAAGTCATCAATCCACAACCATTTTATTTTGCACTAAAAATATCACTTTTATGAGTCTCAGGGTCTTTTTGCACTTAAATCCCATGCAAGTACATTCTCTCTCCAGTAGTGCATCTCAATGTGTTTTGTCCTAGCATGGAACACTAGGTTCCTAGATAGTTGATGGAACCTAAAATGGGCCGTCACTGGCAATGGCACTAGCCGAACCTCATGCACACAACAGACAACCCCACCATAAGGCCTCGTGGACCAGGAGCATCTGAGCCTCACTCTACACTAATTGATTCTGTGTTTGTATTAAGTTGTAGTCCAACGTCTACCATCTCTTCTCCTCAGAGGGAGACACCATAACATATAAGCATAGTGCCTCGTAACAAAAACATAAGGAAACACCTCTCAACTGATTGTCCTAGCTCCACTGCGACTCTCCTACATCTCAGGGATTGGCCCCAAGAAGCGACACTCCAACATATAAAACATAACGCACTAACTCCACTCTTTTCTTGGTTTTTACAATCCAGGAATACATAGATCCTCACCAAACTGTCCCAAGGAAAGCGTACGACTGACCTATAGTAAAGGCTCCTTTCCACTCCACCTATAAGACATATCCTAGGAAGACAATTGCTATGCAATCCACGATTGATACCATGTCATGCGTCATGAATAGTGCATATGATCCTAGTGCACAAACAAAGTTTATCAAATTAGCATTTTATGATGTGAAAAAATAGCCCTTTCATTATCTTCACTAAACGTATGCTTCAATGTATGGAGACTAGCACTGATTCCTCGTGCTACTGGCCTCTTAAACTAAAATATCACAATTCTAAATGCAATGCACTATCAAATATTTCAAAGATTCAAAATCCTCTCAGCCATCTTAATCTCTTAACATCACCCTTTCCCTCTAATGTTTAGGTTATGCTGCGTTGCATAGGTGTAAGGTTTTATTTTGTATGTATTTTTTTGCATAAAATAAAAAAACCATGAACTATGACACATAAACAAAGCCAAAATGAATCCAAATTTCATACCTCAGCTTTGTTATACAGCTACAACCATGAATCATAATTTTCTAGATTTTTATAATACAAAAAACTTTTTTTTCCATAATTAGCTATTTTTCTCTATTTATTTGTGCAAAAAAATAGATCATTTTTTGATTTATGATTAGTGACTAATAATGACAACTAAAAATGGTTTTTATCAAAATCTTATCCCATTCGGACTATAATTTAATTATTGCGACTATTTATCATTACGGATCTGCATTTCTTTTATTCACAACTCTCAATCATAATGCAAACAAGATCCAAACAAATTTTTGTTCCATATGAATTCCATTTCAACTATCAAAAATAAAAAAGTAGATTTCCTTTGTAAAAATGACGCATACCGCTTACTTATGTGTTGCGGGCTATTTGATTATTTTTTCAGGTTGCCAACAGATCGCGACCAGCAGCAACTCTTCAATGTTGAACATCTCCCCTTAGCCTCCTCTTGATCATGGAGCAATCCAATTCATGTTGGACAAGCATCCATCATCACATCCTCTTCTTGATTCTTTCCATGTGAAGCACCATTTGGAAGAGAGAGATAGAGGAGAGAGAAATACTAGATCTGGTTCTTCATGTTCGGGCAGCCATTGGACACGCGAGAGGCGGCGATGGAGAGCATGGGATGACACAAGATTAGGGATGTAATTAGTGGGGGGGTTGTTCTCAGCCACCATAGCCCCCTCCCTCTCCAAAAATCGTCGCCATTTTTTTTTCATAAAAAAATGGTGCCCCCTCCTCCCCCCCTCGGCCCACAAAATCAAATTTTTTAGGGGGCCCCAAGGGGAGCCCCCAAGGGTCACACCTTTTCGCCCCTAAAGTTCATTTATGCTTACTTCCTTTTGGGCTTTGGACCTCGGGCACCCCCATTCTCATGTCTGGCGTCAGATTCGACTTCTGAAAAATTATCGGCATCCATCTCGAGGTCCCCCACTGCTTGGCTCTTTCCAGGGTCCATTCTGACAAATGAAAAAATTACGAAAATTCCTCAACTGTTGCTCGATGGGTCTTTAAAGCAATTTTTGGCACCCATCTCTAACTTACTGCTTAAAATCATACTGATTGTAGCTTTTTCCTTCAAAAATTTCCATTCTTCCCTTGAAATTTGGATTTTTTGGCTATTTTTAAGCACTTCTCGGAGTCAAAAATCAGCTCTCATTGGCGACCATGAGATAGGGCAACTCAGCCCGTCGAATCCCACGGATAAATCTGCACATAAATACAACCACAAAGAGCATCAATCTGATACAAAAAATACTCAACAAAACACATCATAGCTTTCACCCTACCCCTTGACAAAACCAAGGCATAAAATCCATGAGGAGTGGGCCTAGCATAATCTGGCAGAAAAGCCCAAAGCTAGTCACTAACCAACTGTTCCAACACAGTCAAACTAAAAAGAAGTATTAAAGAGGTCATCCTAGGTGGTGGTCTGAACTACCTACCTAACTAAGGATAACTCAACCAGGAGCTCCTCCTAGGTGAGGACTTCTATAGCCTTATCAAGAAATATGCTCTTTTAACACATTGTACTTTGAGGACTTTATTTTCCATACTTGGGCATGTAAAAAGGAGGGAGCTGAGCGTAGTGGCCCAAGGAGAACAGGGCATCGGCCTTAGGTCCTATCTAGGTACCCAAGAACCTATCAAGCCCTTGCAATGCGATAATTAATCCTTTTCTGACACTCACTTTTATTTTTGCTCCAACCTTCTCTAATTTTTTAGTTTCAGTCAGATGCCACCCCTAGGAAGATAAGGCATTAACCTCGAGTCTTGTCTAGTCCCTAGTAACCTACCAGGCCTTTGCAAGGTGATGAACAATTGCTCAAGGATTTTTCTTGCTTTCCTTTTCTATTTTTATGGGGGTTAGAATCCTTTTTTACACCTCTGTATATTCCTATATTCTCAGCTATTCAAGATTTTGCTTCTTTGCATCATCATTTGGTCTAGCAGGTTTTTCTAACTGCCTCATACTAAGAGAGACTCCACGAACAACCACCTAGTAGGTCAACAGAATAGGGTCACTAGAACTTCCTTCTAAAACATGTCTTTCATTGTCTAACAATGCCTATGCAGGAGGCAATGTCCACTCAGACCCCCCCACAGACATACATAAGCTAAACCTAGGACTTGATTGCCGATCCCTAACAACCAAAAGAAAGTAACCCTTACCTACATATATATCATTAATTGCTTAAGAAAAAAGACTCGGAAAGCGGATGAAACCATGTGGAATGGCCACAAGAAGCTCCTCCGTAGCAAAGGTTCCCTCTAGTGACTTCGTCATCTTGTATGATGCAATCACTAAACAAAATCCATTAAACGTACCTACACCAAACAGACGTAGGGCCCTCTTGGCCTAAAGAAATAGCACATTGTACGATAAACTAACTGGCCCTCTTGGCCTAAAAAAATCAAACAGAACATCACCTACGCATCCCTCCTTGGAATAAGTTAGATATGTGAAAATATGCTCCATTCCAAGGGGGAAAATAGGGCTCTCAACCCTAAACTAAATGCATCAAGTTGTGACCCATCCCTTTGGCATATATAGCAAGAGAGGTATGCATAACATGTTGTCTGATCAACCTATGGGTCCAAGATAATAGTGGTAGATGGGTCTCGGCCACTCTTTGCATTATCCATATCAACCATCGCCTACCATATAACTCATGGTCTGATAAAATTCCCCGCAAATGACCAGATCCTGTCTCATTATCAATAACAACATTCGGACTAGGATCACAGTTAAAGAAGAGCTCCTCTTCATAAGAAAAATTTGCTAGGGAGTCCACAAACTTATTCCAAGAACGTGGGATCAGTTTAAGAGAGACGCTCTCAAATTCATCAGGTAGGGTCATAGCAATTTAATGATACATGCGAAGGATGGGATTCTGGACTGTGTATGTCCCATTTAGGTGATTTAAGATAGGGCATTTAAAGGTTGACCCATGAACCTAATCCTCCCTGAATATAGGGCATTTAAAGGTTGACCCATGATTTAAGATAGGGCATTTAAAGGTTGACCCATGAACTACTACTACTACTACAATAACAACAAACAAGAAAAGAAGAATAAACAACAACAACAACAACAACAAACAAGAAAACTAAACAACAATAAACAAGAAAAGAAAAAAAACAACTACTGCAGAAAAGGCTAAGTGTGGGTACCATAAACATGGTGGACATCCAGAGGCTGTAACAGGGGCCTCACAAAGTGTACAGAGGCTGTAGTACAAGGCTACATGAGGAGTTTTTTTTTTCAAGCTTATGAAAGGAACATTAAGGCAGGTACAATGCTTTTAAAACAGAAAATGAGAGACAAGGACCGATAGGCCCTTGTGGTCTTTTTCAGCATATGATTTCTCTTTGTCAGCATGGAAAATCTTCTTGTCTTTCATCTTTGGTTCTTCAGCTTTGAATGATGTGGTCTTTTGGTCTTCATGGGGGCTGATCTTCTTATTGTCCTTCTTCCTTTGCTCTTTGATCTTATGGTCTTCTTGGTCTAGTTCCCCATGGACTTTGCTTGCAGCTTTAGTCTTCATGTCCATGTCTTTGTCCCCCTCAAGCAAAGATATCTCATTCTTCATGATGGCCAAGGTAACTGGAGTGTCTTCAAAAACTTTAGATGGAATCATTGATTGCACTTTAGTATGAGCAACTCCATGTCTCTCTGCAAGTAGATCACAAAAATCTTCTATGTAGTGTAGATAAGTCATGTTACTTTTCATAAAGTGTATCCACATATAAATCTTCTTGGTTATCATAGATATGACCAAGAATCTGCTTCAAATCTGTGAGTAAGTGGCAACCAAATTGATCTTCAATGTGTCAAAAAACACAAGTGAAAATAGTGTTAAATCAACACTCTTAAGTATCAAGGGATACTAGAGTTGAAGATGGTGATTCTTGATGTGGTTGTTTGAATGCTTTGGAGCTCAAGTCTATGAGAGGTCTTCAAATCTTCAATGGGTCTTTAAGTGCTTCAGAGATCTCCCCTCCTTGATTTGATGGACAAACGTTGTTGGAGACTAATCAAATCAGTGAATCAAAGTGGCAGGGTTTAGCTTGACTCAAGCCAATGAGGAAAATCAAGTGAAATGAAAGCTTGAAACAAAATAGCTATGGAGTTCCACAGTTAGGGTTTTCAGCCTGACTGGTTTTCGACCTGACGCAGCTCATAGACGCAATGATCACGCGCGATATTCAGGGAGGAGTAGGTTCATGGGTCAACCTTTAAATGCCCTATGGTTGCAAGATGAATCACGGCTTGTGCATGGAGATCCAGCAGTACGACAGGAAACAACACAGATTTGAACAGCGAGCTCGAATTTCTGCAATGCTGGGCTCGATGATGAGCAATGTTGGATTGTGATGTATCAGGGAGCTTCGCCACGAGTAGACGAATGTTTCTCCAAAACGAATTGTGGGCTAAGATGGCCTGTAGAGTGAGATATAGAAGCTCCAAGTGCTGTATGTCCTGTTTGGCTATGGCTGCCAAACAGTGGCTATGGGGTTCAAGTGAGAGATTGGAGTCATACACTCACACTGAGTTGGATGTGAGCTGGATAGAGGTTGAGAGGAATCAAGAGAGGCTGGAGAAGCAATGCCATGCCCAACTGGGCTCTGATACCATGTGAGAAATGCGGGATCTAGAGCATGGCAAAGGCAGAAGCTATGGAGGATGGAAGATGAAGATACTACTCATGTTGACATTGACAAAGAAGACAACTGTTACACAAGTGAATTAGGTTTCAAGATTGAGACTTGAACTCATAAACACAATCTTGTGTAGGACTGACAATGACACAGGGACTTGACACAAAGAGACAAGTACTATTGCATTATCATCATATGAAAGTGATAGTCAAGTACATCATTATATAGGATTGCTTGGTAGCACATTTCATCACTGTGCCTATGGGATCTGTCTCTCTTCCTAGAATGAACTGAATCTTCCTAGCCTAGTTGTTCCATACAAAGGGGCATACATAGGGTGTGATTGGCAGATTCTCAACAGTTCATACCTGCCAAGACACCATCTCACTATTTGTCCAAGGAGCTCTTCACAGCCTCTAGGATGCTTTTAAAAGGGGTTGCCATTGACTGGAGTACTTAACTTTTTATGAAGATGGACCAGCATTTTGTCAAGGTGACTAGAGGGAATGTACCAATGTAACCTATGGTTCATATTTATATGCTTTCTTGACATATTCAGGCCTTAAGAAGGGTGTTTTACCTCCTCCTCCATCTGATCCAGTCCCTCCCCCTCCATCTTTAGAAGATTCAAAACCCATTGACATAAAGAATACTGACTCCCCTCCTCCCTTGGTCATTCAATGGAAGCACTTGAAGCATGTAGTAGAGACAATTCCACCAATCATTCCTTCACTGTCAGTTCATGCTACCTCTAGAAGTCACCTCCCTGCCTACCTCACATGCAACAACTTATTCAGGGCACATCGAGAGGGTTATTTGGATATATCACTTCCTTTGTTGAACAACTTAGTGTCAGGGAATGCCATTCCTTTCCTCTGTAATGACATCCAGAGTTCTATTGAACTCTCAGTGACAACTTGTGTTCACCACTTATATACTTCTTTCTATGAAGAAATGATGCAATCCAAAGACCAGATGCATAAGGCAACCACAGAGCTAGCCTCTACTAAAGACACTCTTTCCAATCTGTTTAAGTAGATGAAGTAGCAAACACAAATGATTGAGACCTAGAGATAAGAAATATCTTCTTTGAAATCTGAGTTAGCAGAGGCTCAGTCAGGAGGAACTAGAGTTTTGGAAGAGAAAGAGAAAATGTCCAAAGAAGCTCAAGAGTTTAAGACTCTTCTGGATATGAAACTGTCAGCTTTGCAAACTGCTCACAATACAGTGGAATCCCAAGCTTCATAGATTAAACAGTTGAAGGACCAACTAGCGCAGTCACAGTCCATCCCTCTAAGTCCTAGTGTCCCCATGATTCCTTCTATATCTCAACAGGACTTGGCAGTTCTCCAGAGATAGGCCACATCATGTCTGTAGTTTCAAGCTAAAGTGGAAAGATTGCAATCCAGGATGGATTTATTATAGTCTACATTTGAGCAATTTTAGGAGTATGTTCCTCCCGACCATTCCTTTTTTGTCCACTATCAGCTGCACAAGTTGGCCTTCTATATTAAGCTCTCAACGATGAATCTCCCTCTTCCAGAGGATGGTTGGAGTGGAGCTTGGTCTTCTGATTTGTTGATAGAAGTCATCTGTATGGTCTTTGAAGATTCTCTGATGACGGATACCATGTTGCTATCTTATATGTATCTATGAGATGATCTGTTAATTTCAAATGATGTAGATTTGGCTTTGTATGCAGGGGATGTGGTCTTACAAGCTGCCTTATATGTCAACCATTTGGAGTTGACGATAGATGAAATGCTCCAGTGCTATTCTTCTAAAGTGGCTACTTTCCCTATCCCTGTCACTTTATGGCATTCAATGATTGATTCTGTAGTCCTAAACCAACGATAGAATATAGCCCCTACTCATGTGCAAAATACTAACCAACTGAGAGTGGATCTTTTAGCTTATCCTTCCAAGAACCATCCATTTGATTCATCCTTCTTTGATGCCTACCATTGATGTTCCATTTTAGGTCCCTCTGTTCCTAGCTTATTGTACTATCAACAAATGGCCCATCTCTATGATGCTTATTTTTCCCTTTATCAATCCAACTCAATAGCTATCTTACCTCTCCTTTTCCAACCTCATGGTTTTCCTCAAATTCCAATCTTTACCTATTGTTCTTTCATTGAAGATTGAGTCTTTTTCCCTTCTCCGCCTTGTCCTTCCCCATCTATCCATATATCTTCTACTTTTTCTGCTTATCAATTAACACCTTTCCTAATTCGCCTAAATTTTTAGCTAATCCTTCTTTATCTTATTTCTCATTTTATGATTTTTCCTACCCATCTCTTCATCATTTTTTACTCATTCCTCTTCCATCTCCTACCACTTCTATTTCTCAACCCCCTCAGTTGGTTAGTGGGTATGAAGGATTTGATCAGCAGATTCTAGGAAGAAGAGGATGGAGCTCAATTGATTCTCTTACGGGACCACAAATTAATTGGCCATTAATTCCACAGGACTAGACAACTGCTAGTCAAGCGTACCAAAATTATCTCCATTTTTTCCAACAATATTCACAATCTCTAGATCCTTCAGTAAGATTGACAGTCCATTTTGCTTGGTACCTAGCATATATGCATCGTTATTCCCATAACGATCAAAAGGCCATTCCCAAGCTTTTATGAATGTCAATGTGAACATTGATTCTCAATAGTTGGATGTCCTATATTTTCATGCCATTTATTTACCTAGCAAATACTTGTTTTGCTAGAAAGGATGTGATGCCTTCAATTCTTTCTTCAGAATCCTCCAAAATCTTTTGTAGATGAGTCTTTATCCATGGATCACTTTTGTAATCATCAAGCTTTCAAGAGGGATCATCTTCATTGATACCCATGAATGTATCTTCTATGCTTCTTAATGATATATATTCTTTGGAGGTGTCATTCAGATGGTTGTTTTGTGTTTGTGATGTATTAATTTTTATTTGATGAGTTCGTGCTGGTTGAATAATTTATTTGAGAATTCTCTTTTCGACTATTGACACTGATGGTGATGGTGGATGGCAAGCCTATGATGCAAAGCTGAGGAACTTATTTTATCCTTTATAAATTTGTCATGACTTTCTATTATTTATAAGATGTATTACTAAATAACGATGTTTTCCTTTAGTAGTATTCTTTCTTAGATACAGGTGATAAGTTGGGTTCATGCTTGGGTGATTATTGAAGATACTAAAGAAGATTGAATTGAGCTCTTTGCTAAACTTACATTCTTCTTTTCCTTAGGTCGCAAGAAAACTTCCTTTCTAAGTGTGGGGATATGTTGAGAGTGGAAAAAGATTGAAATTTTTATTGATTTTTGTATTTTTTTAGGTTTGAATGGTTGATTTTTTATGGATTTTGAGTGATGATTGGTTGTTTTGGAAGTGTTTGAGAGTGTTTTGGATGATATTGATTATGTTTTTGAAGCTCATGATGATTCTTAGTGAAAATATGAAGCTCTGTGATGTTCTGATAGGTTTTGTAGAGGCTCTAATTGGTTCTAATATCTTATGTTTAGCTTCTGTTTTGTTCTGATTTTCTTTTGTATGAGGCATGGATTGATGATTGATGAAGGTTGAGATCTTTTGAAATATTATTGAGTAGTTTTTGGTAGTTTGGAATGGTTTTATTATGAGTTATGAGGATTTTTTATTCTCTGATTACCTTTTGTGACCCTCTGTAGACCTTCTATAGAGCCTCTGTCTCTGCTCTGTCTCTACTCCGTTCCTATTCTTGTTCTGTTCAGTAGATCTTCTGTAAGTGTTCTGTAGAATGTATGTGTAACTTTGGGAATGTCTTCTAACTTTTGAAAAGGATAAATCTAATTTAAAAATATCTAAAACAAATGGAAGAAGCAGCTGTTGAAGACTGAAGAGAAGACTGAAGTGACAGTGACAGTAGTGAGCTATGAAGAGACATTGTAGTGGCTCTAGTGCCCTTTCATACCTCCCATACCTCTTTGGGAGCTGCATCCATGACCTAAGAAGGATTATTTAGTGTCATTCTTAAGTATTTTAGTGAGGAGATAATGTACTATTGAGAGACAGAGAGAGAGAGAGAGAGTCAGAGATAGCCAATTCTATCAAAACAATGTAATTACTATGAGAGATTGAAAGAGAAAACATGGATTCTATGAAGATATTGAAGATTATGATTGATTCTATCAAATCGGTGGGAGATATCTACTATGTTGCTGCGTGAAGATTTGATGTTTTCCTTGTTTTGGTCATCAAATGAATGAAATAAAAGCTTGTTGATGTTACAAGATATATTTTATTGCAGTAGAAACCCCTTTTCCTTGGTGTCTCTCTTGGGGCTCCATAGCACTCCAACTAGGCTGGCTACTCCACTGAAAGATAGGCAGCTCCCTATTGACTATACCCAAAGTTATCTTATGAGTATCATTGAGCAAGAACCTAGGAAGCAAGACATCCTAGTTAGCAAGGATACTCAAACCATAGCCCAAGTCTTGGCCTTAGATCCATAAAAAAACATACACAATTGATCCCAATCCCTACCTCACAAAACAAAAATTAATAACCAACAAGGGATAAGGTGATAGAGATACCTCTAGACCAAAGTTGAGAAAGACATCTTCAACAAAGTCATAATTAGCAAGGGACTCTGCAAAGAAATTTCATTGAGGGAGAATCAACTGATAAGTCACTGCCTTAAAGATCTCAAGTATATCCAAGGTTGCACAATGATATATCCACAGAATGGGATCCCTTATACTATAGGTCCCACTCAACTAGTTGATCACCAAACAACTATGAGTCACTTTTCACTATAATAACCGAAGAATACTCTAATGTCTGGCTAGATTTAATCCCATAAACAAGGCCTTGTATTCTGTCACATTATTAGTAAAAGTGGTACCTAAATACACTCCCATTTTCAAAACTACTCAATGAGGGGATCTTTAATGACTATCCATACACTCACATACTTAGCTAGTCCTCAAGAAACTTTATCAAAATATAATGTATAAACCAAGGCTCCATTAATGTCACCTCCCATAATGATCAACCTACTCGTACTTATGCTCGGGTAAGTTATGAATATATGTGTGCATCACGTGGGTTCAAAATAAGGTATTTTTAAAATACCATTTTTATACATTTTTTACATATAGAAGGGTGTAATATAAAGGGGTTATTTACAGAGTGAATAGAAAAGGGTTATGTTTTATTCAACAAAAATTCATAGATAAGGATATCTATAAATAGGCCTTGAACGCACGTGATGTAGAGGGCATACATATAGTAACTTTCCCGTGTACTTATGATAATCAAATTCTAACTTGGAGAGGGGTTGTAAAATAGATACAATCCCTCTTTTCATACTAAAGTCAATGGGAATGTTGAGTAGAACTTGATGATAATAGTGACAATAGACTCAAAATCCAACATGAAAGATCAATCATGCCAATCAATAATGTGAGTGTAATGTGATAACCCTTACTCTACCAAACAACTTTGCCTTGGTGGTAAAGATGCTCTAAATATGGATGCTCAAGATAAGGAAGATCTTTTTCCATCCAACAATTTCGGTACCCTCTACAAGTTTGAGCTTGATCTTGGAAGACTTGCAAAGGCACCAAGTTTTGTTAATGGTATTTTGAGAAGGGAAACTAGAAGTGCAAGTACAAATACTCTTTTTTGATGGATTAGTATTTTTGAAACTTCATTGTATTACTTTTGGGCACTTGTGTTATTATTGTACTCATGGACATCATCATATTATCATGGATGTATTACTTTGTGAGAGCTAGGCTCACTCTCGTGCAGATTGTATCTATCACTCACAATTGTATTTGTCATACCCACAAGTGTTGCCCTAAGTGACTGTGTGAGTAAAACATTGTCTGTTCTATTTCTAAATGCATTGTATGGAAGGCTCATAGGCTCAATGGCCTAAGCATAATCATAAACCTCATCCTATATACTGAGCATAATCCCAAGTACATTTACATGGCCATTTTCTCTATCATCATTGCATAAGTGGATCTTAATGTCATACATCTCCTTTGATTGCATACATATCAAGTGTCATACATGGGTGCCATGAGCACTAAAATGATATCCAAAAGGGGGTCTTTCATTGGAAGTGGGGTCATCATGGGGTGTACCTACACTTGCATACAAGTTTCGGGATCCGGATCATCAGGAGGTGGAAAAATTCTCCCTCATACACCAGATTGTGCACCCCTTCAAGGTCTTAAGTGGTAAGGGAGGGGTCACCTCTCTTTTGGCTTACCACCTCTCCTAGCATCAGCCTTTTTCCTCAGCCACAGTATACATGGTAAACATTTTTACTTAAGCAATCAGCATTAGATGCATTGGAAAGGAAGCATTGGATACTTTCATGAGATGCAAGGATGAAACAATAGCTTGAGTAGGGCTTACCTTGGCAATCAAATGACTCACTAGCCACTACTTACCCTTTTTATAATGGCTTACTACCCACTTTCTATTAATTCAAAGCATACAAGATCAGGAAAGAGTTAATGTCGACAAAAGCAATTGATTTAGAGTTACTAATGATGCATTGCGAAGCAAATAACTAGACACAAGAAAGTATCTTATGAAGAAGAGAGTGCTATTTGTAGAAAACAATGTGCTTATACACACTATAAAAGTACTTTGAACCATAATAAGAATCAAGGGAGAGAAATCATTGTTCTAGTAATATAAATGAGTTAAATGTTACATGAGTTAAACACAAAAAATGACTTTTGAAAACAACAAAACTACAATGTAAAGAAGAGAAAGTATTCGTTGTACAAGACAACTACTTTGAATATGAAAATGATTTTTTGACTAAAAAAGAGAGATTCACTACATATGATCTAAATTTGAACTTGAGAGCAAAGAATGATAAATCTAAAGAAGAGAAATAATAAAAATGATAATTACATAAGGCTCATTGAGAAAGTGGATTAGATGTGTGACAACCACATGCTTCCCAATCTCCTTATAACAAATACCATTTTTGTTTGGGGATACATGTCTCTCTATTGTCCAAAAAGAAAAAAAAAAGGACTTTGACATCATTTGTGATGTGTTGATTTAGAGGTGGCTATATTTGGTATGTCTTGAAGGGAAATACTCCATCACCTTCAAGTTGTATTCAATAATTTTCAACAATTAGATTCCTTTTGTAAACATTAAGATATTTTTCAGCCTTGGCCATGCTATACCATTCTCGTCACTATTAACTAACATCAAACAAATCAATCTCTTCAAGAAAAGTTAATTTTTCAATCTAGGTCTTTTCACTTGTAACAATATCATTCCAATGTTGTCCATAAATCATTTATCATATTGAAATATAGGAGGTTACAAATCCTTCAATTTAGAATGTGATAGATTCTTGAAAATGCTTTTTTTGAGACTTTGTAGTATTGATGTCCTATGCTTATTGGATCCAACAATTTGCCACAATGATACCTATTCTCTTATTTCTCCTATAATCAATATATCATGGTTGAATAATCCTATTCTTTGTTCTTAGATAATGCTCCCATTGTCTTGAAGCCCAATAATTTCTTATGGCTTACACCATTACCACCCTCAAACGGATGGCCAAATGAAGAGAGTGAATAAATGATTAGAGATCTAAATACACTTTTGTCATGATGTGCAGCATGGAATTCATAGATTTCATTGGCTGAGTTTACCTACAACAACTCAAATCCTTATATCATAAGATTTTGTTTCTTTAAGGCTTTGTATGGATACAAAGTACCCTTTCCTCTAGTCATGTTTAGTTAAAAACACAATATTAGTGAGTTTGGGAATTCTCCCAATTCCCATTTTTTGAATGGCAACAAGGTGGCACCTGGGTAACATGCCCATAAGTTTCTCAAAACCATATGATGTCACCTATAATTGGACAACGCTTGAAAAATAGAATCTATTAAGCTATAGAACGCTTGATTTGGAGTTATTGTGTTCAAGTTATGACAAATCCAAATATTTGATCACGTGTCCCAAACTTATGGGAAATTCCCATATTCCCCAATATAGTGTTTGAAAGTTAAATCCTCAAGGAAAAGAAGAATTGGATCGCATGCAAGTGCTACTTCAACATGCAAGAAGATGAATCTCAAGAAAGCACAAGAGCAAATGAAGCTTTATGCTTATGAGAAGAGGTGACCCATATGGGGTTTGAAGAAGGAGAGTTGGTACTTTTGAAGTTCCTATCTCATAGTATTTCATTATCAAATATGGTTGTAGTAGCAAGTTGATACACAAATATTATCGGCCATATAGGATTGTAAAGCATGTAGTTGATTTGGCTCATCATCTAGAACTCTCTTTCTCCATGAAGATTCAAAATGTCTTTTATGTGAGCTAGCTCAAGGCTTTTATTGGGATACAAGTGGATTGAGTTTGCTTTAGTTTTCTAATTAGCAAAGCATACTATCATGTTGTTTGGATATATTTAAAAAAACAACTTCCTTTTAATATTAAGTTAAACTTGACTCATTAAACTCAATCCTTAGCACATAACAAACAATTTGAAAATCAAATACTTTATTTCATAATAACAAGTAGAACCATCACTCCGCAAAGTGTTACAAAAACATATTTCCACAAAAAGACATTGTCTAGTGGGACCTTCCTATCTCATAGGATTGGGTTGTATGTGATCGCACTCCATCTACAATCAACAGGGGATTTACTGGCTCAGAGCCCCTCTAAGCTTCCATGAGCCTCAAGAGCCATCCTACGTAGCAAGGGCACTTATCACTCGGCCCTTTGCCCTCTCAAGTGCTCGAGTGATCAAAAACTAAAAATACCTACCTCCCTTGGGAGCATAGGACCCCCACCCACAAGTGAGTTTTTCCACACTACTCCATAGAGTGTTTAGGGAGCATTGGGTTGGGGACCCCAATGTCCTGAACCACCACAATCCACAACTCGTCTGGGTGTTACAAGCACGAAATCATAAGAGACATAATTCATCATTTACAAATCTAAAAGTATACATAACCATAAAACATTTTTAACGCACTTGACAATGTATGCGATGCATAGAATCTATCCCCCTCATCAAGTTTCATGTTCTTTCCTAAAAAGAAATTGATAATAGTAACATATTTTTGTAAGTTTAAGTATGTTATAACTAATCGTAATCTATGTAATATACTTATCCTATGGCCTTTTCTAACATTACTAACTTATCCCTCGTTTTATCATAAGATGCAAAAAAACATAAAATAGAAAATTAGGAAGTTATAGAGTTAATAGCTTAAAAGTAATCATTTTCTTATGTACCAAACGTGATTATCTCCGTTCAGCCATCCATCATGATTACGGGTTATGACCACAACCTCAGTTTGTTGTGGAATAGCCGGTCCCTCGGGTTGAATGGATTTAGGGGTAACTTTCACTTGCGCTTCAGCAACACCAAAGACGACTACTTTCTCGTGTTGGGGAGCTCTATAAGCCTCACCTCGCTTAGCATCTCCACGTCTCTTGGGAGCCATGGAAGAAGCTTGATGGATTTGAGCAGTGCTTCCACATAGGTGTAGAGAGAGAGAGGCTCGGCTGATTGCAGTAGAGCTTCGTTGCATCAACAATAGAGAGACTTTTGCAAAGGTCGTTGTTGTTTTGATGTGATGTTCTATCTATTTTTATATAGTAATCAGGTGGGGGAAAAGGGTAAAGAGAGAAATTTTTCTTTTAGCATTTTGGACGACATCATCGAGGATGTCAAAGAGAGACTCCATTTATGGAACATAGTGTGGAGATAAAGATAAGAATTTATGACTATACGACGAGCACCGTGTGTCGAGGGGGCATCACTCCAAGGCTCACAACTAAGGTGGCGATGCATAGATATTGACATACTTGGAAATGGCTATGAAGGCTTCGTTGTTGCTACCATTGGATATGTGCGAGAAGCTCCCACTAGCTTGTAGGAAAAGCTTCCTAGGAGGTCACCCATCTCGGCAGTGTCGTCACCCAAGTACACTCAACTGCCAAGTGACTATCCACTAGGCTAGTTCTTTTTATTGTTCCATACTACAAACATAGTTTTAATAAGCTTATTTTGGGATGGTTTCCCAAGCCTTCCTTCAATTATCTTCATAGTTAGAGCTAGTTTTAAAAATGTGCAAACTTTATTATTTTGTTTTCAACATAAATCAATTTTTGAAATGTATACGCACATTGTTTATTAAAATAAACTAAGTAATGGAGACATTACATGAGGAAATTGATACGCTTAAAAGGAAGCTAGAAGTATCTCCCAAGGTGATAAGGCAAGGGCTGTGCTCCCAAGTCCAAGCAAAAAGAGTCAGTCTCTGACTTGGCAAGACTAATAAGAAAATCTATTAAGAAGTGGCCTTGATGCCACATGAAGTGAATGCATTAGGACTCCAAGAGGAACAACCACACGAAGCAGAAGCAGGATCAAGCCATGACAAGGGGGCGCAATGAGATGAGGATTTGGTCCCACCACCTCCCTTGCCACAATTAGAACCCCCTCAAGAACAAGATACCACAACATAAAGGAAAGCTAGGCTAAAAAGAAAAGAGCTACAATGCTTGAATAGGCACGCAAAAGAGCAAAAGTGCAACGGTCTTTAGTCTCGGAGCCTCCTATCCCACCAAAGAAAGACTGCTTATCCATGAACTGGAACAAGGAGCTATCAGTGTTGGAGCAATGGGAAAGCTACCGCCAACCCTTTGATTTCAGTTTTTGATACCCAATGACCCTCAGCAAAGTGCTATAAACCGAAGTGGTAAAGGAAGTGATCGCCACGGGAAGAAGGCTTGCTGACCGATGGCTCACCAAAAGAGAGAAGAATCCAACCACATGGGGGATGGAATCTTCATACTATTGGGAAAATAAGGTTGAGGAGGTACTCCACACGATGAAAGGCTATGAATCCTAACCTAAATGGAGGAGAAGAGTCTGAAATGGTAATGTAGTTGCCTAGCTGTCATTTTGTGGCTCCTTGACCATACGACTTCCCTAAGATCTACCTAACCATATCCTAACCATATCTAACTATATCCTAGGAGGGTAGAAGTAGATTTTGATCCTAACATTCATGACCTACATGACTTCCCTAAGATCTACAACATCAACGCCACAAAGCCTTAGGAAGCACTCACTTTCTCAGAAAAAGATTTAGGGGACTCCATGGCCACTTCTTAGGTGAATTCTCTTCTTGCTAAGACCCCACCTTTGTAACAACATGTAACTATATTAGATTACTTAGGAAACTTCTCAAGAAACACCCCGCACCTACACAATACAACATTCCGTTGCTATTTTTTTATATTAATGCAGGAATCGATAGCTGTGCCATGACTCAGCCGATAGTGCGTGCTACTCTACTCCCATCATTTTGCATGGACCTCCTTGAGGACATGAACGACAACCATTTCAGTAACTATACCCATCCATTTTTTTTCCACCACTCCTCTCCATGTCAGGGTAGGCCAAAAAGGGTATATGCTAAGTAGGAACTTCCTTAGTAAATCATTGAAGCCCCCTACCTCCCCATCTCACACTCAAGAGCCCGAGGAAGAGATTCTCAAATTTGTACCGCCCCTCAAAGGTCATAATCAAGAAAAGAAAAGAAAGAGTCAAAAGAAAAAAAGGGCCATCTTTCTCCACTGAGAGTCCTCATCACTACACCTAGGTGTACCCTAGTTCTTTTCCCCCATTGCATACTTAGGGCACATCAAGGGTAGGAAACACCAAGGGAAGATCATGCTAAACTTGTCTCCCTAAGTCACATCCATAGCACATCCCCCTGCACAAACTGGGTCCTTAAGTGTGAGACAATGCCGATATTTACCCATGGCTCAACCCAACTTCCAACTACACATCATGAGTACATGAACGTAGCACAGTAAGGTAGGCACAACCCCAAGAAGGTGCACAATCTGTCCTTTTTTAGGTACAGTGAAGGCAATGAACCCTCAACTTTTGAAGCCCATCATCCACTCCAATAATTGGTCACCAAGCTCTTCAACTCAGGAATGCCAAGCTTTTCAGAGATTGGTGGGATAGGGTCAAGGCCTTCAATTCGAGTGTAGTCATATGGAATATCAATAGAGATTTGACAGATCCCATAATGATAGACAACCTTTCTTCTTTAAGTAGAGTAGCAAGAGCAAAATATCAACATATCATTGACATGCCATCATAATTATAATGAATGTAAGCTACCAAACCTCACTACAGTCCTGCCAATGGTGCTTATAATAGCTCTTCCTCTAATTCCCCATGTGACCCATAGAAACATCCACGTTCCAACCGTTTTCTTAGGTAACCCTAACCATAACAGGTAGCTTCTACTGTCCACAAGAAAGAGTCCTAGGGCTTGCTACTACAAGAGTTTGATTCGCAATTTCCATGACCACCCATCCAACCCCCAAGCCCACATCAGTACCCCACAAGTGTTATGGGACTGGCACTTGTCTAGGAGGGGGTAATGTTAACCCCATTACAATGCAAAGAAAAATAAGGCACATTAAAATATAAGAAAAATCTAAAAATGCTGACACAATGGAAGAAATGGTGAAGAAGTGTAAGGACAGCCCCCATAAATCCAAGGCAAGTGCAAAAGGAAAAAGTTGCATTTTCAAATGCAAGGTGCCCATGAAATTTTTGCAAAAGAGTGCCAGGCTCCCTCCTATGAAAATTGTAAATTCTAGAGACGAGTGCATCGGCTATGTAAGAGGTTTTCATTATTGCTCGCTTGAAATGCTTGAATAATAAGTAGTCGGTGGGTCTTGGCGGATGAGCTTGAGCTCTCCCACTACAACTCTAAGAAAAGGGAGTACCCAAACATATAGATGGCTAGTACCTTGTAACACAAACAAAGGGAGCATCTCCCAACTTATTGTTGTGACTCCACTACAGCTCTCCTACATCCCAAGGATTGGCCCTAGGATACACCATCTCAAAATAACACATGTACACAAAGTCCACTATTCATAATATTCATTCTAGGAGATAGTATATTCCTCACCAAATTAGTCTCCAAGGAAATCATTGTACTAAACCTACAATATATCTGCAAGTGGTGGCTGTTGCACTTGTTTTTCAAACCCTAGTTCCTTGAGCTCATCAACAGAAAGGTTGGCTTGCCGCAGGTAACTGTGTTGTTGTGCCGCAGTAATACTTGTGCTAATTGGAAGGGTGCGTTCTTGAAGGCCGTATCTTAAGGCACGGGATATCAAATCCAACTTCCTCTTCATCCTTTCCATTGAGTCCTCACCTTCAACTTGGACGACATTCAACACCGTGCTCAAGAAGGCTTGTCTCTGAGTGTCTGAGCACACTTTAGTAGCCTCTACTCTTGATTCCACAAACATTCTTTCTCATTCGCTTGCCACCAGGTGTTCTGTTAGTCCACACACTCTTTTGAAGTTGTGCTACTCCCATTGTTGTGCCCTTTCTTTCATCTTTTTTCTCCCCTCCTCCATTTCTCAAGACAACATCATTACCATGTGTTGCTGCTCATTCACTAAGTCTAGCATCTGCGTCTTCTCCCTATTGCAATGGCTGCTCTTCGGCCATTTTCCTTCCTTGTTCCACAATGGTAAATTGTAGTTCTGTCTCTGCAAACCTCTCCCATAGCTCTTCCCGAATCTGCTCGGGACTTTCTAACTGTGCAAAGTGTAATCTTCTTTCTGTTATCGCCATAGCCATGAGGGCTTCCACATCACTTTTTGTGTTTTCCAAGTCATCTTTTAGCTCATGTGTGCTTCTTCATGTGGCATCCTGCCTTTGTTGCTTTAGGGCTTGGATCTCTCTTTCTAGTCTTCCTTTCTCCTCTATTTCATACCATAGTTGAAACACCAAGGCGTCCTCTTGCTCTTGTCGTTGCTCTTCCAACTCCTAGCCTTCTTCCTGCCAGTGCACCTCCAAGAAAGTGGTCCTTTCCATTAGCTCATTATACTACTGAAATAACATTTTTTAACTATTTTCTTGAGATGTGTCCATAGCTGGCACCAAATCCTGTGTTGTGGTGGATGTGGTTTCATCTGGGAGTGGCACAAGGGAAGAGGGGAGGGGGTGTAATGGGGCCTTGCCCTTTCCTACAACCACTAGGGATGTTTCTACGCTGCCACTAACTCCAGCTTCATGAGGCAAGCTCAATGGGCTCATCTCTCCCCCTCCATGGGTCTCTTCTACGGACCTGTGAGTTGCCTCTACCAAGTCCGCACATTCCTTCCTCCTCATTTCTTCAGCTTCATCTTTTTCTCGCCTCTTCCTCTCCTCCTCGGCTCTTCTTGACTCTTCTCTGATTCTTTCAAATTCTTCCTCTTCCTTTCTCCTTCATTCCTCCTCCATTCTTGGAATCCTTGTGTGCTCTTTTCAACTCAAATTTCTCTTATTTACTTATCTTTTTCTTACTCTGTTTTTGGATTTTGGCAGTTTTCCCCTTTCCTTGTGCCCTAGCTTCGGCTTGTGTAGATGGTGCTTCTGGCACTTTTCTATGACTCATGGTTTGTTCACTCAATCTGTCTTCCTCATGGGGCAGTGGCTAGGAGGGTGCAGCTATCTCTTCAATTCCCCTTGCTTCCTTGGTAGCCTCGTGAATAATGGTCATCAGTACACCACCATATGTGATGGTAGAAGCCTTGGTAGAGGACTTCTTGCCAGCTGAACTCGCTATAGAGGCTGGGGACTCTCCTCCAGCTGTTGTTGCGCCCGTAGCAAGGGCCTTTGCTGCTATCTCATTGGTCTTTATGGAAAACCTGTTCCAATCCACTTCTTCAGGGGGCCCTGTCGCTATGCTTTCCAACATCGGGACACTGGTTCTATTCATCAAAGCATTGTACCTCTGTCTTGAGAAGAGGGCGTGGACCATCTTCACTTCTGGGTTTGGGATGTCTGCCAAGCTTACTCCATCCACTGTGCGCACCTCACTCTTGTTCATCCCCAGCATGGCATATACATCTCTCCTATGATGCTTTATTGCCTTGGGAGCCAAGCCAAGGGCCTTCTCCACCACTTCTGCATTAAGTGGTACCTCCACCTCTGGTGGACAACATCCCGTCTTCTTATTTTCACTATGCGGAAAGTCCTACGAGCATCAAAACTCCTTAGGAACTCTATGCAAGTGTTGTAATCGACTACTTGTCCCACTTTCTCCACATACTTCTAGAGAGCATACTTGTCCACCAATTTCTTTACTACTGGCTCCTCTAGGATGGCCTCGTCCAAGTTTAGAGTGTGCTTGACGATGAACTGATTAAATCCTCGTGTCTCCACGCTTATCCTGTACTTGGATTGTTCTTCTTTAGTGAACGGAAGCTTACCGCCTTTTTCCCATCCTACCATTGTGCGTACTTGCCATGTGACAATAGTCATAATTAGTGTTGATGGGGTAGGCAAGACTGAATTATGGCATTATGAAAGATTTGAAGAATTAGAAAAGCTGCACGAGAATGTGAAATTTGAGAAATAACACACTGGAAGAGAAGACATGAATTTCCCAAGTGCACTTTGCTCTCAAGTTTTTATGCATACTTCACTCTTCATTATGTTTTTCCTTTGTGTTATGTTTTCTCGATCACCTTACCCCCTCCCCTCGTGGGAAGATGAAGATTCTTCCTAGGATTGAATAGGATGAGGCAAGACGTTAAAGAAGAGTGTGGTGTGTTTAATTTGACAATAGCCACTGGTAGAAATTTGGATTTTATTCCAATTGGGCATGACAATCAAGTTCATGCGGTCTAATGGATGCTTGCATGATGTACGTTAGGACAACGTGGAGCACATTGCCAGATTCGAGGCAGCTAGAAACGTGTAGCTCTTTGTTTGTAAGGACTTGGTCAAAGTAAGGATGGGCCAATAAATGTTCCTCAAGCAGTTTGTTACGCAGAATGGCCATAACCCTAAAAGAAGTAGGAGCTACCTACATGGGGTCATATTCCGTAGCCTTGATTGCATGTCTCTGCTAAGCATTCGTCATAATTTGGTAACCTTTTTGCTTCCATTGGAGAAGTAAGGTGTACCATCGCTGCAAGAATGAGGAGGTAGAGTTTGCTAGACTCAAGAGCTCTTCCAGCTCTCGGATTGGTGCAAAGCCAGCAAGCTTTCGGTAGGAGGTCAGCATCCTACTAATGATTGCTTGCTTTTTTGAGACTTCACCGCTAGCGATAAGCTCAGCTACAACCTGAGGGAATTTGATGGTCATGAGATCCTACTCTTCCTAGGTGCATGGTAAGGTACGGACTTCAGAAGAGCAAGTGGCTCATCAAGAAGGCCAAGGTCTGGCTGCTCATAACTTCGAGCGGTCATGAATGTGCTATCCAACATTTTAATGCAAGTGACCATGTCATCACCTGAATTGGTAGCAAGGTCCTTGGCCATAGTGAGGAATGAGCATCGCTCATATGAAGGCCTAAGACTTGCTAGTGGCTACAGTGGAAGAGAATTAGATGGATGCATTAGCAATGATGTTCTGCTAGACTACACCTTGGGAGGAGCATCCGCCTGGAAGGCTAGTTGTGTGTCCTGTGGCTCGGCAGACATGCAACCTTCATCATGAGCTACTTTGGGCATGCAAGAGTCGGTTACGTTTGATGATTGCGGGATATCTAGCTACTGCGTAAGTTGATGTGAGATCTCGACAGACATAGTGTGTTCAAGCTGCATGGGACTGATTGGTAGAGTCTCTAGAGACTTTGCTCTGGCATTAGTAGTGGATGGTTTAGATCCAGTGGGTTGTGGCTTTGGCCGATGGATGGTCTTAGGTTTTGGGGTTTTGTCCTCTGTGGTTGTCATAGATTTGACAGCTTGGGTCTTAGGTGTGGCTGGTTGATTAGTGAACATGCTGCTTGAAGCAGGTGTGGCATCAAGCTCTATAAGGGATTTGTTCTTAAGGACAAATGTCTTGGACACCCAGATCTAGCTGTTGCCCTCATAGTATCCTTAAGCACGTAATAGGGTTATGGGGACCCATCACGACTTAAGGGTGTTTTTATAGCAGTGGCATCTAGGGCTGCTTTCTAGGCTTTGCATGAGAGTTCCTAGGTTTGCGGGGTCGTGTTTTCTTATTGTGGGAAGGCTTGCCTTGATGTTTAGGTACCCATTGAAATGTAGGTTGCTTAACCTTAGGAGTGGATTTGGTGGGGTGGTGTTTTGTGAGCTGAGTGGGGTCTGACACATCACGACCCCTCTCCTTAGCCTTAGGCGTGGTCTTCTCTATTGGTGGAGTGGCGGTCTTGGAGGGACCCGCACTGCCCTTGCTGAAAGTTGTCACGATGCGCACACTTCCTATGGCAAGGTGGATACGCTGCAAGTTGTAATTGATGTAACAATAGGCTTGTTTTTTGAATGTGTGCCCTAGTAGCGACGCCTTGCCTACCTCCTTCATGTTGGGTAACACATAGAAGATGATTGGCAAACTTTCAAACTCAATAGAGACAACAACTTTGCACTTCCCAAGGAGTGCATAGGATGCGCCCCCGAATGGGCTAAGGTTAGTGTTAATTGGTTGCAACTAGGATTGACCAATGAGGGTCTAATGAGCATGGGTAAGGATATTGACATCAGCTCCCTCATCGATCAAAGCATCAAAAGAATGTGTATTTTGGGCTGTGGCCGTGATTCATAAATAAGCTGGAGCAACAACTTCCTCATCATCCTCTAACTCGGTGGTGGTTGCGACGCAAACATGGAGAGGGGGCTCATGTAAATGATGTGTGGGAGGGTAGTACTTCTTCATGCGACTGCCATTGAAAAAGCCTATGCCCTTGCCTTCCAGTGTTTCAAGTTCGACGTTGCCTGTCCTACTGATGACACACATTCTAAAAGGTCCTAACCCTCAGAACTTCATTTTCTACTTATGGCCCTTCACAGAGTACAACAACACAAAGTTACCCTGGTCAAAATCACATTGTTTGACATGCTTATTGTTAACCCTCAAATGAAAAAATGTGAAAAAGCTAGAAAATCTAAAGCAAAAGACAAGGCTAAGGCAAAAGAAACAGAAGATGAAGGCACGCCAAGAAGAATCTGAAAATGCAAGTGTAGAAAAGTCCTAAATCAAGGAGAAAGGCACACAAGAGAAGCACAAGTTAATACTTGTGTAAAAGAGCGCAAGGCGCACCAGGATTTATTTTAAAGAGCGTTGGGCTCTCACCCATGCAAATTGTAAAGATAGATGAGCAGTAGGGAGGAAGCTAGGAAGATAGAAGGACAATGGGAAAAAGGGCCTAGGCTATGGTCGGCCATGTAAAAAAGGGGATAAGGGGATGACCGCCCAAAAGGGATTTAGGGTTTTGTATATAAAGTTGAAAAGTGAATGAGAACCTCATTCTTGTGTGTGGCCAAAAGTGGCTCTCTTCTTCTTCTTCTTCTTCTTCTTCTTGTTCTTGCTTGCTTGAGCTTGTGGTTGAGAGAGGGAGTGTGAGAGTGTGAGGGAGTGAGTGTGTGAGGGTGAGGGACCGGGGAGGAGAAGCTCTCCATCTTCTCCTCTCTTCTTCTCTTCTCTTCTCTTCTATTCTCTTGCTCGCAACAATAGAGCTTGGAGTGTGGAGCTTAAGGATGGAGCTTGCTTGAAGCTTGCACTTAGATCGTGGAGCTACCGGAGTGCACGGGAGAGGAGATAACTCGATCGGCATGGAGGTAAGCTCACGACACCCATAGAGATGGATGGTGCGTCAGCTATGTGAGAGATAGCCATTAGTGCTCAGCTTGGAATGCTTGAAACAATAAGCGGTCCGTGGGACTTGGCGGTTGAGTGAAAGCTCCCACATTTTGGTTCCATTGCGGGGACCAATGGATTCAAGCCTTGAGCACTTGCGTGCTTCGAATCGAGCATTGAAGTAGGGTTTTCCCCAAACCGGTGCTTGAGGTAGATAGGTAGCAAGGGAGGGAGTTTGAAGAGGTATTCGATCTCCTTAGAAAGTAGATTTTTGTTGTTTTAGATTTGGAAAAGTATGTTGGAGTAGGGAAGGTATTCTCTTTGTGATTTGGATGCATTAGGATAGGAAAAAAGAAAGAAAAAGAAGAAAAACAAGCATTGGGGTTTCTGCTGTCATAACAAGGGAAGAGGGTTTGATTTGCTTGCCGATTTGCATTTTGGAGTTTATTTGCTATTCCAAGTATATACAACTCTTCCCCTCCTTTGATCTGGAGGTGCAGGTGATAACCGTGACCTAAATCATGTAATTCGAGTGATTTATTATTGCACCGACCAAAATCGTGCCACATTCGGCATGCCATCTAAGTGACAGTGATTTTGAGCTGAGTCCCAAAAATCGGCCCTCGGCAACCGAATCAACCAATCGGCCCTCGGCCGAATCAACCATTTGGCCCATTGTACTCGGACGCCCTTCGCTTGGCCCGTCCGAGTGAGGGTGATCCTGGGCTGAGTCCTAGAATCGGCCCTTGAACCACTCGATCATTTGGCCCTCTGACCATTTGGACCAACTTGATATTCGGCCCTCGACCATGCCGACTCGGCTCAACCCCACTCGGATAGTTGCAACTGACTCAGCCCTCGGCCCTTGAACAATCGCACTCAGACTAGCCGAAGTTAACATTTGGCCTAGTTACATTTGGCTCTTTCTCATTTGGCCCTCGGGCATTTGGACAGGCCGAATCAGGCATTCGGCCCCTGCAAATCGGACCTACTGGGCCAAATTTGGGATTTTTTTAAATTTTTAGTATGTAACCCCTGAAACTGATGAGAGACCGTATGGAGCCAAAAGCACATCATAGATCTATCACTGGCTGAAATCTAGAGCAAGTAGTTCAAAACTTGGCTATGAACAATCTTTCAAATCGTGCATGGTGTTTACCATAACGGCCCTGCGGGCCGAGGGGAACTACCCTCCCCCCCTCGGGACCCTTGAAACCAACGAGAGACCGTATGGAGCCAAAAGCACATCATAGATCTATCACTGGCTGAAATCTAGAGCAAGTAGTTCAAAACTTGGCTACGAACAATCTTTCAAATCATACATGGTGTTTACCGTAACGGCACTGCGGGCCGAGGGGGACTACCCTCCCCCCTCGGGACCCCCAGAGAGGGGGCTCTGCCCCCTCCGCACCTCCCCCAAGTAGGTTGGAGAGAAAATGTGCGCCATGACAGGTCCTCCAAATTAGACCCTAGTGTAGTAATGGCTCTACACAAGCATGGATTCTCACTTGCAAAAGAGCAACCAAAAGCCCATACCTGAACAAAGATAAATAGAGACCCTAGAACCTCAATGGGCTAATCTAGCCAACAAGGGCAAAAAGGCCACACCGCCAAAACACGTAAGTGTTGCATTCGGACTGCAGCTAGTCAAAGCAGAAAGCAACAACATCAAGCTACAACAGCAAGGATGACTAGATATGACAGTCCTAACGATAGATGTACCTTGGATAGCACTACACAGGCGATCCAAGATATCAGTGGAGAATCCACATCCAGTTGTGGAATTGGGGACTCAAGGGCATTTGTCAAAAGGCTTGAATTTATAAGCCAAGACCCGGAAGATGAAGACATAGTACCGTCTGCTTACCTTAGGGTCAAACTCAACACAAAAAGAGAGCACACTATTGATGCTTTGATTGATGAAGGATCAGATTTTAATATATTGACCTATGAAGCATGGACCCTACTAGGCCAACTAGAGCTCACACCGACTAATGTAACTCTTAGTCCTTGTAGGGGACACCCACAAGCACTTATAGGGAAGTGCAAAATCCTCGCGACAATTGAAACTGAAAGCTTTCCTATCCTATTTCATGTTCCTTCAAATAGTGCTAATTGCGGAAAGGAAACCCTCCTAGGAAGACCCTTCAAAAGGGCGACCAAGTGTGAGGCTGACTATGTAGCATAGAGGATACACCTGACACTACCCGGTGTGAGGATAATCACAACCTTTAGCAAGGGTAACCTCATCAAACCTCGAGGAAAAGGCAAGGAAGGTGCTGACATGACAGGCAAGCCGAGTAACGAGAGCAAGAACCTGTTGAAAGAGTTGATAGAAGCACATGTTGAATAAAGAGAACCAGTGAGGGAGGCCATTCTTGAAACAAGAAGGTCAGGAGGCAATGCCAAGGATAGGATTTGGACTTACAAATATCATAGAAGACCACAAAATAAGCCCAATCCTTATAGATGAAGGTATCGATGGAGAGCCAGCACAACGCCCCGATGGATATCCAAAGCGTTGATATGTGCTCAAGGGTATTATGCAGGTAACCGATGGATTTGGGTACCAAAACCCCCTACTAAACCACCTCTATCAGCTGAAGGCCAGCTTGCATCAAAAGAAAAGAAGCACAAGAGGAAATCTAAGAGAAACTCTAGGTCTCGGGGCAAGAAACCAAAACATGAGTATTCTAAAGGAAGAGCCTCAATCTAGCATGCTTAATAAGCAGATGTCAGATGTAACCATTGAGCGTGCACAAAGAACACTAGTACTCAAGGAGCTTTTGACTTCCCAAGAGGATAATGAGCACCACAAGCACAACGCTTCTCATAAGAAGGCTGATTGCTTGACAAAGCAAATGGCACAATCACCTAACAGCCACGAGCAAATCTTTCAGGCAGTGCCAAGTCCACCTAAGAGTCTCAGATCTCCTACACCCTCTTTTCCTAAACGGACACAGGAAGCACAACAACAGCTGTCAAGTGAAGCTACTCAACCCCAACCTCTATCTCCATCATCTAAGCTTCTAGATGTCCAAGAGGTAGGACATGACACCACCCATAGCTCTTGGCCCAATATGCTTATGCAACCTAATGTGACTAGATCAATTGATGCTCAATATACACAAGTGAATGCTCAAAGGGCAACAAAAGACATGACCACTTCCAATCGACCTAAGGACTTGACATCACAATCCACCAATAGTAGCCAGTCCACTGAACTAGCGGCTACTATTTCCAATCAAGGATCACAGCAGTCACAGCCCTTGGCCGTGACAATCCCCCTTGCGGAACGTGACCTTAGCCATTCACCTGTGGAGGAGGTGACAACTCTAGTAATTCAAAAGCACCTAAAGCCTAGGCTTGAGGAGCTAAACAGAGGGGAATTAGTTGAGGAGCTAGACTCTCCAAAAAGAGAGGCAATTGTACCCTCACAACCTAGTAGGGCTGTTTAGCAGGCCACAGCTATGTCCCATGAGGACACACTAAAGAAAGAGAATGATGAGACCCAACCAAGCACATCAACGACTGACCTAGTTCAAGGTCTCGAGTCTTCCAGGGATACACCTCGATTGCCTAAGAAAGAGAAGAGAAAACAATGAAAACAACAAGGGCAGTTGCAAGTGGTTGTAGACCCCAAGAAGATTGAGATTAAGAGTGCCGAAGAGCTAAGGAATAAAACATCAAGTCCACCCACGAATGAACCCACAGCCATATCTCCTAATAGCAGTGAAACCTCAGACACATTCATGTGCTCTAAAACAATAAAAGCAACCATTACCATCAACGGTTGCTTGCAACACTCAATCCACCAACAACAGAACTTGCATTGACCAATCAAGAGTGGATACAACACTATCACAACAGGGTGACAAGACTATATCGGTCACATCCAAGGAGAACCATGACACAATAGCAACAAGGCCTTAGGAGAGACATGGAAACCCCAAGAGCATAAGTAATCCTAGCATTGACCAATCTTGCTGATCTAGGCCTAAGCCCCCAGCTATGCTAAAGCCTAGGGAAAATCCTAGAACCTTGCATGAGATAGCAACCGAGCAAGCCCTCATTGAACATAGAAGTATCGCAAAATGCTTAACTGGGTTGGATGCTAAGCTCAAAGTGTTTGCACATGTCTACATCATTGCAAACATGGATGCATTCCCTAGGGAGCATCTTGAAGAATACTTGCCATTTCCCCTATCCTGGGAAGAGCAAGAACATCTTGATGAGCACTATGGCAGGCTCCTGCATGAATGCATGCGACTCATCTCTGATGAGGAAGCCGACGAACTACGCTTAACTGTGACATTCAATGATGTGCTCTACCAACCAAATCTCTTAGAGATAAAGCAACTAAAGTGACAATCTGAGATTCGAAGTCAATTTGAAAAATGTTGGTTTGAAAACCGTGTTGCAATGGCCAAACTAGGAGCCCAGATTATGGAAGACTCAGAGGAGTGATTGGCCAAATGGCGGTCTCAAAGAGACCCAATCTATGTGGCACCGACTTCCTTTCGAGTACTGACTACCATTCGGGGTATGGACTTTGCCGGAACTAGCCAAGAGAACTCTGTGATAAGGTTCTCACTGAGGAGGAGCTACATGTTGCAAGTAGACTCGAACAAGGTACCATGATACTTGACGTTGAAAAATACCTAATGTTATTAAGAAGGCTACCATGAGTACTAGATGCATGTGCCACACTCCAGTACAATCCTGAGTTCTACAATTGGTTTTTATCCTCATGAAGTTACATGGATTTGTAAATATGTACATAAATAAACAATGAGTTTTGTGACCTTGTACAAATAATATTAACACACACAAGCAATGGTAGTCAAGCGCAAGGAGAAGAGTTGGGTTTGACAGGCCGAGCTCCTCAGGTCCTCTCACCACACATCCACAAGTCATGCGACCATTCCCACCTCTAGGTGGAGGGCATGCAACCCTCATTACCACCATAGGAATCCCTGACCAACACTTGTGAGGGCATAGACGGGACATTGTCCCCTTCTATATGCCTTTCCCCTTTTTGGTCTATCCTTCTAGGGATGAGCCTTGCTCCACTCCATGACAACCAATACATGCAACTTAGCATAAGCCAAGATCTGCTATAGCTAGAATACGCCCCGCAGTTGAAACAAGATGAATATCATCATGGGGGCCGTCCCTCTACAACAAACACTACATGCCTCACCTCACCGCCCTTCTCCTCATATGCACGTGATAATCAACTGTTTAATCCCTTTCATGCAAATAATTCTATCCTGTCTCAAAGTCTAACCTTGATTCACATTTTGCATATTTTTCCATAGTAGCTGTCAATGCAGCTGGCATGCAAGGAAGTCTCCTCCGTAGAAGGGAGCATAAGGCACAAGCGCCTCCACCAGAGCATATGTGCATACCCTTAAGATGTACGCACCAAAAAGAGGCCCTAAGCAACGTCGCCCCAGACGCAGGCCAAAAACTTTCCAAGCCAGGAAAACAAAGGCTCAAGGGAATGCCCGAGGGGTGGCAACCCTGGCCCTGCAGGCCCTCCCCAAACACTCGGGCACCAGGTGCTCAAAAGAAGATAGGGAAGCTAAAAACAAGAAGGAATTTGATGAGATATTTAAATGCATTCTTGAAACGTCCAGCAGCCAGGGACTACACCATTTGGGTCCCAGCCGATATTTTCCTTGCCTAGTCTAATAGGATCCCACCATCGGCACATCCCTAGTTGTTTGATCACCCAAATTCACCCCACCTCATACGAATGGAATAAGCCCTATGATTTTATAAGCTGCTTGCCAAGTGCTACCTGGCCATGACTTTTTGTCTCTAGATGGTTAAATGGGGACATGTTTCCTAAATGTACAAACCTTCCATATTAAGGCTGATAGCCTCAACATATTGCAATGGTTGTACTCATGCAAGTCCAAAAGAGAAAAAAGGGGTACGTCCAGTGACCTTGGTCGGCTGGCTTTGTCCCTAGTCCCCTAGCCCTTTAGCATCACCCACAATTGTTTAGGACACATCAAGGGTAGGACATACCTAGGGACCTTGTCTCACCTATAGTTAGACTTGTCACCCTCACCCATTTGCATGATTCCTTTTTCACTTTGCCTTAGTATTATTGCAATCGATCGTGGTAAGCACCGTACGAATGGCCATGAAAAGTACACCATACTCGTCGAGCAAGCCCAGTAGCTACCAACTACCAAAATTACGGTGTCAATGTGTTTGATTATGCTACATCGTGCTATCACGATGCAAAGGATGTCTCATACACCTTCACGTGTACTTCTTCTCAACATGGACAACTTTGCTTCATCCACACGTTGTTACGAGGAACCAGCCTGCGGTCTTCTAACTACGTAATATCTAAGTATGCATGAGCACTCACATAATATTTGCACCAAAATATATACACAATTTGGGTCCTCAAGTGTAGAACAATACTCTCAACTTGCTTAGAGTTTGACCTGTCTCCCAAACTAATTGAGCTACATCTTGTGCATGATAAAGAAGACTAGCACTACCCCGAGGGAGAGACTACATATGAGAGATTTTCAATTGTAGGTATTGAAAAATCCAACAAAAGTGTCCTTCACTCTTCATCGACACTCAACTGTGAATTCTTATCCTTTATCATCCTGCAAGCCCGCCAAGAATTGTCATGTGTAGAATCCCCAAAAACCAATATTTGTGCTAGTGCAATGAAATTCCCAACAACGAACAACAGACCTACCCCCAACTCCAACCACCCTACCACCAGCTCCCCATGCCAACAATGTGGCCCCAACAACCTTCATCTGCCCACCACCAAAAATCCTCCAAGGCAACCACAGACGTCCTTACCACCCACGTCTTCGGTGCATGCCAAAGCTTGCTACTTACAACTGTGAGTGCCATGGGACTGGCACTCGTCTAGGAGGGGGGTAATGTTAACCCTCAAACCAACAAAGGTGGAAAAGCTAAAAAATCTAAAGCAGAAGACAAGTCCAAGGCAAAAGCGAAACAGAAGACGAAGGCATGCCAAGAAGAATCTGGAAACACAAGAAGTGCAAAAAAGTCCTAAATCAAGGAGAAATGTGCACAAGAGAAGAGCAAGTAAATGCTCGTGTAAAAGAGCGCAAGGTGCACCAGGATTTATTTTAAAGAGCGCCAGGCTCTCACCTGTGCAAATTGTAAAGGTAGATGAGCGGTAGGGAGGAAGCTAGGAAGATAGGAGGACAATGGGAAAAAGGGCCTCGACCATGTAAAAAATGGGATAAGGGGATGACTGCCCAAAAGGGATTTAGGGTTTTGTATGTAAAGTTGAAAAGTGAATGAGAAGCTCATTCTTATGTGTGGCCAAAAGTGGCTCTCCTCTTCTTCTTCTTCTTCTTGCTTGCTTGAGCTTGTGCTTGAGAGAGGGAGTGTGAGAGTGTGAGGGTGAGGGACCGGGGAGGAGAAGCTCTCCATCTTCTCCAAACTTCTTCTCTTCTCTTCTCTTCTATTCTCTTGCTCGCAACAATGGAGCTTGGAGCGTGGAACTTGAGGATGGAGCTTGCTTGAAGCTTGCACTTGGATTGTGGAGTCCGCGGGAGAGGAGGTAACTCAATCGGCATGGAGGTAAGCTCACTACACTCGTAGATATGGATGGCACGTTGACTATGTAAGAGGTAGCCATTAGTGCTCAGCTTGGAATGCTTGAAACAATAAGTGGTCCATGGGTCTTGCCAGTTAAGCGAAAGCTCCCACACTTATGAAACCACATCTTTCTTTGTGCCTTTTCACAAATTAAAGCCTCGATGGGGTCACTCATGAATATATATATATATATAACATAAGTTTAAAATAAGGGGTTTTTAAAACACCATTTTTACACATTTTTTACATATAGAAGGGTGTCATATAAAGGGGTTACTTACAGATTGAATAGAAAAGTGTTGTGTTTTATTCAAGAAAAATTCACAGATTAGGATATTTATAAATAGGCCATGAACACACATTATATAGAGGATATATATATATAGTGAATCCCCCGAGATTAGAGCATGGGTGACAATGAGTCTAGTTTCACTGAGGTGTTCCAACTCGATAAGATGGTTAGTCCAAGCCTCTTTCCCTTCCCAACGCTCCTGCACCGCTTCCCTCAAGCTAGGGATAAAAAATTCTAAAGGCAGGATAGCCTCGGTTCTGTATGTTAGCCTGAAGGGCGTTTGTCCCATAGTTGTTTTATAGGTTGTGGATACCACCTTTGTGAGCACGTTGACCAGAATCTTATTCGTTGACTCTGCTTGGCCATTCTCTTGGGGATATTATAGTGATGATTTCCTATGGATAATCAAGATGGTTGACAGGGCAATCACCTCATTGATGAAGTGGGTACCCTGGTCGCTCTCTATACTGGCTTCAGAATCCAAGTTGAACTCACAGCCCTCACTAGAGGAAGGAGTCTCCCCAGGTGGTCATAGTTCAGTAGATGCGTCTGTCCTAAACACAGGTACCGGTGGGCAATTCTAGCCTACTCATAATCCAATGCCCCTATGTGTTCCAACCAAGAGCAATCGTAATCCAATCTCATAGCTCCTCTCTTGATCTCATATGCATTTCTTTCTTGGGGCGTGAAGTTTACTCTTATGTGCTCTATCACCCTTTCATCAATATCGTACTCCATGGTACCCATTTCCTCCTTGTTCTCCTCACTAATGGAGGAGCAATCCTCATATTTATTATCAGAACTATCACTCCCTGGCTTCTCATTGTCTCCTAGGTCCTGCTTTCTAGCCTCTTTCTTGTCGGTGACTAGAGCCCAATTGTACATCAAGTTTAGGTCATGAATATTGGTCCAGTTCCACTTGTGCTCATCCAAGAGGTCTCTGAGGGGCACGAGATTAGCGGAAGGATTACCCTCTAGTCTGCCTGTCAGATACTCTAGGGTTTCCTAGAGTTCTAGTTTATTATTTGAGACATGAAAAGTGACAGGTTTGGGCTGACCACAAGCACTCCCTGTCATCATGCAGAATGGTACTAAGTATTCCTCACTTGGCATGCACATGGTTTGTGAGGCTTGCTTATACTCCTTCTCACTTGGCATGCACATGGTACTGAGTGTTCCTCACTTGGCATGCATATGGTTTGTGAGGCTTTCTTATACTTCTTCTCATCATCTAAGAATGGGAGATCGATGGTTGTAAGGACTTACATCCAATCTCGCTCATCCTCAGGGCAGGGGATATACTTAGTCCATGGCCCATACGATGTGGTTTGTTGCGTGTCACCCCTCAATGTGGCTAAGATGGCATTCAAATCAACAGGTGTTGTCTTCGAGGTATCTATCTCCACCCTTACTGCTTCCTTCCCATTCCCTAAGAAGATTAGTGTGTTGCCCCAATCCTCGATGACTCGTGCATTCCTCATCTAGGGTCGGCCTAGTAGGATGTCATAGTCCACTCCCTTCATAACAATGAAGTGTACAGAGAACTGGACACTTACAATTTTCATTGGCCAATTCTTTAAAACTCCAAATGGTCTTACCTTCATTCCATTTGCTAGTGTGACATTGAACCTAGCAGTCTTGATGGGACGGTTTCCCCAGGCCTACAAGACTGTGTGGCTCAAGACACTAACCCCTGTGCTTGTGTCTATAATTCCTTTTCGCATCATGTCTCCTAGGGCGAGGATAGGTAGCACTGTGTGCATCTCGATGCCCTCCCAAAAAGCATTTACATTTAAAGATTTAGGTACCGAGTGCAACGTCAAGATCGATATCTGTGTGACTGCATCGTGCTCATGCAGGTTAGTAGCAATCTGCTCTGTTGGCTCCTCCACCCAGTGCTTTAGTTCTAGTCAAAGAGTCGGATGCTGACTAAGCAGGTCTCCTAGGCTCAGGGTTACTAGGGTGGTTACTAATGTCATGAGGAGGTTACTCGTCATTTGCCTCTCCTCCATTCCCACACCTCTAGGCCATTGTCTTGGGGTGTTTTCCTAGACCGTGGCTCCCAAGCTTCTCCTGGGTGGTGCTTCTTGTGGCATAGGTGCATCTCTTGACCTTGGCCAAGAGGGTGAGACTGGGGTGCTCACACTAGAGAAATCCTCAGTTCTGTCTTCTATGATGGCCTCAGCATCCTTCAAGTTCTCTTGGGCTTCCTTTACCCACTCCTTGATCTTTTCATTCACTTCTAATTAACGCTTTGGGTGGGGGTACTCCTGTACCTTGGCACTCCCTTTCTCTACTATTTTTGGAGCGGTGGTCTCAGCCTTAGCATCAGTTACCTTCCTGCCACTCACTAGAGTCGTCTCTCCATCAGCCTTGAGAGTGATCTTAGCATTGGTTTTCTTCTTTCTCTGCCTACGATCTTCTTCCCTATCGAGGAAACATCTAAGTTGCTAGGCCCAGGCAGTGATATGCTGGCCTGCCATGTTTATGCACGTGTCATGACATGCAGCGGGATGGGTTTATCCTCACTGTCAAATGTCTCAATGACAAAGAGCCCCAAGGGTACTCATGGTACATTGTCTGAGCTTGAGGATGGCTTTTGTCTAGGGCATTCCTTGAAGAGATGGGTGATGCTACACTTGGCAAACCTAAGGTCATCCCTCTCCCTATTAGCCTGCTCTTTTTCTAGGCAGCGTGTTGATATGTGACGAGGGTAACAACAAGTCTAACATGTGACTAGATCTTGGGTTGGCCCTGGAAAACCTCTACCTCTTCCCCTTCCTAATGCCATCACCGGCACTAGTCGATAGTCCATGAGGACAGGATTACCCTCTTCATCATATGAGATGTAAGGGTTCAATAAAAGAATCCTCGTCATTGGGATTGATCTCTAATCTAGGGATGGCCGGCTTTGCATCATCAGGTACTGGAAGAGCCAGTGGGGCTCCTCTTCCGAAGAAGTTAGGTGGCCTATTACCATATTACAGTGAGTTGTATTGTTGTGTGTAAGGAAGCCTTCTTGGAAATCGACAATGCATTGTGTCATGGCCAAACCTTCCACAATTTGCATAAGGCCTGGATCTTGGATCCCGGCACTTGGTAGGGATGTGGTTGTCTCCACAGTGCACACACTGGACATGCGATCTAGTGGGTCTCTTTACCAGCTCCTGCAACTGTGCTAGCTCCATCCTGACTTCATCTAGCTCTTGGTCTTGTCCCGTGTCCTTTCCCTTATCCTGCATGTCAAGGGTTGATCTCTTGCTATAGGTTGTGGCTCTTTCTATGGTTCTTTGGCTAGAGCCATCTCGATTTGAGATTCTAACGCTTCTCTCCCTAAACTAGCTGTCTAGACTTATTGCCTAATAAAAAAACCTAGCGAGCACATCTCTCTGAAAGCTCGAGTTTCTTGCCAGTGCCTTATATAGTTCCTTGCTATAGATTCCATTTATAAAGACGGTAGAGACATCTCTCTCGTTTGGTCATTCGTTGGTAGGCATTCTCTTAAACAGACTAAGTACATGAGTGACATAGTCTCTAATGTCCTCTTTGTCCTTCTAACTAACATTCATGAGTCGGACAATGAGGTTGTTTGAGTACCTTGTCTCTAAAAATCTCTTGATGAAGAGATCCTTCAGGTGATTGAAATCTGTATGCTTTGCTGCGTCTAGATTGGTGTACCATGTCCTTTCCTTATCACCCAAGAAAAGCGCAAAAGCTTGTGAGCATTGAGCGAGGTCCATGAGACCGTTGGCTTCCCAAACTTGCTCGAAATACTCTTGATGGGACCTGAAATGGGCCGGCACTAACTATAGCACTAGTCGGACCTCATGCTCATGACAAACAAACACACCCTCACGGCCTCGCGGACCAGGAGCGTCAATCTAATGCTAAAGGAAAAACTGCCCTAAAGCCTAATCTATGCGTTTATAGTTTATAGTCCAACATTTCCCTTCCTAAAAAACTCCACAGAGGGAGAACACATACACATTGACAATGCCATGATCACACACATCAAGGCAACCTCTCAGTAGAAACACCGCGGCCCCACTGCAGCTCTCCTACATCGCAGGGATTGGCCCCTTGATGCGCTGCTAAACATATAACACAAACGAACACAAACTCCTCTCTTTTATATTTCTCGTATTTCCAGGAGATATACCATGTGCCCTCACTTAACAGCCCCTTAGGAAACCGACCCTCTACCCTACAGCAAGGGATAACCTTACACTCTCAATCGTGGGTCAAATATCCTAAGAAAACAATTGCTATGCAGTCCAGGGGCTTTTTTGTTGATACCATGAACCATCATAGTGCATAATGTGAACCTTTTAGTGCACAAACAGAAGAAAGTCAGCTCTGTGCATCGTGCGAAACAATTCTTTTTATGATTTCCATGCTAGTGTTTATGTAATGCAAAGAGAAAAGACACCGAGCCTTACACTCATACTGCCTTTCCCTTTATTTTAAAACAACGTCCTATAGGCATGATGCAACACATAAACCAGGTTTTAATTTATATTTCGACGCTCCACCGCCCCTCTCACCCTACCGTTTAATGTTTTGCATTCGTTGATAGGTGAAAGAGTCATTTTATGTGTATTTCTTTACAAAGAAAACGATAAACATGAACGGGAACATAGAAACGAGGGTAAACCAAGGCCTTCCTCGTACTTTACCTTCATTATACGTTGCACAAACACACATGTAATTTTTTGGAATTTTCCTTTTACCGTTTCCTAATTTTCTCCCATTTAAAACCCTATTTTCACCATTTTATGGTATTTTTCCTCTATTTTCTTCAATAAAAATGACTAAAAATTAAGATTGATTGTGGCCTATGGCCCTTAGGTTTCTTGATAGTAAAATTTCAAGTTTTGTAGGCATTATATCTCATATTTCCCATTTATTTTGCAAAAAAACCCCCATTTTACCCCTTAAACGCATGCTTTTCGGGTTTTATGATATTAATCTCAGTCATATCACTTATGATTTTTTTATTTTCCAATTATAAACTATTGAAACTCATAGAAAACAACATCATAATGCATAATCACCCCATGGGAACAATGTTTCATCAATCAAATAGCATCAAAACTCATTTTTCCTTCATAAAAATTGAATTACCGCTTAGGCTTCATGTCTCGGGATCTCGGTTTTGGTGCGGGACTGTGGGTCAGCCCACATTCAATGTCCAGCATCTTCACAATCAGCAATCTTCATGTCTACATCGATCCGTAAGCAATCCGGTCCCAACCGGACAAGCTTTCCTTCACCATTCTTCATTTTCCTCTTGCACACAAGAACAGCCCCTTAGGGGAGAGAGAGGGAGGAGAGAGAAAGACTAAATTTGGTTCTCTTCATTCAGTCCACCATTTTACGGGTGAAGGGCGGCGATAAGATCGGCCAAGAAGGAGATCAGCCCCAATGTTTGTTCCATGGGGTACTCACAGCCCACAATCAAGATGAGAGAGGAGAGAGAGCGAAAAATACACATTTTTTTATCACTCCATGTCTTCCTTCTCTCTCCACGTTTTTGATCAAGAAATGCATGAAATTTGTGGGGAGGGGGGGGGGATCAAACTCCAAAAGACACATCCCATTTTGGCCAAACTTTGGTAAAACTTTGGTCCACCTTTTCATATCTTGATCGTTTGTTGGCTCCTTCCTCATCCGGCATCCGATTCGAGTGCTGTAAATTTCTGGGCATCTCGCTTTACATCCCACACTAATTGGCAACTCCTGACAACCCGCATGACAATTTGAAAAATTATCAAAAATCAACAAGTGTCGCTCGGGCGCCTTTTAAAAGTCGTCTTTCACTTGGTGCTTAAAATCATCCTAGCTGGAGCTGCCGCCTTCGATGTTAAATATTTTTCCATAAATTCCGGATTTTTGGGCAAATTTTAGGCACATCCCAAGCTCAAAACTCCACTCTCATTGGTGACCATGGGATAGGGTGACTCGGCCCGTCGTATCCCACAACAAATCTGTACAAAACAACTAAAGGAAGCATCAAGCCGATACATATTAAAACACAGCACAATGCTCACCCTACCCCCTGACAAAACCAAGGCATGACATCCACAAGGAGTAGGCCTAGCATAATCGGATAGAAGGTCCGAAGCTAGTCACTAACCAACTGCTCCAACACGACCAAACTAAAAAGAACTATCAAAAAGGTTGCCCTAAGTGGTGGTCTGAACTACCTACCTAACTAAGGACACCACAGCCAGGTGCTCCTACTAGGCGAGGACTCCTATAGCCTGATCAAGAAGTATTTTTCTTTAGTACATTTCTTTTTATAGGGTTTTTATTTTCCCATACTCGGGCATGTAAAAAGGAGGGAGCTGAGCGTAGTGACCCAAGGAGAATAGGGCATCAGTCTCAGGTCTTGTCTCGGTACCCAAGAACCTACCAAGCCCTCGCAAGGCGACACTTAATCCTTTTTTGACGCTCACTTTTATTTTCTCTCCAACCGTCCTTAATTTCTTCTTTTCCAGTAAGACGCCACCCCTAGGAACGCAAGGCATCGGCCCCCGGGTCTGACTCGTCCCCAAGAACCTACTAGGCCTTCGCAAGGCAATGATCAACTGCTTATAAATTTTCCTTTCTTTTCTTTTAAATTTTTATAGGGGGTTAGAACCCCTTTTTACACAACTTTGTATCTACTTATTGTCATTGAGATATTCAGGGTTTCTTTTCTCTATCATCATCATTTTTCTTCGCTAGGCTTCTCTAACTGCCTCAAAACTAACAAGAACTCCGAGAAGGGCTACCAAGCAGGTTAGCAGAACAGGGTCACTAGGACTACCTTCTAAAAGAGGTCTTTTGATGTTTGACAATGTCTTTACAGGAGGCAACAACTACTCAGACCTCCCTCAGACATAACCAACCTAAACCTAGGACTTCATGCCTTGGACATCGGTCCCCAACAAGAAAAGAAAATCCCCTGCAAGTACAGAGACACATATAGCATAAAAACACAATACTTATAAAGGAGAGATATCACCTGGATAGGGCCACGAGAAGCTTTCGCATGAAAAGGCGCCTTCCAAGCTCTTCTTTGAACTTGTCTAGCACAGAACTAAAACAAGAAACCATTAACCGCACCTGTACTAAATAGACAACTGGCCCTCTTGGCCTAATGAAATCTGGACGTAATATCCAAAGCAGCTATCCTTCCTATCTTAAAACTAGATAGGTCATTTTAGTCCACGTAATACTGATGTCCTTAGCATATACATCACACCCTACCAAACTACCCAGGGTGCCAAGGATAGCATACCATAGGTCGACTAGCCCCATGCTACTCATGCAAATTAGCTAAAAGCTTGATCTTGTATTTTTTTTTTCCTTTTTTGATCTTAGGTTTTTGTAGAGCTACAAGTCCAAGCCTTTCCACAAATAACTCATCAATAAGACCGATCCCTTCTTGGGCACTATGAGCTGAATGAACGACCTCAGTGGGCTCGCATGTCCTACATTTATTGTAATCCTAATAAACTGATCGTTCAAGTGACTGAGTGGCTCCTTTGAGAGAAAGCATCATAGCTTTATACTCACTTGAACCTCCCCTATTTGGGTTTTCACATAAATCAGTGCTGCGACCTAAACTAGGTAGAGCTTCATGCCTAGGCACATCACCTAGGTGTATCTCAAGGTAGTGTATATTGTCAGATGTATATCTAGTCTTATTCTCTTGGGGGTTCGACAAAATATATCCAGATGGAATCCTTGGCCTTGCATCCGACACTTTTGCCATACTTTTGGAGATTTTGGGTCTCCAAACCCATCTCACATTTCCCTTAATATTCTTGCATTCCCTCAATTTGCTGCACTGGTCTAACGAACTCAATGCAAACTTATCCCTATGGCCAAATGGCCTCACATCCTTATGAGCTTTGTGAAGCACAAGTGGACTTTTAGCATTTTGCATCCCCTTTACAAAAGATGTCTTATTTTTTCCCATAAGAACCATGCTTTCACTAAAGGGAACAACATCCACTCGGAAGCATGATTCCGACACCAAAGGCCTCTCAGGAGCCTTACTAGCAACAAAATTAGAACCACACACAGAATGCTTATCAACACTCATAGGCCCATTGGTTCTATCCATGTTTCCATCACAACCACCTCTCGTGGAAGTGTTGCAAGCCCTAATGGGACTTACATGGATTGGAACCTTTTCATTGAAGGGTATATCATTACTACCCATATGATGGCCATTTTTTGCTTTGAGATTTTGGCCACCAAGGTTCCCCTCATAGGTTGCCTTGGTATCAACAAGTGAGCTGTCTTCTTGTTGCAGAAATGGTTGGAAGCTAGGATGCACTTGTACTGAGCGGGGAAAACTCCAAAAGTTTTCCAGTACCCCCTGATCCCGATGCAGTCCCTCCCTCTGGCCCAAGTTGTGAGCGTCGAGATCGTCTGCTCGAAGCTGAAGCATCTGATCGCGCTGAAGCAGATCTAGCAGAGCGCCTTGATGAAGAACGAGATAGCTCCTGGTCTGCCATCTCTCTGAATCTCGGGAGCTGATCTGGAGACATGCGTGCCATCATGTCCTGAAACTCCTCATCGCTCATCCCTCGACTCATCCTGAAAATGTCACCTGCACAGATAAAAAATGGTGTTAGAATAATCAATTTAAACTATACAAAGCACAGTAATATAAATCATTCTCGTTCAGCTGGAGCTATGTCACCTCTAGGATTTGTCACACCTGTGGGGACGTCTACTATAGTTACTCCGGCTTTTGCGTAGCCGTCAGCAGGTGGCACCCCTTTTGGTGGCACCCCTTTGAGTGGCACTCTGAGAGAGGGTACCCTCGTCGGTACACCGGATGTACAGGGGTCTCCTGGATATGCCCAGGAGCGTGGACGGAGATGGGAGAGGACCCATCTTAGGCAAACTCCTAGGGGTTATGGATACCTAGTTGATAGTAGGTCAGGAGCAATCATCATGAATGATGAGGGGAGGAGGGTGATGGCTCGCATGAGGGAATTGTGCCAACAAGTTTTTCGGCACAATGTCCTGGATCATTGGAAGAACATACCGGAGGGGAGCAAGGACTACATAGTAGCATCCTTGCACGAGGAGTTTTCGGTGCTAGCCACAGTAGATAGATTCTCTACGGGCTGGATGATGGATTGCATGCGTGCATACATGTCACATAGACGATTCGACGCACGCAAGGCAATCAAGAGTGGGGCTGCAAAGCCCGAGTGGTTAGATGCAGATGACTGGCGCCGACTGAGGGAGGAGGCTACAGATTCGCCAGGACGTTGGAGTCAGTAGCGGGAGGCGGTGAGGGCACGACTCGAGGCCGGAGTGGTGCATCATCTTGGGAGTGGCGGCCACAGGAAATATTTGGAGGACTTTGTAAGTTTCTCTTTTGTTTTGCTTATTTGTTTTTTTGAAATATTCTTTGTACTGACAATCATGTTTCTAACAGTTAGCATTTTGTTTTCTTTGCAGCACTCCATTACAAATCGCGATTCGCAAGGCCTTGAGACTCGATATGCAGAGAGGCACGGTCTCAATGCATTGATCGACCGATTGTATAGACGTGGCGGCCCTGTAAGTCACTCATCTTTCTTGTCCGTAGTTACCATGAGATATTTGAATGCATTATTGTATGGTGGATTGATATGTTGTTTCTTTTTCTGCAGAATCCGTTTGATGCTCCTTTGCGGCGGGACGAGCTTTCAGGGGATGAGGATTTCTAGCTTGCCCTTGGATCCTTGGAGCTCACACACCTTTAGTTTTTAGTCGCCTGATCTATGTAGACATTTTCTATATATTAGTGATATCCTTTCATGATTGTACCACAAAAATTTTTTTCCCCTGTTACCGTCGCTATTTGCGTCGAAAATTTACTGCTCGCGTTGCTATTGGCCTCGCTATGAGCATCGCAAATTTACTGGTTGCGTCGCTATTTGCGTCGCTATATGCATCGCATTTGCGACGCATATAGCGATGCCAATAGCGATGTTTCTATGGTGTCGTCAATACCGATGCTTTTTGCGACGACGGGGGCAAATTTTGTTGTTTGTATTTTCATCGCTTTAAATGTCGGTATAAGGTCTATATCTTGTAGTGTTAACTCTTTGATAGATAAGTAATTCAAATACAAATTGAGTCACATCATGTTTTGAATTAGTCCAATAGAAAAATTCTTTACAAGCATTTAAAGTAGATTGAATACCTTGATGGCCTATATCTATTTGCCAAAATATCATTATTGAAAACATAAAGGTTAGAGTCATGTATATGATGTCATACGTCACAAAAATCAAGATTAGAAGAGTAAGTAGAAATCATGGAATCAAATTATAGAATTGCTATTAAAGACACATGATTTAAGTAAATATTTTTTATCTTGTCAGAACCAAGAATATGATGAGTGGAAACATGATCATGAGGACAAGGAGTAAGAGCACTTGCTACAATATTAGCATGTCCTAGTTGATATTGAATCATAGGATGATAATTTTAATAAAGGAATCCCATTTAATATACCTACCAAAAATTAATGATTGAGATAGAAGATGCTTGATTGCTTACTGATCTGTTTTACTTAAAACTTTTGAACTCATAAGGTAATGTTTTCAAATATCTAGAGCATGGACAATAGCTAATAGTTCTTGATCATAGATGCTATAATTTTGCTCAAATGGTTTTAGTTTGTGGCCCTCATGTAGGCAAGGAGATAATCATTCTACATGAGTACAATACCTATTCTCGATCCATTGGCACCAATAACAACAAAAAAAAGGTTAATTAAAATCAGGTAATTGCAAGATACATGCATGAGTCGAGATATTTTAAAGAGTTGAAAGATTTTTGTTGACTAGATCCCAATGGAAAACAATATTTTTATAAAGTAAGAGTGTTATATGCAAAGTAATTTTAAAAAAAACTTACAAATTTCTTGTGAAAACCAACTAATCGAAGAAAAAAAAGAAATTTATGGACATTTTGAGAGATATATCATCCATTTATACTGTGCATTTTCTTTGGATCAAGTACACTATAACCTTGGGTAGAAAGAATATGACCTAGATATTTAATTTGGCCTTAAAATAATAAGCTTTTTGCAAGGTTAGAATAAAAGTGATTAGCTTTCATTAAAATGAAAAACACTTTTAAATATTATTTATATTTGCTATTTGATTTACTAAAAACAAAAATATCATTGAAATACTCAATAACAAATTGATAATTAATAAAACATTATTCATAGGCCAAGCAAAAGTTGCACATGCGTTCATTAAATCGAAAGGCATAACAACAAACTCATAATGCCTAAATTGTATTTGAAAAGCAATTTTAACTATGTCAACAATGTCCATTTTAATTTGATGGTATCACGATTTTAAATCAATTTTGCTAAAGATTGACTTGTCTAGCAAATCATGAACATAGAGTATAGAATATCGTTTTTTGACAGTGACTTTGTTAAGCACTTTATAGTCAATGTATATGCAATATGTCTTTTCTATGAGAAGTACATGTGATCCAAAGGGTGATAAGCTAGGATAGATGATGCCTTTATCTAGAAGTTTAGTGACTTGCATTGAATTTTCTTCTAGTGCAGTGGGTTGTATCTATAAGGTGCCTTATGTGGTGGTGAAATTCCGAGAAATGGTTCTATGTTGTGGTCTAACTCACTTGGAGATGGTGGCACTTGAGGTGGATAGTCATTGACAAAAAATTTCTTATATGTAGCCCAAAAATGATTATGTGATGGTATCAGAAGTGCAGTCTCAGGATTTTCAATGTCAATGACATAAATCATGCACAATTTCCTTTACTTCTTAAGGGTATGCTTAGTCTAGGTATGTGAAATCAAGGGGAATAACTCTAAGTTAGTATTGCCATGCAAAGTGATACACTTTCCATGAAATTCAAAGGTTATTGAATGGATATAGTAGTCAATATTTGGGTTATACTAATGGCAAAAAGGCATGCCTCGAATAATATTAAAATATTGTAAAGGAGTCCTAAAAAGTTTATGTTTTTCTTTATAAGAACCCATAATTATTTTGTGACGTTTAACTTCGTGGGTATCATTATATCTTAAATTTTACCTTATACAATGATGGAGTGGTTTTCAAATATAGTCTTCTAACTAGTTTCTAAGAAATAAAATCATGTTAGCCATTGTCATCATGCAAGGTGACTACATCATAACCTTGAACAGTGCCTCACATCTTTAGTAAAGCATGAGGAGAAACATGCATACCTTTCTTACATTTAATTTTTACCTCTTGTTGAAGAGATTTAGTGACCCATTCAGGAGCATAGTTTGGCACTTCTTCTATGTTGTGTTTAAGAAATGTTGTTGTTGGTACTCGTATTATTGGTATTGCGGTTATTATTGTTGGGAGTTTAACTTGCCAATTTATATGAAGATAGCTTGGACAACCACAACAATATCAAGTCAATTTAAATTTCATATATTGTACATTGAGATTTGTATTTTGAAAATCTTCCTTGGATGCTCCAATTGGTGGATCCATAAGGCCTCTAGGTGTGGAATCAAGTAAATGAGGAGATGGAGCAAACATTTGAACGAAAACAAATGAAAGGTTTTTGTGGATTATGGTTAGTATTATGCAAATAGTTTTGAGTAGATTGTTGTGTGCAAAGGATATGTGCAATAGCTTGAAATTCCTTGTTAACATTGTGTGCATGGGATATGGCAACTTGTAAAGAGGAAGGTTGAACAAATGAAAGGTTTTTGTGGACTATGGTTAGTATTATGAAAATAGTTTTGAGTAGATTGTTGCGTGCGGAGGATATGTGTAATAGCTTGGAATTCCTTTTCAACATCGTGTGTGTGGGATATGGCAACTTATAATAAGGAAGGCTTAATAGATAAAGTTTAGTTTGTATAGTTTCCATCTTCATTTTTTTGTTAGAGTATGTCTTCTAGGACTTTCTCGAGCATTCGCAACAATGGAAGTCGTTACCCAATGCTAGTCAATAACTACACTATCACCTTCTTGCCATGAAAGGTCTGCCCGATTTGGCAAAGTGTGGGGATGGAATTGAGGGGATAGGAAAGAATCCTTGAAATTTTTTTGCGATACACTCCATCTAGGAGGCTAATCAAGCAGTTTAACGAACACTACAAGGACACAAAGATATACCGATAGTCATTTTCGATGTAAATTGGTGGTGTTGCTAATAATGTCCCAAAAAGTGACACTATTAACAACAATTTTTTGGGGAAAAAATAGGGGTGAAAGCCTAAGCACGACATTTTTAGTGCAACAAAATGAAATCAACAAAAGAGACAAGGAAAGAGGAAGAGAGCTCAAAGCTTTGTGTGTGTGTGTGTGTGTGTGTGTGTGTGTGTGTGTGTGTGTGTGTGTGTGTGTGTGTGTGTGTGTGTGTGTGTGTGTGTGTGTGTGTGTGTGTGTGTGTGTGTGTGTGTGTGTGTGTGTGTGTGTGTGTGTGTGTGTGTGTGTGTGTGTGTGTGTGTGTGTGTGTGTGTGTGTGTGTGTGTGTGTGTGTGTGTGTGTGTGTGTGACCGACCATCACCATTGCTACCCCCATTGTCGTCCACCACAAGGAAGGACGAGAGGAGTGTGAATAACAAACCTACTATAATACCCATAATACCTCTAGATATGCATTTTTAACTAATAAGACAAATTTGAAGCTCCATTCACTAAAAGAAATGATATATTTCACTACTTAATGCATGAGAAGCATAATAATACTCAACAAATATAAACCTAGTGAACACCAAAAATCCCTACAATTTTGAAATGGTGCAATCTCACTAAGGCTTCAAACATTGGCATACATAAGAAGATTCACCACTTGCAACATGAGACACCTACTTGTAACCAAAAACCTTTAAAATTGTAGACCAACAAGCAAGTACTAAATGATGTATTGATTCTAGTAAGCTCAAAGAAAGAGCATAAGAATTCGACTATTAGTACTAAAAATAATACCAATATCACTATCTAAAACATGATATAGCACACATAAGAAGGTTCATCACTATTCAACATGAGACATCTACTTGTAACTAGAGACTTTTAAAATTGTAGACCAATAAGCAAGTACTAAATGATGTATTTATTTTAGTGAGATTAGAGAAAGAGCATAAGAATTTGACTACTAGTACTGATCGAGAGGACCAATATCACCATCTAAATCATGATAATATACATAGTTGAGATAGAATCTGAGATGAACTATACCTTCTAGACAAAATACAATAACTATATTTGTCCTTATAAAACTAAATATTAAGAAGTATGTAGTGCAAGCATAGCATTCCATAGGTCTATATTAAGCTCATTTAATCCATTAAAAACATTCTCAACAATCTCAATGACTTTAACCTTTCCATGTTTGTCTATATCAATCTCTTCAAAGTCAAGTAGAGGCTCAAAATTTATTGTTCTACTATGGGATGACTCCTCCATAGGAAATACTTTAGCATAGGCTTCATGCAATGAAATAAAAGTGGCCTATCTGGGACAACTCCATCAGAAAGCATTATTGTATCACCACATCTCACTCAAGCATACAACTAAACATGATCCATGCATCCTCTAGACTACTACACCTTCCATACATACTAATAAGGGCATTAGCCATAATCACCTTTGCCACAAGTCTGCTCTCAACAATAATGCAAGCATGTACCTTTTGGTCTTCACCAATTCCTATCTAACTAAGAATTGTGGGCAAGGACACCTATAAATATAACCAAGTTTGGAACTAAGCTTTCCCAATGCATTTCGTGCAGAAGTTGAATGACCTCTTGACTAACACAGCTCATGTTGAGAACAAACTATAATCATAGAATTCCAAGCACTATCTAGGTTTCCACACCTCTCGTACATGCTTGCCAAAGCACTAGCTACCATGGCACCTCTAGTCTCTACACGAAGACGTATTTGTTCACCATTAGTAGCAAGTGTCCATGGTTATGATAAGTGGATAGAATTGTGGTGAAAGTAACCTTTCTTGGAAGAAATCCCTCCTCATGCATTTTTCTGAAAGTTGGAAAGCTTGATCTAGCTACCATGCTCATCACGAGCACTTAAAGAATGCATGTGGATGCACCTACCTTCCTGTAAATTAGCCAAGTTAGAGCATGCATCAAGACTGCTAATTAGTGTGACCTTATTTGGAAGTAATCCTTGCTATTACATTTGAGCAAGAAGTTGTATTACTTGAATTCCTTAACCATGATGGGAGTAAGCACCCAACATTGCATTCCAAGCAACCACATCCCATCCATACATCTCATCAAAAATCCACTCTGCATCATTTAGGCTCCCACATTCTTTATACATGTTGACTATGCTAGTGCATATATGAGTGACAGTCTCATACTTGCTATTGACAATCTGAGTATATATTTGCTCTCCTTTGAATAAATTTCCTAAGCTAACACATGCAAAGAGAGCATAGACATACATGAATTTTTCATGTTGTGTTGCTCCCCCCTGAAAATTTTGATCAAATGAGTGAAGAGACACATAGTACTTCCCATGTTTCATGCATTCCTTGATAATAAAGTTCCATGAGAAAGGTGTCTATTTGAGCATATCCATAAAGAGCTCCTATTTGTTTACACCTTATTTGCCATCCATCTATATGAGAAGACCAAGCAAGTACGTCTCCTCTACAAAACCATTCTAAACCATGTGATGATGGATGTACTTTCCATTAGATAAGGCCATCTAATCCTCACAATTTTGTAAGAGGGAAGGATAGGAGGCCACATCGTGAAGTGGATCAAGGTTACTTAGAAGATCACAAGTGTCAATAGAGCTAGAAGTCATCAATTTCAAATAGCCATCTTTGTGCAGTCAAGAGTGATTGCTTCATGGCCGGAGCATGAAGGAACCAAAGCAAGGCCAAGCCAAGACAGGAGGCTACATTTGACTCAAGTTCCAAAAAAATGATGCTAGCTTGTTGGTTAGATCCCATTTTCAAGCAAACTAGGGTAAGGGGGTCGACCCCCTAAAATATATCAAGTAGCCACCTACATTTTACACATTTGTGTCCTAGTAAAAGAACAAAAAGGAAATCATTCATTGGAGGAGGATGAGCACTCTCCAATCTTGAATTGCAACACATCATGTCTCTTTACTGGTGCAGGTTTGTCTTCCTTTTGTGGGCAAATTTTAATGAGCTTGAATCGATTGGAGAGATCCAATCTTCATTAAAAGGGGCATGGAGCACCTCAAATTTTTTCTAGATAGTGGCTTCTAGGAAGTGAAGGGCTCACTTAATGGCTAAGATCAAAGGGGGGCAAGTTGTGTGCCATATACTAGCCCCCTTACCCTAGCCAACCTCTCCTTTGTGTCGTCAAAACATATGTGTCTTGCCAATATGAAAGCGCTTTATCCTACCACTTGGCTTTTCTCTCATTTGAATTGTAGCTCCTTGATATGCCACATCAGAAAAGTGTTCACTGAGGTCACCCTTTTGAAAGAATGGTAGCTCATGTGTCAGGTGTATGAGTGCCTACTCAATGCTCAAAGGAAATGTATTACTCTTAAGGTAAATCAAATATGGGCAAAGCAACTACAAAAAATGGCATTGCTATGTAGATGGGGAGGGAGAACAAAAGGTGATCAAGAGCTTCAATAAGGAAATGGACCTTAACTACACCAAAGCCTTGCATGCAAGTGTTGTCAATCATGTGGAACTTGAGAAGGCTATGTGCGAGGTCATCTACAAGTTCATAATGAGAGATGCAAGTAATGGTTGGTAGAAAATGGCAAGAAGTGTGTGCTCAAACACTCATTTGACAAGTTTCAAAGTTTCACATATTTATTATGCTCATTGTAGTCTCTTCATTTACTTCATGGGAAAACCACCAAGGGAATATGAATTTGAGTTATGGTTTGATTAGAGCTACCAAGGGCAAGCTCTACTGTAGCATTTCAAACTCTTTGGAAGGGGTTTCTTCCTAGCTAAGCAAGAACATGACTAGATCTTAGCTAGCATTGTGGGTCACAAAGATAACCTTGTCTATGCAACTCATTGGGCTACTAAATTTTTCCTATAGAATATACTCCAACATGATTTCCCAATGTGGATTACCTTCCCTTTTCATCGGATTAGATACATAGGGAGGTGCACATCCTCATAGAAGCATTGGGTAATTTCCTTTATGCCCCCTCATTCAATAAAGCCACAAGAGTGGAAAAATAGTGCATCCTATGGGATCATCACAAAGAATCCCTTACGATTCTCAAAGTCTTTAAGCTACAAAATCAAGAAAGTTATCAAGAACTTGAATACCAAAATGTGAGATAAACCATACAATCTTTAACAATTATTGCTTCTAGTAAAACATGAAAATTTTAAGGAAACAAGCATACTTGTCCCAGGCTAGTGGTGCTATTGGTTGCTTCTCAAAGACCAGAAAAAGTGAATCCACTAATTCTCTCAACTAATGTCTTAGCTTTTTTAGAGGAAAAAGTTGAGACATGATCCTACAAATAAAGATAATGAAATGAATTAACGATCCAAGAGATTATACCATGTCATGCGTCATGCATAGTGCATATTATCCTAGTGCACAAACAATATCTATCAAATCAACATCTCGTGATGTGCAAAACCAGCCCTTTCATGATCTTCACTAAACATATGCTTCAATATATGGAGTTCTCGTGCTACTAGTCCCTTAAAACTTAAATTATTATTGTCATGTATGATGTGCATAACCAAAAGATCAGACTTTACTTTTTTTTTTGTCATTTTTAATGTATAAAGCAATAAAAACTCACTAAAACATACAAAAAAGGGTGAGTTGAGGCTATAGCTCATGTGTTCCTCAGAAAAGTTGAAAACTAGCATACAACAACATATAGTGACATGGAAAAATCTTCATAATGAGATGCCAATGTGCATATAGCTTTGCAAGCTCCTCCATAAATTCAACATTTGATCTTGTTGATAATAGTTTACCTAGCTTAATGAAGGTTGGGCCTAGTTGTAGTATCCTTTCTCTTATGGAACTAAAAACGGGCCGGCACTGGCTCATGCACTAGCCGGGCCTCGTCACTACGCACAAGACAACCCCTCGGCCTCGCGGCCAGGAGCGTCTATCAAAATCTCTGCCTTCCTAAACATTGCGTAATACGTTGTAGTCCAACTAATCCTAACCCAATATTACTCCTCAGAGGGAGTCCCTTTCACGTAGCCAAAAGGCTCAAATCACATACACATGGGGTTCCTCTTGCGGCTGAATGCCATCAACCCTCTGCGACTCTCCTACACCTTGGGGATTGGCCCCTTAGTGCGTCGCTCAACAAATAGACACATCGCACAAAAGTCCCTCAAGGTACCAAATAAGCGTGTCCAGGAATGTACCATTGTCCTCACTTGATTTCCCCTTTAGGATCCGCGTCTACCTACAGCATGGGTGCCTCACTGCCTCTCAACGTAGGTCATGTTCTAATAAACCAATTGCAATGCATGTCCAGGAGCTGATCACCGATACTTTTAAATTCTTTTCATGCTCTATGCATTTGGTGGATGCCTAGTGCTCAAACATTTAGCAAAAAAGTATTGTGCACAAGTGCAAAAACATCCTTTTAATGGTTTCCAACTACCGATCGTGCTTCGTTGCATGGGCCTAGCACCGAGGTGATCCTCGTGCTACTAAGCTCTTAATTTTAATTATCATCCGTCCTAAATGCTATGCATAGAAATCAGCAACTTCCCCATCATTTCATATGGCATTTAGACATATTTCAACTCCTCTACCCTTCCCCGTTTAAATATTGCATCGTCGGATGGATTTATAGGGTATTTTGACATCATTTTTTGTGTAGAAAGCGGAAAAAGACGCACTAGAACAAGAAAGTGGGGTTGAACTGAGGCAAATCCTCATGCTTCAGTCCCCACAAACATCCACAAACATTGCTCTTATTTATCCTTATTTTTTAGAACCCAAAATGTATTTTTCCCCTATTTTTTAGGGTTTTTCCACCATTTTCTTGTATTTTCCAATTTTCTCCCATTTTTTAATTGCTGAAAATTAAGTTCAGTTTATGGGCTATGGCCCTTAGTTCATTTTAGTAGAAAAAGAATTTTAGTAGGTGTGGATTAATTTATTGCATCATTTTTAGCCCAAAAACCCTATTTTTCCTCATTTTTATGGTTTTTCGTGTCTCGGTTTTCTATTTTCTGCTATCCCGCACATGGTTTTTCTGATTTTTAAATGATGAACAGCTAGAAAACAACTCAAAGCACGACATACTCAAAACTCAATCCATATGAACACATTTTTATCAACCAAATTTGCATCAAAAGGCCATTTTCTTTGTAAAAACAATTATTACCGTGTCTTGCAGTTTTTTCCATTAAATTTGGCACGTCCCACGACTGATTTCCAGCCATGAATTCTGCTTGGAATCAGCAATCTACAATGATTTGGCATTGCCCTTCAGTCTCGTCAAGAATCGGCATCCATCCGGCCATCCATTTCCATTCTACTCTTCCACGCACGAACGGGGGTTAAGAGGAGAGAGAAGGAGGAGAGAGAAAGACTGATTTTCTCTCTCTCTCTCTACAGTCCACCATTGCGGGAGCGGAGACCGGCGATACGGAGCATAGGATAGATGTAGAAGCCTGGCATAATGCACTCCATAGCTTGTTTGTCAAGCATGATCATGATTGGGGGGGGGGGGGGGCGTTTTTTTCGCGCCGTTGCCTGCACGGCACTTCCTTCCCCCCCACGAAAAAAATAGGGGGGTGGAGGGGCCAAAGGGCACCCCCCACTAATCACACCCCTTCAAATTTCAAATTTGGCCCCCTTTGTGGGCACCCCGGCCAGTTTCCGTCCAGTTTCCGCATACGGACTCCGATCATCAGTCTGAAAATTTTTGTGAGCTCGTCTCGACATCCCGCACTGACTGGCAGCTCCACTGACTGGCACAGGTGCACAGAGAAATTATGAAAATTCTCGGAGTGTCGTACGGGCGCCCGTCAAGCACTTGACGCTTAAAATCGTCCTAGATCGAGCCGCCGCCTTTGACAGTGAATATTTTTCCCTTGATATTCATAATTTTTTGCTATTTTTAAGCACTTCCCGTCACCTAAATTCCGCTCTCATTCTCTCACCTAGCTAGCTATCTTGTGCCTTCTAACTTTCTATTTAAAAGAAAGAATCGAGTTGACTTATCTTGGAAATAGGTTGATTAAATCTTCAAATGATGTCTACTTCATAAATAAAATTCCATAGTATAATAAGTAATGCAAAAGTCTTAAGAGACTTTGCCTACTTTTTCTCAAAAATCCAGCAACAAATGTCCAATTTGCATAATCAAGATAGACTCAAGTCCTTAGAGTTAAAACAAAGCTTCAAAAATCTATCATTCTCTATAAATTGCTATAGTTTTCTTTGGACCAATTGAAATTCTCATATGAGGATAAGACTTTAAGATTTTCATCCCATGCAAGAGTTTGTGGATAGACTTGAAAAGGTTTAAGCTATTCCAGTCTTAAAAATCCAAAAGTTTGTTCTTTGGTATTCTATTTCATCAAAACCCCAATTTTTTGGAGCTAAAAATATGTTATTTTCCAATTACTTATTCAAAGTTGTAGCTCTCAAGTTATCAACGCTAACTTTCTCAAAAGAATTCTCTATAAACACATGATAGTTTCAACACAAGTGAAGAACTGCATTAAATAAAAAATAATTGAAAAACTTCAAATTATTTTCCAACATGCAGAGAGACTTATTGTGCCTATATCAAATAGGCAAATCATAATGCATGTACTTGGAGACAAAATTGGCATTTGATGGGCGTCAAAAAGGGATACCTACTCAAGATCTTAGGTTGAGCAAAGGAAGCCCATGATTCTCTCCTCAAAAGGGATAGCTACTCAAGATCCTAGGTTGAGCAAAGGAAGCCCATGATTCTCTACTCAATAAGGTAAAGAAGTTACCCTATAAACACAAGTAAGTTATCTAGAACCTGAATACCAAAATGTGAGATAACCCACACAATCTTTAACAATTATTGCTTCTAGTAAAATATCAAAAATATAAGTAAACAAGTATGCTTTTCCTAGGCTAGCGGTGCTATTGAGTAGAGAATCATGGGCTTCCTTTGCTCAACCTAGGATCTTGAGTAGATGTTGATTACCATGCTACAAAAAACGTTTGCCCATGCACATCAACAACCTGAAAAGTCATGTGCATAGAAGAAAGAAGGATATGGCATGAAAATAGAAATCTCACAAAAGAAAAAAAAAACGAAGCATCCATAGCAATAGAAACCTATTTCATGGATGATTGAGATTTTCACAAAACTTTCCAAGATATATAATGTAACTTTCGAACAATACTCCAATTTAAACTTCCAATAGACGAGGAATTTCTTCATCTTACTCCAGATCATGAAAGAGTGTTGCATACTTGTATTTGAGGTAATCAGGAACATATAGACATGTGCCACTTGAATGAGCAACACATTTGGTTTTGAATCCTTAAGAAATAATTGTAAGATTTACAATTTTACAACTACTACTAGAAAAGAAAATTTGGAAACCAATACAATAGACCATAGCTTACCACATCACAACATTGATCCTTTCAAACATTAGGGACTTGCTTATCCCCCAATGTACTCCTCTTCTTTCTTTCAAGAGCTAATATTAATAAGTCCTTAAAGTTTTGATTTCCTGTTCAATCAAGCACTAATTGCATGCATTTAGCTCTACTAACTGAAAAATGTGTATGCTTATCCTTGATATGCCTTCATCCCTTAGTGGACAATCAGAAGGTTCTTGTTCATGTGCTCTAAATGGGGCTACATAAAGGATGTTTAGAAAGGCTGGCTATCTAATTGCTTTTCTATCATGTCAATATCATTAAAAGGACCTTTGCTATGGTGAATGGCCATGTGATGTGCATTACATGGAAAATGAAACAAATAGGTAAGTCTTGAGGATGATTCTTCACCTTCTCTACTTGTGACCTAGAGAGAGTACTGTATTGATATTGGGTGATTATTTTCCTACCCATCACTACTATGATAAATTATTCTTGAGTGCAAAGGTCTTTCATGGACAACTATTCTATGAGGCACACTCCTCATCCGATCTTTCTACAACCTCCCTCTCAAAGTGACTCAGTTGTATTAAGAGCTTAGCCTACCGCATCATCTATGTTCAAGACCCTATCTCTTGCTATCTTTTGGAGCAATCGACATGTACATTGTTGGCTTCTTTACTTTGATATTTGCATATTGCATTCTTGTATAGACCAAGGTAATTACCAATCTTTTAAATATTATATTTGTGATGTACAAATGGCATGGCAAGTGTGACCATGACTAGAGAGAGTGTTGGAAACATTAGGAAAGCACATGGACACATGGGGAATATGCAAAATGAAATATTGGACCTAGGAGAATGTCAAGATTTTCAATTGAAGTGTGACCTCCATGATTATGAAGTACTTGTAAGGAGACTAGAGAAAAACAATGCAAAAGAGCAAGTCCAAGTCATTAAAGTAGCATAGTTTGGCAATGGTGGCTTACTAAGAGTGAAATAAGATATTCTCTCTATGTAGACTTGCAATGGAGCCTTGGTTCATTATGACCCTTTCTCTTTCTTAGTATGGGTGTATGTGTGCCTCTAATATAGATTTGATCTTGCAAGTCAAAGTTCTCACAAGTGCACATATAATACACATAAATACGCAAATGTGCATGTACAAAGTGAAAGGTGAGAATGATCGAAGCTTCCATGGGAGAGCTATGATGGGAGAGCAAGAGCAAGAGAGCAAGAGACCAAATGGAAACTCCAACGGTCACAATGTGTGATTGGGCCTTCCTTTATTCAAATTGTCACTAAAAGAATAAAGAATAAAGTGATGGTGACGAGTGCCTACCACCTACAGTGTGCAGTGGCGGGTACTGTCAGTGTAGTAATACATGCGCAACTAGGCAAAGGCACCTTTACCCCCAAAAATCTCCCACTTAAAGGAAAATCTGCCACAGTGAGGAGTGAAAAGAAAAAGAAAAGACAATACAATGTACACATGTACAACAGGATGAGGAAAAACGTCATCTCATCCAATGCTCATCAATCTCTTGAGGAAGGCAAAGCACTCAGTAGTGAGGCTTTTCGTGAGCAGATCTACAAGATTTTTGTTATGGAGATCTTCACAATATCAACACACTTGTCCTCCATGACCCCATGTATGAAGTGATGCTTCACCTCAATGTGTTTCATCCTCGCATGGAAGACCGGATTCTTGGCTAGCAAAATAGCACTCATAAAATTTGAATGCAGCGTAGGTATAGAATCAATCCCAAGTTCATGAACCAAACAGCCCAACATATGGCCTCCTTGCAAGCCTCAGTGGTTGCAACATACTCGACCTCAGTGGTAGAGAGAGTTGTACACTTCTTAATCCTAGACATCCAACAGACAACACCTCCAACATAGATGAATACAAAGCCAAAAGTGAACTTCCTACTACCTACATGTCCTGCATAATCGGAGTCTGTGTACCCCATAACTCTTGTATCCTAGATGCCATAGCAAGTACACATATCTGCTATGTCCTTCAGGTATCTCATGATACCCTTCATGGCATCCCGATGTTTCTTACGAGGTGTAGCCATATAGTGTTCCACAACACTAACTACAAAGATAATATATCGACGAGTGGCTATCATGGCATGCATCAAAGTGCCCCCACAGTTGATGCATAAGGGATCTTGGCCATCTCAGCCCTTTGCTCATTTTTCTGTGGACAATCAACCTGTGAAACCTTCACATAAGAAGGTAATGGAAAACCAGTAGGCTTAACGTCCTACATACGAAAACACTCAAGGACTTTATGAATGTACTCCCTCTATGAGAGGTAGAGTAGTCCGTAATGCCTGTCGCGCTTAATGCGCATACCAAGAATGGAAGAGGCATGTCCCAAATCCTTCATCTCCTTAAAGCTCTTCTTTATCTGAGATTTAAGAGCATCCATCTCATCATGAGCTTTCCTTGATATCAGCATATCATCCACATAAAGTACCAAAATAAGCAATGAGCCATCACGTGCTGTCTTCATGTAATGATACGGATCCATAGTACTTATGTTGTATCCTTGTGACTGCATAAAGGCATCAAACTTATGATACCACTCCCTAGGTGCCTACTTCAAGCCATAAAGACTTTTCTTCAACCTGCATACTAGGTCCTCCCGCCAGGCTCCACAAAGCCCTTAGGTTGCTCCACATAAATCTCATCATGCAAATCCCCATGTAAAAATATTCTCTTGACATCCATCTAATACAAGTCCAAGTCAAGCTATGCAACCAAAGCCAAGACTAAGCATAGGTTGGTCATCTTAACCATAGGAGAGAAGACCTCCTTAAAGTCAACACCATGCTCTTGCTTAATACCCTTTGCTACCAATCTAGCCTTGTATGCTAGCTTGGGGTGTCCAGGGGTACTTTTGAGCTTGTACACCCACTTGCATGGTAGATCCTTCTTGACAGCTGGCAAGGAAACCAAATACCAAGTCATATTCTTATGCAGGGAGTCCATCTCATAATACATAGCCCTCTCCCAGGAGTGACTGTCACCCCTATGCATAGCCTCACCATAGGTGAGAGGCTCTCCTACATCTATAACCAAGAGATAATGCATCGAGGTTTCAAATCGATCAAGTGGACATGTAGCTGTAGTAGACTCTCACTGCAAGCTCTACTACATGTCTAGCATCCTGTCCAACACCCTGGCCATGTGTACCAACTACTACTGTAGGCAAACCATCTAGATGTGCACACTGTACTGGAGCACAGGACTCCTCCTAGAATATAACCTTGCATATCTTGACTACCTTCTCAAGTTTCCTATGCATCTTATCTTCATGGAAGACTACATCATGGCTACGAATGACTTTCGGCACATGCGGATCCCAGAGACAGTAACCCATTTCACCTACATCTCCATAGCCAAGAAAAATACATTTCGCACTCTTAGGATACAGCTTACTACGCTTGTTCTTAGGCACATGACAGAATGCCTCACATCCAAAGACACGTAGATACGCATAAGACGAAGGTTTCCCAATCAATATCTCCTCTACAACCTAGAAATCCAAACCATTGGAAGGTGATCTATTTATGATATGCACACCTATACTGAGTGCCTCAATCCAAAAGCTTTATGGTAGGCCTACATGGCTAAGCATTCTGCGTACGCACTCCTGGATGGTTCTATTCATCCACTCAGCCAAACCATTCTGGGGTGGAGTATAGGGGGCAGTCAACTGACGCTTAATACCCTTCTCGTCACATAGCTACTCAAAGGCACGTGACACATATTCTCCCCCATTTTCAATCCTAAGGCATTTCAATCTATGCCTAGTTTGGTTCTCAACCAATGCAAGCTATCTATGAAACACAGTCAAGACATCTGACTTAAGCTTAATGGGATAAGCCCAAACTTTATGTGAAAAATCATCAATGAACATCACAAAATACTTTGCACCACCCATAGACTGACTAGGCATGGGCCCACAAACATCCGAAATACCAATATCAAGGGCTCACCCATGCGTGTTCGACCAGACTTCTTGTGCATATTCCTAGTCTGTCTACCATGAAGACAATACTCACATGAATCAAAACATGAATAGTCAAGGGGCAGTAAGTACTGCAAAGACCAAAAAGAATTTTCATTCCCTTCAAGGACATATGGCCCAAACGAGCATGCCAAAGAGATACATGTGGGATGGAACTGACTCAAAACACATGGTCAACAGAGGACCCATCAACTACAAGAGGGTAGAGGCTACGAGCCTTGGCATCTCAAGCAAGTACAAGTTTGCCCACCGGTGATCTTCCACATAGAATCCCCAAATGTAACATGAAACCTAGCATCATCAAGCTGCTCTGTAGACATAAGACTGCATGTAAACACAGCTACATGACGTACATCCTGTAATAGAAAAGTACTACCAGTAGAGAATTGCAGCCTTACATCCCCAATGCTAACAATAGCAAGTGACCTATCATCACCCAAGAAAACTGAACCAGAGATAGTGCGGTAGGAATGGAACCACTCACAGTATGGTGTAACATGAAATGAAGCACCCGAATCCAAAAGCTAGCACTCCGCATACATAGAGTGAACCTTGGTCAACGGTGTAGCATCTCAAGAACTAGCTATAAGTATATACTCCCCATCAGAGTCATCAGTCTGCATGACATTTATCTCCTCAATTTTCACATTGGATTTCGCAAGCATAATGCTGCGATCAAAGGACTTTTCATGTTTTTGTCTTTCCCTTTCTCTTTGCACTTCTCATTGCACAACTCATGACACTGTGGGCGTATATGACCCTTCTTGCCACAATGATGACATATCACATTAGCATTTCTCCCACGAGACTTGCTGCGCGACTTACCACGCGACTTAGACCTAGATTTATGTGGGTCTCTACCACGCCTATACCCACGGTCATTCTTTCCATTACCATCTCTGCCTCTAACGGTCAAATCATGTGACACATGAGAGGCATCCAAGTTCTTACGATTGATCTCTTCTTGTAAAAGAGCACTCTCTACATCAGACAAGTTCAAAATAGTAGCAAGAACACATAAAGCAGTGTGGAATACATCCCATGACTCACTCAGAGTCCCAATCAAAAACAATGGAGTAACCTCATCATTAAAGGTAATTCCTTGCAAAGTCAAGTTGTTGAGAATAGCATGGAGCTGGCTCAAATGAGCAAACATTGTCATATTCTCCTTCATGCGTAGGTCCATAAGTTGCTTCAGCCAACCAATAGATTAGACTTGCTGGACTTTTCTTGTCATAGAGGTTCTTAATTTTATCCCAAAGCTGCCAAGCACTTTGTGCTTCCTCAACCACATTGTAATGCACCTATTCAGTGAGAGACAAGATGAGGGTGGACTTGCATAACTCATTAATCTCATCCCATTTGTCATTAGTCATAGTTTCAGGATGCTCGCTATGCATCCTTAGTGGCTTTATTTGTGATTTCTGCAACAATACCTGCCAAACTTGGCTCTTCTAGTAGGCATAATTCGTACCATCAATCTTAATGATGTTGAAGATAGCACTATCAATGGAAGAAGATGCTATATTGCAATCCAAAACGGTGCAGGCATTGCAAAACTACTTGCTGTTTTTTGATGTAAATAGCCAAATACCACCAAAACCAAGGCAATATGACCACGAACTAATAGCTAATGATGCTACCCCTAAGTACCATCAAAAGTACATAAAATCACGATGATTCAACAAACACTATATTGGGGAATATGGAAATTTTCCATAAGTTTGAGATACATGGTCAAATCTTTGGATTTGTCATAACTTGAACAACATAACTCCAAATCAAGCGCTCTATAGCTCAATAGATTCCATTTTTCAAGCACTTTCCAATGATAAGTCACATCATATGGTTTTGATAAACTTATGGGAATGTTATCTGTGTGCCACCTTTTTAGTATTCAAAAAATAGGAGTTGGGAAATTCTCAAATTCATTAATTTGTGTTAACATGAAAATTCCATGTCAGTCCATGCATAGCTGCTTGCTATAATAAATTACAGCCATGTATAATGAGAGAAAACTGTAGGAAAAATGAATGCACCAAGTCAACCAGTGACTGTCAAGGCATAACCAACATCAAGAGAGCATAAATCAGCATGTGACAGTCATATGGACATTGAGAAAACACCCAAGCATGTCAAATGAATCTGCCAATAAGCTGGCACACCCCTTGTGTAATAGGGCAAAGTGTACACAACACTGGCAAGACTTGACACAAAGAGGTGTATGCTCAGGGAGTGCAAGCTCGAATGAGCCCAAGTACATCTGTGAGGACCATGGCATATCAACCATGCAACATCCAAGTGAAGATCCCAGTCTTAAGTATTTGAATGCTCAAGTAGCATAAACCACCTACTCAATGTCTATCAAGCATATCAAGATGCTCCCACTGGCATAAAAGCCTTAAATATCAAGCAAAATAAGTTCAATAATGACATATCATAGCACTAGTGCCAGAAGATCCAAGATCAAGCATCAATAAGACCTCATGAGCATATAGGCTGTGTAGCATCCATACATAGCAGTCATAGACATCAAGTACATCCAAACTGTAACTCTAGCAAGTTGAGAAATAGCCAAAGTAAGCTTTGGGCAATCAAATGTCAAGCCAAAGCAAGGCTCGATAGCATCCAACTCCGAATAATGTAACAGCCATGTAGTAGTGGTATAGGCCAAGCATGTCAAGATCGATCAAACATAAACAAAGTGCATGCCATACGTACATCAGAGATGAAGATCCCAATGCTATGTGAAGTGAGCTCAAGCTCAACCAATGATTCAAGAGAAAATCCAATCTCTATGTCGATCCCCCCCCCCCCCCCCCGCGAGAGTCACTACATCAATGTATACATCCAAGACATAGCTCGAATCCAACATGCATATCCAAACATAAGCAAATAAGCTTTAGCCCTGAATATTCCAATAGCAAATAAATTTCCAAAATTGATAAAATAGTGGCTCTTCAATTCAAGCTCAAAACCATAGACAAACCATAGGCATACTTTCCCATATGCAAAGGCACCAACCAGGCAAAATCGGACATCAAATGACTATGTAGCATGAGCATAAAGTGTAATGATAGAGGGTTGACCTATTTTGGGTTGCCTGTGGACTATGTAAAACACTCAATGACTAAGTAAATTCAGCCCCAGAAGCATCTCACATCATAGACATACATTCTCCTAGCATTCGGGGTGCATTCGGGACCAACCGAGCAACCAATGTCAATAACAACCAAGCATAAACATAAAGTGCAGATGTAATATTGTTTGTGGCTACATGTGGACTATGGAAAATAGTCCTAGACTAAGGTAAATCAATCCACAAATCAATGCCAATGATAACCACTAGTGTCCAGCATCGAGGGGGTGTTTCCAACTGCCAAATGAAGTGTTTTCAAGCTGCCAATGAGTGCCAAGTGTAACATTCACGAATCTAAACCACGTATTCTGCATATGAATATCCTCTTAGGAGGCTAAAAAGTTAGGATAATAGAAAATTTTTTTATTGATTATCCCTCTCTCCTCCAACCGACTGTCATCGTGCTGGAGGAGAAGGGAATAGCATGAGCCACTAAGCTCCTTGCTGGAGCTCGCAAGGGGGGAGGCCATGCATATTGATGCATGGGGGAGGAAGGATCCCCCTCCCCTCACCTATATAAAGGGTATGGGGTATAGCCAGAGAGGAGGGGCTACCGTGGAGCGACGCCGTCAGTCTGCCGTGGGGAAGCGAGGAGTGGAGACACTGAGCTGCTGCTGTGAAGGAGGAAGAGGAGGGTCGTGAGAGTCCACCCTACCACCAACCATCCGCCAACTGGCCCATGGAACTGCCATCGAAATTTGCCTCCCTTGCCCTCCACGTGGAAGTGGACAGAAGCTCTCAGAAGCTTCTGAGAAGCTTCTAAAAGTCCCTTAGGAAGCCCCCTTCCTTATGGGCTTCCTTGAAGGGCCTTCATGTGGCATCCTTAAGCCCTTTTTCCACCCCCATACAAAAATTTCCTCCTAGGGGCTCTTTAAGGCCTTTCCCCTTCTCACACAAAATAACCCTCTTGAAGGTCTTATACACCCTTTTTCCCCCTTTCTTTTCCACCAAGAGTTTTTTTTTTCTCCCCCGGGATCCAAAGCCCTTTTTTGTGAGCCTTCGTATTGCCATCTCAAGTGGGGTCTAAAAGCCCAGTTACCCCGATGAAATCAAGCCCTTTGCCCACTCAAATTCCCACTCAAATTCAAGGAGGAAACCTTCTAAAAAACCGTTTTCGAAGGATGGTGCAAGCTGTCACAAAGGGGAGCTATGCATGCAAAGGAGACGACCAAGGTCATAAATCTGCATCCAAGACGGAAAGGCCGCATTCACAATGGCTCCTAAGAAAGCACAAGGCACAGGAAGGAGGATCGTCTCCTAACATCCACATGGACATCTCGCCACAAGTCCAAGTTTTTCTTCCTAATTTTTATTTTACGTTGTTATAATTCAATTAGGCATGGATGACTTTTGGAGATAGGATGCATTTTTCGTCTTAAATACTTTGGTTCATTTAAAATAATTAGCTCACAAAGGAAGAGTTCGGTCATTAGTATTTTCAATAAAACGAACAAAATAAAGTGAGCAGAAGATTGATATGCATTTCTAGCAAGTTGTTTTTGTGCATTGCAATGAATTGAAATTAGGTTAATGTCCATATTTACAAAATAGAATTATGAAAGTACACTCCGATTAAGCATGAAAGGAATAAACCGCATATTGCATTATTGAATATCTTTTTTTGAAATGATTCTTAAAGAAAGCTATTATCAAAAGTAGGAAATTGCTAGGACTACATGAAGAAGATTTAACTAGGCAAGTGGTCTAAAAACTTAATTTAATGGAAGGGTGTGTAAATTCTGCACATGACAAATTCATTCGAAAATGATAGTAAAAGGCTGCATGTTTTAGCATGAATCTTGTTCGCATGATATAGAATGGTTAATTGGAGTTAGGCTATAACCTAACCTATGCTTGATCTTAAACTGGAAAGTTAGGGTTTGAAAATCAACTGACGTATAGATAATAAGTCGTGTGGTTATGGAAATGATAGAGTAATTACCTTCAAGAATAGACCGGTTAAATTGGCATAAACCTAAACACCTAAAACTACGGAGTAATCATTTAAAAAAGGGTTAATTCAATGCAACGTATCCCAAGGAATTGACTAGGGTTAGCATGGTGAAGACATTTACCTAGTCGCACGTATTGCCAAAACTAAAACTCCTATACCCTAAATACTTACCTATATTCACGGAATGTAGGACATACTCGCGAGAAAAGATCTTGGGTTTTCCTAAGAATCTCTCGCTAAAAAGATGAAACTAGAAGCCCTAGGACTGACAAGTCAGCCTAATGCCATCAGGAACAGATTATTTCGTGACTCCATTCGATGGGTAAATAGTCCCATAGTTGATGCGACACTTGTGCAACAAGTGGTAGAGTCGCATGATCTTGTGATTTGATCACAAGGGAATGGCCAATTCCTCGAAAATGATGTTGGCAATTTCTTATGCAAGTTATCTTGCAAGAGGATGAATAATCATCCTAATATAGTATCTTTCTTGGGTAAATATAATTGCTTGGAAGCAAAAGACCAATCAATAAATTGGAGTAACATATGAACTTAAGGTATTGATCAAGTCGGGTTAATAGGGTATGCCCTAACCCAGGATATAGGGAATCTTGCCAAGTCAAAATTAATCCTGGATCGAGTGTTGGATGCATTCGAAAAGAAGGATTCACTCCTTAGCAGTTGGCCAACAATAACGACCAATGGAAATGATTGTGCTTGTTACAGATTTAAGAGCACTGTTTTTCTTTGTTTGATCAAAGAACTAAAGGATAAATGGATATCTAATGCTTCAAGATGAAGGCCTGAAGGGAGAGGCAGCTTCAGTTACCCCTAATTGCCTGTCTGACCCTAACCAAGGGGGGTTGTTAACCGCACAAGGAAGATGGACTGAACCCACCACGAGAGTTCTCTCCGTTGAGCGCTACTTGGAGCAGGAGGACACTTGGGTGCCAGGGGGGGCTCTGGCCGTAAATCCCTTGCCTTCCAAGCCCTACACAAGAGGCTAACGTGACTCAGGATTGGATCTCAAGGCCCGCATACTAGTCTACAGGTGGAATCTTGGATTAGTGATCCCTGTGGATTGCTAGATAGTCTTCGGGCGGATTGTGGATAAGCCTACGGGCTGGACTTTATGTATTTCAAAGATAATTATGATAACCCGTTAAAAAGGAACTTGTTTTACATTTTTTTTCTATGTCAAGTGTTATGATTACGTGAAGGAACCAGTGCCTAACTGCTAATTAAGGAAGCTGATTGATAGATTTCCAACTAAATATGTTAGGTAATTAAATAACTAAAACAACTTGAGGAAAGTGCGGTGGATATGGCCATAGGTCCGTCCTATGGATGGGTGGTCTCGGTTGGCCAGGAACTTTTCTCAATCAAGATGGACAGTAGGAAGATCGTTCAAAGAACACGAACAACAAGATAATTGACCTAGAGTTTATATCCGATCCCGATTTACGCTGTTTTAGGGGAATGGAATGGGACTGTGCCTTATGGCAGAGAGGTTGAGCTTTGCATCCCTCTCGTTTCCCATTATCCTTGAACCAAGTGCAGTGGGAATCCACTTTGGACCTAGTGTTTCTGCGTAAAGTAGTTCGCTCGGGTTCGACGCTAGTTGCCATTAGGAAATGACTAATAGGGAAAACACTAATTCAAGTCGGTCCTAAGTGGGAACGGTCGGAATACTTCCGCTACATGGCAGATGCGGGAAGTCCTGGATCGCAAACCCCATAACATTCCATGGGAGTGCTGGGCGGAGCTTTCTAGACATCCTTTCTGATGGACTGCTCAGTCGTGTCCTGAAGTAACAAATGGACACGTTACACCAAGGGAGGGCTAAAGTAAAAAATGAATTTTTTGAAAGTCTTCAAGCTGGCCCAAACTAATCTAGGGCATGTGGAAGGGCTTGGAAAGGTCAAGGCAAGGTTGGAGGAGTAGTTAAGGACCCCCAAGAGTTCCCTCTTGAAGGGCAAAGTCACGGGTAGAGAGTAGGCATCACAGGAAGCAAGAGGACATGACTGCCTTGCTTCACAAGACTTATGGACTAAAGTAAAACAACAAAAGAGAGCTCCAATACCTCTAAAGGAATTCCCTGAGGGTGCCCAAATGGGTTGGGTAGGTGCTCGGGAAGCTGAGGAGTGATAGGAGCTCGAGAGAGTTGGCTATGGCTACTGGGAAGGAGACACAATGAGTGTAGGTAATCGATAAGAAGCTGAAGGAGTCACGAACCCAACTCGGGCTGTAGGTCATCTGCATCTAGCCACTCGGGCTTTGAAGCCCAACTCTTGAGTGCACGCATGCACTTCATCATCCAGCCCGTAGAAAATCTATCTATTGCAGCTGGTACTAGAAAGTCATGCAAGGAAGCTACTATGTAGTCCTTGCTCCCCTCCCGTATGTTCTTCCAATGATCCAAGACATTGTTCCAAAAAACTTGTTGGCACAACTCTCTCATGCAAGCCATCACCCTTCTCCCCTCATAATTCATGATGATGGCTCCTGACTTATCATCTACAAGGTAGGCATACCTCTCTTGGGGTATGCCTAAGATGGGTCCTCTCCCACCTACGACCACGTTCCTGGGCATATCCAGGAGACCCCTATATATCTTGTGTACCTACTCGGATAGTATCTATCGGAGCAGCACCCATAGGGGTGCCACCTACGGACGATTGAGCAAAAGCCAGAGTGAGTGGAGTAGATGTCTCCACATGTTTGACAAATCTTGGAGGTGATGCAACTCCAGCTAAATGACAAGACAGAGACACCGCATTCGTACCTCCACAGTAACCACCTGAGCCACGCTCTCTCAAACCACCATGAGAGCGAGGAGTAGCACCTATATCCCAAGCCGACCATGGGCTCACTACATTTGGATCTCTGCAGCATCCCCCTGAACCACTCCCTCTGTCTCGCCCAAGTCTGGAGCGTCGACCTCGTTTGCTAGAAACTAAAGCATCAGAGTGCGCCGAAGTAGATCTAATAGAGCAATCTAACGGTGTCTAAGACAGCTCCTGGTCTGCCATGTCTCTAAATCTCACCATCTGATCTGGAGACATATGCATGAAGATCTCCTACAGCTCCTCATCGCTCATCCCTCGACTCATCTTGATGATCTAAATATCCACAAAGGTCACCTACACAGACAAAAAATGATGTTAGCATAATCAATATAAATCATACAAAGCACGGTAATATAAATCTTAAAAAAATGATCTTACTTAAAATGCATATCTTATGTACCCTTATAAGCGATTCGTCAATGAATTGAATAGGTGGATGCTCCAAGTATGAAGTATCCTATGGTCCCATGTCAATCTCCTGACACAACTTCGCATACACTGGAAGGTCGATAGACATGTCACCACAAAAGGATGAGTCCACCTCATTCTCAAAGAATTCTTAGACTCCTATATTTCTATCATTGTTACCCGATGTTGACTCCTCTACATGCTCCAATCTTTCAGTGGCCTCCACCCCTTGTAATATCGACCCCTCTATTTGCATATTGTCATCATCTATACTCGGAATATCACTTTGATCATATACTCTCGCACTTTGGGGAGTTGAAGGTATAACATACCACCATCGAGGTTGTCGGGGGTTTGGATAGAAAATTACCTATTCACAATCATATACAAGAGAGATTTAACTATTGTGACATGTACCATGTTGTAATACAATTTAAAAACACATGAGTTCATGCAAATGTTCACAATGGACCGGGAACACAAATGTGTCTCGCAAATCTGTCCATTTTTTTCGGAATCTATTTCGAGAAATCCAGATGGACCTCGTCGAATTGTTGCTCCAGCTCCTTCAAGTACCACTTTGAACCACTGCACAACGAATATGATCATGGAGAAGCTACGGTAATCCACCATGACAATACTTTGCAAGTTCCCAAAATACTCCATCTCATCTATAACCATGTTTGGATCCGTTGCTTGATGTCGGCTCTCTTGCTCGAACCTTGTCATGATACCACAATCTGTTGTGGAGCGCATTTTGTCAATACGCTCCACGCGAAAATGTCGTCCGTGCGACCACACTGCACTATACATTTTGTACTGTACATTGAAACACTCAATTAGTTGTTGCGTATAAAATATAGATACGACAAACTCTAAACACATAATCACCTTTGGACTACATCCCCTCAAGAATTCCCACTCCTCGGTTGAGACCTCCGTCCCTTCGCGAGACATTGTGGTCAAAGCTCCATGCAACCATCGTGTTGACATAAACCACTGCATCTCCTCCATGCTCTCGGGATATCGAATCAATCGTCGATGGCACGTACTACGTCGAAATTCAGATCGTGCTTCCTCTCGATCTTTCCTAGCTTGCTGGTACTTAGCGAGCCACGTCTCCATAGAGGCATGGCGCAACATACAAAAGCGATTCACTTTCTCCTCCATTGCAGCATCCATTCTTTTTTCTACCCCATTTCCAACCACCACATCTCCGAACAGTCTATCATCGTCCTTCAGCAACCATAGCATACTGTTGTCTGAATCCACCGTTGGTAGCCATTGTGAAATATGCACTAGCGCCTCAGACACCAACCAACCTTCAGCCATGCTATCTTCTGGCCGAGCTCGTTGTCGCACAAAGCCTTTCAGGATTTTCATGAAGCGCTCCAAGAAGAACATCCATCATGTATGGACATGTCGAAAAATCTCCACTCTTCATCTACAAGATACACAAGACAGTGGATTTGTATTGTGAGCATGATGGTAGGCAGGTATTTCTCAAAGAGATAGACCATCTCCACTGCTCCCCACCTCATGGATTCAATAGAGGACATCTTAATCTCCTTCAGTGAGATCCATTGCACTAAAGTTGACAACCTGTAAATTGCCATGTGTATTTTTGGAGAAAGGCATCCTGCGATCGCAATTGGTAGTACAAACTACCACAAATGAGAAAGCATTATGGACAACGACTACACTCCAAATAGCAAAATACGTAGGCCACTTATAATCCATTCGTAGTACAAACCTGACATATCTTATGCCAATCATGGGATTTTAACCCTGATAATTGGTCGTCTTTAGAGAACGTAGACCTGAGAGAACTCATCATACCCATCAGAGTGCGGATAGACTTGACTATTTGCTTTCAATGCGCTCTTCTTTAGTGGACAAAACCCAAGGAGCACGAGGTAGTTGCAAGTGACCATCAGCACTCGATTGAGGCCAAAGCGCCTCCATTTTGCCTACCTCCTTCAAATCCATTCATGCCCCTATAGTGTCTCTCTTTCCTGTGATGTGGTCCCATAGCAAGCTACCTACGTTCTTAAAAATATGCATGGGATCCACCAAGTGGTTGATCTTTAAGTGGGTCCAATATGGCAACTCGTAGAAAAATAAGAACCATTGCATTCCGTTTGGATGTGACTCCGTATGGACCATTTTCAACTGGTACCAACTTTGGGCATTCATACGTGCTGGAGGTCATCCAAGAAAACCTTCCCTGAGTTCACGACCCTCTGGCAAGAAAGTGGCGTGTCCTTGATATACCATCTTCTTCATGGTTCGTGACCTTCGGGAGTCTAACTGTGGCCTGCACAATGTACATACATGATAACTTGAGGTAACCAGACCTGTCCCAACACCTCTATCCAGTGAATGAAAAACTTGAACGAGCTATGATAGATATTACCAACGAGAATGGAAACCTACTTACCTGAGCACTCTCCCCATCCCGAAAAGTCATGCATCATCCACATGAGAATGGCTCGAATATTGGAGGACCATCGACCATTGCGGTTGCTTATATCTTGCACAGTGACCCCCTTTTCTCACAAAATCTTAAGCTCATCGACTAATGGCCAAAGATACACGTCCATATTTTTGACTTTGTAGCGGCCGAGAACGAGTAAGCTAAGGATGAGATGTCCTTTCTTCGTAGAAAGCCATAGAGGGATATTGTAGTTGACAAGGACTATAGGCCACACACTGTAAGAAGTTAAGTGCAGACTGAATGTGTTCCTGCCATCCATTGCAAGACCGAGCCGAAGATTCCTTGGCTCTCGAGCAAAGCCTGGGAAGGTAGAGTCAATGTGGCTCCATGCACGTGAATCCGCTGATATTCGCTGAACTCCATCTGTAGACCTATTCTACGCATGCCACGTTGTCAAGCTCGCTGTGCCAGACGTAAGAAACATATGTGGCTTATGCAGAGGGATAAGCAAAAAGAGTCTAAGAACTTTTGAAGAGATGGTTTTCCCTTGCAAGTCGTGTCGATACCTGTGAGCACCACACTTTGGACATGTCTCCATAGTCTCGTATTCTCCTCAAAACAGTATGCATTCGTTGATACATGCATGGATACTGTTGTAGTCCATGCCAAGCTTTCATAAAACATGTCGTGCATCATCACGAGACTCAGGCATGGTATTTGTAAGTGGTAATATATGATGCTTCAGTAACTTGAAAAAAAATCATAAAACACCTTGAAAAAGCACAGATGTTTTTAATGATAGTGTCGAAAAGAAATCAACAAAGCATAGGTACAAGGTACCTGATCAACTCAGTCATACTCGCATCACTCTACCCATATTTTGCTTGCACACTTAGGAGTGCAAGCAATGTCTTCAGGCGAGATACTCGGCACCCATTATATAATGGTATGGATGCTTCCTCTCTAAGCGGATCAGAAGTCTCGATATCCATGGGCATCAATGCATCGATCATTGCCTCCATCTCAAGCTCCAAGATTGTAGGTAAGTCTCGAAGGTGTCTCCTCTAGTATTGACGTATAGATTGGGTAGTACCTTCCAAGTGGTGGATTGGCTCAGGCACTCTATCCATCGCACACCCATGAACTCTTCTAACTGGCCACAAAGGGTGCACTCCTCCTTGGGACAAGACATTACCTCCCTGGATAGAAAATTTGCCAGCCACACCCAATCTTTTTGTATATGGTATTCAATTAGCTTGCGAATACAATGCATGATTGATATAAACTTTTCTTACCGTTTGTTGAAAAACTAAGATCGCATGATCAATGATCTCAGATTGAAACTCGCTGAATTGTCGTACGTGTTCTATAGACAATCGACGTTTTTGTCTAATTGCCAGCTTACATTGAGAGCAAGGACATGGGATACGTTGATTAAGATACGCCTCGCGATCTTGAACATCGTGACCTTCATCGTTTTCCATTTTGTCTATATTACGATAAAAAAATTATTTTTGTTATCATTCTTTTTTCTTTTTTAAATTGTTTGAGAAGGGATTTCTTCTCTTGTAACTCAGCAAAAATTAACATATGTAAAGCTCCACCCACCCACAAATTAACGTATGTCAGAGTGCTTCCCGTCTCGTAGTATTGCATCGGAGCTCGCCACCACTCTCTCTTTGTTTTTGATCCATTCATTCTCTCCTCTCCTTCCATCTCTCTCTCTCTTTTTCTCTTTCTTTATTATGATGTATGTTTATTCCCTCTCTCTCATTTCTTCTTCCTTTTTCTCTTCCTCTCCCTCTCTCATTTCCTTTAACAAAACATCTCTCTCTCTCTACTACCAATTTCCTTTAACAAAACATCTGTCTCTCTCTACCACTAACACTACCACTACCACTACCACTACCACTACAATATACAAGAAAAGAATAAAAAACAACAACATCATCAACAACAACAATTACTACTACCACTAGAAACAAGAAAAGAAGAAAAAACTACTGCTACTACCACAACTACAACAACAACAACAATCAAGAAAACTAAACAACAATTTAAAAAAAAACAAAAAAACTACTACTACTACTACTACTACTACTACTACTACAAACAAGAAAACCATTACTACTACTACAACCACGACTACGACGACTTCGACTACGACCACGACCATGACCATGACCACGACCACGACTACGACTATGACTACGGCTACGACTACGACTACGGCTACGACTATGACTACGACTACGACTATGACTGCGACTACGACAAACCACTACCACTACCACTACCACTATAATAAAGAAGAAAAGAAGAAAAAAAAAAACAACAACAACAACATCTACTACTACTACTGCTACAATAACAATAAACAAGAAAAGAATAAAAAACTACTACTACTACTACTACTACTACTACTACTACTACTAATACAACAACAACAACAATAAAAAACATGAAACTAAAAAACAATAAACAAGAAAATTTAAAAAAAACTACTACTACTACAACAACAAACAAGAAAACTACTATTACTACTACTACAATCATGACTACGAGGACTATGACCATGACTACGACTACCACAACAACTCTCTCTCTCTACCACTACCACTATAATAAATAAGAATAGAAGAAAAATTAACAACAATAATAACTACCACTATAACAACAACAAAAAAGAAAAGAAGAAAAAAATACCACTACTACAACAACAACAAATAAGAAAACTAAACAACAATAAACAAAAAAAGAAAAAAATAACAACAATAACAACAAACAAGAAAACCACTACTACTACTACAACCACAACTATGACGACTACGAGTACGACTACCACGACAACAAACCACTACCACTACAATGAACAAGAAAAGAAGAAAAAACAACAACAACTATCACTACTACTACTACTACTACAATAACAACAAACAAGAAAAGAAGAAAAAACTACAACAACAATAATAACAACAACAAACAAGAAAACTAAACAACAATAAACAAGAAAAGAAAAAAAACAACTACTACTATAACAACAACAAACAAGAAAACTACTATTACTTCTACTAGTACTACTACTACAATCACGACTACGATGATTACGACCATGACTACGACTATCACAATAGCAATAAACTAAAAGAGAAGAAATTAAACAGCAACTACTACTATTACTACCACTACCACTGCTACTACTACGACTACCACAACAACAACAAACAAGAAAATAAGAAATTAAACAACTACCGCTACTGCTACCGCTACCGCTACCACTACCACTACTACTAAGAATACCACAAAAACAACAAACAAGAAAATAGGAAATTAAACAACAACTAGCACTACCACTACCACAACAACAAACAATAAAAAAAGAAAAGAAAAAATAAAACAACAACAATAATAACAAAAACCTCTCCCTCCCTCTCCCTCTCTCTCTCTACTACTACAATCACGACTACGATGACTAGGACTACCACAACAGCAACAAACTCAAAGAGAAGAAATTAAACAGCAACTACTACTATCACTACCACTATCACTGCTACTACTACGACTACCACAACAACAACAAACAAGAAAATAAGAAATTAGACAACAACTATCACTACCGCTACCGCTACTACTACTAGTACTACTACTACTAAGAATACCACAAAAACAACAAACAAGAAAATAGGAAATTAAACAACAACTACCACTACCACAACAACAACAAACAATAAAAGAAGAAAAGAAGAAATAAAACAACAATAACAATAACAATAACCTCTCCCTCCCTCTCCCTCTCTCTCTCTTTCTCTCTTTCCCTATTATGTTTAATGTTTTCTCTCTCTCTCTCTCATTCCTTCTTTCCTTTTATCTCTTCCCCTCCCTCTCTCGTTTCCTCTCCCTCTCTCAATACACATGATTTTTAACAAAAACAAGTAAAAGAAAAGAGAAAAAATAAAAACAAAGCAAGAAGAAACAATGCACTCATTGTAAAGGCCCGAGGATGGATTCAACGACTCCTCTTCACGACGGCAACTCCTCTTCGCCCTCCGTACACTTCCTCCTCTTCTTCGTGAACGGAGACGGCGCCGGTGAGAAGCTTTCCTTCTCCCTCTTTCTCTCTTTCTCTCCCTCTCCCTCTCAAATGCAAGATGGAGTTCCTTTCCCTTTCGCTCTCTCTTTCATTTGTTCGCGTAAAATAACGCGCTTGGGTTTCGACCCGCATTTTTTGTCAAAGCACCGTCGTTATTTGTGTCGCTATTAGCATCACATTTGTGACACTAAGAGCGATGCAAATAGCGATGCCGCTATTTTGTATCGGAAAGCAACGTCACTATGCCTTCGTATCCTTGTAGTGTGTTGAATTCTTGGCATCGAAATCCACTTAGGAAAACTCTAAGTCATCAATCCACAACCATTTTATTTTGCACTAAAAATATCGCTTTTATGAGTCTTGGGGTCTTTTGCACTTAAATCCCATGCAAGTACATTCTCTCTCCAGTAGTGCATCTCAATGTGTTTTGTCCTAGCATGGAACACTAGGTTCCTAGATAGTTGATGGGACCTAAAATGGGCTGTCACTGGCAATGGCACTAGCCGAACCTCATGCACACAACAAACAACCCCACCATAAGGCCTCGCGGACCAGGAGCATCTGAGCCTCACTCTACACTAATTGATTTTGTGTTTGTATTAAGTTGTAGTCCAATGTCTACCATCTCTTCTCCTCAGAGGGAGACTCCATAACATATAAGCATAGTGTCTCATAACAAAAACATAAGGAAACACATCTCGATTGATTGTCGCGGCTCCACTGCGACTCTCCTACACCTCAGGGATTGGCCCCAAGAAGCGACACTCCAATATATAAAACAGAATGCACAAACTCCACTCTTTTCTTGTTTTTACGGTCCAGGAATACATAGATCCTCACCAAACTGTCCCAAGGAAAGCGTACGATTGACCTATAGTAAAGGCTCCTTTCCACTCCACCTATAAGACATATCCTAGGAAGACAATTGCTATGCAATCCACTATTGATACCATGTCATGAGTCATGAATAGTGCATATGATCCTAGTGCACAAACAATATTTATCAAATTAGCATTTTGTGATGTGAAAAAATAGCCCTTTCATTATCTTTACTAAACGTATGCTTCAATGTATGGAGACTAGCACTGATTCCTCGTGCTACTAGCCTCTTAAACTAAAATATCAAAATTCTAAATGCAATGCAATATCAAATATTTCAAAGATTCAAAATCCTCTCAGCCATCTTAATCTCTTAACATCACCCTTTCCCTCTAACATTTAGGTTATGCTACGTTGCATAGGTGTAAGGTTTTATTTCGTATGTATTTTTTGCATAAAATAAAAAAACCATGAACTATGACACATAAATAAAGCCAAAATGAATCCAAAATTCATACCTCAGCTTTGTTATACAACTACAACCATGAATCATAATTTTCTAGATTTTTATAATACAAAAATCTCTTTTTTTTTCCATTTTTAGCTATTTTTCTCTATTTATTTTTGCATAAAAATAGATCATTTTTTGATTTATGATTAGTGACTAATAATGAAAACTAAAAATGGTTTTTATTAAAATCTTATCCCATTCAAACTATAATTTAATTATTGTGACTATTTATCATTACGGATCTGCATTTCTTTTATTCACAACCCTCAATCATAATGCAAACAAGATCCAAACAAATATTCGTTCCATATGAATTCCATTTCAACTATCAAACATAAAAAAGTAGATTTTCTTTGTAAAAATGATGCATACCGCTTACTTACGTGTTGCAGGCTATTTGATTATTTTTTCGGATTGCCAACAGATCGACCAGCAGCAACTCTTCAATGTTGAACATCTCCCCTCATCCTCCTCTTGATCATGGAGCAACCCAATTCATGTTGGACAAGCATCCATCATCACATCCTCTTCTTGATTCTTTCCATGTGAAGCACCATTTGGAAGAGAGAGATGGAGGAGAGAGAAATACTAGATCCGGTTCTTCATGTTCGGGCATCCATTGGGCATGCGAGAGGCAGCGATGGAGAGCATGGGAAGACACAAGATCAGGGATGTAATCAATGGGGGGGTTGTTCTCAGCCACCATAACCCCCTCCCTCTCCAAAAATCGTCGCAGAGAGCACAATATCGCCATTTTTTTTTCATAAAAAAATGGCCCCCCCCCGGCCCACGAAATCAGTTTTTTTAGGGGGCCCCAAGGAGAGCCCCCAAAGGTCACACCTTTTTGCCCCTAAAGTTCATTTATACTTACTTCCTTTTGGGCTTTGGACCTCGGGCACCCCCATTTTCATGTCTGGCGTCAGATTTGACTTCTGAAGAATTATAGGCATCCATCTCGAGGTCCCCCACTGCTTGGCTCTTTCCAACATCCATTCTGACAAATGAAAAAATTATGAAAATTCCTCAACTGTTGCTCTCTTGGTCTTTAAAGCACTTTTTGGCACCTGTCTCTGACTTACCGCTTAAAATCATACTAACTGTAGCTTTTTCCTTCAAAAAAGTCCATTCTTCCCTTGAAATTTGGATTTTTTTGCTATTTTTAAGCACTTCTTGGAGTCAAAAATCAGCTCTCATTGGAGACCATGAGATAGGGTGACTTAGCCCGTTGAATCCCACTGATAAATCTACACATAAGTACAACCACAAAGAGCATCAAGCTAATACAAAAAATACTCAACAAAACACATCATAGCTTTCACCCTACCCCTTGACAAAACCAAGGCATGAAATCCATGAGGAGTGGGCCTAGCACAATTTGGCAGAAAAGACTAAAGTTAGTCACTAACCAACTGTTCCAACACAGTCAAACTAAAAAGAAGTATTAAAGAGGTCATCCTAGGTGGTGGTCTGAACTACCTACCTAACTAAGGACAACTCAACCAGGAGCTCCTCCTAGGTGAGGACTCCTATAGCCTTATCAAGAAATATGCTCTTTTAACACATTGTACTTTGAGGACTTTATTTTCCATACTTGGGCATGTAAAAAGGAGGGAGCTGAGCGTAGTGGCCCAAGGAGAACATGGCATCGGCCTTAGGTCCTGTCTCGGTACCCAAGAACCTATCAAGCCCTTGCAATGCGATAATTAATCCTTTTCTGACGCTCACTTTTATTTTTTCTCCAACCTTCTCTAATTTTTTAGTTTCTGTCAGATGCCACCCCTAGGCATTGGCCCCGAGTCTTGTCTCGTCCCTAGTAACCTACCAGACCTTTGCAAGGTGATGAACAACTGCTCAAGGATTTTTCTTGCTTTCCTTTTCTATTTTTATGGGGGTTAGAATCCTTTTTTACACACCTCTGTATATTCATATATTCTCAGCTATTCAAGATTTTGCTTCTTTGCATCATCATTTGGTCTAGCAGGCTTTTCTAACTGTCTCATACTAACAGAAACTCCACGAACAACCGCCTAGTAGGTCAGCAGAATAGGGTCACTAGAACTTCCTTCTAAAACATGTCTTTCATTGTCTAACAATGCCTGCGCAGGAGGCAATGACCACTCAGACCCCCCCATAGACATACATAACCTAAACCTAGGACTTCATGCCTTGATTACCGATCCCTAACAACCAAAAGAAAGTAACCCTTACCTACATATATATCATTAATTGTTTAAGGAAAAAGACTCGGGAAGCGGATGAAACCACCTCGAATGGCCACAAGAAGCTCCTCTGCAGCAAAGGCTCCCTCCAGTGACTTCGTCATCTTGTATGATGCAATCACTAAACAAAATCCATTAAACGTACCTGCACCAAACAGACGTAGGGCCCTCTTGCCCTAAAGAAATAGCACATTGTACGATAAACTAACCAGCCCTCTTGGCCTAAAAAAATCAAACAAAACATCACCTATGCATCCCTCCTTGGAATAAGTTAGATATGTGAAAATATGCTCCATTCCAAGGGGAAAAATAGGGCTCTCAACCCTAAAATAAATGCATCAAGTTGTGACCCATCCCTTTGGCATATATAGCAAGAGAGGTATGCATAACATGTCGTCTGATCAACCTATGGGTCCAAGATAATAGTGGTAGATGGGTCTCCGCCACTCTTTGCATTATCCATATCAACCATCGCCTACCATATAACTCGTGGTCTAATAAAATTCCCCACAAATGACTAGATCCTATCTCATTATCAATAACAACATTCGGACTAGGACCACAATTAAAGAAGAGATCCTCTTCATAAGCAAAATTCGCTAGGGAGTCCACAAACTTATTCCAAGAACGTGGGATCAGTTCAAGAGAGATGCTCTCAAATTCATCAAGTAGAGTCATACCTATTCGATGATACATGCGAAGGATGGGATTCCGGACTGTGTATGTCCCATTTAGGTGATTTAAGATCAGTTGGGAATCCCCTTTTACTAACAACCGCCGAATACCACCTTTCTTAGCAATATTCAAGCCCATAATCAAGGCTTTATACTCCACCATGTTGTTAATAAATCCTACCCCAAGATTAACATCTAATTTCATTGTAACTCTACATTGGGGATCTCAAATAACTACTCCAACACTCCCCTTTTTATTAGGGCCCCTAGATTCTCCATCAAAGTATAACATGTATGTCTACAATGGGTTTACATAGCTAACCATAAAGGACTCCCCTATTCATAATTATGATGATAAAAATCCAACATATTTAGAGGATGAACTGACAGCTCCATCCCTCCTTCTTCATTAAACACAACAAGGATGCTTGTCAAAATTTATAAGCAGTGATGACAGAAAACTTTGAACTCCCACACAAAGGTACCATCTTCTTGCTCAACCACTTTGTACCCTTTGCTCCACCAAATAAGCTTCCCCTAATGATATCTTTGCTCTAAATATGGGTGCTCCAGATAAGGGATTAAATGCCCCATCAACCAATATAAACTCTCTTGCAGGTCTCAAATCAGCCCCAACATGGACCTGCAATGCATTTAGCGCATTAGTATACTAAAAAATAATAAGGTTTAATCTTATTAAGATTAACCTTATTTTTAAATTCCACTCCTTGTAGATCAACCAGTAAAGCCGTAGACTTATTTTTACCTATCCTAACTACCATAAGGGACATCCCATCTAGATTCCAACTTTCCTGGAAATAGCTCCCTATGCGCATCGTAGTATAGAATTAACTATCCTTTCTTAAAGGTATATTTCTTTACTTTTAGATCGTGCAACCGCTTCATCGGATGCTTAGCCACTTCCTGGTGCAACAAACCCTTCAGTTTGAGCTCATCCAAGTGGGCTATAGTCATAAAATGCTCGAATAGGGTAACTTCATCACCTAAAAAATGATTAATTGTGAATCTGATGGTCGGTAACTCAATTTCTAAGGGTAAGACACACTCCTTCCCATAAACTAATTTGAATGGGATGTGGCCAGTCACACATTTAAACGTTGTGTTATACACCCACACTACCACATATAATTTTGTATCCCAGTCCTGTTTCTCTTCAAAGACTATCTTGAACAGGATATCCACAAGCTGATTATCGGTACTTTCAACTTGTCCATTTTCCTGTGGATTATAGGGAATCGTCTTATTGTGCTCGATTTTCCATGCTTCAGTCAAACTTTTAATCACCTTGTTCAAAAAATGGGTTCCACGGTCCGATACTATTTCCTTTGGCGGATCGAAATGGCAAATGATCTGTTCAAGTAGGAAACTGGCAGACTCTTTTGCATTGTCCTGTCTTATCACTCATGCTTCTGACCACTTTGTAAAGTAATTAGTTGCTACTATAATGTATCTCTTCTGAGTAGTAGATGACGAGATAATAGGACCCACAAAGTCGATGCCCCACTTCTCAAATGGAAGGGTATCCATAATCGGAGTAAGTGGGCACTTTTTATTCTCTCTAATGCCATGTCTTTTTGACATGTATCGCATCTCTTAACATACTCAAATGAATCCTGGAAGATGGACAGACACCAATATCCTGCTCTTAAAGCCTTCTATGCTATCAACCGCCCAACAAAGTGCCCTCCACAAGTAGAGTCATGGCACTCCTCCAAGATAAATGGAACCTCGTCAAGCATCACACATCGGCAATAGATATCATCAACACCCTGCCGATATAGTATTCCTGCGATCATGGAAAAATTCAATGCTTGTTATTTAACTTTCTTCTCAGATTTGGATAGAGTAGCTCAAGTCTCTCTTATAGATAGATAATGCGTTATAACAGCATACCAAGAGGGAATAGATGCCATATCAATCTTAAACAATGTTTCCATTCTTGGGGGTAAAAGGCCTCTGGGCCTTCTCGTGTACACTGTGACCGCCCATTCTTTATTAATATATAATATGATAGTGCAATAAGGTTCTCAATTCAGTTGGATAGCACCTACATTATTGTGCGTGCTCTTCTCTCCTGCATCTTCCTCTTCTCCTTCTCCACTGCCATTGCATCCCCTTCAACTAGTATCAGAGCTTGATCGTGGAGCTTGGCCCAGCATTACTTCATCCCAAATTGAAAACCTAGAGCTTGGAGCTTCAATGTCAACCATGGCTTCTTCCCCCCGAGGTAAGATTTCATCTCTCGCCTCTCCCCAGCCCTCATAGGCTCTTTTCAAGTGTTCCTTGGCTTCATTGGGCACCTTGTATGCGCCCATTTGCCCCCTTATCCAAGGCATAACTAGCAGGCCCCGCAGTAGCAACTCACGTTTTTTTCCCGTCTATTTCAAAATCTAGCTTTAAAATCCCATTTTGTCTCATATTTCGTGCATCCGGAACACGATTTAGGCAAGGTAAGAGTCTAACTTGGGGTTTTGGCATGCTCCAGACGCAATAGTGATGTCAAATCTGCCAAATTATGATCACAAAATTTTATGTAATAGATTTGAGTTGATTTACATTAACAAAATGTCATGCTCTTAGCTTATGTGATGCTCTCGAGGCTTGGTAATTGATGCCCAAATGCTTCAGGGATGTTTGTCCAATGTTTTGAGATGCTTTGGGACTTGGTTTGAGCTTCCATAGCTCAATTTATGCAGGTATTTACTACTATACATTGTTTAGGTAGCAAGGTTTTATCAGGGACGGCTTATGCATAATGCTCTTTGTTGACATTCGGGTGTCCTGTTGGATGTATTGATGCTTGGTCATCATGGTTTATGCCCGAATATGCTATTTGAGAGCTATTTACCCTTGATTTGGATGCAAAAACTTTGTTGTTGGTTGGATTTACGCTACCTTGGTTGATAGGTTATTTTACCTCCAGTTTGGTTATGCCTATGGTCTATGGATGCTCCTGACTACTTGAGATGATATGTTGATATATTTGGATGATGCCACTTTGATGTTTATGCTCCCAGATGCTTCTTGAGCAAAGAATACAGCTCAATTCTTGGTTCACTACCATTTTCTTTACAGCTGGCATTTCACTCGACAAGGTTTATGCCCTGTGCTACCCATTATGGGACTGATGTCTGATGTGGATGCTTTTGGGTTTGGGAGGTTTGTCAGTGGCAATGCTCTTTCTGCCAAGGCATTGATAAACCTCCAATAATACCCTACCGATGAGATAGAAAGCTATGCACCTCCTTTGGAATACCCGATGAACTCATAGCAACTATGACCTTGATCTTTTCAAGGTCAGTTGCAATCCCTATTGAACTGGCCACATGGCCTAAAAATAGCCCATAAGGCACTCCAAAGACGCACTTCCATGGGTTAAGATCCATGCAAAATTGTCTACACCGCTCAAAACACTTCTGCAAAATAATCAATTGCCTTTCTCTTATGGTGGCTGCCCCCAGGTCATCAATTAATACTTTCAACTCCTCTGGGGAGATGTCACCAAAGGTCTTGTCAGTTGTTCTTTTCCACAAACCAAGTACATTACACAAATCAAATGCCATCACATGGTACGCAAAGGTACCAAAGATTGTAATAAATATAATTTTCAGCTTGTCTTGCTCAGCAATTGCCATTTGATTATACCCTGCAAAGCAATCCATAAACGAATATATTTTCCTCCCTGCTAATTGATCCAAAATTTGGTCAATAAAGGGCAACTAGTAGTAGTCTTTAATAGTCTGCTTATTCAACTCTCTAAAGTCTACACAAAGCCATATTTGATTATTCTTCTTCTTTCTGATCACAACTGGTGAACACCATTCAATATACTGAACAGGGAAGATCAAACCCGCTTTTTGCAACTTCTCAAACTCCTCAAATATCCTATCCCTTAGTTCAAAAGGCATACACCTGACTTTCTGACGTACGGACGGGTACCTTCCTTTACAGGAATATTATGCACAATGAAACTAGGGGGAATGCCCCTAACTTCATCACAGCTCCAAGTGAAGATGCCATGGAACTCCTAAATAAGGGACACATAGTCCTCTCTCTCTTCCAAACTGAGCATGAAACCTAATTTGATTGGCCGCAAATCATTAGGCATACCAAGGTCCAAACTCAATAACGTCTGCATCTCTTATTAGATCTTGAGGCTCTATTGGCTCATTCAATGTGATCTGATAAATGTCCTCTGTAGTAGTGGACCCTTCTTTAGATCCATCGCTCGATGATGTCTCACTACCAGATGGATCATCTATTGTTTCTAGTTCAGTAGAGGATAAAGGAGCTCTCTCACTCTAAGGAGACTCAAGGTAAGCATCCACTATTACACGATGGCACCTCTACCTAGAATCACTCAACCAACAGGTATATTGACTTAACAGTCTATTCGTAAAATCCATGGCCTGCCTAGAAAAACTCGATAGCTAGGACGTCCTGCAAATTTTATCACCCTAAAGTCCAGATAGCATTCCATGCTTGCAACAGTAATGTGGACTTTAGTAATGCAACCTTCTAGTTGTCTTAGAGTGTCATTCACCATCCTAAGAAGTGTGGAGCTGTCTTTTTGAATTTCGAGTCCTAGCCTCTCCATTAAGTCTAAACTCATGATATTGACAGAGCATCTAGTGTCCACAATAGCGTGTTCCACTAATATTCTATCCACGTATGATGGAACCCTAGGACAATGCTTTTCAACATGATCAAACCAATCTTCTCCCACTTGTGCTATGCCCAAAGGTTCTACAATATATCCAATATGCAAGATTTTCTTGAATTCTTTGCGTACTCCTGGAGACAGTTTAATCAATTGCAAGAGATTCACATCTGGTTTCACTTCGCAAAGAGAACTTGCTAGATCAAAGTTGTGGTAGTTAGCCAAAGTTCTCTTCTCTCGCCAAACCATTATCTCCTTTGGTCTTTGGACCAGCTTTGGTGGCCCTTTTTGAACTTTTTTCTTCTTTCTTAGTAATTCTTTATCCTTCTTGGTATCCACTTCACTATCAACAGATCTTAGAGGTCTATCTTCCATATCAGGATTCAAAACTTGCTTTCCCCTAGCATCTTCCTTAGGGTTTCCCTCGACAGGTTTTACAATTATTTTGTCACCCTCTTTAATCTTTTGACCTCTTGTTACGGCTCGTAGATTAGAAGTTTCAGCGACATTGACACATACGGCCTCAATAAGACTGACTCCACTGCCATGAGGCAACTCCTCTACAATAGTCTTTCCTCGTTGCAGTATTTATCTTGGTCCATCATCTTGCTGAAGATTATTCCCTTGTGCGCGATGATTAATTGGACATGGCAATTTACTTCCTTGTTGGAGGGAACTGATCTTACTCCAACAGGTAGTAGCTAAATGGCTAGACTTTTCACAAATATCACATTTGACATTCGGACAATTTCTAGGGAAATGTTGGCCACCACACCATTTACAATTGAATCTTGAGGGAGCACCCTCTTTAGGGCGTCGAATCCCTATCAAATTCTACTACTTCTTAAGAAAATTGACATCCATAGCTATTTGTCTATATTTTTTAGAAATCATATCAGTGTGGTGCTTCATCATGTCCCTAACTTTTCCAAGGACATTAGAGGCACTCGACTTATAGCCGCGATCATCTGTTTGTCGTCCCATCGGCCTCACCACTTGATTGGGAATCGATCCCGGACCTACTGGGACAATATTTGGATTCGTTGTTTGGCCTCCATTATTTAGTGAGACCACCTGACTAGCCACAAGCATAGTCGTACTAGGAGGGGCTGGTAACATAGGCAAATTGGACATGATACTCCCTCTTCCATTGAGATTTGACATGGGGTCCCCTTAACTCCCATTGGTTAATGTCAAATTATTACCATTCCAATTTATCTTTGCTGCATAAGCCACTTGCAATGGCGACTCTACTCCTTCTGCTTGGGTAATAGCAAGGTCAATGTCGATCAAAGCAACACTACTAAGCTGCACCTGGATATTGAAATCCAATCCATGTAGGAAATATCGCAACTGTGCAATTGGTGGAATGGAGATATAAGTATTAATTTTGCAAAGAACTTGCTTCAGTTTCTTGGCATAGGCCTGGACATTCTCATTTGGCTCTTGACTTGTTATATTCAAGACATGCAACCAATATTGTCCACCCCTCTCAAGAGCAAACTCTTTATGGAAGATTGTGAAGAACTAGTTAGTGCTAGTTATGGTTCCGGCCTCTAGATTGTGATACCATACTACTGCCCTTCCTTTTAATGTCATATTGAAAAACATCATTAGATGTCCTTCTTCTTGGATCTGATAGTTGAACATGAGCATTTGAAACTCCTTAATATGGAGTTTTCCATCTTCTTATGCTAACCCATGGAAGATGGGCAAAGGTGCTCCTAATGCTGGTAAATCCCGTGTTCTTGCTGGAATTGCAATGGGTTGTGCCATGGCTACAACCGGATTGAGAACAGGAGTTTATGTAGGTAAAACTACACCCCCACTTAAAGTGGGTTGATTGACCGGAAGCGGGGAAGTACTAAGACTTCCACTTGCACTCAAAGGGCTGGTTATGACACTTAGATTATTAGAACCACTACCGCTTATACGTAACGGGCTGCTCCTTTGAGGAGAATAATGCCTTAGAATCTCCAACTGTTGTTTAGCCCACTTAGCACGTTCTACTTTTCTTATTTCGGCTTGATGGTTCTTATCAGAGGACATAAACCAAATATTTGGTCCCTAGAAACCCTAGATTTGAAACTACCACTTATTGGTGGCTCTTGGTAGATGCACCACTGATGGGACCTAAAATGGGTAGTAGGTTGGCTATGGCACTAGCCAAACCTCATGCACACAACAAACAACCCCACCACATGACCTCGTGGGCCAAGAGCGTCTGAGCCTCACTCTACACTTATCGATTCTACATTTGTTTTAAGTTTTAGTCCAATGTCCACCATCTCTTCTCCTTAGAGGGAAACCCCATAACATATAGGCATAATACCTCATAACACAAACATAAGAAAGTACTTCTCGGCTGATTGCCGCGGCTCAACTGCGACTCTCCTACACCTCGAAGATTGGCCCCAAGATGTGTCGCTCCAACATATAAAACATGAGGCACAAACTCCACTCTTTTCTTGTTTTGTACGATCCAGGAATATATAGATCCTCACCAAACTATCCCAAGGAAAGTGTACAACTGACCTACAACAAAGGCTCCTTTCCACTCCACCTATAAGTCGTATCTTAGGAAGACAATTGCTATGCAATCCAAGACTGATACCATGTCATGTGTCATACATAGTGCATATGATCCTAGTGCACAAACAATATTTATCAAATCAGCATTTTGTGATGTGAAAAAATAGCCCTTTCATGATCTTCACTAAACGTATACTTCAATGTATGGAGACTACCCACCGATTCCTCGTGCTACTAGCCTCTTACACTAAAATATCGCAATTCTAAATGCAATGCACAATCAAATATTTCAAAGATTCAAAACCCTCTCAGCCCTCTTAATCTCTTAACATCACTCTTTCCCTCTAACGTTTAGGCTATGCTGCGTTGCATAGGTGTAGGGTTTTATTTCGTATATATTTTTTGTATAAAATAAAAAACCATGAACTATGATACATAAACAAAGCCAAACTTCATACCTCAACTTTGTTATACATCCACAACCATAAATCATAATTTTCTAGATTTTTATAACGTAAAAATCCCTTTTTTTCCATTTTTAGCTATTTTTCTCTATTTATTTGTGCATAAAAACATATTATTTTCTAATTTATGATTAGTGATTGATTATGAAAACTAAAAAATGGTTTTTATTAGAATTTTATCCCATATGAATCTCTTTTCTCCACCCGAAACCAACAAAATCTTTATTTTTACTTTAAAAATGTACTTTTTAGGCTATAATTTAATTATTGCGACAAGGATGGAGAGCGTGGGAAGACACAAGATCAGATATGTAATCTGTGGGGGGAGGGGGGGTTGTTCTCAACCACTATAGCCCCCTCCCTCTCCAAAAATCATTGCAGAGAGCAGGATGTCGCCATTTTTTTTTCATGAAAAAATGGCGGCCCCCCTCTCAAAATCATTTTTTTAAGGGGGCACGAAGGGTCACACCCTTTTGGCCCTAAAGTTCATTTATACTTACTTCCTTTTTGGCTTTGGACCCTAGGCACCCCCATTTTCGCGTCCGGCATTAGATTTGACTTCTGAAAAATTCTAGGCATCCGTCTCGAGGTCCCCCACTACCTGGCTTTTTTTGGGGTATGAAAATTCCTCAATCGTTTCTCAGTGGGTCTTTAAAGCAGGTGGCTATATTTGGTATGTCTTGAAGGGAAATACTCCATCACCTTCAAATTGTATTCAATAATTTTCAGCAATTAGATTCCTTTTGTAAACATCAAGATATTTTACAGCCTTTTCCATGCTATACCATTTTCGCCACTATTAACTAACATCAAACAAATCAGTCTCTTCAAGAAAAGTTCATTTTTCAATCTAGGTCTTTTCACTTGTAACAATATCATTCCAATGTTGTCCATAAATCATTTATCATATTGAAATATAGAAGGTTACAAATCCCTCAATTCGGAATGTAAGAGATTCTTGAAAATGCCTTTTTTGAGACTTTGTAGTATTGATGTCCTATGTTTATTGGATCCAACAATTTGCCACAATGATATCTATTCTCTTCTTTCTCCTGTTATCAATATATCATGGTTGAATAGTACTTCTATTCTTTGTTCTTTGGTGATGCTCCCATTGGCTTGAAGCCCAATAATTTCTTAGGGCTTACACGATTACCACCCTCAAATAGATGGCCAAATGGAGAGAGTGAATAAATGACTAGAGATCTACTTAATACACTTTTGTCATGATGTGCAGCATGCATGGAATTCATAGATTTCATTGGCTGAGTTTACCAACAATAACTCAAATCCTTATAGCATAGGAGTTTGTTCATTTAACACTCATAAGGTAATGTTTTCAAATATCTAGAGCATGGAAAATAGCTAATAGTTCTTGATCATAGATGCTATAATTTTGCTCAAATGGTTTTAGTTTGTGGCCCTCGCGTAGGCAAGGAGATAGTCATTCTACATGAGTACAATACCTATTCCCGATCCATTGGCACCAATAACAACAAAAAAAAGGTTAATTAAAATCAGGTAATTGCAAGATACATGCATGAGTCAAGAGATATTTTAAAGAGTTGAAAGATTTTTGTTGACTAGACCCCAATGGAAAACAATATTTTTATAAAGTAAGAGTGTTATATGCAAAGTAATCTTTAAAAAAACTTACAAATTTCTTGTGAAAACCAACTAATCGAAGAAAAAAATGAACTTTATGGGCATTTTGAGAGATATGTCATCCATTTATAATGTGCATTTTCTTTGGGTCAAGTACACTGGTACCTTGGGTAGAAAGAATATGACCTAGATATTTAATTTGGCCTTAAAATAATAAGCTTTTTGCAAGGTTAGAATAAAAGTGATTAGCTTTCATTAAAATGAAAAACACTTTTAAATATTCTTTATATTTGCTATTTGATTTACTAAAAACGAAAATATCATTGAAATACTCAATAACAAAATGATAATTAATAAAACATTATTCATAGGCCAAGCAAAAGTTGCACATGCGTTCATTAAATCGAAAGGTATAACAACAAACTCATAATGCCTAAATTGTATTTGAAAAGCAATTTTAACTATGTCAACAATGTCCATTTTAATTTGATGGTATCACAATTTTAAATCAATTTTGCTACAGATTGACTTATCTAGCAAATCATGAACATAGAGTATAGAATATCGTTTTTTGACAATGACTTTGTTAAGTACTTTATAGTCAATGTATATGCAATATGTCTTTTCTATGAGAAGTACATGTGATCCAAAGGGTGATAAGCTAGGATAGATGATGCCTTTATCTAGAAGTTTAGTGACTTGCATTGAATTTTCTTCTAGTGCAGTGGGTTGTATCTATAAGGTGCCTTATGTGGTGGTGAAATTCCTAGAAATAGTTCTATGTTGTGGTCTAACTCACTTGGAGATGGTGGCACTTGAGGTGGATAGTCATTAACAAAACATTTCTTATATGTAGCCCAAAAATGATTATGTGATGGTATCAGAAGTGCAGTCTCAGGATTTTCAATCTCAATGACATAAATCATGCACAATTTTCTTTACTTCCTTAGGGTATGCTTAGTCTAGGTATGTGAAATCAAGGGCAATAACTCTAAGTTAGTATTGCCATGCAAAGTGATACACTCTCCATGAAACTCAAAGGTTATTGAATGGATATAGTAGTCAATATTTGGGTTATACTAACGGCAAAAAGGCATGCCTCGAATAATATTAAAAGATTGTAAAGGAGTCGTAAAAATTTTATGTTTTTCTTTATAAGAACCCATAATTATTTTGAGACCTTTAACTTCGTGGGTATCATTATATCTTAAATTTTACCTTATACAATGATGGAGTGGTTTTCAAATATAGTCTTCTAACTAGTTTCTAAGAAATAAAATCACATTAGCCATTGTCATAATGCAAGGTAACTACATCATAACCTTGAACAGTGCCTCACATCTTTGGTAAAGCATGAGGAGAAACATGCATACCTTTCTTACATTTAATTTTTACCTCTTGTTGAAGAGATTTAGTGACCCAATCAGGAGCATAGTTTGGCACTTCTTCTATGTTGTGTAATTAAGAAATGTTGTTGTTGGTACTCGTATTATTGGTATTGCGGTTATTATTGTTGGGAATTTAACTTGCCAATTTATATGAAGATAGCTTGGACAACCACAACAATATCAAGTCAATTTAAGCTTCATATATTGTACATTGAGATTTGTATTTTGAAAATCTGCCTTGGATGCTCCAACTGGTGGATCCATAAGGCCTCTAGGTGTGGAATCAAGTAAATGAGGAGATGGAGCAAACATTTGAACGAAAACAAATGAAAGGTTTTTGTGGATTATGGTTAGTATTATGCAAATAGTTTTGAGTAGATTGTTGTGTGCAAAGGATATGTGCAATAGCCTGAAATTCCTTGTTAACATTGTGTGCATGGGATATGGCAACTTGTAAAGAGGAAGGTTGAACAAATGAAAGGTTTTTGTGGACTATGGTTAGTATTATGAAAATAGTTTTGAGTAGATTGTTGCGTGCGGAGGATATGTGTAATAGCTTGGAATTCCTTTTCAACATCGTGCGTGTGGGATATGGCAAATTATAATAAGGAAGGCTTAATAGATAAAGTTTAGTTTGTATAGTTTCCATCTTCATTTTTTTGTTAGAGTATGTCTTCTAGGACTTTCTCGAGCATTCGCAACAATGGAAGTTGTTACCCAATGCTAGTCAATAACTACACTATCACCTTCTTGCCATGAAAGGTCCGCCCGATTTGGCAAAGTATGGGGATGGAATTGAGGGGATAGGAAAGAATCCTTGAAATTTTTTTCCGATACACTCCATCTAGGAGGCTAATCAAGTAGTTTAAGGAACACTACAAGGACACAAAGATATACCGATAGTCATTTTCGATGTAAATTGGTGGTGTTGCTAATAATGTCCCAAAAAGTGACACTATTAACAACAATTTTTTGGAAAAAAATTAGGGGTGAAAGCCTGAGCACGACATTTTTAGTGCAACAAAATGAAATCAACAAAAGAGAGATGGAGAGAGGAAGAGAGCTCAAAGCTGTGTGTGTGTGTGTGTGTGTGTGTGTGTGTGTGTGTGTGATCGACCATCACCATTGCTACCCCCATTGTTGTCCACCACAAGGAAGGACGAGAGGAGTGTGAATAACAAACCTACTATAATACCCATAATACCTCTAGATCTGCATTTTTTAACTAATAAGACAAATTTGAAGCTCCATTCACTAAAAGAAATGATATTTTTCACTACTTAATGCATGAGAAGCATAATAATACTCAACAAATATAAACCTAGTGAACACCAAAAATCCCTACAATTTTGAAATGGTGCAATCTCACTAAGGCTTCAAACATTGGCACACATAAGAAGATTCACCACTTATATCAAGTAGCCACCTACATTTTACACTTTTGTGTCCTAGTTAAAGAACAAAAAGGAAATCATTCATTGGAGGAGGATGAGCACTTTCCAATCCTGAATTGCCACACATCATGTCTCTTTACTGGTGCAGGTTTGTCTTCCTTTTGTGGGCAATTTTTTATGAACTTGAATCGATTGGAGAGCTCCAATCTTCATTAAAAGGGGCATGGAGCACCTCAAATTTTTTCTAGATAGTGGCTTCTAGGAAGTGAAGGGCTCACTTAATGGCTAAGATCAAAGGGGGGCAAGTTGTGTGACATATACTAGCCCCCTTACCCTAGCCAACCTCTCCTTTGTGTCATCAAAACATATGTGTCTTGCCAATATGAAAGCGATTTATCCTACCACTTGGCTTTTCTCTCATTTGAATTGTAGCTCCTTGATATGCCACATTAGAAAAGTGTCACTGAGGTCGCCCTTTTGAAAGAATGGTAGCTCATGTGTCAGGTATATGAGTGCCTATTCAATGCTCGAAGGAAATGTAATACTCTTAAGGTAAATCAAATATGGGCAAAGCAACTACGAAAAATGGCATTGCATTGTAGATGGGGAGGGAGAACAAAAGGTGATCAAGAGCTTCAATAAGGAAATGGACCTTAACTACACCAAAGCCTTGCATGCAAGTGTTGTCAATCATGTGGAACTTGAGAAGGCTATGCGCGAGGTCATCTACAAGTTCATAATGAGAGATGCAAGTAATGGTTGGTAGAAAATGGCAAGAAGTGTGTGCTCAAACACTCATTTGACAAGCTTCAAAGTTTCACATGTTTATCATGCTCATCGTAGTCTCTTCAATTACTTCATGGGAAAACCACCAAGTGAATATGAGTTTGAGTTATGGTTTGATTAGAGCTACCAAGGGCAAGCTCTACTGTAGCATTTCAAACTCTTTGGAAGGGGTTTCTTCCTAGCTAAGCAAGAACATGACTAGATCCTAGCTAGCATTGTGGGTCACAAAGATAACCTTGTCTATGCAACTCATTGGGCTACTAAATTTTTCCTATAGGATATACTCCAACATGATTTCCCAATGTCGATTACCTTCCCTTTTCATCGGATTAGATACATAGGGAGGTGCACATCCTCATAGAAGCATTGGGTAATGTCCTTTATGCCCCCTCATTCAATAAAGCCACAAGAGTGGAAAAATAATGCATCCTATGGGATCATCACAAAGAATCCCTTAAGATTCTCAAAGTCTTTAAGCTACAAAATCAAGCAAGTTATCAAGAACTTGAATACGAAAATGTGAGATAAACCATACAATCTTTAACAATTATTGCTTCTGGTAGAACATGAAAAATTTAAGGAAACAAGCATACTTGTCCCAGGCTAGTGGTGCTATTGGTTGCTTCTCAAAGACCAGAAAAAGTGAATCCACTGATTCTCTCAACTAATGTCTTAGCTTTTTTAGAGGAGAAAGTCGAGACATGATCCTACAAATAAAGATAGTGAAATGAATTAATGATATGTTCCTCAAAAAAGTTGAAAACTAGCATACAACAACATATAGTGACATGGAAAAAACTTCATAATGAGATGACAATGTGCATATAGCTTTGCAAGCTCCTCCATAAATTCAGCATTTGATCTTTTTGATAATAGTTTACCTAGCTTAATGAAGGTTGGGCCTAGTTGTAGTATCCTTTCTCTCACCTAGCTAGCTATCTTGCGCCTTCTAACTTTCTATTTAAAAGAAAGAATTGAGTCAAGGCTTGACTTATCTTGGAAATAGGTTGATTAAATCTTCAAATGATGTCTACTTCATAAATAAAATTCCATAGTATAATAAGTAATGCAAAAGTCGTAAAAGAGACTTTGCATACTTTTTCTCAAAAATCCAGCAACAAATGTCCACTTTGGATAATCAAGATAGACTCAAGTCCTTAGAGTTAAAACAAAGCTTCAAAAATCTATCATTCTCTATAAATTGCTATAGTTTTCTTTGGACCAATTGAAATTCTCATATGAGGATAAGACTTTAAGATTTTCATCCCATGCAAGAGTTTGTGGATAGACTTGAAAAGGTTTAAGCTATTCTAGTCTTTAAAATCCAAAAGTTTGTTCTTTGCTATTCTATTTCATCAAAACCCCAATTTTTTGGAGCTAAAAATATGTTATTTTCCAATTACTTATTCAAAGTTGTAGCTCTCAAGTTATCAACGCTAGCTTTCTCAAAAGAATTCTCTATAAACACATGATAGTTTCAACACAAGTGAAAAACTGCATTAAATAAAAAATAATTGAAAAAATCCAAATTATTTTCCAACATGTAGAGAGACTTATTGTGCCTATATCAAATAGGAAAATCATAATGCATGTACTTGGAGACGAAATTGGTAGATGTGATGGGCGTCAAAAAGGAATACCTACTCAAGATCTTAGGTTGAGCAAAGGAAGCCCATGATTCTCTCCTCAAAAGGGATAGCTACTCAAGATCCTACGTTGAGCAAAGGAAGCCCATGATTCTCTACTCAATAAGGTAAAGAAGTTACCCTATAAACACAACTAAGTTATCCAGAACTTGAATACCAAAATGTGAGATAACCCACACAATCTTTAACAATTATTGCTTCTAGTAAAATATCAAAAATTTAAGTAAACAAGCATGCTTTTCCTAGGCTAGCGGTGCTTATTGAGTAGAGAATCATGGGCTTCCTTTGCTCAACCTAGGATCTTGAGTAGATGTTGATTACCATGCTACAAAAAACGTTTGTGGAGTTGCGAGCCCATGCACATCAACAACCTGAAAAGTCATGTGCATAGAAGAAAGAAGGATATGGCATGAAAATAGAAATCTCACAAAAGAAAAAAAAAACGAAGCATCCATAGCAATAGAAACCTATTTCATGGATGATTGAGATTTTCACAAAACTTTCCAAGATATATAATGTAACTTTCGAACAATACTCCAATTTAAACTTCTAATAGACAAGGAATTTCTTCATCTTACTCCAGATCATGAAAGAGTGTTGCATACTTGTATTTGAGGTAATCAGGAACATATAGACATGTGCCACTTGAATGAGCAACACATTTGGTTTTGAATCCTAAGGAAATAATTGTAAGATTTACAATTTTACAATTACTACTAGAAAAGAAAATTTGGAAACCAATACAATAGACCATAGCTTACCACATCACAACATTGATCCTTTCAAACATTAGGGACTTGCTTATCCCCCATGTACTCCTCTTCTTTCTTTCAAGAGCTAATATTAATAAGTCCTTAAAGTTCTGATTTCTTGTTCAATCAAGCACTAATTGCATGCATTTAGCTCTGCTAACTGAAAAATGTGTATGCTTATCCTTGATATGCCTTCATCCCTTAGTGGACAATCAAAAGGTTCTTGTTCATGTGCTCTAAATGGGGCTACATAAAGGATGTTTAGAAAGGCTGGCTATCTAACTACTTTTCTATCATGTCAATATCATTAAAAGGACCTTTGCTATGGTGAATGGCCATGTGATGTGCATTACATGGAAAATGAAACAAATAGGTAAGTCTTGAGGATGATTCTTCACCTTCTCTACTTGTGACCTAGAGAGAGTACTGTATTGCTATTGGGTGATTATTTTCCTACCCATCACTGCTATGATAAATTATTCTTGAGTGCAAAGGTCTTTCATGGACAACTATTCTATGAGGCACACTCCTCATCCGATCTTTCTACAACCTCCCTCTCAAAGTGACTCAGTTGTATTAACAGCTTAGCCTACCGCATCATCTATGTTCGAGACCCTATCTCTTGCTATCTTTTGGAGCAATCGACATGTACATTGTTGGCTTCTTTACTTTGATGTTTGCATATTGCATTCTTGTCTAGACCAAGGTAATTACCAATCTTTTAAATATTATATTTGTGATGTACAAATGGCATGGCAAGTGTGACCATGACTAGAGAGAGTGTTGGAAACATTAGGAAAGCACATGGACACATAGGGAATATGCAAAATGAAATATTTGACCTAGGAGAATGTCAGGATTTTCAATTGAAGTGTGACCTCCATGATTATGAAGTACTTGTAAGGAGAGTAGAGAAAAACAATGCTAAAGAGCAAGTCCAAGTCATTAAAGTAGCATAGTTTGGCAATGGTGGCTTACTAAGAGTGAGATAAGATATCCTCTCTATGTAGACTTGCAATGGAGCCTTGGTTCATTATGACCCTTTCTCTTTCTTAGTATGGGTGTATGTGCGCCTCTAATGAAGATTTGATCTTGCAAGTGAAAGTTCTCACAAGTGCACATATAATACACATAAATATGCAAATGTGCATGTACAAAGTGAAAGGTGAGAATGATCGAAGCTTGCATGGGAGAGCTATGATGGGAGAGCAAGACCAAGAGAGTGAGAGACCAAATGGGAACTCCAACAGTCACAATATGTGACTAGGCCTTCCTTTATTCAAACTGTCACTAAAAGAATAAAGAATAAAGTGATGGTGACGAGTGCCTACCACCTGCAGTGTGCAGTGGTGGGTACTGTCAGTGTAGTAATACATGCGCAGCTAGGCAAAGGCACCTTTACCCCCAAAAATCTCCCACTTAAAGGAAAATCTGCCATAGTGAGGAGTGAAAAGAAAAAGAAAAGACAATACAATGTACACATGTACAACATGATGAGGAAAAACGTCATCTCATCCAATGCTCATCAATCTCTTGAGGAAGGCAAAGCACTCAGTAGTGAGGCTTTTCATGAGCAGATCTATAAGATTTTTGTTATGGAGATCTTCACAAGATCAACACACTTGTCCTCCATGACCCCATGTATGAAGTGATGCTTCACCTCAATGTGTTTCATCCTCGCATGGAAGACCGGATTCTTGGCTAGCTGAATAGCACTCATAAAATCCAAATGCAACGTAGGTATAGAATCAATCCCAAGGTCATGAACCAAACGGCCCAACCATATGGCCTCCTTGCAAGCCTCAGTGGTGGCTGCAACATACTCGGCCTCAGTGGTAGAGAGAGTTGTACACTTCTGAATCCTGGACATCCAACAGACAACACCTCCAATATAGATGAATACAAAGCCAAAAGTGGACTTCCTACTATCTACATGTCCTACATAATCGGAGTCTGTGTACCCCACAACTCTTGTATCCTGGCTGCCATAGCAAATATACATATCTGCTATGTCCTTCAGTTATCTCATGATACCCTTCACGGCATCCCGATGTTTCTTACGAGGTGTAGCCATATAGTGTTCCACAACACCAACTACAAAGATAATATCTCGACGAGTGGCTATCATGGCATGCATCAAACTGCCCATAGTTGATGCATAAGGGATCTTGGCCATCTCAGTCCTTTGCTCATTTTTCTGTGGACAATCAGCCTGTGTAACCTTCACATAAGAAGGTAATGGACAACCAGTAGGCTTAACATCCTACATGCGAAAACATTCAAGGACTTTATGAATGTACTCCCTTTATGAGAGGTAAAGTAGTCTGTAATGCCTGCCGCGCTTAATGCACATACCAAGAATGGAAGAGGCATGTCCCAAATCCTTCATCTCCTTAAAGCTCTTCTTTATCTGAGATTTAAGAGCATCCATCTCATCATGAGCTTTCCCTGATATCAGCATATCATCCACATAAAGTACCAAAATAAGCAATGAGCCATCACGGGCTGTCTTCATGTAATGATACGGATCCATAGTACTTCTGTTGTAGCCTTGTGACTGCATAAAGGCATCAAACTTACGATAGCACTCCCTAGGTTCAAGCCATAAAGACTTTTCTTCAACCTACACACTAGGTCCTCCCACTAGGCTCCACAAAGCCCTTAGGTTGCTCCACATAAATCTCATCATGCAAATCCCCATGTAAAAATATTGTCTTGACATCCATCTAATAGAAGTCCAAGTCAAGCTATGCAACCAAAGCAAAGACTAAGCACAGGTTGGTCATCTTAACCATAGGAGAGAAGACCTCCTTAAAGTCAACACCATGCTCTTGCTTAATACCCTTTTCTACCAATCTAGCCTTGTATGCTAGCTTGGAGTGTCCAGGGGTACTTTTCAGCTTGTACACCCACTTGCATGGAAGATCCTTCTTGACAGCTAGCAAGGAAACCAAATACCAAGTCATATTCTTATGCAGGGAGTCCATATCATACTACATAGCCCTCTCCCAGAAGTGATTGTCACCCCTATGCATAGCCTCATCATAGGTGAGAGGCTCTCCTGCATCTGTAACCAAGAGATAATGCATCGAGGTTTCAAATCGATCAGGTGGACATCTAGCTGTAGTAGACTCTCACTGCAAGCTCTGCTACATGTCTAGCATCCTGTCCAACACCCTGGCCATGTGTACCAACTGCTACTGTCTAACCATCCAGATGTGCACATTGTACTGGAGCACAGGACTCCTCCTGGAATATAACCTTGCATATCTTGACTACCTTCTCAAGTTTCCTATGCATCTTATCTTCATGGAAGACTACATCATGGCTATGAATGACTTTCGGCACATGCGGATCTCAGAGACAGTAACCCATTTCACCTACATCTCCATAGCCAAGGAAAATGCATTTAGCACTCTTAGGATCTAGCTTACTACACTTGTTCTTAGGCACATGACAGAATGCATCACATACAAAGACACATAGATACGCAGAAGACGAAGGTTTCCCAATCAATATCTCCTCTACAACCTAGAAATACAAACCATTGGAAGGTGATATATTTATGATATGCACACTTGTACTGAGTGCCTCAGCCCAAAAGCTTTATGGTAGGCCTACATGGCTAAGCATACTATGTACGCGCTCCTGGATGGTTCTATTCATCCACTCAGCCAAACCATTCTGGGGTGGAGTATAGGGGGCAGTCAACTAATGCTTAATATCTTGTCATATAGCTACTCAAAGGCACATGACACATATTCTCCCCCATTTTCAATCCTAAGGCATTTCAGTCTATGCCTAGTCTGGTTCTCAACCAATGCAAGCCATCTCTGAAACACAGTCAAGACATCTGACTTAAGCTTAATGGGATAAGCCCAAACTTTATGCGAAAAATCATCAATGAACATCACAAAATACTTTGCACCACCCATAGACTGACAACGCATGGGCCCACAAACATCTGAATATACCAATGTCAAGGGCTCACCCATGCGTGTCCGACCAAACTTCTTGTGCATATTCCTAGTCTGTCTACCATGAAGACAATGCTCACATGAATCAAAACATGAATAGTCAAGGGGCAGTAAGTACTGCAAAGACCAGAAAGCATTTTCATTCCCTTCAAGGACATATGGCCCAAACGAGCATGTCAAAGAGATACATGTGGGATGGAAGTGACTCCAAACACATGGTCAAGAGAGGACCCATCAACTACAAGAGGATAGAGGCTACTAGCCTTGGCATCTCAAGCAAGTACAAGTCTGCCCACCGCTGATCTTCCACATAGAATCCCCAAATGTAACATGAAACCTAGCATCATCAAGCTACTCTGCAGACATAAGACTGCATGTAAGCACAGGTACATGATGTACATCTTATAATAGAAAAGTACTACCGGTAGAGAACTGCAACCTTACATCCCCAATGCTAACAATAGCAAGTGATCTATCATCACCCAAGCAAACTGAACCAGAGATAGTGCGGTAGGAATGGAACCACTCACAGTATGGTGTAACATGAAATGAAGCACCCGAATCCAAAAGCTAGCACTGCGCATACATAGAGTGAACCTCAGTCAATGGTGTAGCATCTCAAGAACTAGCTATAGGTATATACTCCCCATCAGAGTCATCAGTCTGCATGACATTTATCTCCTCAATTTTCACATTGGATTTCGCAAGCATAATGCTGCGATCAAAGGACTTTTCATGTTTTTTTCTTTCCCCTTCTCTTTGCACTTCTCATTGCGCAACTCATGACACTGTGGGCGTATATGACCTTTCTTGCCACAATGATGACATATCACATTAGCATTTCTCCCACAAGACTTGCTACGCGACTTACCACGCGACTTAGACCTAGACTTATGTGAGTCTCTACCACGCCTATACCCACGGTCATTCTTTCCATTACCATCTCTGCCTCTAACAGTCAAATCATGCGACACATGAGAGGCATCCAAGTTCTTACAGTTGATCTCTTCCTATAAAAGAGCACTCTCTACATCAGACAAGTTCAAAATAGTAGTAAGAACACATAAAACAGTGTGGAATACATCCCATGACTCACTCAGAGTCCCAATCAAAAACAATGGAGTAACCTCATCATTAAAGGTAGTTCCCTGCAAAGTCAAGTTGTTGATAATAGCATGGAATTGGCTCAAATGAGCAAACATTGTCATATTCTCCTTCATGTGTAGGTCCATAAGTTGCTTCAGCCAATAGAACAGACTTGCTAGACTTTTCTTGTCATAGAGGTTCTTAATTTTATCCCAAAGCTACCAAGCACTCTGTGCTTCCTCAACCACATTGTAATGCACCTATTCAGTGAGAGACAAGATGAGGGTGGACTTGCATAACTCATTAATCTCATCCCATTTGTCATTAGTCATAGTTTCAGGATGCTCGCTACGCATCCTTAGTGGCTTTATTTGCAATTTCTGCAACAATACCTGCCAAACTTGGCTCTTCTAGTAGGCATAATTCATACCATCAATCTTAGTGATGTTGAAGATAGTACTATCAATGGAAGAAGATGCTATATTGCAATCCAAAACGGTGCAGGCATTGCAAAACTACTTGCTGTTTTTTTATGTAAATAGCCAAATACCACCAAAACCAAGGCAAAATGACCACGAACTAATAGCTAACGATGCTACCCCTAAGTACCATCAAAAGTACATAAAATCATGATGATTCAACAAACACTATATTGGAGAATATGGGAATTTCCCATAAGTTTGAGATACATGGTCAAATTTTTGGATTTGTCATAACTTGAACAACATAACTCCAAATCAAGCGCTCTATAGCTCAAGAGATTCTATTTTTCAAGAACTTTCCAATGATAAGTCACATCATATAGTTTTGATAAACTTATGGGAATGTTATCTGGGTACCACCTTTTTAGTATTCAAAAAATGGGAGTTGGGAGATTCTCAAATTCATTAATTTTGTGTTAACATGAAAATTCCATGTCAGTCCATGCATAGCTGCTTGCTATAATAAATTACAGCCATGTATAATGAGAGAAAACTGTAGGAAAAATGAATGCACCAAGTCAACCACCACTAACTGTCAAGGCACAACCAACATCAAGGGAGCATAAATCAGCATGTGACAGTCATATGGACATTGAGCAAACACCCAAGCATGTCAAATGAATCTGCCAATAAGCTGGCACACCCCTTATGTAATAGGGCAAAGTGTACACAACACTAGCAATACTTGACACAAAGAGGTGTATGCTTAGGGAGTGCAAGCTCGAATGAGCCCAAGTACATCTGTGAGGACCATGGCATATCAACCATGCAACATCCAAGTGAAGATCCTAGTCTCAAATATTTGAATGCTCAAGTAACATAAACCACCTAATCAATGTCTATCAAGCATATCAAGATGCTCCCACTGGCACAAAAGCCTTAAATATCAAGCAAAAGAATTTCAACAAGGACATATGATAGCACCAGTGCTAGAAGATCCAAGATCAAGCATCAATAAGACCTCATGAGCATATAGGCTGTGTAGCATCCATATATAGCAGTCATAGACATCAAGTACATCCAAACTGTAACTCTAGCAAGTTGAGAAATAGCCAAAGTAAGCTTTGGGCAATCAAATGTCAAGCCAAAGCAAGGCTCGATAGCATCCAACTCCAAACAATGTAACAGCCATGTAGTAGTGGTATAGGCCAAGCATGTCAAGACCGGTCAAACATAAGCAAAGTACATGCCATACGTACATCAGAGATGAATATCCCAATGCTATGTGAAGTGAGCTCAATCTCAACCAATGATTCGAGAGAAAATCCAATCTCTATGTCAATCCCCCCCCGAGAGTCACTACATCAATGTATACATCCAAGACATAGCTCGAATCCAAGATGCATATCCAAACATAAGCAAATAAACTTTAGCCCTAAATATTCCAACAGCAAATAAATTTCCAAAATTGAGAAAATAGTGGCTCTTCAATTCAAGCTCAAAACCATAGACAAACCATAGGCATACTTTCCCATATGCATAGGCACCAACCAGGCAAAATCGGACATCAAATGACTATGTAGCATGAGCATAAAGTGTAATGATAGAGGGCTGACCTATTTTGGGCTGCCTATGGACTATGTAAAACACTCAATGACTAAGTAAATTCAGCCCCAGAAGCATCTCACATCATAGACATACGTTCTTCTAGCATTCGGGGCGCATTCGGAACCAACCGAGCAACCAATGTCAATAACAATCAAGCATAAACAGAAAGTGCAGATGTAACATTGTTTGTGGCTACATGCAGACTATGGAAAATAGTCCTAGACTAAGGTAAATCAATCCACAAATCAATGCCAATGATAACCACCAGTGTCGAGCATCGAGGGGGTGTTCCCAACTGCCAAATGAAGTGTTTTCAAGCTGCCAATGAATGCCAAGTGTAACATTCACGAATCTAAACCACGTATTCTGCATACGAATCTCCTCTTAGGAGGCTAAAAAGTTAGGATAATAGCAAACTTTTTTATTGATTATCCCTCTCTCCTCCAGCCGACTGTCGTCGTGCTGGAGGAGAAGGGAATAGCATGAGCCGCTAAGCTCCTTGTTGGAGCTCGCAAGGGGGAGGCCATGCATATTGATGCATGGGGGAGGAAGGAACCCCCTCCCCTCACCTATATAAAGGGTATGGGGTATAACCAGAGAGGAGGGGCTGCCGTGGAGTGATGCTGTCAGTCTGCCATGGGGAAGCGAGGAGTGGAGACACTGAGCTGTTGCCGTGAAGGAGGAAGAGGAGGGTCGTGAGAGTCCGCCCTGCCACCAACCATCTGCCAGCTGGCCCACGGAACCGCCGTCGGAATTTTCCTGCCTTGCCCTCCACGTGGAAGTGGACAGAAGCTCTCAGAAGCTTCTGAGAAGCTTCTAAAAGTCCCTTAGGAAGCCCCCTTCCTTATGGGCTTCCTTGAAGGGCCTTCATGTGGCATCCTTAAGCCCTTTTTCCACCCCCATACAAAAATTTCCTCCTAGGGGCTCTTTAAGGCCTTTCCCCTTCTCACACAAAATAACCCTCTTGAAGGTCTTATACACCCTTTTTCCCCCTTTCTTTTCCACCAAGATTTTTTTTTTCTCCCCCGGGATCCAAAGCCCTTTTTTGTGAGCCTTCGTATTGCCCTCTCAAGTGGGGTCTAAAAGCCCAGTTACCCCGTTGAAATCAAGCCCTTTTGCCCACTTTAAGCCGAGGTTTAAAGACCCTTTCCACAGGAAATTCCCACTCAAATTCAAGGAGGAAACCTTCTAAAAAACCATTTCCGAAGGACGATGCAAGCTGTCACAAAGGGGAGCTACGCATGCAAAGGAGACGACCAAGGTCATAAATCTGCATCCAAGACGGAAAGGCCGCATTCACAATGGCTCCTAAGAAAGCACAAGGCAGAGCTACAGGAGGATCGTCTCCTAACATCCATGTGGACATCTCACCACAAGTCCAGGTTTTTCTTCCTAATTTTTATTTTACGTTGTTATAATTCAATCAGGCATGAATGACTTTTGGAGATAGGATGCATTTTTCATCTTAAATACTTTGGTTCATTTAAAAGAATTAGCTCACAACGGAAGAGTTCGGTCATTAGTATTTTCAATAAAACGAACAAAATAAAGTGAGCAGAAGATTGATATGCATTTCTAGCAAGTAGTTTTTGTGCATTGCAATGAATTGAAATTAGGTTAATGTCCATATTTACAAAACGGAATTATGAAAGTACACTCCGATTAAGCATGAAAGGAATAAACCACATATTGCATTATTGAATATCTTTTTTTGAAATTATTCTTAAAGAAGGTTATTATCAAACGTAGGAAATTGCTAGGACTACATGAAGAAGATTTAACTAGGCAAGTGGTCTAAAAATTAAATTTAACGGAAGGGTGTGTAAATTTTGCACATGACAAATTCATTCGAAAATGAAAGTAGTAAAAGGCTGCATATTTTAGCATGAATCTTGTTTGCATGATATAGAATGGTTAATTGGAGTTAGGCTATAACCTAACCTATGCTTGATCTTAAACTGGAAAGCTAGGGTTTGAAAATCAACTTATGCGTAGATAATAAGTCATGCGGTTATGGAAATGATAGAGTAATTACCTTCAAGAATAGAACGGTTAAATTGGCATAAACCTAAACACCTAAAACCGCAGAGTAATCGTTTAGAAAAGGGTTGATTCAATGCAACGTATCCCAAGGAACTCAGTAGGATTACCACGGTGAAGACATTTACCTAGTCGCACATATTACCAAAACTAAAACTCCTATACCCTAAATACTTGCCTATATTCACTGAATGTAGGACATACTTGCGAGAAAAGATCTAGGGTTTTCCTAAGAATCTCTCGCTAAAAAGATGAAACTCGAAACCCTAGGACTGACAAGTCGGCCTAATGCCATCAGGAACAGATTATTTTGTGACTCCATTCGATGGGTAAATAGTCCCATAGTTGATGCGACACTTGTGCAACAAGTGGTAGAGTCTCATGATCTTGTGATTTGATCACAAGGGAATGGCCAATTCCTCAAAAATGATGTTGGCAATTTCTTATGCAAGTTATCTTGCAAGAGGATGAATAATCGTCCTAATATAGTATCTTTCTTGGGTAAATATAATTGCTTGGAAGCAAAAGACCAACCAATAAATTGGAGTAACATATGAACTTAAGGTATTGATCAAGTTGGGTTAATAGGGTATGCCCTAACGCAGGATATAGGGAACCTTGCCAAGTCGAAATTAATCCTGGATCGAGTGCTGGATGCATTCGGAAAGAAGGATTCACTCCTTAGCAGTTGGCCAACAATAACGACCAATGGAAATGATTGTGCTTGTTACAGATTTAAGAGCACTGTTTTGCTTTGTTTGATCAAATAACTAAAGGATAAATGGACATCTAATGCTTCAGGATGAAGGCGTGAAGGGAGAGGCAGCTTCAGTTACCCCGGATTGCCTGCCTGACCCTAACCAAGGGGGTTGTTAACCGCGCAGGGAAGGTGGACCGAACCCGTCACAAGAGGTCTCTCCATTGAGCGCTACTTGGAGCAGGAGGACGCTTGGGTGCGAGGGGGGGCTCTGGCCGTAAATCCCTTGCTTTCCGGGCCCTACACAAAAGGCTAACGTGACTCGGGATTGGATCTTGAGGCCCGCATACTAGTCTACGGGCAGAATCTTGGATTAGTGATCCCTGTGGATTGCTAGATAGCCTTCGAGCAGATTGTGGATAAGCCTATGGGCTGGATTTTATGTATTTCAAAGATAAATATGATAAGCTGTTAAAAAGGAACTTGTTTGACATTGTTTTTCTATGTCAAGTGCTATGATTATGTGAAGGAACCAGTGCCTAACAACGTGCTAATTAAGGAAGCTGATTGATACATGTCCAAGTAAATATATTAGGTAATTAAATAACTAAAACAACCTGAGAAAAGTGCGGTGGATGTGACCATAGGTCCATCCTACGGATGGGTGGTCCCAGTTGGCCAAGAACTTTTCTCAATTAAGATGGACAGCAAGAAGATCGTTCAAAGAACACGAACAACAAGAGAGTTGACCTAGAGTTTATATCCGATCCCGATTTACGCTGTTTTAGGGGAATGGAATGGGACTATGCCTTATGGCAGAGAGGTTGAGCTTCACATCCCTCTCGTTTTCCATTCTCCTTGAACCAAGTGCAGTGGGAATCCGCTTCGGACTTGGCATAGTTCGCTCGGGTTCGATGCTAGTTGCCATTAGGAAATGACCAATAGGGAAAACACTAATTCAGGTTGGTCCTAAGTGGGAACGGTCAGAATACTTCCGCTACGTGGCAGACGCGGGAAGTCCTGGATCGCAAACCCCGTAACATTCCATAGGAGTGCCGGGCAGAGCTTTCTGAACATCCTTTCTGATGGACTGCTAAGACGTGTCTTGAAGATAACAAATGGACACGTTACACCAAGGGAAGGCCAAAGTAAAAAATGAATTTTTTGAAAGTCTTCAAGCTGGCCCAAACTAATCTAGGGCATGTGGAAGGGCTTGGAAAGGTCAAGGCAAGGTTGGATGAGTAGTTAAGGATCCCCAAGAGTTCCCTCTTGAAGGGCAAAGTCACGGGTAGAGAGTAGGCATCACAAGAAGCAAGAGGACATGGCTGCCTTGCTTCACAAGACTCATGGACTGAAGTAAAACAACAAAAGAGAGCTCTAATACCTCTAAGGGAATTCCCTGAGGGTGCCCAAATGGGTTGGGTAGGTGCTCGGGAAGCTGAGGAGTGATGGGAGCTCGAGAGAGTTGGCTATGGCTACTGGGAAGGAGACACAATGAGTGTAGGTAATCGATAGGAAGCTGAAGGAGTCATGAAACAAGTCAGAATGCTCAAGCAACCATGCTCTGATACCAATTGAAAGGTGAGAAGGATCGAATCTTGCATGGGAAAGCTATGGCGGGAGAGCAAGAGCAAGAGAGAGAGAGACCAAATGGGAACTCCAACAGTCACAATGTGTAACTAGGCCCTCATTTATTTAAACTGTCACTAAAAGAATAAAGAATAAAGTGACCGTGATGGATGCACACCACCTACAGTGTGCAGTGGCAAGTACTGTCAGTGTAGTAATACATGGGCAGCTAGGTAGAGGTGCCTTTACCCCCAACACAAAGAACAATAAAGCACACACCTACTAGGAGTGACTATCATGTGGAGGTAAGTAAGTTCTATTGAGATTCAAGCTCATAGTCTTTTGATAGTGTTCTACCTTAGTTGAATAAGGTTAAGTCATATTAACTTAACCATGGTCAGAACTAGGTTACTTGCTTTGTGTATGTATTGTATAGACAATTGACTTTACTGTGTGTTGATGGAATAAATTGAGAAGGGAGCATGTCTACTACCCAACTTGCCTGTGCCTTTGTCCATCTCTCTCTTGTTTTATAATATGGTATCAGAGCCTGGACCAGGGGCTGAACCTTGAGAAGTGTGGGCATCGGATGTCAAAGATGGCTTGTGCATGGAAAGGGGCAAGGCTAGAAGAGGGATCAAAGGAGAGCCAATCATATTCACGAATCCCTCCCAGGGATCTTGTCTCATTTGGGACTTTACACTGCCTTTCACAGTCAATAGAAACACATAGACCTTGCTTATTTATATAGGGGATATTGATAGATTGTCTTCTTTGTTATGCCACTGAGAGGGTATCAAAAGAAAATTCTGAGAGAATGAAATGCTGGAAAGTAACTTGAGTGAATTGTTGGCAATAAAAAATCCATATTGCCAATGACCTGAAGGGCTAGCTAGTTTTTAACGCCAGCAAAGTGTGTGCGCATTTAGGCTGAGCTTGATTTCCAGGAAAGGCTCAGTCTTAATTTGCCTTACCCTCATGGGTGCTCTATGACTACTATAGACAGCCTAGGCAATATGTGGAAGGGCTTCCATGTAGTGCAAGAAAGAATTGTAGGTTTTCGTGGCAGCTCTGGGTGGCAATTGAACTCTGAATTTGAGTTTGGTGTTTGTTGCTTGTAAAAACTATCTCTGCAACAGTTTTTTATCAGCAGGTGTATGCATGGTGAAATCAGCAATTTGGAGTAAAGCACTCATGGTCATGTTGATAATTCTATGATGACAGAATATCATTGTGTCTAAGTGAAGAGTTGAAGGATTTTTGAGGGTCTATTTCCTGCATGTATTGGATCTTATGCAATCATATAAGTTGAAATCTGTGCATTTTTTGAAATTGAATGTCTTTATGGAGTTCAAGGGTACTCATCACAAATGTTAGTAGTGTGGCACTAAATGATCAGTGATAGACATGTGCATATTCACACTACAGGTCATTGAAGTATATTGCTTGCTAGCATTTTGAGAAATTGATAGGTTTTGCAAAGCTGAAGACTTTGAAATGGCAAACACAGGAGAGAAGGACACTATCACTCAGATACTTGGTGTTTTATGGAAATTTAGGATGTCTAATTTTTTAATTGGAAGAGGCTATTGGAACCTAGTCACATGTTTTGAAGATGAGCCCAAGCTACTGGAGGATAGACCTCCAACACTGGATCAACTAAAGGCACATAGAACATGGTTGGAAAAGGCCAGCAAGGTCTTGCATTGGTTGTCATTATGTGTTCCACACTCATGCAAGAAAGACACAACTAAAGCAAAAATTCAGCCACATATCCACGAATGGAAGGTCTATTGAAGACTATGTCAGTGAGATTAGAACCATTGCAGAACAACTAGGCTCAATTAGAGCTGAAGTTGAGGATGATGATTTGGTGGCTACTACCCTCCATGGACTTGGACAGGAATATAAGCAGTTTGACACTTCCATTTTAGTACGTCAAGAGCAGCCTGACTTTGATGAACTTATAGCACTTCTATTGCATGAAGAAGTGAAACTTGGACTCAATACAAGTTCCAGTGGGTCTAAAAACAGCAGAGACAATGTCTTCTACTCCAATCAAAGGGGTAGAAGTGGAAAAGGAAGATCAAAATTTATAGGAAGAGGTGCTAGAAATGCATATCGAGCTCGTGGACAACAAGCTACTAAATGGCAAAATAGGCAGCCTCAAGCAAATAGAGGTGTCTCAAATGCTCATGGAAGAGGGGGTTATTTAGCTAGAGGAAGAGGCACTTGGCAGTAGCCTCAAATGAGTCATGGACATCAATCAAACGCAAATAAGGATTGACATTATTGTGGCAAATACAGGCATGTAGTTAAGGATTGCTACAAGAAGCATAACAAATCAGAGAGCAAGAGGGAAGAAACATGGTAAATATGCTTCTTCTAGTGGTATGTAGGAGGATGGCATGTTGTTTGCTATGTAACATGTGACGAAAGAGTTGCCTACACAAGGCAAAGCGGATGAAGTATGGTATATAGACTCAGGGGCATCTAACCACATGACTCCTCATTGAGAGTGGTTTGAAACATTGGTAGAAGGTGCTCATGGATATGTTTGCACAAGGGATGATACGCATCATGACATTATGCATACATGTACTGTTCCCTTGATGATGCATAGTGATAGGAAAAAGAGTCTCTATGATGTGTTACATGTACCCTTCATAACCAAAAACTTGCTTTCTGTGGGACAAATGGCTGAATAGAATCTACAAGTTAGATTCAATAGAGATGGATGCTACACTGAAGAGTATGGTCAAGGATGCAAACTCATTTCTAAAAACAAAAGAAATGGCAGGATGTTTACATTGCATACAAAAATTCTAGCATTTAATGCTACTATGTACTCACATGACAATGCTACAATAAGGGTCATTGAGATAAGGCATAAAAGGATTGGTCATGTAAATGTTCAAAAGCTGAAAAATATGCAGCATAAGCAAGTTGTACTTGGAATCCCTAAGTTCAAGTATGTGGAATTGGGACATGTATGTCAGTCTTGTCAATTTGGGAAGCAATCAAGGCTTGCATTTATGAGGCATGTAAGCACTACTACTAGACCATTACAGCTTGTACATTCTGATGTATGGGGACCCTCACAAATTGCTTCTCTTGGGGGATCATGTTACTATGTGCCATTCATAGATGATGCTTTTTAGGACTTCAAGAGACATGTGGAGAAATAATTGGCTTGCTACATCTTATGCTTGAGATCTAGTAGTGGTGGAGAATATGTCTCTAAAGACTTTGATCACTTCTTAGCAACCCATGGGATTAAAAGGAAATTGACATGTAGGTACATACCACAATAAAATGGTGTGGTAGAAAGGAAAAACAGGGTGATCATGGAGTCAGCAAGAGCCATGTTGAATGAGAAAAGCCTACCAAATGCATATTGGGCAGAGGCTGTAATGACTGTAGTGTATGTCATGAATCATACAACAACAGTAGGGACACATGAGGTGACTCCTCATGAGAGGCTTTATGGGATAAAGCCAACAACAGTAGGGACACATGAGGTGACTCCTCATGAGAGGCTTTATGGGATAAAGTAAAACATTAGCCATCTTGCTTAGCATATGTACATGTTCCAGATAAAAGAGGAAGAAGCTTGATCCAAAGGCAGAAAATGCCATATTTATTGGGTATGCACAAGATAGGAAAGCATACAAGTGCTACAATCCTTCTACTCATGAGACATTAATTGAGAGTGGAATTTTGATGCCAAGAAGTGCTTAAAAATAGCTAAAAATTATGAATATCAAGGGAAAAATATTCAACGTCGAAGGCAGCGGCTCGATCTAGAACAATTTTAAGCGTCAAAGTGCTTTAAAGGCGCCCGAGCGACACTTGTTGATTTTTCATAATTTATCAGCCTAGCGTGCAGATTGACAAGAGTTACCAGCCAATGCGGGATGCCGAGCCGGACGCCCAAGATTTCTCAGAGCTCAATTCGGAGTCCGGACGGGGAAATGGCCACAAAATGGTCAAGATATGAAAAGGTGGATACTTGGGAGTCCAAAATTGGACATGCCTTTTGAGTTTGAAACCCCCCCCCCCCCTTAAATTTTATGCACCTTATGAAGCAAAAAACGTGGAGAGAGAATGAGGGATGAAGAAAAAACGTGGAGCAACATGGCGGCCATTTTTTGCGCCCTCTCATGATGGAGATGGAGTATGTAGGCTGAAAGCAACCCATACAATCGATCATGGGGCTGATCTTCCCTCTCTTGGATAGTCTTATCACCTGTCTTCGCCCGTCAAATGGTGGCCTCAATGGAAATCTCTGATTTCAGTCTTTCTCTCTCCTCCCTCTCTCTCCTTTAAGGGCAGATTCATGTGGTGAAGAAGAAGAAGAAGAATGGATGACAGATGCTTGTCGAATGAAGACCGGATTGCTCCGTGGTTCAAGAGGAATGAAGATTGCTGATTGTGGACTGTCATGAGCATTAATGGCTGCTGGAAATCAGTCCCGAGATATGGCAAATAAAAACCTGCAACCCGCAAAGAACGATAATCTCATTTTTACAAAGGAAATTGATGTTTTATGTAATTTTCTTCATGAATATTTGTTCCCATGGGATAATTATGCATTATGATGTTGCTTGCTATGAATTTGATCAGTTTATGCTCAGAAAATTAGAAAATCATAAGTGTTATGATTGAAATTAATGGTGTAAAACCTGTAAAAACACGTGAAATATGGAGAAATTGGGTGTTTTTGATATATAAATGGAAAATATAATAAGACACACCAACTAAATTTGTGTTTTTACTGCAAATGAACCTAAGGGCCACAGCCCATAACTCATTTTGTATTTTCATTTATTTAATATTACGAAAAATATAAGAAAAATAGGAAAAATGGGTAAAAATAAGGGAAAAATGGATTTTGAGTGCCGAAAATTAAGGGAAAATAAGATTCATGTTTGTGTATGTATGGGGGGTCTCAAGTATGAGGTTTAACCCCAGTTCAGCCCTGCCTTTATGTTTTAGTGAGTGTTTATTGTCTTTATACAAAAAAAAAAGTGGAAAATGAACCCTAAATCGATCAATAATGCACAACCTAAACGGGTGAGGGGGTAGAGTGTATAAAAGGTGTTTAAATGCTGAATGAAATTATGAAAAGCTTGCTGGTTTTTATGCATACCATTTATGTTGGTCGATAATTAAAAATTAAGAACCTAGTAGCACGAGGGCTCCTCGGTGCTAGGTTCATGCAACGCCGCATATGAGCGATAGTCAAAATCATTGAAAGAGATGTTTTCCACATGTGCACAAATGCTTATTTTTTTAATTGTTTGAGCACATGGACATTCACAATTTGCATGAAGCATAAAATGGTAAAGGGTATCAGACAATACCTCCTAGATGCATAGCACATGCACTTTTGGGAAAGTGCAAAGTCGCATCCTCTATCGAGTCTGAGAGCATGTCCATAATCTTTTTGTGGTACTAAACACAAAAGATGTCAGTAAGGAATCAGTGCTAGGATGCACCTTTAAAAAATAGGCCCATTATTTCAATGTCCACTACGAGTCACACCGCATTCACCTTGCCATCGGCAATGTATGCATCTTGATAACTTTCAGCAAGTACAATGTGGCTCCATCAAAGCATGCGAAGCCACCAGTAGAGAAACCCACCACCAAGTCTAAGGAGGGGGTCGTGACTTGTTACAACCCACCAAGCCTCAACATCAGCAAACCACGGAGGCAAAAGCCAAATCACATGAACCCAAGTTCAATTGGGTGCCTAAACAGCAAGGATCGCTACCAAGAAGCAACCAAACATGACCTCACAAGGCTAAGAATTCACTCTTGAAACCTAGGAGACAGAAAAGAAACTATAGGCATCAATGAATGGTCAAGCCATGCTAGGTCCTCAAGATCTTATTGCAAGCACAAGGCTATTATGAGGGCAATAGTTGGATATGGGTGCCCAAATCCAAGACTGCCAAGCGCACTACTCAAGTGCAACCCTTGAGCTTTCCCACACAAGCCCGCAAGATAGATCATAAATCAAAATCCCAAACAACTCAAGTTGTGAAGCCCATAGAGCCCAAACCCATTATTCTTGCGAATCCTCAACAAGTCTATCGACCAAAACTGCAGCTTGATGTCTCCAAACCACCTCAACCTAGCATTTCTAGTGTCCCTAAGGCCTCACAAGCATCTAGCAGCACAACATCTACATTGCAACCCATGTGCCTAATGCACAAGTGAGTGCCCCACTCCCTCAAAAGCAACCAAAAACGCCAACCTCAACTGCAAACCTATCTAGCCCAATCAAACCTCAACCTCCCATAGGCCCAAAACCCTCTTATGAGTGGCGATCAATTCTTACCTTAGCCTTGGACTTAGCTGACAATATGGAGAGATGACTTGGTTACTTGCCTTTGACGCTTGGATGCTACATTTACTACACTTGCTAAAATCTATGACTAACTAGACCTAGACCTTTTAGAAGAGACTTTGGCCACGAAGGTACGTACACTGCCTTGCTCTTAGAAAGAATCAAAATTCATATATGTTAAGGCTCCCTAGGTAGCTGAGGAGTTGATTTCCACTGATATTTCCCGTGAGCAAGCACACGAACTCCAACTCATCACCTCATATGACAAGAGCAGACCAGGAAATTGAAGAGCACGAACTCCGACTCATCACCTCATATGACAAGAGCACGGTCACCTCATATGACAAGAGCATGGCAACCATAGACCAGGAAATTGAAGAGTTGAAATAGCTTACTATCAACAACAACTCCTCTTTCTTGCAAAAATGGTATGAGACATGCCATCAAAACCTCAAAGTATGACTCAACTTATGTAACTGGCCCCTCGAAGAGCACATCATGACCCACCCCTATTTGGAACGCATGTTGAGGAGGAAGAGTTACACATTGCTAGTCAAATAGACTTTGGTGACTTCCTAATGACAGATGTCCTCGCTTACCTCACCCACGTAAGCATCCGATTTGTCAACATGGACCACTATGCTCACATGAAGTACAATGTGAACTTCTATGCTTGGCTCATGTGAACATAAAACACCATGAGCATGCGTTGAATGGCCTTAACCCTTCAACCTCTAATCCTAGGAAGGATTATTCTCCTTTCCAAGGGAGGGTGTGGAACATAAAAACAAACCCTAAACCTCAATCAACATCCAAAATTAGAAAAGAATGGATACAAATCCACTTATGATTGACGAAAAGTGTCATAAATTTTTGGAGGAATGCATGGACTGTTTGAAGGAAATTTTCCTTTCTGTATTTAAGCATTTCAATTTTTCATAAGCATTTTTTCCATTTCATACGTGTCTTTCTACAAAAAATTATATAAAGAACACCAATGGTGAGCCCTGGCTTCATGACACGCAGCTAAAATGGCAGGACATGAGAAAACCTTTCTTAAAGAAAGAGAAAGAAAAGTATGGCCTCTCAATGGACACGAGGACCTACAACCAATTCAAGTTTAGGCACATCCTAAATTTGGTAGATGTAGTCATGGAAGAGCAGGCCATAAAGTAGATTGTGAATCAATGCAATTTGTAGAAGTACCTAGAGAAAGTCAGGAAAGCTATGGATTATGAAAAGTGTGCGGAGTTTCTCCATACTTTCAACAGGAACCATGGCACCATGATTGTGCGGCAAGGAGAGGCCATCCACTAAGTAGAAGTTGAGCTAACCTCAAAGCTGGTGGAGAGAGCCTTGGGCCTGGTCGAAAAACTTGAAAGACGATCGAAAAGGGACGTATACAACATGTTGGGAAGAGTCAAAGTGCTGGTCCACACTAATGATGGCATCAACTTAACTGATATCATCGACCCATAAGTCCTACTATAAGCCAAGATGCTGCATGCCTTGTTTTCCATCCAAAGGTACAACGCACTGATGAGCAAGATCAATGTGCCGATACTAGAAAGCATTGTAGCCAAATCTATAGATGAAGTGAACTTTAACGGCTTTGTAGAAGACAATTGAGACCTCATCAAAGGCACTAACTACATGTGGAAGATTCGCAAGTGGAGAGTCCTCGGCCTCCAAGGCAAGAAAGAAGTCGTCATCTAAGGCCATTGGATTTGGTGGGGTCTTGACTGCCATCATTATGGAGGCATTGGGGGAAGCACAAGAAGGTGATGAAGGAGCTGATGAGACATGAGATAGGTCACATGCCCACCAAGAGCAAGAATAGTCCAATCAGAGAAGTGTGAGTGACAAAGAAGGAGAACATGAAACATGGTCTAGGGGCCAAAAAGTCCAAGAAGAAAACCCCCCAAAGGAAGGTGGAAGAAGAGAGAAGGAAGAAAGAAAAAGTTGACTACCTCTCAAGGCCCAAGGGGAATCCAAGAAGGGAAAAGAAGAGAGAAAGAGAAAGGCAAATGAAGAGGCTAAGGAGCTTAGAAGGAGAGGAGAAGAGGACATAGCCAGGGCCATCCACATGTCAATAGAATCCCTCTAGAGAGGAGGAGTTGGATGCCATGAGCCCACATAGAGAAGAAGGCTCGAGGACAAGTTCCCAAGTGCTAGAAATCTTGCCACCCCCAATTAGCAAAATGCAAGGGTTTGATTGATCCTATTCCACATGTCCTAGTGCCTACCACCCCAATCTCTCTGCACCCACTGAAAGCACTTCAACTATAGTAGATGCCAATGACCCTATGGCGTGGGTCCAGTTCTTGGTGGTCAATAAAGACATAGCTCAAGATGCAAGTGGAGGAACCCCAGTGACATGAACAAAGAGACCGACAACTCTGTAGATGTGGAGTCAAGACAAGATCCCAAGAGACAGAAGGTAGAAGCATCCACAATGACTATCCCTATAGCACTATCGTCGTCTATGAATTATGATGATTATTTCAAAGAACTCCTTTCACAGTTAGAAAGAGTGAAGGAGGAAAAGAAGATTGTTGTCGCCAAGTTAGAAGTGGAGAATATCGTACTAGTGGCCTTATAGCTTGAGAGAACCTACCAAGTGATCGGTTATCAAAGAGAAATAAGTGAGCTAAAGGCAAAGCTTAGGGCTAAGGAAGAGTAAGAGGAAAGCTACTGAAAGAGGCTTGAAGATGAGAATCGGGAGCTAGTGGGACTTCAAAGGGAGTATAAGCTCTTGATCCTACAACAAGAAGAGTTGTAAGGACAGATGAAAAGAGTCTAGAATGCCATGGAGGAGTTCACAGCTAGAGAAAAAGAGAGGGCCCAAAGATATCAAGAAAATATGGAAAATTTGGAGAAGAGGGTGGTTGTAGAACTAGAAGAGAAAAAGAGACTAGAAAGAGAAATCGAGGAACAAGAGTAGAGAATAAGGGCCTTAGCTCAAATGCATAATGAAAGCTTAGAAGAGATGAAAATAAGAGCAAATGAATGGGTGGGTAGGATTGAAAGAAGAGTAAGAGACTTAGCGAGCTGACTAGCCCTTGCAAAAGGTGATAAGGTGTTAGTAGAAAACAGGGCAGAGGTCGCATAAATAAGCTTGGAAGCCTAACAACGCGCCTTCTCAATACTCTCTTGGACACCACACAATCAAAAGAGGAGGCCATTGAGTCACTAAGGAGAAAGCTAAAGATCACCCACAGGGCTCTAAGACACATGCTACACATCCAACCACAAGCAGCAAGAACTAGCCAGAGCCTATAGGATCAAAGAAACTACTTGCTAAAGGCAGGCTTGACGGTCCAAGAAGTGGACTCTCTAGGGCTCAAGGAAGGAGGCCATAAGAACACATGGGAGAGGAGATGCAAAGGCTCACTAAAGAAGCAAGAACAAGCTTTGAAATGGGGCAAAAAGACAAGGAGTTAGTCCCATAACCTCCCTCTCCACGGCCAGAAGTACAGCAAGAGGTAGACACCACTACAGAAAGGAAGGCAGAGATCAAAAGAGGAGAATGAACAAACTAGACTAGGCACAGAGGAGTCTACGAGATCAACCAGTAGTGGCCCCAAAAGTGCCCATCCCTCCAAGAGAATATTGTTTCCCAGTAGACTGGAATGTAGAGCTCATAGTATGGGAGCAGAAGGAGAATGGTCGCGAACCCTTTGACTTTAATTTTTGATTCCCCACTACATTGAGCAAAGTGCTATCAACCAAGGTGGTGGAAGAGGTGATTAATGTAGGAAGAAGAAGGCGGGGAGACATGTGGGTTGCCGAAAGAGAGAAGAATCCTACCTTATAGGGAATAGAGGCTCCTAATGACTACTGGGAAAACAAGGTCATTGAGGTGCCTAGAACAATAAAAGGCTATGAGTGCCATCCAAGGTAGAGAAGGCAAATCTGGGATGGAAACATGGATGCATGGATGTTGTTTTGCAACACCCTACCCTTTGAGAGGAATAACCCCACTTATATGCCATATCCTAGAAGGATAGGAATGGAATTCAATCCAGATGTCCATGGCTGATATGACTTTCCAAAAATCTATAATGCCAGTTCCACTAAGCCAGAGGAAGCACTCACCTTTTCTGAGCATGACTTATATGCCTCTATTGAAAATTTTCTCATTGAATTCAGCTCTTGCCCGAACCCCACTTTCCTGTCACAACTTGTAATTACCTTAGGCTCCTTAAAGTATTATTAAGGCACCCGTAAGAATACTACTTGTCGCCACTATTTTTTTAAATCAATGCTGGCATAGATAGCTGTGCAACGGCCATGCTAATGATGCATACTTCCCTCTTACCATCTTTTTGCATAGCCCTCTTAGAGGACATGAACGACAATCGCTTCTCTAGCTGCAACCACCCATTTTTGTCCACAACTCCTATCAATGTTCGAATGAGCCTAAAAGGATATATGCAAGGGAAAATCTTTCTTAGTAAGTCTCTTCTTAAACCCCCCACTTCTCCCTCTCATGACCATGACGATGAAGATTAGCTCCTTGTTGTTATGATCAAAAAAAGAAAAAGAGAAAAAATAAGAAGAAATACAGCAAAAGAAAGAGAAAAGAGAAAAAGTAAAGAACAAGAGAACAAAGAAGAAAATCACAAGAAAAATTAAGAAACTTATGAGTGCCGCAGTCATTGCACCTACTAGGGGTCCTCAAGTTAGGTGCATCCAATGGCTTCAATCAGTCGTAACCCCTTAGCCCATTTTCATTCCCCACTTCACACTTAGGACACATCAAGGGTAGGACATACCTGGGGAGGTCACCCTCACCTATGGTTAGACTTGTCTCCCTAAGCTGCACCCACCGCATCTCCCTCCCGTACGAACTAGGTCCTCAAGTTTGGGACAACATTGACCCAACTCCCAGTTCCACTAGCAGAAGCACAATGCACCACACAGTAAGGTAGACACACCCCCTAGGCAATGCACTTTTCTTCTCTTTGTAGATACATTTGAATGCTACCAACTAGCAACATCGGAGGCCCTGCCATCATCAAATCACATGACCACCCTTCAAATCATCATGCCCTAATCAACAAGGACCCGTAAGTGCCATGGGATTGGCACTCAACTAGGAGGGGGTAATGTCAACCCTGATGCAAGATAGAAAAATAAAACTCAAAATTTTAGAATAATGCATAAGGCAGCCCGACAAATGAATAAGAGAGAAAAGGCTAAAAGCGCAAATAGTCAAGTCAAAGTTAAAGGTGCATTTTAAAAGGCAAAGGCATCACCAAAATTTTGTAAAAGAACACCGTGCTCCCTCTTGTACAAATTGTAAAATCTAGATGAGCATAGGTGAAGGGATAAGGCAACTAGAAGGGAATGGGGAAACAGGACCTTGACAATATGCCCAGTCATGTAAAAAAGGGGATAGGTGCCTAAGGGATTTAGGACTTATATATAAACTCAAAAAGTAAATGAGAAGCTCATTATTTGGTGTGTGACTAAAGTGGCTTCTTCTTCCTCTCTTCTTCTCTCCTTCTTGCTTGTGTTGAGTTAGGGAGTGTGAGAGTGTGAGGGAGTGAGTGTGTGAGGGTAAGGGACCGGGGAGGAGAAGCTCTCAATCTTCTCCTCTCTTCTTCTCTTCTCTTCTCTTCTTTTCTCTTGTCTCACATGCGGCCATGGAGGATGGAGCTTGAGGGAAGAGGCTTGAGGTTGCTTGAGTTTGCATCTAAGATCATGGAGCTATCAAAGTGCTTGAGGGAGGAGGCCACTCATTCGGGCATTAAGGTAAGCTCACTACACCCGTAGGATCGCAAGCGCGTTAGCTAGGTGAGAGATAGCCATTAGATCTTGCTTGAAACACTTGAACAATAAGTGGTCCATGGGTCTTGGCAGTTGAGTGTGAGCTCCCACTACAAGTACAAGTCACAATATAGGGCATAGGGCATGTTCACGTATGCGACAAGGCTAAATTGCAAACACCTCCACTCATTCTCAAAAACAAACACCCGCCTTCACATATGAACATATACTTGGTCCAAACTCACCTACACTCACTCGTTCCTGCCCTCTTACACCTCCCTTCTACCTCTGGTAAGTTACTCATAAATATATGTGTGCATCACATGGGTTCAAAATAAGGTATTTTTATAATACCATTTTTATACATTTTTTATATACGAAATGGTATAATATAAAGGTGTTATCTATAGATTGAATAGAAAAGGGTTATATTTTATTCACAAAAAATTCACAGATAAGGATATTTATAAATAGGCCTTGAATGCACGTGATGTAGATGATATACATATAGCAACTTTCCCGAGCTTTCTACCCACACATGCCACTATTTGAGTCATCTAGTCTTGTCTTTGAACATGGTGTACTTTGTCGCCTTGTGTTGATCAACCATATCAACCCTCATTAAGCCTCCATGCAACTAGTCATGCAAGGTCACCAAATTCGGAAAATCAGTACTTAGGCACAAAGAGCATAGTAGTCATTAGGTCGCAAACTAGTCATATAGCCACGAGTACAAGTCACAATATAGGGCATAGGCAGGTTCGCATATGCGACAAGACCACACTGCAAATATGTCTACTCATTCTCAAAAATAGACACACCCCCTTTGCATACAAACATATACTTGGTCCAAATTCACACACACTCCCTCATTCCCACACTCTTGCACCTCCCTTCCACCCACATATACCCTCCCCACCATTTATACACACACCCTAAATAAATAATGTATATACCTAACATGCTTCACCCCCATACACACTCCCCTACACCCTATATACAGACTTGCATGGATGGTAGCAAGGAAAAGGTCTTGACTTTGGACCATCTTTATGTTTTTAGGACACAAGCTATAATTGAATGAGAGAATGGCTTACATATGTCAGAAAATCTATTCCTTTGGGCATCCCTGAGCCATACCTCAAGGTGCTTGACAAGACACAAGGTGCTAAGAGACAGATCATAGCTTACATATGTCAAAATCCTATTCCTTTGGACATGCTTGAGCCACACCTCAATCATGGTATTTGCATATTTCATGTTAGTTCATGAATTGGACAACTACCTTGAGTGTGCTCCCATGGACATGCCACACTAGCAACCTCAATCAAGGTATGTGGCAATCATGTAAAAGAGAAGATGTGGAAAAGTTCTTCCGCATTAGTGAGATAACATAGAAATGTACTCCCATGTAAATGGTAAAGACTATGTTCATGGTCAATTCACTACCATATATGCATGAAAATGAAGATCATCATGATGCAACACCATCACTCATATTGACCTTGATTGAGGCCATAACAATGATTTGAAATTATATTATACATCTTGATCAAGGTCTTAATAACTGTTATAAATTATATTACATACCTCGCTGGAGGTTTTATATCCCTCGATCGAGGATAAATATATATCAATCAAAGTCATGAGTTATATAATAAATAATAATATACCTTAATCAAGGTCTCAACATATATAAGAAATAATATTATACACCTTGATCAAGGTCTTTAAATTTTTTTTAAAAAAATAGTACATACCTCAATCAAGGTTATCAAATATTTGCCATGTCCTCCTTGATGGGCAACCAGTTCATTAGAAGCGATAAGTGGTGGTTACATGCAACAGATAAAATTTATTGTATATCAAGGAATGTTTCATAACAAGCTAAGATATCTACCAATTCATATTCTTAGAAAGATCTTGATTGAGGTTTTACTATAGCCAACTAGGGATCCGACTGATTATATTTTTGTGATATCATAATAATAACATGTCATTAACTCTATGACTTTATATCAATAACATTAACTGAGTAAACTTTGCTATGCTAGTTAATCCAAAGAAAGTTTTTGTATCTCATAGGCTTGCTGGGTTGTGAATCGGTAGCTTAGTGGACTCGCTAGGTATGGAGAAAACCTAGCAGGCTTAAACCCCTGGAAGATGCACTATATATAGAGGACCTTGACTGCACTTCTTATTTTTCTAGCTTTGAGGCGAGTCTCTTGCGAGAGTGCATCCTTCTTGGGTAAAGAACTCTCTTACACAATAACCCCAAGAGTGTCTCATGTATTGAGTGGATCGTTTTGAGAATCCTTCAATGAGCTAGGTTCTATTCTTTATATAGGGATAATTAAATATGGGTGAATAAGATCGAGTTACTTACTCTAGTGAGAGCAATATGTAATCCTTAATTATTTGTTAGCCTTGGCTCTTGTTTTAAATAAACATTGAGGCAATCACAAAGTTATATCTTAGATATTTTGCCTTTTCAAGGGCCATAGGTATCCTAGATATAAAGCTTTTGGTAAGGCAATAGCAAGTAAACATATGTGAACTTTTTTTTAGTGGGTTAGCATCCTAGCTTGGGCAATGTTAATTATTGTTAGAGGCTACTTGGACTATATTATCCCTAATTTGGTTAAATTAGTTCATTAAAATCTTCTTATCATTAGTATAAACATGTGATTTAATGTTATGGTCATTGATTGTAAGTTATATGTCTAAATTATTGATTCATTACTTATCTGAATTAAGAATATAAGTATAGATACACAATATATGCATATGTGTCTATACATGTTTGTGTAGTATAGAAACTATCAATGTATAGAGTCTTATCTTGCTATTAATGTTCAAATCATTATTATGTGTTTACTAACCTTTTTTATAATTATTTTATATCACATACATTATGTATTCATTAAAAGTGAAAAAAATATTACAATATTTTTACATTTTCTAAAAAATGAGTAATGTATGTTGAATTGACAAGTAATAGCATTCACATATGGATTGCTATATTGCTTATATGTTTTTTTGTTTAATTATTTTTTTATCAATACTTTATGGAGGTACTTACCCATTTTTCATTGCCTCTTCTTTGTCTCCATATTTGAGATATTATGAATTGTTGGTATCATTGAGAATAGTATTAAAATAGATCTTAGATAATCATGAACTCATGACATGTAGTTTAGAAATTTTGAGAGACATTACTAGGCCCATCTATTTATAATTATTCTAGTGATGCATTGAATAAGCTCTCAAGAATAAATAAATTTATGAATGACATCTTTTCTCTCTTCAAAAAAATTAATAGAAGAGAGTTGAAGATACATGTAGAGTTCATCGAGAAAAAAAGACTATGTCATTTTCATATATACACCTCTTAGCCACCAAGTGGTAGTAATTGTCTATTCTAAGGGTTAGATGTGCTTGTATGAAAGAGAGTCTACCCTTTCACCTTAGCAAACTCTATACATATCAATTTTATTTTATAAAATTCTTTGAAAAAGAGAAAATTATGATTCATAAAATCATTTATTCCTAAGAGTGTTTTTGACGTATCACCAAAATAATAATAAATGAATGAGCTTGTCATATCACTGAAGCTTTTCAAATAAATTTGAATTTGTGATCATGTAAGTATGAATCTTTTTGTAATCCAACCCATCTTTACAAAGAAGTTTCTCCTTAACCTTGATCCAACTTCTTAAATACTCTTTATTCTCTCATGTCTAGTTTGGAACTCTTCTCACTATTTAGCTAACAATGTATGCAAGGTCTTGGAGTGGAATGTAGTATTCCATGTCGACAAAAAATGAGTATCAACTCCACATGAATTGGCATCCACTGCACACCTTGATGATATGGTAGGACTTTACTTAGTGGCATGCTAGGTGACTAACATGGAGGATATGCCAGTGATTCTATAGCTAGATTGCACCTACATAATCCATTCTTAGTTATGGGACATTCATTGTGTCATCTCATCTATCTTTAGCAAGCTTACAATTAGTGACCACATGAACATGTATTTTAGCACTTTTATATTAGTATTTTATCATGTTATATACTAATTTCTTTTGTATGAAAGAAGAATAAAGAAGAAAAAGAATATTTTAGCCCTACTTTTCTATGTGCTCAGGTCTCCATTATGTGTGTACGCTCATGATTGCTTCATCTTTCTTCCTCTTATCTATTTACCTTATATCAAAGCAGTGCCATAGCTACACAGAGCTCAATCAAAGACTAATGTGAAGGTAACATAGTATAAAAGTAAGTAGCAATAGGTAAGAAGCTTTTCCATCTTCTTTGATTTGTGTTATAGTATAGCCATATGAGGATCCTAAGGTTGGTGAGGATACAATCTCTAATTACAATGAAACCTTGATGAGCTCGAAGAGCACTAAAAATAGTTTTTGATATACTACTGATTCAACGATGTTGACTATTTATAGATAGAGAGGTGATAGATTTGAAATCTATCACCTCTCTATCTATAAATCGTCAACATCGTTGAATCTGTAGTTAGTGAAAAAGGCTACATGTTTTGGTTGTGGTGCACCTAGTATGCGCTTGGTTACAAATTGCAGGTTTTTAAAGATTGCTTGACTTCTCAAAATATCTAACAATTTCAACCAAATTTTAGTAAGAAGCATTATAATAATAATTATCATGAATGGAAGTTGAGGATGGAAAAATTTTTGAAGGGCAAAGGAATTTGGAACTACATTGAAGAGACATGGTAGTGGTACCTAAAGTCCCTCAGCAAAATGTTACTACAAAGATAAAAGCTAAAAAGAGTTGGGAGCAGACATAGAGTAAAGTGATGTATTGGCTATCTAAAAGTGTCACAAATAATATGGTAGGCTATTTGCAAGAATTTGAAACCCCACTATTGCTAAAAAGAATCTGGCAAGGTTATTTGAGTAAGCACAAATACCAAAAGGCTACAAGTCGAGTCAAAGCTAAATATAGTTAAAAGAGAAAAGTATTCCATCAATGACTATGCATTAAAGATCAAGAGTATTGTAGAAACTCTTGGATATATCAATGTAGAAAATGATAATGATATTGTGTGACATGTTTAGATAGACATGGAGATGAATACAAGAGCTTTAGGTCATCTATAAATACTAAGGATGATATCTTTGACTTTACAGATTTGATTTCCATGCTAATACTTGCGAAGAAGAACATTGGCTTAGATTTCTATTCTTATTAAAATAAGAGAAAGTCTGAACATATATTTTACTCTACTAGTACAGGTAGAGGTCATTGGCTAAAGCCCTAGGGATCCGCCTTATAGAATATAAAAGATAGTACCATGTGAGTTCAAAAGAAAGGGTATTACATTTAGTAAAATTTACAAGATTTCTACAAAAGGGATGTTCTAAATACAATTTAAAAATATCTATAAGTTTAGTAAAGTAAAAGGGGTTATTTTAAGACTTATAACATGTAAAGAAATTATATTTCTTAATATCCTTTGAACACACATTATATAGATGATTCTTATAAGTGTACTCCCCAGGGGCTAAAGCCAAGATGGTGACCATGGGTTATGGTATACATTAAAATTGTTGAGAGAGAGAGAGAGTACGAGAGAGATACACAAGACATGCTCCCAAAGAATGATTCATATTGATGTAGAGTTAGTATATATAGGTGAGACCCAAGTTAAGTGAGAGATGATATATATATTTGTAACATCCCCACTCAAACAAAGGTCTCTGGCTACAAGTGAAAAAACCCTTGGGGAGAACAAGGGAAAAACCCGACCCCCTACACATACCTACGATACAAAAATGATTTACTATAAAGTTTTCTTGAATACAATGATACATGCCTCAATCAGTGAGACAAGAACTTGGAACAATACCAAGTGCATGTCTTAATGAACTAAAGCGAGCTTCACTAAGAGATTTTGTGAAGATGTCTGCAAACCATTTGATCATTGGGACAATGCTCCACCATAATGGAACCTTTCTTGACTTCATGTCGAACATAATGATAATGAATAGCAATGTGCTTTGATTTACTACGTTGTATATAGTCTTTGGTAAGACTAATAGCACTTTGGTTATCGCATCAAAGAGGTGTACTAGATGATGAAGGATGTCCCAAATCTGCAAGTAGTTGTCGAAGCCAAACTAGCTCGCGAGCTGCTAATGATGCAGCAACATATTCGGCCTCAGTTGTAGAAACCGCAACACATCGTTGTTTCTTGCTGGACCAAGAAACCAAACATCCATTTACAAAGAAACAATTTCCACTTGTAGACCTCATGGATAAGTGTGAACTTGCCCAATCAGCATCTGTATATCCAATAAGGTCAAGAGAAGTTGAAGAAGATAAAGAAGAATCCTCTCAATGACGATAAATAAGACCAAATTCCTTAGTACCCTTGAGGTACTTAAGAATACGTTTTGTAGCACTCCAATGAATAGTGGAAGGGGAAGAAAGATACTGTCCCAAAAAATTAGCTGCAAATAAAATATCTGGTCTTGTGTTTAAACCAATAAATTGAAGACAACCAACAAGATTAGCAAAAGGATGATGAATGGTTGATTCTTCATTGCGTGTTGTAGATATACCCTTGGTAGAGCTTGAAAGAATGGGAGTGTTGGCAGAGTGCGCATTTGTCAACCCAAACTTCTTAACAATATCATTAATAAACTTTGTCTGGCGAAGAAGAAGAATGTCTTGTTGTCGGTGTCGTTGAACTTGAATACCCAAACAAGAATGTATCTCACCAAGATCCACCATTTCAAATGCAGTCGATAAAAGCTTCTTCATAGCATCCAAGAAAGCAATATTATTTGACACAAGAATAGTATCATCAACATATAGAGCAAGAATAATAAAATATTTGTCCTCCCTTTTGATGTAAAGATTTGGGTCAGCAAAACATGCAACAAAACCTTTAGATGTGAGGAACTGATCAATCTTAATATACCAAGCACGAGAGGCTTGCTTCAATCCATATAATGCACGATGAAGCTGGCATACAAGATGCTCCTTTCCTGCAATCATAAAACCTTCAAGTTGCTCCATATAGATTTCTTCTTCAAGATCTCCATTGAGAAAAGCCGTTTTAACATCCATTTGGTGAATTTCTAGATCAAATAGTGTTGCAAAAGCCAAAATCATATGAACAGTTGTCGAGCGCACAACGGGAGAAAATGTTTCTTGATAATCTACTCCTGCAATCTGTGAGTAACCTTTTGCAACAAGTCTTTCTTTGAACATCAACTTTGGTCTTGGTTTTATAAACCCATTTACATTTGATAGGAACACGATTTGGGGGGAGTTCAGTAAGAATCCATGTACCTTTGGAGATTAAAGAATCGTATCAGCTTGCATAGCTTCTTGCCATTGATCCCTTTGAGACGAATTGATAGCTTCCATATACGATATTGGATTCTCTTGGACAGACATAGCATCATCAAAGACATCATATTTAATAGAATAGAATCCATGCTCTATCTCAATAGGAAGATCGACATAGATCTCCAAATTTTCATCAATCTTCTTTGGAGGTGAAGGAGGTTTATGATCATCAGAATTAGTAGAATCACAAAGCAAGTAAGGAAATGCACTAAGCAAAGACTGTGTATCATCTAAAACATCTAACGACCATGTGCCACCCATAGTCTTCTCATCAAATATAGCATCACGACTAATGATAACCTTTTGAGTAGAAGGATCATAAAATTTGTAACCTTTGGAATGATCTGAATAACCGATAAAAATAACCTTCAAACCTGGAGGATCCAAAGTATGTCGAGTGTCCTTGGGCACATGAATATAAGCAATGCAACCAAATGCGCGAAAGTGAGATACTGAAGGTGTCTTCCCTATCCAGATTGTTATAGGAATTTTACCAGCAGGTGCAGTAGTTGGAAGATGATTTTGAATAAAAATGACTGTTAGAAGTGCTTCAGTCCAAAACTTTCGAGACAAACCAGAGTGTATAAGCATGCAACATATAGCATTAAGAATAGTGTGATTTTTTTGCTCAGCAACACCATTTTGCTGAGGAGAATAAGGAACTGTAAACTCATGATGAATACCTTGATCCTTACAAAAGTCATCAAATAGATTGGATACATATTCACCGCCATTGTCACTGCGAAGCATCTTTATAGAAAATCCAGTTTGAAGCTCCACACTTATCTTGTATTGTTTAAATATATATAAAGCCTCAGACTTATGTCGAAGAAGATAGACATGTGTGTACCGTGAGAAATCATCAATGAAAGTTATAAAATATCGATATTGAGACTTTGAGGCAGGAAAAGGACCGTAAATATCAGTATGATCCAAATCCAAGAGAGCACAGGAATGTGATGAAATAGAAGTGTGGAAAGGTGAACGATGGTGTTTTCCAAGTGCACAGTACTCACATATTCCCATACGTGGATGAGATTTAAGATCCATACATTGCACAAGACCATGACGATGAAGATCAAGAATTTTGGCAAAATCGAAGTGTGCAAATCGTTGATGCCATAATTTGCAATCGGCATCTCCAGGGGCAGTAACAACATTTGCAATTGCATCGTTCAATGATAGCTCAAATAGATTACCATGTCGAGGAGCCACTGCTATAGTATGCCCATCTTTCTCTATACGACATTGATTATGATCAAAGCCAACAAACAAACCAAGATCAACTAGACGAGAAACAGAAAGAAGATTTCTTTGCAAATCTGGAACATGAAGAACTCCTCTTAATATTTTGGTGGATGAAACAGTCCCTAGATATAAATCACCCACTCCTTTAACTTGACAAGTCGTATCATCCGCAAGATAAAAAAACTTCTTGATAGGAAGATAATGATAATTGTGAAGCCACTGCGATTGGTATGTCATGTTTCCAATGGCACCTGAATCAACGATGAATAGAGAACCATCATGAACATGAAGTACCTTTTCTGGAGAGATATCATGATGGACAAAATTGAGCTCCTGATGAGTATGATCATCATCAGTTGTAGTTTGTTGAACAATGTAAGCTCGAGAATGTTCTTCATCATATCTGCGTTTATAACAACGATGAGATGGATGATCTGTATGTGCACAATAATCACAAGGAGGAAAACTTTTGGACGAGCGAGATTGCTTTGTAGTAACTCCATGCTCCTCATCATATTGACGTGCCCAACAATCAGAAGCCACATGGCCTTCCTTATCACAATAAGAACAATGTTTGTTAGGATAAGCAAGACGAGAAGATTTACTACCTTGATTAGGGTGTCCACCTTGCTGAAAACGTGAAGCACGACGCTTGCGAGCAACAAAAGTAGCATCAAAATCCCTTTGTTTGCGAGTGACCAAAACAGCATCAGATTTTTCCAAATGATGCTCATGACGTTGAGAATATTCAATAAGAGATATACATGCTTTGTCAAAGTGGATATCATCCTTGTTAGACAAAGTAGTGATGATATTGTCATAGAAAGGATCTTTGATGGTATGAAGAAGTTGAGTAACAATCTGATTTTTAGCAACAGGAGTGCCGGCAGCACCAAGCTGATTGATAATGTCTTTAAAAGCCTCGATATGAGAGTGCATAGAAGTACCAACCTTATATTGAAGATTCTTCAAACAAGTTTGGAGATATAAAATTTCGGTGACCGATTTCTTCTCAAACGTTGAGATAAGATACTCCCAAATAGCATGAGAGGTTTCCAGATGAAAGACATCCAACATAAGTGAGTCAGGAAGTGCAAACAATATATAACGACGAGCCGCTTTGTCACGACGAATCCAATCAGTATGATCAATTTTCCATTGTTCAAATAATGGACCATCAGTAATCACAGAATTGTTATTCATCACATCAATAGGTTGAACTGGGCAAGACAGGTTGCCCAAAACAATATCAAATAATTCGTCACCTTCAAGAATTAGCATCATCTTTGCTTTCCACCCAGGAAAGCCTTGTCCTTGGAAGAAGGGAACCGAACGTTGGCCAGACGGATATCCGTTAACAATTATGCAATTGGCCATGCCTGTATGTCGAGAGAAAACAAATAAGATGAGATCGTAGAATCTGCAAACCATGATCAAGATGAGCGTAGTTGAGACGCATGACAATCAAAATAGGGATATGCACGTAAGAACGACGAAAAGTATTGAGTGACTAAAAAGAAAGCCTGAAATAGAGAGGCGTAACGTGCAAGACGAGATGATGCATATAAGAAAAATACTATTTCGATCAAGCAAAGAATGTGAACGATAATAGAACATTGCTAAAATTAGCAAGATGTTTGCTTGTCATAATCAACATCATTAACGAAGACGAGCAATTAACAAACTGTAATTGGGGATTAACGAACTGTAATTAGAATTACAGTTTTAAATAAAGAATCGCAGATTCGAGCAGAATTGTTGTCTTGAATCCTGAACTGTCATAAATTATGATCCAGAACTCCGATTGACAAGTGGTTTTGACAAGATTTGAGAGCACGACGAGAGCTACACACCTGGACCTGGTTTTGTTTTTAAAGACAAAATTAACTAATACTTCTAATTTGAACAAGTTCATGTATCAAATCATCACTTGTGCAAAGAATTCAATCAAGTATAAACAATGAAACAACTTATCTTCCTTGTTGTTGCTACGCATCCATAGCTCTGATACCATGTTGAGAGAGAGAGAGAGTACGAGAGAGATACACAAGACATGCTCCCAAAGAATGATTCATATTGATGTAGAGTTAGTATATATAGGTGAGACCCAAGTTAAGTGAGAGATGATATATATAGTTGTAACAAAAATAGGGAGAGGATAGTCTCAAGGAAGAGGGAGGCAATGAAGGCAAGTGCAAGTTTTAACAAATACCATCAAAATTCTAGTGATCTTTAGTAATTGTTTCAAAAAGAAAGCTGAAATTTGAAATGGAAAAAAACAGCAAGTAAATTATGCTTCCTCTTGCAAAAATAATGATAATATAAGTGAGTAGCTTTTTATTATGCAGTGTTTTGATGAATACTATGACTATTGATGGTTCATCTAAGCTAAGAATGATGTATGCTATGTAGACTTAGGCATCTCTAACCACATGACTTAATGTGGAGAGTGGTTTAGAGGAGAGATACATAGACCAGATTCTCTAGGAGGCTATGTGGAGACAAGAAATGAAACAACCCATCCTATCACTGATTTTGGAAAAGAGTATGCATGACGGTAAAATAACATAGTTAATATGTTGCATGTACTAAATATAACTAAGAAATTGATTCTTTTTTGTCAGATGGCCGAATAGGGGTTGAAGGTTCAATGTATATCGTATGATTGTTACATAGAGGACCATGAAAATGATTACAAGAAGCTAATTGCAAAAGATAAGCATATTGGCAATTTGTTACTGTTGATGTAAATCTACCTCAAAATGGATGGTATTATGTTTGCACAAGGTTCAAGTATTGTGACTGATATTGAAATTTGGCATAAGTAGATTGGTCATATAAATATATAATATTTAAAATATATGGATTCAAAACAGATTATGGATAGCTTATCAATGTTTAGAGTTGATGAGATGCATAAAGTATGTATAGCATGTCAGTTTGGAAAGTAACCAAGGCATGCATTTCTGCATGAAAAGCATGTGTGCGAGAAGCCACTTGAGTTGATACATTTTGATATGTGGAGTCCTACAAAGATTGCAACTATGAGTGGTTCAAGAATTATGTTTCTTTTGTTGATGATTATATTTTAAAAGTATGGGTTTATTTTATGTGTGAGAAATGTGAGGTATTTACTCACTTTAATTAATTTAAAGATTTGGAGCTAGAGTTACATGTTACATGCCTAAGCTCCAATGAAAGGGAAGAGTATTTCTCCAATGGGTTTTTTTATTTTTGTAGAAAAATGGTATTCAAAGATAGTTTACATCTAGGTACACTCTATAGCAAAATGGAGTTGCTAAATAGAAAAAATAGTATATTGTAGAGGTGGCTCAAGCATTAATACTTGAATGCTATTCTTGTATACATTATGAATATGATACCTACAGTTGTTGTACATGGTATGACACCCAAGGAGAAGTATATAAGTAAAATCTAAATTTATTTCGCTTAAAAGTATTTAGATATATTTCTTATGTGCATACTTCTAATGAGTTGTGTAATGAATTGGATCCCAAAGTAGAGAAATATGTAATTGTGGAATATCCTATCAAGCAGAAGAGATAATTTTTTAATTCGATTACAATGGTGACTTGAGAATAGCAAAGTTGGAATTCCAATGTGAAGAATATATTCCCAAAGATCATAGTAGTCACTTAGGTTGCAAGCATGTCACGTGCCTACCTAAGAATTCCCTAGTAGCATGTTTTAGTGGTCCATCGGGGAACTATCCTAGATGGCTTCGCCCCGCACTCGCAAGACTGCACAAGGTCTATCGCCTAGGTTTCCTAGATTCCACCCCATAACGAAAGGTACCTGCCGTCCCCACGAGGATCAACCTGCAAGCTCAAGGTCCTAATCTGACAATTGAGGTCTTAATGCATCAGCTAGCTCCATCGGAGGTGTCCCACAAGGGCTTCTTGTCCTACTGGAGTGATCATAGTTACCCTTGGTTCATGGAGTGCAACGCTTTTTTCCAGCAACTAGTTAGGATTCAGGGAACCTTAACGGAGTTCTGGCACAGTCGCTACACCTTTTCCTGAAGATAATTATTGATCAATGTTTTAAGACCCGACCCTAGGTAAGTCAATGCTCGGCTCTACCTAATTTCTCCTCATTAACGATTCATTCAATCTCTTGAAAGAAGCTCCTAGCTTACTGTTACCACCCATCCCTAGGACGGATCCATCAGGGATCTCGCCCACCCGCTTCCCACAAATGGTTTTCTTTAGTTTTCTAATTACCTATCACATTAAGTTATAAAATATAAAATTAGCTTTGTTAATTAGCCCGTTATCATAGGTTCCTTTGCATAATTTTACGACACAACACAAAGACAGAGAAAAACAATCTTCTAGCAAAACATATTTATTTATTATTTCGCAAAAGTTTTTTACAATGCTTTTTCCCTTCTACCTATGCAAAAGATAAAACCTCAATTCATCGAAAAATCCCTTCTGTCGGTATAGAAGAAAGCAAACCCTCCAAGATTTTCGTCCCTTCACTAGTACCAGGGACTCCATGATCCCATCCTAATTTGCGTGAGGGTCAAGCAGTTCCTAGGAGCGATCGAGAGATTTACGGCCAGAGCCCCTGGCACTCCCACCTCCTCCTGCCTAATGGATTCCTCACCAAGCGACCTCTCGCATCGCGGCCAATCCAAAGCTCCTCATGGTGGTACAAAACAATCCTCTTTGGAGTAGGGTTCCGCGTCTAGCAGTGCAGAAGGCATAGTGCGATCTTTTCTCTTATTTTCCTAATTATATATTTACAATCAAATCTAACTGTTATAAGCACAACTAATCATTCTTGTGCAAACATCAATTCATACACAAATTTTTAAAAAAAAGAAACAGCACCAAGTGTTTTTAGCATAGGAAGCAGCCCCACCTAATTCTAGGGTTTCTCTTTTAAGGTCCCACCTTATTCTTAGGGTTTCACTTCCTACTTGCAACTTTTTTTTTCAGGATCCGCAAGTTATTTCACGAATCTAAAGTTTATTTTATCCTTATGAAAACTTGATATTTTCGCCCTAAAAGATAATATGGGCATTTATACCTATGGCAGGCAATTCATGCACTGCCCTACCCTAACCCACACTTAGCAGCATTTCAAATGCTTTTCCAAGTCTGTTTAGACATTAGAATTTGTATCGTCAAATTCTTATCAATGTCCAATAAGTCTTACAGACTTTTGATATTTATTTAATTTCCTGATACTGATAGTTTCAGGATTATCAAGTATTTCATAGTTTTTTTTGCTTCAACATTCTCGATATTTTAGGTAAGGTTTTCTGGTTGATTCATATGTGGATTGACTCATGATATTGACGCTCTCGCTAATATAACCATTAATATTATTATTGTGTGTGTTTTTAATAAGAAAATATATTTTATTTTATTATGCTCATATTCTATGGTTTAATCGATTATGTCTGACCATTTTTCGAACTTTCAATATTATCTAGGAAGATCAATTTTCATTTAGCTATGTCATAAATGCAATGCTAATTGTTTTTCTCAAAACTTTATTCTAAGTAAAATAAAAATCATAACTATAATTTTTCTTTCATATTTTAGACATCAAATTATATTACTACGCACCTAATTTATGTGTATCTAGTATATATTTTTTTATATAATTTTATATTGATATAATGCATTGATTATTTCATGATATTATCTAAATGATTTTCTATAAATTATTATAAGACTCATATGCATCTATTTATCATTAGCAAAATGAAATAGATATAGTAATTTTCAAGAAAAATTTATAAAATATTCCCTTACCTAACACCGTCTACCTTTTTTTAGTTATTATAATCACATGCGTCATTAATAAAATAACAATAAATATCACGAAATAAACTATAATTACGATATTTTCTTCATGATAGGCATATAATTCTTTTTCAAGTGAAAGAATCTTTTCATTGAATAGTTTATTATTATATTACTTAGGCCATTTTCCTAAGCAACAGTTCATATACAATTTTCTCAAAATGCGATAAGCTTATAAAAAAATATTTTTTTTCAAACCGAGGAGATATTACCTCTATCAAGTTTGTAGTAATGGGGGTTTCGCCAATTCCTACCGCATCATTTTCTCCATCAACCGCGTTTCTTGCTTCTTTTGCTTCAAATGGGCATAAAAAACGTCAAGATTTTTTGCCTTTTTTTTCAAAAACGTCTTTTTTCCTTCAAAACGATTTCATCTAGTAGTCTTATCTAGTTTATAAAGTCATGCCATACTCTTTGATACTTAACTTACTCAATATCATGCTCATTCTTGTGCATTATTTGTTTACCAATTAAGGCTTTTGCGATTTGACTTGCTGTTGCAAAATCAATGCGATCTTTGATACATTGAATGGAATCAGGAATGCTAAATCAAATATAATGCAGGAAATATTATAATCAAGCCGTCGTAATATTATTTATGAGGCGTATTTGCTTTTTTGTTGGTTGGGTTCATTGAGGCGTCTTCTCGTGTTAGATTGTAGAATTGGTTTAATGCAAGATTTGATATTACATGCGGTCACTTATATGATAACTCAATGAGTAATTTTTAAAATATTTTAAGTCCCAATTTTTTTTATGAAGTGTTATGGCTAGAATATTACATCCTCTCTTTCTTAGAGAAATCAAGATGTCCTCATCTCGAAAAGAACTGGGAAAACTGTTTTTCTAGAGCTGTCTCTTCAATCCAAGTAGCATCCTCCTCAGGTCTTTCCACTGGATAAGATACTCTCTAATGGTTCTCTTTCTAAGAGGTTTCTCTTTTACATCTAGGATCTTATCATGCTAGAGTTCAAGGGCTCCTTGACTAGGCATTATAATTTGTTGGTCATCAAGAATATGATCTTGATTTGCCACACAAGCTTTCAAAAGACTAACGTGAAATACATTGTGGACTTTCACATGATCAGGAAGTTGCAATTTGTAGACATTAGCTCCTAGGAATTTGAGAACCTTATATGGTCCAAAATACCTTAGACTTAACTTTTTGAACTTTCCCAATGACAGAGAACTCTTATTTAGGCGTACATGGATGAAAACCATGTCTCCCTCTTGGAAGATGCGCTCTTCCTATCCTAGATTAGCGTAAGCTTTCTGGTGATCTTTTGTAACGTGTCCACTAGAATCATTCCGGACACGTCTTAGCAGTCCATCGGGAAGGATGTCTAGAAAGCTCCGCCCGGCACTCCCATGGAATGTTACGGGACTTGCGATCTAGGTCTTCCCGCGTCTGCCACGTAGCGGAAGTATCCTGGCCGTTCCCACTTAGGATCGACCTGAATTTGGGTTTTCCTATTTGGTCATTAGCTAGCAACAACTAGCGTCAGACCCGAGCGAACTACTTTACGCAGAAACGCCAGGTCCAAAGCGGATTCACGCTGCACTTGGTTCAAGGAGAATGGGAAACGAGAGGGATGCAAGGCTCGACCTCTCTGCCATAAGGCATAGTCCCATTCCGTTCCCCTAAAACAGCGTGAATCGGGTAATAGTTAATTCTAAGTCATCGTTCTCGTTACTTGTTTCGGTGATGACGATCATCCTCTGTTCATCGAAGACTTTGAGAAAAGTTCCCGGCTAACCGGGACCACCCATCCATAGGACGGACCCATGGTCCATCCTCCGCACTTTCCTCAGTTTGTTTTAGTTATGTAATTACCTACCACATTAGTTTGACATATAACAAACAGCTTCTTTGATTAACCCTGTTATGCACTGGTTCCTTCACGTAATCTTATCACAGGACATAAAGAAAACAATGCCAAACAACTTCTTTATTATCATTTTATCCTTTTATCTTTGAAATACAAGGATTTCCCACCCGTAGGCGTATTCATAATCCGCCCGAAGGCTATCCAGTAATCCACCAGGGATCACTATTCCAAGTTTCCACCCGTAGACTAGTATGCGGGCCTCGAGATCCAATCCCGAGTCACGTTAGCCTCTTGTGCAGGGCCCGGAAGGCGAGGGATTTACGGCCAGAGCCCCCCCTGGCACCCAAGCGTCCTCCTGCTCCAAGTAGAACTCAACGGAGAGACCTCTCACGGCGGGTTCGGTCCACGTTCCCGGCGCGGTTAACAACCCCCTTGGTTAGGGTCAGGCAGGCAGTCGGGGGTAACTGAAGCTGCCTCTCCCTTCAGGCTTCAACCTAAAGCTTTAGATATCTTTTCATCCTTTAGTTCCTTGAGCAAACAATGCAAACAGTGCTTTCTAAACTATTACAAGCACAATCAATTCTAGTGGTCGTTTTATTTGGCCAACTGTTAAAAAGTGAATCATTCTCTCCGAATGCATCCAGCATTCGACCTGGGATCAAATTGCGACTTGGCAAGATCCCCAAGGGTTTGTTTGTTCACCCTTTTATCCTTGGGTTAGGGCCATACCCTGTTAACCCAACTTAATCAATACCTTAGGTAATAGTAAATCCTGGCGACCATGTCGCCTCAATTTATTGGTTGGTCATTTGCTTTCAGCCAAATACCTAACTCTCCTTTTTCTTGGCAATTATTCCTCAAGAAAGGTGAAGTAACAGGATGATTACTCATCCTCTTGTAAGTTAAATTCTTTCAATAACTTGCCAACCTCATTTCGAGAAATGACAAAACTCTCTTGTGGACAAATCTCAAGTCTATACGATGTTGCAACCTTTTGCACATGTGTTGCATCTATTCCTCGGGATCATTTCACCCATTGAATGGCGTTTTTTGGTCACGGAATTACCTCCAGCCGAGTAGCAGGGTTTAGGGTGTCTTCTTACCCAACCCATTATATTGGGCCACGGTCCTAGGAATTTCCAACTCAGTCGGAGTTTCATCATTTAAACGAGTGATCCTTAGGATAAAACCTTAGATCATTTTATGCATGAGCATCCAATTGATTCGACATCTCGTGAATGTGTGTAAGATCTTTGGGTTTGCGGGTTTTAACTTGGCAACAAGTGTAAAACTAGGTCGAATTCCTATCGCACTAAACCCTAGTTAGTACTTGGGATACTTATCATATCGACTGAACCATGCCCATATGAATCCCTTGAGGTTTAGGTGACTTAGACAACTCAATATACTTGTCTTGCGACAAGGATGAACCTTTCCTAAAGGTAATAAACTAGATCTAATGGAGAACAATAGTTACAACTACACCAATACGGGTAAACATGCGATTCACTGCTTCTACGCATCACATGGTTCACAATAACCCTATCCTTCCTTGGTAAGGTAAAAATGCATGATAATCTGGACACTAACTTTCCTAGGTCCTACTAGGACTTACATCAAATAGTCATGCCACTTGCAAGTCCATAGATCATTTTCATGCCCTTCTATTCCTTTTCGAATAACATCTTATGGGTGTTAGCTTTTCCTCATGAATCATTACAAGGAAGATTTATCTAAAAATGTGGCATGCCATTAATCTTTCCATGCCTAGTAAAAAGGTGTACCTCAACAATTTCAACCTTGTAATGAGGCAACAGTTGTCCTAGGCTCGTCACTTTTGAATGCACAAAAGGAAACTTACTAATAAGGTCCTGCAAATGCATAGACACCTTATGCTCTTTTCATTAACTCCATTGAACGTACCAATGATCAATTTTCATATCTTAAGCTATTTCTAATAAATGTTCAAATAGCCAATTCATTTTCCAATTGCATTTAACTTGACTAGTTGCATTTGACATGCATGAGTGCTTCCTAATCCATGAAGTTATCGTGATTAATTCAATACTTCTGTGTGGAATCCAAATAGATCAAACCTGGACTTGTGGGCTCCGGGAAATATCCACGTAAATACTAGGAGAAGATCCTTCCGCAGGCGCGTCTTGTGACTTTTTAGGGGCCATTATGACATAATTACGGACTTCCAGGTTACCTTTTCCCTTACGCAATCGGTGAATTTGCTCGCCCTGGTACGCAGCCTCAAGATCTTGCTCTTTTCTCCCTGGTACGCGGGAGATCCCTTTCGAAATGTGGATCCTTGAGAATACCAGCTTGCGGAATTTGGCCTTATGGAAGGCCTCGCGGGGTTGGAGCTTGGTTCTTGGAAATGGGGATTTTATGAATGGAGTTTCAGCAATTGGGGCCTTACGAGGATGTTCGCGGAAAGGGCTCTTGCAAATTGGCCTTGCAAGAATGGAGGCTTTAGAGTCCTTCTTCTCCTTCCCAAAAATCCTAGGACCGGCCTTGTAGGTGATTAGTGGGAAGGGCCTTTATAGGCTTCCTCTCTTATTCTTCAAAATCCCGGCCCACGGATGACTGGTGGGAAGGGGTTTTTGTAGCCTCCTCTTCTTCAAAGTCTCGGATGGACTTATTGGGTGATTGGTGAGAAGGCTCGTAGCTTTCTTCTCTTCAAAGTCCCGGGGTAAAATGGGCTATAAAGGGACTCCACGGGAAGGGGGCTTAGAGAAGCCCCCTTAGAAGCTTCCTAGAGAAGCTTCTAAGAAGCTTCTGGCAGCAGTGTCCACATCGGCAAAGGGGGGGGTCGTGATCCAGGCGGCGGCGGACTGTGGCAGTCAAGCGGCTGGCGGACTGGCGGACTGGGGCGGCAGCGTGGCGCTTGACGACGGCGACCTCCTCCTTCTCACAGCCCGCCCTCCACACGGCGACCCCTCCTTCACACGGCGACCCTACGTCCAGCACGACCAGCCCCTCCCTTCACGTCCGGCACCTCCCTTCACGTCCGGCACCTCCCAGCACCCTCTAGCTAGGGGGTGTTTATATAGGTCTTGGGAGGGGTGGGGAAAGGGGGCCTCCACACACGTGGAGGACTCTTCCTCATGCAAACTGACCTTCTCCTCTTTGGCCATTCCTCCCCCACACTCCCTCTCCTCCAGCCATGCATCGGCTGGGGGAAGGGATAATAATTAAAAAATTTTGCCTTGAATATTTAAAATTGCCCCTCCCAAGAGGGTGTTTTTGTGAGACTTGCGGTTTTGAGCTCCCGGTTTTTGGTTTACCAATGCGGAGGACCCCATTTCACGCGTGCGGGTCACACATTACACTGCCAATAATTTCAATGCAAGAGATAACCTTTGCACAAGGTTTACGTCGTGTGCGGGACGTCAATATTCACGGGTGGGAATATTACATTCTCTCCCCCTTAGAAGAATCGAGATGTCCTCATCTCGGGATAAACTGGGGATATTGAAGTTTGAGAGAGTTTTCTTCCATCCAGGTAGCATCCTCTTCGGGATAATCTTTCCACTGGACGAGGCATTCTCTCAAGGTTCTGGATCTCAGTTGTCTCACCCTAGCATCTAAAATCTTGTCCGGCCTTAGTTCAAGGACTCCTTGACTAGGCATTACAATTTGTTGGTCATCAAGTACATGATTAGGGCTAGGTACATACTTCATTCTTCAATAGACGGTTATGGAATACATTATGAACCTTTAGGTTTTCAGGGAGTTGCAGTCTATAAACATTAGGTCTTAAGCACTTGAGGATCTTGTATCGTCCACAATACCTTGGGCTTAGCTTTCTGCAATCTCCTAAGGATAGAGAACTTTTCTTTGGGCATACGTGAATGAAGACCATGTCTCCTTCCTCAAATATTCTATCTTGACACTTCAAATCCGTGTAGGCCTTCTGTCTATCCTTCACAGCTTTGATGTCCCGAGAAAGTGAAATCATGAGCTTCGCACAATATCTTCTATTTAAATAACTGGTTTGCTCCACTACTGACAGAGAATTCACGATACTTAGCCTCTAACTTTTGTTCCTGGTCCTTGATAGAGACTTCCCTTAGCATCCTTTGATAGGCTAGATCATGGCATCCTTCCTCTCTAGCTAGCTCAAGTATTAGGTCGTTTGGCATGGACACCTCTGTAGCTAGAGATCTAGCTATTGATAGATTTTGCAAGATTAGTGAATTAAGGAATGCCTTGCGATTGAGTGCATCAACAACTACATTCTCCTTTCCAAGTCGGTACTTGATCTTAAAATCATATTCCTCCAATACTTCAATCCATCGACGTTGCCTCATGTTGAGCTCGTTCTGGGTAAAAATCCATTTGAGGCTCTTATGATCGGTTACTAGAGTAAACTTGTTACCCAACAGGTAGTGTCTCCAAAGCTTTAGAGCATGGATGACAGCTAATAACTCTAGATCATGCGTGGCATAATTCTTTTCGTGACTCTTCAATTTCCTTGAAGAGTATACTACTGGTTGACCTTCCTGCATAAGAACACACCCCAAGGCAAGAATGCTGGCATCAGTTACTACCTCGAACTCCTTATTGAGATCAGGAAGTTTCAGAATAGGTGCTGATACCAAACATTGCTTCAATTGGTCGAAGCTATTTTGCTCGGGAGTTGACCATGTAATAGAAGTCTGCTTCTTTAATAAGTCGGTAAGAGGTGCTGCAATCAAAGCATAGTTTTTGATAAAGATCCTATACCATCCTGTCAAGCCAAGAAAACTACGTATCTCTTTGACAGATACTGGTATTGGCCATTCAAGCACATCTCTGACTTTGGCTGGATCTACTGATATTCCTTCTAATGATACTATGAATCCTAGATATTCAATCTGACGTTTGAAGAATGCACACTTCTTCATTTTTTCATATAGCTTATGGAACCTCATTGTCTCCAAAACAATCCATAGTTGAGGTTCATGATCTTCTTCCTGTTTAGAATAGACTAAAATGTCATCGAAGAAGACAAGCACGAAGTCATCAAGATATGGTCTAAAAATATCCTGCATTAATCTATTGAAGGTGGCAGGTGCATTTGTAAGCCCGAATGACATAACCAAGAATTCAAAGTGCCCATATCTTGTATTGAAGGCCGTTTTTGGAATATCCTCATCCTTGATCCTGATTTGGTAGTAACCTGACCTGAGATCAATTTTGGAGAAGATCTTTGCACCTTGAAGGCGGTCAAGAAGCTCATCTATTCTAGGAATAGGATACTTGTTCTTGACTGTTGATTGATTCAACCCACAATAATCAATACATAGCCGAAGTGTTCCATCTTCTTTTTTCTGGATCAGTATTGGTGCTTCCCATGGTGAACTGCTAGGACGGATGTAGCCCTAATCTAGTAGCTGCTTGAGTTGTTCCTTCAACTCAATTGCTTCCGATATAGACATTCTATAGGGTCTCTTCGCAATTGGCGCAGCTCCTATTACTAGCTTGATCTCATGATCTACTTCTCTTTGAAGTGGGCGTTCTGTTAACTCTTCAGAAACTACGTCCCCGTATTCCTTTAGCCAAGTGACCAAATCACTTTACTTCAATATTCATAGTCAAGACAATCGGGAAAAAGTTTTATTCCATTCATATCAGCATAGCCCTTTCATGGTATAATTATTTCTTGGGCCGATGGAACAAGTTAATACATTAATTCGAGAAGAATAAGATGTTGTTGCATTCAGCTACAGGAACTGCGTAGTAGTACGGATTGGGGTCATCGATCTTCACGAATCGATAGTTCATTGGAAGATTAGGGTATCTTTTCCTTTGATATCCATTCTTCTCATGACGTCCCAAAACCTTGATTCGGTCGGCAGAGATTCTTTGAATCACTTCTCCGTACACATACTTATTCTGGTTAACCCTTCGACCTCCAATCTGTAGGGTCGCATTTACGTGAGCCTCAACAAAGACGAACAGCTTCACGATTTTCAAATCCTCCATCCACTTGATTCTCTTCAAGTTAATTTGAAGGTACGCAGGTCGATAGGCAGTTATGTAATAGATCCCTGAAACACCCATCCATCTATGTTCCATGTACACAGGTGATGGATTGTAAATGCGGTCTAGGATGTTCATCATCTCAACCCTTTGTCGATAATTCGTGGAATGCATCGCGGTCATAAACATGACTCGGAACACTAAGAACCTGTTCCATGCTTCATAATTCTGCAATACAGTATTCAAAGTAAGGAAATGTTTGGGACACAACATTTGCTTTACTTCTTCTTATTAAAATTTCCTAAAAACAAGTCCTTTGTTGGTTTGCTCTGATACCAACTGTAACGTGTCCACTAGAATCATTCCGGACACGTCTTAGCAGTCCATCGGGAAGGATGTCTAGAAAGCTCCGCCCGGCACTCCCATGGAATGTTACGGGACTTGCGATCTAGGTCTTCCCGCGTCTGCCACGTAGCGGAAGTATCCTGGCCGTTCCCACTTAGGATCGACCTGAATTTGGGTTTTCCTATTTGGTCATTAGCTAGCAACAACTAGCGTCAGACCCGAGCGAACTACTTTACGCAGAAACGCCAGGTCCGAAGCGGATTCACGCTGCACTTGGTTCAAGGAGAATGGGAAACGAGAGGGATGCAAGGCTCAACCTCTCTGCCATAAGGCATAGTCCCATTCCGTTCCCCTAAAACAGCGTGAATCGGGTAATAGTTAATTCTAAGTCATCGTTCTCGTTACTTGTTTCGGTGATGACGATCATCCTCTGTTCATCGAAGACTTTGAGAAAAGTTCCTGGCTAACCGGGACCACCCATCCATAGGACGGACCCATGGTCCATCCTCCGCACTTTCCTCAGTTTGTTTTAGTTATGTAATTACCTACCACATTAGTTTGACATATAACAAACAGCTTCTTTGATTAACCCTGTTATGCACTGGTTCCTTCACGTAATCTTATCACAGGATATAAAGAAAACAATGCCAAACAACTTCTTTATTATCATTTTATCCTTTTATCTTTGAAATACAAGGAGTTCCCACCCGTAGGCGTATTCATAATCCGCCCGAAGGCTATCCAGTAATCCACCAGGGATCACTATTCCAAGTTTCCGCCCGTAGACTAGTATGCGGGCCTCGAGATCCAATCCCAAGTCACGTTAGCCTCTTGTGCAGGGCCCGGAAGGCGAGGGATTTACGGCCAGAGCCCCCCTGGCACCCAAGCGTCCTCCTGCTCCAAGTAGAACTCAACGGAGAGACCTCTCACGGCGGGTTCGGTCCACGTTCCCGGCGCGGTTAACAACCCCCTTGGTTAGGGTCAGGCAGGCAGTCGGGGGTAACTGAAGCTGCCTCTCCCTTCAGGCTTCAACCTAAAGCTTTAGATATCTTTTCATCCTTTAGTTCCTTGAGCAAACAATGCAAACAGTGCTTTCTAAACTATTACAAGCACAATCAATTCCAGTGGTCGTTTTATTTGGCCAACTGTTAAAAAGTGAATCATTCTCTCCGAATGCATCCAGCATTCGACCTGGGATCAAATTGCGACTTGGCAAGATCCCCAAGGGTTTGTTTGTTCACCCTTTTATCCTTGGGTTAGGGCCATACCCTGTTAACCCAACTTAATAAATACCTTAGGTAATAGTAAATCCTGGCGACCATGTCGCCTCAATTTATTGGTTGGTCATTTGCTTTCAGCCAAATACCTAACTCTCCTTTTTCTTGGCAATTATTCCTCAAGAAAGGTGAAGTAACAGGATGATTACTCATCCTCTTGTAAGTTAAATTCTTTCAATAACTTGCCAACCTCATTTCGAGAAATGACAAAACTCTCTTGTGGACAAATCTCAAGTCTATACGATGTTGCAACCTTTTGCACATGTGTTGCATCTATTCCTCGGGATCATTTCACCCATTGAATGGCGTTTTTTGGTCACGGAATTACCTCCAGCCGAGTAGCAGGGTTTAGGGTGTCTTCTTACCCAACCCATTATATTGGGCCACGGTCCTAGGAATTTCCAACTCAGTCGGAGTTTCATCATTTAAACGAGTGATCCTTAGGATAAAACCTTAGATCATTTTATGCATGAGCATCCAATTGATTCGACATCTCGTGAATGTGTGTAAGATCTTTGGGTTTGTGGGTTTTAACTTGGCAACAAGTGTAAAACTAGGTCGAATTCCTATCGCACTAAACCCTAGTTAGTACTTGGGATACTTATCATATTGACTGAACCATGCCCATATGAATCCCTTGAGGTTTAGGTGACTTAGACAACTCAATATACTTGTCTTGCGACAAGGATGAACCTTTCCTAAAGGTAATAAACTAGATCTAATGGAGAACAATAGTTACAACTACACCAATACGGGTAAACATGCGATTCACTGCTTCTACGCATCACATGGTTCACAATAACCCTATCCTTCCTTGGTAAGGTAAAAATGCATGATAATCTGGACACTAACTTTCCTAGGTCCTACTAGGACTTACATCAAATAGTCATGCCACTTGCAAGTCCATAGATCATTTTCGTGCCCTTCTATTCCTTTTCGAATAACATCTTATGGGTGTTAGCTTTTCCTCATGAATCATTACAAGGAAGATTTATCTAAAAATGTGGCATGCCATTAATCTTTCCATGCCTAGTAAAAAGGTGTACCTCAACAATTTCAACCTTGTAATGAGGCAACAGTTGTCCTAGGCTCGTCACTTTTGAATGCACAAAAGGAAACTTACTAATAAGGTCCTGCAAATGCATAGACACCTTATGCTCTTTTCATTAACTCCATTGAACGTACCAATGATCAATTTTCATATCTTAAGCTATTTCTAATAAATGTTCAAATAGCCAATTCATTTTCCAATTGCATTTAACTTGACTAGTTGCATTTGACATGCATGAGTGCTTCCTAATCCATGAAGTTATCGTGATTAATTCAATACTTCTGTGTGGAATCCAAATAGATCAAACCTGGACTTGTGGGCTCCGGGAAATATCCACGTAAATACTAGGAGAAGATCCTTCCGCAGGCGCGTCTTGTGACTTTTTAGGGGCCATTATGACATAATTACGGACTTCCAGGTTACCTTTTCCCTTACGCAATCGGTGAATTTGCTCGCCCTGGTACGCAGCCTCAAGATCTTGCTCTTTTCTCCCTGGTACGCGGGAGATCCCTTTCGAAATGTGGATCCTTGAGAATACCAGCTTGCGGAATTTGGCCTTATGGAAGGCCTCGCGGGGTTGGAGCTTGGTTCTTGGAAATGGGGATTTTATGAATGGAGTTTCAGCAATTGGGGCCTTACGAGGATGTTCGCGGAAAGGGCTCTTGCAAATTGGCCTTGCAAGAATGGAGGCTTTAGAGTCCTTCTCCTTCCCAAAAATCCTAGGACCAGCCTTGTAGGTGATTAGTGGGAAGGGCCTTTATAGGCTTCCTCTCTTATTCTTCAAAATCCCGGCCCACGGATGACTGGTGGGAAGGGGTTTTTGTAGCCTCCTCTTCTTCAAAGTCTCGGATGGACTTATTGGGTGATTGGTGAGAAGGCTCTCTTCAAAGTCCCGAGGTAAAATGGGCTATAAAGGGACTCCACGGGAAGGGGGCTTAGAGAAGCCCCCTTAGAAGCTTCCTAGAGAAGCTTCTAAGAAGCTTCTGGCAGCAGTGTCCACGTCGGCAGAGGGGGGGGGTCGTGATCCAGGCGGCGGCGGACTGTGGCAGTCAGGCGGCTGGCGGACTGGCGGACTGGCGGACTAGGGCGGTAGCGTGGCACTTGACGACGGCGACCTCCTCCTTCTCACAACCCGCCCTCCACACGGCGACCCCTCCTTCACACGACGACCCTACGTCCAGCACGAACAGCCCCTCCCTTCACATCCGGCACCTCCCTTCACGTCCGGCACCTCCCAGCACCCTCTAGCTAGGGGGTGTTTATATAGGTCTTGGGAGGGGTGGGGAAAGGGGGCCTCCACACACGTGGAGGACTCTTCCTCATGCAAACTGACCTTCTCCTCTTTGGCCATTCCTCCCCCACACTCCCTCTCCTCCAGCCATGCATCGGCTGGGGGAAGGGATAATAATTAAAAAAATTTGCCTTGAATATTTAAAATTGCCCCTCCCAAGAGGGTGTTTTTGTGAGACTTGCGGCTTTGAGCTCCCGGTTTTTGGTTTACCAATGCGGAGGACCCCATTTCACGCGTGCGGGTCACACATTACACTGCCAATAATTTCAATGCAAGAGATAACCTTTGCACAAGGTTTACGTCGTGTGCGGGACGTCAATATTCACGGGTGGGAATATTACATCTTTGGCAGCTTGGATGTCTTGTCTGATAGTTTTGACTTAATCATCCATATCTTCTAGCATTTTCTTAGAAGCCCCAAACTTTAGGGTTGGATCAAAGAAATTCAATGGCATCAAACAATCTTGACCATACAATGCTTGAAATGGAGTCATTTGAATACTCTGGTGATATGATGCATTGTAGGAAAATTCTACTAAGGGCAAATAATGTATGCACGTTGTCGGTTCTCTGAAACAGTAAGCTCTCGGTGTATCTTCAATGACCTAATTAACCCACTCTGTTTGACCATTAGTTTAGAGATGGTAAGCTATGCTAAAGCAAAGTTGGATTCCAATTTCTTCAAATAGGCTTTTCCAGAAATGTGACGTAAACAGAGAGTCGCGGTCACTAATGATCCATTTAGGCAATCCATGAAATCGAAAGATTTCTTTCACAAACAATCGTGTAATATCTAAAGCTTTGTAGTTGGTCTTGATTGGGATGCTGAGTGACCTTTGTCAACATATCCTCAATCACCATGATTGAATTATACCCTCCTTGAACAGAAGGTAAGCCAACTACGAAATCCGTACTGATGAACTCCCATTTCATCTGTGGAATGTCAAGTGGTTGGAGCTTACTTGGCATTTTGACACGCTCAGCTTTCACCCGCTAGAAACTTAGGCATTCAATAACATATCTGAGTACATCATGCTTCATTCTTTTCCAGTAGTAACTCTTCCTAACTGCATTAAGAGTTTTTGCATAGCCAGGGTGTCCTGAGAATGGGGAGTCATGGGCTTCCCATAATATCTTCTTTTTCAGCGCTTGACTAAGGGGAATGCAGAGCCTTGTCCTGGAATAGACAAGTCCATAATCCACAGTGAAATTTTGGTATTTGACTTTGAGCTTAGGATCAGTGTCCTTAACTAGGATTTCTATAAGCATTAAACTAATACTTAGGATCCTTATCTGCTTCTTCTTTAGCTAGCTCAATGACTGGATTGCTAGGCATCGATATCATGGTAGCTAAAGTCTCTCCTTAAGATGGATCTTCCATGATAAGTGCTTTCAAAAAAGCTTTACGACTTAATGCATCAGCAATCACATTCTCTTTCCCAGGTCTAAACTTGATTTCAAAATCAAATTCTTGCAAGACTTCAATCCACTGACGCTGCCTCATGTCCAGGTCTGGTTAAGTAAATATCCATTTGAGACTTTTCTGGTCAATGACCAAAGTAAACTTGCTTCCAAGCAGATAGTGTTGCCACAATTTGAGAGCATGGATCATAGCTAACAGCTTGAGATCATGGGTGGCGTAATTTCTCTCATGGATTTTCAGTTTCCTTGAGGAATAGGCTATTGGATGACCCTGTTGCTGTATAAGCACACAACCTAGTGCAAGAAAACTTGCATCTGTTTTACGACTTTAAACTCTTGACTTAGGTCAGGTAGCTTTAAAATGGGTGTTGTTACCAAATGTTTCTTGAGCTGCTCAAAACTGGTTTGCTCAATGGACATCCACACTATAGCAGTTTTCTTTTTCAGCAAATCAATGAGTGGTGCAGCTATTAGGGCATAATTTTTTATAAAAATTCTATACCATCCAGTCAGTCCTAAGAAGCTTCTCACTTCCTTAACTATCATTGGAGGTTGCCACTCTTGAACATCTCTAACTTTGGCTGGATCTACAGAGATTCCTTCAGCGGATACTATGAATCCGAGATATTCCATCTGTCTTTTGAAAAAGGCACACTTCTTTTTATTCGTATAGAGCTTGTGCATCCTCATGGTGTCCAACACAATGCGCAATTGTAGCTCATGGTCTTCGTCTCTCTTGGAGTATGTTAGGATGTCATCAAAGAAGACTAGGACAAACTCATCAAGATAAGGTCGAAAAATGTCCTGTATTAATCTATTAAATGTAGCAAGGGCATTAGTTAGACCAAAAGACATTACAAGAAATTCAAAATGACCATGTCTGGTATTGAAGGCAGTTTTGGGGATATCTCCTTCCTTGATCCTTATTTGGTAGTAACCAGATCGAAGATCAATCTTGGAAAAGATTCTTGCCCCTTGCAGCCTATCAAGTAGCTCGTCTATTCTTGGGATTGGATATTTATTCTTGATTGTTACCTAGTTTAGACCTCGGTAATCAATGCAAAGGTAGAGAGTTCCGTCCTTTTTATTTTGAAACACTACTAGGGTCTCCCCATGGCGAATTACTAGGTCTGATGAATCCTTAATCTAGTAATTTCTTGAGTTGCTCTTTCAGCTCGATTGCTTCAGGGATAGACATTTTATATGGACTCTTAGCAATTGGAGCGGCTCCTGGTTCAAGTCTAATCTCGTGATCGACTTCTGTTTATTATGTGAGATGATTTGGCTAGTTGAACTTTGGGTTTTCCTACCTCACCTTGGGTCATCATTGTTTCCCGCTTTAGGTTTTAAAAAGTCACCTAGCCTTTTCAGCACTGAACATGTGTGACATTAGGGATTAACCAGTCCATACCCAATAGACATTCGTAGGCCCCTAAATTCATGATTCTAAATCCCATTTTAGAGAGATTGCTTCATAGGCTAAATGTCACTTTGCAAGTTTGCTGAGTAAACATGATTTCTTTTCCATTAGCAAGTTCCATAAGTAACCTAGGTGTAGGTATTGTGTCTATACCTAATTTCTTGGCACACTTTGGTGACATGAAAGAGTGTGTGCTTCCACAGTCAATCTGAATTTTAAAGGACTTACCCTCATAGTCTACTGGTGTTTGAATCACCAAAAATTGGCGATTTGGGCCTTTCTTATGGAGGGTGGCATAAACTGATGCCCTCTCCATATTAGCTTCCATAGTTGGGTTTCCCTCTTCTTCAAGATCTTTAAGAATTATAGCAAATGCTTTTCCTTTTGCAATTAAATCTTGGTTCTGACATTTGTACTGTCTTGGGGAGGAATTTGGCCAAGCTTTGGGCACTATCTTTTAAAGTGACCTAGCTCATTACAGTGGAAACACCTAGGTACTCCTGAATTACTTCCCATAGGTATGAAGTTCTCGACTGCATTTGTTTTGGCCCTGTTTCCTTAACCAAGTGGACGTTGACCTTGGGCTCGCTTAACATAGCCCCGTGAAGTCCCTTTGTTTTGATTCTAGAGCTTATTATTCATTGGCTTTGATTGAATTTCCTGCATAAGAGGTGCTACGCGAATCAAAGCATCTTGCACAGATCAATTGGCTGCATAGATTCAAGGTGTGTGTTCAGAGGAGCATTCAATCCATGACAAAACTTAAACACCTGTTGAGCAATAGTCATGGAAGGCGCATATTTAAGCAGTGAGATGAACTTTGAGTAATATGCCTCCAGGATCATTCCCAACTTTCTTAAGTGAAAGAACTCATTCATTTTTAGCGTGCAATAAGCTAGTGGCAAATATTGACCACGCACAACTTCTTTCAACTTTTCCTAGGTGATAGCTATCTCAACAAGTCCCTGGTCTTTACAGCACTGTTTCCACCACAACGTGCCTCACTGGTCAATTTCAACTTAGCGTTCATAGCCTGATTATTAGCAGGGCTAGTTCCCGTGGCACTAAAGTAGTCCTCCATGGTCTCAATCCAAATCTTTGCTTCAGCTTCAACGTCTTTTCCCTTACCATCGAATTCCGGTGGCTTAACCTGCTTAAGGAGATACTTCTTCTCCTGAATTTCAATCAGACTAGCGATAGTTGTATTACCCTGGGTTATCATAAGTTTCACAAATTATTTTAGTGCTTTAAATTTTTCATCTTCGTTTCCACATTAACATATCTTACTAGTTTTGTAAAACAATGATGGGCCAAAGAGAACAATATTTTTACAAAACCTACTGGATGATATCTTTTATAATCAGTAGCTATATGTTATGATTTTTATAAGGAATATTTACAAATGGCAGATGTTTACAAGTAGATATACAACATCAGCATCGATAGGATAGCTATGTATAATTTCCAAAATAGGATATCATTATATCTTTCTTTTTCAGGGATGGATATTAGTTACATTCATGTAGAAGAAAGTAGGCCAATTGATGTCTATGTCCAGAAACCTATACTATGGAAATGGCAGATCTGAAAAACCATGGATACAGTAATCTCGATACATGCGATGTCCTTGGATTATAATTCTATCGGCTGGGATTACCTTCAGTACCTTGTCATAAACATAACGGTCTAGACGTATCTGTCGATCATCACTGGTAATCATAAGTGGATTCCTTCTAGACAGACAAAAGATAAATGCCAACTACTTTTAAATTTTCCATCCATTCAAGGCGTTTTAGATTAGTCTGCATGTCGAAGAATCTATCGGACTCGATGTAACAATAGCGCTCATCCCAGAACCATCTTCTTTTGTGATTCGCGAGGGATGGATCGTATAGGTGATCGAGTATCCTCGCCATTTCTCTTCTCCTCTCATCATCCATGGAGTTCAACTTAGATATGTACATTGCTCGAAAAACAAGGAACTAGTTCCAAGCTTCATTATTCTACCAAATTTTATCGCTTAACAATCAACACACTGATTATTACTTAGAACAATTAGTCTTAAAAACCATAGATATTCTTAATTTCCATTATGCTCTGATACCATGTGTCATGTGCCTACCTAATAGTTCCCTAGTAGCACATTTTAGTGGTCCATCAGGGAACTATCCTAGATGGCTTCGCCCAGCACTCATGAGAATGCACATGGTCTATCATCTAGGTTTCCTAGAGTCCACCCCATAACGGAAGGTACCAGCCGTCCCCACGAGGATCAACCTACAAGCTCAGGGTCCTAATTTGACAACTGAGGTCTTGATGCATCAGCTAGCTCCATCATAGGTGTCCCACAAGGGCTTCTTGTCCGATTGGAGTGATGGTAGTTACCCTTGGTTCATGGAGTGCAACGCTTTTTTCCAGCAACTAGTTAGAATTCAGGGAACCTTAACGGAGTTCTAGTGGCACAGCTGCTGCACCTTTCCCCTAAGATAATTATCAATCAAGGTTTTAAGACCCGACCCTAGGTAAGTCAATGCTCGGCTCTACCTAATTTCTCCTAATTAACGTTTCATTCAATCTCTTGAAAGAAGCTCCCAGCTTACCAGTACCACCCATCCGTAGGACCGATCCATCAGGGATCTCGCCCACCTGCTTCTCACAAATGGTTTTCTTAAGTTTTCTAATTACCTATCGCATTAAGTTATGACATATAAAAGAACCTTCGTTAATTAACCCGTTATCATAGGTTCCTTTGCGTAATTTTACGACAAAACACAAAGACAGAGAAAAATAATATTTTAGCAAAACATATTTATTTATTATTTCGCAAAAGTTATTTACAATGTTTTTTCCCTTCTACCTATGTAGAAGATAAAACCTTCGTTCATCGAAAAATCCCTTCTGTCTGTGTAGAAGAAAGCAAACCCTCTAAGATTTACGTCCCTTCACTAGTATCGGGGACTCCAGGATCCCATCCTGATTTGCGTGAGGGTCAGGAAGTTCCTAGGAGCGATTGAGAGATTTACAGCTAGAGCCCCCTTGCACTCCCACCTCCTCCTCCCTAATGGATTCCTCACCAAGCGACCTCTCGCCATCGGGGCCAATCCAAAGCTCCTCGTGGCAGTGCAAAACAATCCCCCTTGGAGTAGGGTTCGGGGTCTAGCAATGGGGGAGACATAGCGTGATCTTTCCTCTTATTATCCTGATTATATATTTACAATCAGATCTAACTGTTACCAGCACAATTAATCATTCTTGTGCAACCATTAATGCATGCACAAATTAAAAAAATAAATAGCACTAAGTATTTTTAGCATAGAAAGCAGCCCCACCTAATTCTAGGGTTTCTCTTTTAAGGTTCCACCTTATTCTTAGGGTTTCACTTCCTACTTGCAACTTTTTTTTTTTGGATCCGCAAGTTATTTTCACCCTAAAAGATAATATGGGTGTTTATACCTATGGCAGGCAATTCATGCGCTGCCCTGCCCTAACCCACACTTAGCAAGATTTCAAATGCTTTACACAAGTCTGTTTAGACATTAGAATTTGTATGGACAAATTCTTATCAATGTCCAATAAGTCTTACACACTTTCAATATTTATTTAATTTCTCAATATTTTGCTTCAACATTCTTGATGTTTTATGTAAGGTTTTCTCGCTGATTCATATGTGGGTCAACTCATGATATTGACACTCTCGCTAATATAACCATTAATATTAACATTGTGTGTGTTTTTAATAAGAAAATAATTTTTATTTTATTCTGCTCATATTCTATGGTTTAATCGATGATGTCCGACCATTTGTCGAACTTTCAACATTATCTAGGAAGATCAATTTTCATTTAGCTATGTCATAAATGCAATGCTAATTTTTTTCTAAAAACTTTATTCTAAGCAATATAAAAATCATAAGTGTAATTTTTCTTTCATCTTTTAGACATCGAATTATATTACTACGCACCTAATTTATGCGTGTCTAGTATATATTTTCCTATACAATTTTATGTTGATTTAATGCATTGATTATTTCATGATATTATCTAAATGATTTTCTATAAATTATTATAAGACTCATATGCATCTGTTTATCGTTAGCAAAATGAAATAGAGATAGTCACTTTCAGGGGAATTTTATAAAATATTTCCTTTCCTAACACCCTCTACTTTTTTTTGTTATTATAATCACACACGTCATTAACGAAATAATAATAAATATCACGAAATAAACCATAATTATGATATTTACTTCATGATAGGCATATAATCCTTTTTCATTTCTTATCAATTCTTTTTCAAGTGAAAGAGTCTTTTCATTGAATAGTTTATTATTATATTACTTAGGCCATTTTCCTAAGTGACGTCTCATATGCATTTTCTTTAAAATACAATTATAATAATTTAAAGTCAAATATAGTGATAAGCTTATAAAAATTTATTTTTTTCCAAACCAACAAGATCTTACCTCTATCAAGTTTGTAGTAATAGGGGTTTCACCAATTCCTGCCGCGTCATTTTCTCCATCGACCGTGTTTCTTGCTTCTTTTGCTTCAAATGGGCTTCTTGAATTTTTGCGATCTCGTGGAACCATGGATGTCATGCGGAATTAACATGGTAACTGAGGGAGAGTTGGTGGTCATCTAGAAAAATTTCACCAATGTTTTGCTTAGCGATATGGCTGTATAGAAGAAATGCATAACAAGGGGTAGAAAAAATGGAAATGAGATAGAATAGGGGTATTTTCCTTCTTCAAGGCTCAAGCTAGAATGGAAAAGAGATGTAGAGAAAATTTCCCATCATCAGGAGGTCTTCCTTCTTGCTTTCTTTGTGAAGGAGAGAGGTTGTATTTATAGCCATGAGGGGGAAGTATGCAGTCACTCATTCTTTTGGCTACTTGTCAAGAGCTAAGTAAGCTTGATAAAAAATGTTTTTTGATTGCCTACCTGTTGGATGGTGGTATGGGGATGATTTTAAAATGCTTTCTCTCCCTCTAGGTATCAAAAACGTCATGATTTTTTATCTATTTTGTCAAAAACGTCTTTTTTCCTTCAAAACGACTTCATCTAGTAGTTTTTGGCCAAGTTACCTCATGACTTATCTAGTTTATAAAGTCATGCCATACTTTTTTATACTTAACTTACTCAATATCATGCTCACTCTTACGCATTATTTGTTTATCGATTAAGGCTTTTGCGATTTGTCTTGCCGTTGCAAAATCAATGCGATCTTTGATGCATTAAATGGAATCGGGAATGCTAAATAAAATATAATGCGAGAAATATTATGATCAAGCCATCGCAATATTATTTACGAGGCGTATTTGCTTTTTTGTTGGTTGGGTTCATTGAGACGTCTTCTCATGTCAGATTGCAGAATTGGTTTAATGCAAGATTTGATATTACATGCGGTCACTTATATGATAACTCAATGAGTAATTTTTATAACATTTCAAGCCCCAATTTGTTTTATGAAGTGTTATGGCGGGAATATTACATCCTCTCCTCCTTAGATAAATCAAGATGTCCTCATCTCGAAAAGAACTGGGAAAACTATTTTTCTAGAGTTGCCTCTTCTATTCGAGTAGCATCCTCCTCATGATAGTCTTTCCACTGGATAAGATACTCACTAATGGTTCTCTTTCTAAGAGGTTTCTCTTTTACATCTAGGATCTTATCAGGCTAGAGTTCAAGGGCTCCTTGACCAGGCATTACAATTTGTTGGTCATCAAGAATATGATCTTGATTTTCCGCATAAGCTTTCAGAAGACTAACGTGAAATACATTGTGGACTTTCACATGATGAGGAAGTTGCAGTTTGTAGGCATTATCACCTAGGAATTTGAGAACCTTGTATGGTCCAAAATACCTTGAACTTAACTTTTTGAACTTTCCCAATGACAGAGAACTCTTCTTTAGGCGTACATGGATAAAAACCATATCTCCCTCTTGGAAGATGTGCTCTTGCCGTCCTCGATTAGCGTAAGCTTTCTGGTGATCTTTAGCAGCTTGGATGTCTTGTCTAATAGTTTTGACTTGATCATCCATGTCTTCTAGCATTTTCTTAGAAGTCTCAATCTTTAGGGTTGGATCAAGGAAATTCAATGGCATCAAACAATCTTGACCATACAATGCTTGAAATGGAGTCATTTGAATACTCTGGTGATATGATGCATTGTAGGAAAATTCTACTAAGGGCAAATAATGTATGCACGTTGTCGGTTCTCTGAAACAGTAAGCTCTCGGTGTATCTTCAATGACCTAATTAACCCACTCTGTTTGACCATTAGTTTAGAGATGGTAAGCTATGCTAAAGCAAAGTTGGATTCCAATTTCTTCAAATAGGCTTTTCCAGAAATGTGACGTAAACAGAGAGTCGCGGTCACTAATGATCCATTTAGGCAATCCATGAAGCCTAAAGATTTCTTTCACAAACAATCGTGAAATATCTGAAGCTTTGTAGTTGGTCTTGATTGGAATGATGAGTGACCTTTGTCAACATATCCTCAATCACCATGATTGAATTATACCCTCCTTGAATAGAAGGTAAGACAACTACGAAATCCATACTGATGAACTCCCATTTCATCTGTGGAATGTCAAGTGACTGGAGCTTACCTGGCATTTTGACACGCTCAGCTTTCACCCATTGGCAACTTAGGCATTCAGTAACATATCTAAGTACATCATGCTTCATCCCTTTCCAGTAGTAACTCTTCCTAATTGCATTAAAAGTTTTTGCATAGCCAGGGTGTCCTGAGAATGGGGAGTCATGGGCTTCCCATAATATCTTCTTTTTCAGCACGACTAAGGTGAATGCAGAGCCTTGTCCTAGAATAGACAAGTCCATCATCCACAGTGAAATTTTGGTATTTGAATCTGAGCTTAGGATCAGTGTCCTTAACTAGGATTTCTATAAGCATTAACTAATACTTAGGATCCTTGTCTGCTTCTTCTTTAGCTATCTCAATGACTAGATTACTAGGCATCGATATCATGGTAGCTAAAGTCTCTCCTTCAGATGGATCTTCCATGATAAGTGCTTTCAAAAAAACTTTACAACTTAATGCATCAGAAATCACATTCTCTTTCCTAGGTCTGAACTTGATTTCAAAATCAAATTCTTGCAAGACTTCAATCCACTGACGCTACTTCATGTTCAGGTCTGGTTAAGTAAAGATCCATTTGAGACTTTTCTGGTCAATGAACAAAGTAAACTTGCTTCCAAGCAGATAGTGTTGCCACAATTTGAGAGTATGGATCACAGCTAACAGCTCGAGATCATGGGTGGCATAATTCCTCTCATGGATTTTTAGTTTCCTTGAGAAATAGGCTATTGGATGACCTTGCTGCATAAGCACACAACCTAGTGTGCAAGAAAACTTGCATTTGTTTTACAACTTCAAACTCTTTTTATGAAAATTCTATACCATCCAGTCAGTCCTAAGAAGCTTCTCACTTTCTTAATGTAACGTGTCCACTTATAGGACACATCTTAGCAGCCCATCCCGAAGAGAGTCTAGAAAGCGCCACCCGGCACTCCCACGGAATGTCACGGGGTTTGCGATCTAGGTCTTCCCGAGTCTGCCACGAAGCAGAAGCATTCCAGCCATTCCCACTTAGGATCGACCTGAATCAGGGTTTCCCTAATGGTCAAGTTCCTCGGAGATAACTAGCGTCGAGTCCCAGACGAACTACTTTACGCAGAAACATTAGAGTCAAAATGGATCTATATTGCACTTGGTTCAAGGAGAATGGAAAATGAGAGGGATGCGAAGCTTGACCTCTCCGCTCGTAAGGCATAGTCCCATTCCATTCTCCTAAAATAGTATAAATCAGGACTCTAGCTTTCTAGATTCTAGGTCATCGTTACTTTGCTGTCAATTCCGTTGAGAAAAGTTCTCGGCCAACCGGGACCACCCTTCCGTAGGATGGACCCATGGTCAAATCCACTGCACTTTCCTCGGGTCGCTTTAGTTTTCTAATTACCTACCACATTTAGTTTGACAAGCAAAAATAGCTTCCTTAATTAGCCAATTATTCACCGGTTCCTTCATGTAACTTAGGCACTAACATAGAAAAACAATGTCAAACACGTTCCTTTTCAACATTTGATCTTTATTTATCAATCTTTGGAATACATCATATAATCCAGCCCGAAAGCTATTCCATAATCCGCTCGAAGGCAATTCCATAATCCGCCCAAAGGCAATTCCAACAATCCTCAGTGATCGCTATTCCAAGTTTCCGCCCGTAGACTAGTATGTGGGCCTCAAGATCCAATCTCGAGTCACGTTGGCCTCTTGTGTGTTAGAAATGCGGGATCTAGAGCATGACATAACCGGAAGCTATGGAGGATGGAAGGAGAAGTGTAGACTCATGATGGAATGGACACTGTTTGTTACACAAGTGAATTAGGTTCCAAGATTGAGACTTGGACTCATAAACACAATCTTGTGTATGTGGACAATGACATTGACACTTTACTGAAATGAAAAGAGTACTATCATTGCATTAAGAAAGGAAGCAAGTACAATGCTTTATAGGAAAGTAGGAAACTGCAGTAGGCACCATTGTGCATATGGGATAAGTTAGCCTGCATGTCCTTGACCCTGAGACTCCATACAAAGAGGCTGTTTGAGTGTGATTGCTGATTTTCAACACTCCTCCTCAATCACAACTAGGAAAGGCACAAAGTGTGTAGAGGCTGTAATGAGAACCACCTGCAAAGTGTGGGTATACCACAGACATGGCAAAACACCAGAGGCTGTCGCAAAAAAAGCTAAGTGTGGGTACCATAAACATGGTGGACATCCAGAGGCTGTAACAGGGGCCTCACAAAGTGTACAGGGACTGTAATGCCAAGTTACATAAGGAGTTTACATAGCTTATGGCAGGAAGCATTAGGGCAAGGAAAAATACAAGGCTATTAAAACAATCTATCAGAATTATGAGAGTACAAGGACTGATGAGTCTTGTCCTTCCGATCCTGGTGATCTTCATCTTCTTCTTCCTTTGCTTCATTTTCTTATTCTTCTTTGACTGCGACTAGATAGGCCTTTTGGGATCTCTTTCTTGTGTGGCAGAACTTCTCGGTGTGTCCGGTCCTTTTGCAAAAGTCACAAAAGAGCTGATCTTTCTTGCCTTTGTACCTGTTGCCAACATATAATGCATGCTCATCTCTAGAGGTACTTGGTTCTTCTTTAGTTTTTAGCTTCTTTTCTTCTTCTAACAGTGATGCCTGGATATCAACAAGTTCAGGATTTGGCATGTTGATTAAAGTTGTTGATACGTTATTATATTCAGGAGGCAAGCTCTTAAGTAGAACACCGATGCAAACATCTTCATCCATTTTAATGTTGATTCCTGCAAGTTGGGTTAGGAGTCCTTCCATGTAATTAAGATGTGTGGCAAGTGATGTGCTGGACTTCATTTCAAGCCTGAAGAATTCAATTAGGAGACCATACTTTGATGATTTAGATTGTGCACCGAACAGGGTGTCAAGTCTTTTCCATGTATCCTGTGAGGTCTCACAGTTATCCACGTGATGGATATAACTGTCATCTAGCTCCAATTTGATAATGGCCTGGGCTCTGTCATCATTCTTTTGCCAAGTAGTTGCAAGGTCCGCGTCCCGCGGTTTCTTCTCTTTGCCATTTGTGATGGCCCAGAGACCCTTCTTCATCAGGATGAGCTTGATGCGGGTTTGCCAAGTGTGGAATCCGACTCCTTTGAATCGAGCATTTGGCGAGTCTTTGCCCATGTTAGATTTACGGGAACAGTAGCAAATCAACTTCAGACTTTATTAGATTTGAGCAACAGAAGAATTGATTGAGAGACACAAGTGCTAGAAAGCACTAACTGAGTGTTAATGAGTACCAAATCTGCAAAAGTCTTTTACTCCAAGTGATCTTCCCCTTCTTGATTTGATGCTGATGCCTTCAGATCTGAGTGACAGTACTTTAACAAACTTCAGAGAGTATTGCTCAGTGATTAAAATCACTGTTGATAACTTCAGTGAGAGAAACAGTGAAAAATGTCAAGATTTTGAAGCTTTTGGCTATGGTGGAATTAGGGTTTCTGAGACAGGGGCCTGGTTTTTTGCTGATTGCAGGAGCTACAGTGCATCATTTTCAAAACTTTTTACATATCTAGGAAGCTTATGTCATGGGCTACCAAAGCGCCATGGAGATTGTCAACATCGTGGTCAGTATGCAGCGCGCTGTCGTATTGCTGCGCATTCGAAGTGTTTAAACCACCCAAAAGTTATGCATGGGATTTGGTACTTTGTACATACTTAGTTGTTGTGATAACATTTATTTAATGCGTATAAGTATAGTGGGGAGGAGTTGGAGACAAAAGTGACAAATATGATGAGATGCTTTCAGCCTATGTTGAGCAAGGTTGAGTGGAAAGCACAACTGATGCTGGTGAACATGTTAGGACTTTGTCTTCTCCTTCTCCAGCTACATCAAAAATACCTAATGATAATAACCCTCCACATCCAGTAGTTGGAAAGGAGGCTAAGCATTGAAATGTGCTATGAGAAGCATGAAGCTATCACTGTTACAGTGTGTGCTTGTTTTGGGTTACAATGTGTTGTTTACATGGGCGCCAAAGATATGGAACAACAGGCTTCTGTCTTTAATCCGGTGCTGGATATGGATCCGAGGCTAGTTGTTGGTCTCTTTGACCTTCCGAGAGACGTAGATATTAGTATATTTGTTCTCCGTTTTTGCGGGGAGTGTGAACTCGTAAGGTTGACTGACAAGAATGCCTTAGCTGTATTTTCAGATATTGCAAGAGCCGCAACTGCAATGTGACGAGTGGATCATGCTTCTGCATACAGTGGTGCTGTACGAGTATTTCTGCCCACCTCTGGATCAACTGCCCATGGATGGGGTTCTGCTGAAACTAGGGTAACCATAAAAGGCTCAGCACGTAGGAGACTTGAGTCGAGCTGGTGTGAAGATGCTAATTGGGGAAAAGAGGAAGTCACAAACGGAAAGATAGGAAACTAAAGATAGAGGGAAGATTTTCGAAAAGCAGGGATCAGAGGGAGAAAAGGAAGGGAAAAAGGAGACTAATTGGGGGGAAAAGAGGATTCGAATGGCGAAAGGGAGGGAAAAGACGGGCTCTGCATGCCCTGCTTCTAAAAAAACAGAGGAAGTGGTGGAGCTAGGCTGCCAGGTAGCATCTCCTTATGAAGAGGTTGGACGTTTTGTTTAACGACTTGTGTGGAGACAGAGGGAGGAAGACTAGAACGAAGCACGGATAATTTTTACTGTTGCGTTAGCAACGCAGTTTCATAATGGGAAATCCGCCATCTCCTTGACATCATCAAAGATAACCCACAGCAGCAACCGCGGCAAGCGCATCCACCGTTACAATGTCCTGAACAATGCTTAAAACCCCTAGCCTATGCGGCTTGCCGAGCTGATCAGGAAAAGAGGAGAGACGAAGGGGCTATGCCGATGACTGGGAGGAACAGAGTGCTGGATTGAATACGAAAGGGGGGGGGAAAGATAGATAGAGACGAGGAGGCTATGGGCGACAACGAGAGAGGAAAGCCTGCAATGAGCGACAACACCAACATCAACATCAACATCAAAGACAACAAACCCAAGAGGCCATCTTCACAAACAAAGTGTGGCTCCTCCGCTACTGCCTCTTCGTCCTTGTGGCAGCCCTCGCTGATGATTCCCAGCATGAATACTGCCTCTCCAGCCCCATCATGATGCTCGTCTTCAATTCCAGGATCCTCAGGACCGCAGATCTATCTGGAGCAACTAAATTTGCTACATGATTGAATCATCAGCCGAGCAGCTGCGTGACGAAGAAATGAAATGCTGCACAAGTTTTGTCAACCTTTGGTCTCACCATAGCTAGACCATAGCCATTAAGCCGAGTTATTCCTGTGGGTGCAGTACTACTGGCTTCTTCCTCATGGGACACAGGACATTACCTGCCTGGTGGTTAATGTCGGTAAGTGAATGCAAACTAGTTACATAGCGGTAATACTGTCTATCATCAGATGACAGGTTTTGGGATTCAAACCTCCTTGTAAATGGAAGGAGACCGATATTTGGAATAAGATTTGTGCATCAGACATATGAGATTCCATGAGTTTTGTAACTACCCATTATGCTATTGGTCATTATATTGCCTTCTTGTAAGGACACCTTGATTGCCTGTTCACGCTTTTCATGTTCAAGTTTTGTAGTCATCAGACAAACAAACCTTCATGATGGACAGAGAAGCAGATTTACTTTCCTCAATTGGTGTTTTCCCCTGTGAAAATCCAGATATCTACTCACGTTTCTGTGGAAACCTTGGAAGATCATGGTTTCTTTTCTTCATTATAAAGCAAATTGTTCCTTGAGTTGAATCTCACATGGAGTTATCGAGATGGTGATTGAAATCATAAGTGGCTTTGTTACTCAGAGTGCTTCCTTTCAACTGAGCTTGCCAGTCTTCTTGGGATCTTAGGTTATTTTTTTAAGGCGTTATGCTTATAACTGCAATTACTTGTTAAGAGTAGTTAGCAGCTTCATTGTTGTGATTCACTTGACAAACAATATAGTGATCTTTGGCATCTAAAATTGAGATCTTCTTGTTAGCCTCTTCTCTTGTTGCATCTTGAACCCCGTGTTCTACAGCCCTTGCACGATCTCTTTGACAGCGCAGGTGCCGCGAACAGAATCGGCGCAGATCTGGACAGCGAGGTCGAATTTCTGCAATGCTGGAGCCAGGGAGCATCAATGTCATTGATTATTGTGCCAAGATGAAGCGCCTTGAGCAGAGAAACAACTCTCCAGAAGAAATCATGGGCTGAAATGGCCTGGTTGAAGAGTTATGGAAGCTCCAAGCAAGGTAGGTCCTGTCTGGCTATGGCAGACACAGAACAGAGATTGGGGATTTTCACAATGCTGAGCTCCAGATGGTCCAATGTCCTAGATTGATGTGATACAGGGAAGCTTTATGAGTTGGGGAATACTTTTCCAGAAGGAAGCTCCAAGAGATTTGACCTGTGGAGTGAGATATAAGCAGTTCAATCTGACAGGGTGCTGCTGGCTATGGCTACCATGGAAGCTTCAGTGAGAGTAGAGTTAAGAAAAGAAGTCATACACTGACACTGAGCTGGATGGAGGTTCAAAAGAATCAAGAGAGGCTGGAGAAGCAATGCCATGCCCAACTGGGCTCTGATACCATGTTAGAAATGCGGGATCTAGAGCATGACATAACTAGAAGCTATGGAGGATGGAAGGAGAAGTGTAGACTCATGATGGAATGGACACTGTTTGTTACACAAGTGAATTAGGTTCCAAGATTGAGACTTGGACTCATAAACACAATCTTGTGTATGTGGACAATGACATTGACACTTTACTGAAATGAAAAGAGTACTATCATTGCATTAAGAAAGGAAGCAAGTACAATGCTTTATAGGAAAGTAGGAAACTGCAGTAGGCACCATTGTGCATATGGGATAAGTTAGCATGCATGTCCTTGACCCTGAGACTCCATACAAAGAGGCTGTTTGAGTGTGATTGCTGATTTTCAACATTGTGCAGGACCCGGAGGCAAGGGATTTACGGCCAGAGCCCCCCTAGCACCCAAGCGTCCTCCTGCTCCAAGTAGCACCCACGGAGAGATCTCTCGTGGCAAGTTCGGTCCACGTACCCGGCGCGGCTAACAACCCCCTAGGATAGGGTCAAGCAGACAGTCGGGGATAACTAATGTTGCCTCTCCTTCCAGGCCTTCAACCTGAAGCATTGATTATTTTTCCAACATTAATTCCTTGAGAAAAGAAGAACTAACAGTGCTCCTAAGTATACAATCACAATCATTCCGATGGTCGCTTGTATGGACAACTGCTAAGGTATAATTCCTTCTCTCCAAATGCATTCAACATTCGATCCGGGATCAATTGCAACTTGGCAAGATTCCCAAGGGTTTCGTTGCTTGTTTACCCTTTTATCCTTGGGTTAGGGTTTATAGTGTGTTAACCCAAATTAACAAACACCTTAGGTTCCTTAAACTAAGATAGTAAATCCTGGGCAATCTCGTCACCCTAACGTGATTGGTCAATTGCTTGCTAGGCAATTCATAATTACCCTAACTTGACAACTCAGCCTCACAGAAGGGTGATGTAGCAGGATGTCTACTCATCCTCTAGAAAAATTAGACTTGTACTTAGAACTCACCAACCTTGTTCTAAGGAGTGGCAATACTATTTTGTGATTTAACACAAAATCATGCAATGTTGCAACTTGTTGCACGAGACAAGTGTCGCACCTATCTTGTGGGATCATTTCTCCCATCGCATGGTATTCCTTGGTCAAGAATACCTTTGGTCAAGGTGTAAGGTTTGCGAGTCCTCTTGACCCGACCCAACCCTAACCTTGCTAGGCCAAGAACGTCTTGGCCCTTAGGGTTCCTAACTTCCTTGTTGATGTCTATTTGGCCAATTGATCCTTAGGGTGAGGACCCTAGATCGTTCTTGCATGGGCATTTAACTAACCCTAACATTCCGTGAATGTGGGTAGGACCTTTGAGGTTGGAAATATTAAGTCGGTTTCTCGAGTGCAATACTAGGCAGAATTTTATCGTGGCTTAGCTCTACCTAGCGCATTGAGGTGATCATAATTTGGGTTACACCATTACAAGCGATTTACCTAATCGATCTAATTGTCTTGCCACAAGAGGTGGTCTCTCCTTAGAGATGCAAATACTTTTCCTAAAAAGATGTAAATAATTTCAAGGTACAACATTCCATGCAAATATGCGATTCATAAACTTTTTCCTTCTATGCAAGTATAAGATGTACAATGTCCATTTCTTTTCCTTGCCTAAACTATAACGATTGAGAATTTAGGGCTAACTCATATAAACCCTGATTTACATCAAGAACTATGCCCATAAACCCTTCATTTAATGCATTGAATTCAAGCTTTAATATTTTTGATGGAGATGCATTCAAATTTTGACTCCATGCATGAGCGAATACCATGAGTCCAACATTAAATTAATCCTTCCTTCAGCACTTAACCCGACCTAAAATGCAAGCATCCTCGCATGCAACTGGCAAAGCTCATAGTTTCCTTTCCATGCATTGCAATTCTTTGGACAACATTCACTGGGCGTCTAAGATTATCCTCTATACGAATCACGTCCATGAATCTAAATCATAAGTGCAACATGCGACATAAGCTCTATCCCTCTTAGCACGATATCATCTTCTAAGTTATGCATTATATGTTCAAGAATATTGCAACTACCCTTGTCGACGGGAGTGTGAGCAATTTCAATTAATCGGCATGCACTAAACCTTGTGAAACAAATGAATAAATGCATTTAAATTTCCTAAAAACCATCATGCTTAACACATCCCTTTCATGCAAGAATACAATTGGAACCTGGGCATGAGGACTCGTAGCATTGTCCACACGTGAACTCGGGTTGGAAGCTCCTGTGTGTGCACCTCGCATCTTTTATTTGGGGGCCATTTGACGCAGTAATTTCATTCCAGCAACTCTCCTTTGGGTCACTTCGCATATCGAATCTACTTCTGTCCGATATCTCCTCCTTCCGCGTAGGACACAGGCCTTTGGGACTTGGTTTTAAAATTCCCAAGGAAGGCACGAGAGAACAAGGCTTATGGAGGCTTAAATTAGAAGCTTCCAAAGAAGCTTCTAATGCTTCAGTGACAGAAAACGACCGTGGAGAGAGAAGATGAGGATGGAGGTGATGATGAGGAGGGTGGTGCTGGTGACGATGAAGGAGATTATGATGATGATGATGGGTGAGGATGGCAAGGCACGGCAGCAGCACGACGGTAGCAGTATGGCAACAGGTAGGAGGCGGCTCTTCACGGCACCAATAGCATGTCCTCTTCTCCCTCTCCCCCTCAAGCTTTAAGGGGTGGGTCATATAGGATAAAGGGGGGGGAGATAGCCACACACGTGGCTCTACATGCCTCCTCCCTCCCCCATGCTCTCCACATAACTCAAGGTCCCCTCCATACTCCCTCTCCCCACCATGCATCGGCTGAGGGGAGAGGATTAATAGTAAAAAAAATTGCACAAAATTTAATCATTAGCATTTGCCTTTCCCGTGAAGGGTGTTCCCATGTGGGCTTGAGGTTTCAAGCCACGGTCTTCCATACACAACACGAAGCTGGAGTTTATTAATTCGCACGGAGAGAGCACTTAGCCAGCAACATTTTACGATGCGGGAGATTACTTTGGGTCGCATTTTTGTGTGGGGTGTGCGGGGTTTAGGGTTGCTTAAAATTTCATTACGGAAATATTACATTCTCTCCCCCTTAGGGGGAAACGAGATGTCCTCATCTCGAGAAGAACTGGGGGTATTATTGGTTGAGAATACTTTCATCCATCCAAGTGGCATCCTCTTCGAGATAATCTTTCCACTGGATGAGGTCTTCTCTCAAAGTTATGGATCTCAAATGCCTCTCCCTAACATCTAAGATCCTGTTAGGCCGTAGCTCAAAGACTCCTTGGCTAGGCATTACAATTTGCTGATCATCAAGTAGTGACTAGGGTTAGGTACATACTTTTTCAATAGATTGATATGGAATACATTATGAACTTTCAGGTTGTCAGGGAGTTGAATTCTGTAAGCATTAGGCCCTAGGCACTTGACAATCTTGTAGGGTCCACAATACCTTGGACTTAGCTTTTTGCATTCTCCCAAGGATAGGGAACTCTTCTTTGGGCGTACTCGAATGAAGACCATATCTCCTTCAACGAAGGATCTATCTTGACGTTTCGAGTCCGCATAAGCCTTCTGTCTGTCCTTGGCGGCTTGGATGTCCTGTCTTATTGACTTGATTTGGTCATCCATATCTTCCAGCATCCGCTTTGAAGCTTCAACCCTTAAGGTTGAATCTGAAAAGCTCAAAGAGCTACGACAATCGTGCCCATACAATGCTTGAAAAGGGGTCATCTGAATGCTTTGTTGGTAGGAAGCATTATAGGCAAACTGAACCAGTGGCAAATATTGAATCCACTTTTTGGGTTCACAGCAGTAGTGTCCCCTTAGCATATCCTCAATGACTTGGTTGACTCGCTCTGTTTGATCATCAGTTTGGGGATGGTAAGCTGTACTGAAACAGAGTTAAGTCCCAATGGCCTCAAAGATAGCCCTCCAAAAATGTGATGTGAAGAGAGAGTCACTCGGGGAGAAGGAATCACACCTTGGCAATTGGCCGTACAAACGACCACTGGAATGCTCGTGATTGTATGCTTAGGTGCATTTTTTGTACTTCTTTGCTCAATGAGCTAATTCAGGAAAAACAACTAATGCTTTAGGTTAAAAGCCTGGAGGGAGAGGCAGTATCAGTTACCTCCGACTATCTCCCTGACCCTATCCAAGGGGGTTGTTAGCCGCGCCGGGTACGTGGACCGAACCCGTCACGAGAGGTCTCTTCGTGGGTACTACTTAGAGTAGGAGGACACTTGGGTGCCAAGGGAGGCTCTGGCCATAAATTCCTTGCCTCCGGATCCTGCACAAGAGGCCGACGTGACTCGAGATGGGATCTCGAGGCCCGCATACTAGTCAATGGGTGAAAAACTTTGAATAGTGATCCTTGAGGATTGTTGGGATATCTTCGGGCAGGATTATTTGATGTATTCCAAATACTGATAAATAAATATCAAATGTTGAAAAAGGAACTTGCTTGACATTATTTTTCTGTGTCAGTGCTTAAGTTACGTGAAGGAACCAGTGATTAATTTGGTTAATTAAGGAAGCTATTTTTGCTTGTCAAACTAAATATGGTAGGTAATTAGATAACTAAAGCAACCCGAGAAAGTACCGTGGACGTGACTCTAGGTCCGTCCTATGGAAGGGTGGTCCCGGTTGGCCGGGAACTTTTCTCAGAGGAATTGACAGCAAGATAACAATGACCTAGAATCAATAGAGCTAGAGTCCCGATTTATGTTGTTTTAGGGGAAGGGGATGGGACTATGCCTTACGGGCAGAGAGGTCGAGCTTCGCATCCCTCTTGTTTCCCATTCTCCTTGAACCAAGTGCAGTATAAATCTTCTTTGACCCTAGTGTTCTACATAAAGTGGTTTGACGCTAGCTACCTCCTAGGAACTTGACTATTAGCAAAACCCTGATTCAAGTCAGTCCTAAGTGGGAATGGCCAGATGCTTCCGCTTTGTGGCAAACTCAGGAAGACCTTGATCGCAAACCCCGTGACATTCCTTGTGAGTGCCGGGTGGCACTTTCTAGACTCTCTTCCAGATGGGCTGCCAAGACGTGTCCTACAAGTGGACAGGGGGACACGTTACAAGCATGTGCTCAAGCTCTTTCTCATAGACATATCAATCTCATATCAATGGAGGAGGAGAACCTACCTTGCCATGGTATCAATATAGGGAGAGCAAAAACAATAATGTCGCCTTCCTCTTTTAGAAAGAGAGAGCTGAGATAGGCCTGAGGGCATGTGTAGGCTTTGTTCTAAGGGGTACCAAAGCCGCAAAGAGAGAGAGAGAGAGAGAGAGAGAGAGAGAGGGTTGATATAAGCTTGATCATGTGCTTAAGCATATATCAACTCTTTGAATCTTTGTCCTATAGATACCTCAAAGACACATAAAAGTGGAGAGGGTCTATATAGACTTGAGAACATGCTCATGTTCTATTCATCTACCTTGTAATGTTGGCCTCATTGGTCCCCCTTCCCCCAAAAGAAAGAGAGAGGTGATGCAAACTAGATTATATGCTCAAGATCTCTTTCAAAGTTATATTAAAAGTCTTGCCAAAAAGAGATTGTGGATACAAGCTTGCATTAGGAAAAATTTGAGGTCTTGAAAATGCCCTCTAAGGGAGTTTGACCACAATATTCCCTCAAAAAATGGGAGCATAGTAAAATTTTTGCAAATAAACTTCAAACTTTCAAAGATTGCATTTTTAGAACCTACTCTTCACAAGCTTTCTAATGATAGCATGGTGGAATTTCAAGGATGGATGAGGTTAGATTCTTTAAAGATTCTCTCTTGTTCTTAAAAGATTCTATTATAGTAATATTCCTAAGCAAAATAGATTCTTTGATGTAACTTCATTGGTTTACTTCCAAACCTTTCTCAACCCATATATCAGAGGAAAGCTCTTAAAGAGTAGGTTCTAAAAATACAATCTTCAACAAGTTTGGAGTTTGTTTGAAATTTTTATATGGTACCCCCATTTTTTGAGGAAATATTTTTGTCAAACCCCCTTAGAGGACATTTTCAAGACCTCATATTTCCCCCAATGTATATATGCTCAAGCTCTACCTCAAAGGCATCTCCATGAAAATGGAGAAACCGTAAAGCTATATTGTCAAGGTTATCCCGTGTAAGTGAGAATTGATACAAGCTTGATACATGAGCACATGCTCAACCTCTATCTTAAAGCACCTCAAATAATTAGTCAAGGTGTATCTAAAAGACATTTCAAAAATTCATATGACATAGATAGTGGTAATGCAAGATTAAGCATGTGCTCAATCTTTGTCTAATAGATGTGTCAATGGGGAAGGAGAAACTACCTTGCCATGGTCTCAATGAAGGGAGAGAGAAAACAATCATGCAATCTTCCTCTTCTAGAGAGAGAGAGATGAGATAGAATTAAGCATATGCTTAAGCTCTGACCAAGGGATCTAAAAGTCATGTTTCAAAAAGAACACAAAGACTCATAGAAGTGGAGAGCATCTATATAGGCTTGACCACTAGCTCATACTTTGCCCCTCTATCTTGCAAAGTTGCCATCCTCTGTGGCCCTTCCTTTAAAATAAAAGATGGGTGATACAAATTGGATCACATTCTCAAGCTCTTTTTTAAAGTCATATCAAAATTCTTACTATAAAGAGATAGTAGATACAAGCTTGCATATATGCTCAAGCTCTATCTCAAAGGTATCTCAATGTTAATGGAGAAACCATGAAGCTTCATATATACACACCTAAGCATGTGCTTAGCCTCTATCTCAAATCACCTTAAAGATAGAGAAGAGAGCATGAATCTACCATGTGAAGCTCCTCCCCAAGAAAGAGAGGGTTGAGACTTGCTTGAGCACATTCCCAAGTTATGCCTAAAAGACATTTCAAAAGCTCATATCAAATAGAGAGGGTTGATGCAAGCTTGAGCATGTGCTCAAGCTCAATCTCATAGACATCTCAAAAAGGGGGATTACAAACTACCTTGCCATGGTGTCAATGAATGGAGAGGGAAAATAATTAGGCTTCATCCTCACCTAGAAAGAGAGGACTTGAACATATGCTATTTTCTAGAGCTATCTCAAAGTCTTGTGAAAAATAAATAGGTGATACAAGCTTGAGTAGGCTCTATCCCTAAGACACTTAAAAACCATATCAAAATATAGGAGAGTTGATACACACCTCAGCATGTGCTTAAGATCAATCTCAAAACACCTCTTAGAGATAGAGGAGAGGCTATAAATATATTATGACAAGCTCCTCCCCAAGAAAGAGAGGGTTGAGACAAGATTAACCACATTGTCTAGGTCTATCTAAAAGTCATATGAGATAGATATTGATAATGCAAGCTTGAGTATGCACTCAAGCTCTACCTCATAGATATCTCAATGGGGAAGGATAAACTACCATGCCATGGTCTCAATAAAAGAAGACGGGAAACAATCATGGTGCCTTCTTGATCTAGAAAGAGAGAGCTAAGATAGGCTTGAGTACATGTTAGACGGTCCACCTACATGAAATTATCTATATAGTGTGCATTCAAAGGATATTAAGAAATACCCTTTCTTTACATTTTATAAGGGCTTAAAGTGGCCCCTTTTACTTTACTAAACTTACAAAAATAAATAAATTATAATTAAAAATCCCATTGGTAGATATACCCTTTCTTTTGAACTCATGTGGTATCTTACATGTTCTATAAGGTAGGTCGCGTGGCAATAATACATGCTCAAGCTCTATCCCAAGAGATCTCAAAGTCACAAAGAGAGAGAGAGAGAGAGAGAGAGAGAGAGAGAGAGAGAGAGAGGGTTGATACAAACTTGAGAATGTGCTCTGGCTTATATCAACCCTCTAAAGCTCTCTCCCAAAGAGAATTCAAAGCACCTCGGGGAAGTTACTATATGTATATCCTCTACATCACGTGTGTTGGAAGCCTACTTATAAATATCCTTATATGTGAATTTTTTCTAAATAAAACATAACCATTTTCTATTCAATTTGTAAATAACCCCTTTATATTACATCCTTTTTTATGTAAAAAATGTATAAAAATGGTATTTTAAAAATACGTCCTTATTTTGAACCCACGTGATGCACACATATATTCATGAGTAACTTACCCGAGCAAGGCACATAACAGTGGAGAGGGTCTATATAGACTTGAGCACGTGCTCATGCTTTGTCCCTCTATCTTGCAAAGTTGCCTTGCCCCTTTTCATTCCCTCAAAAGAAAGAGAGGGGTGATACAAACTAGACCACACACTCAAGCTCTTTTAACAAAGTTATATCAAAAGTCTTGCCAAAAAGAGATAGTGGATACAAGCTTGCTTATATGCTCAAGATCTATCTCAAAGGCATCTCAACGACAATGGATAAATCATGAAGCTATATTGCCAAGGTCATCTCCTATCAAGAAAGAGTTGAAAAAAGTTTGATACACACCTAAGCACGTGCTCAAGATTTATCCCAAATTACCTCAAAGATAGAAGAGACTATGAATCTATCATGCCAAGCTTGAGCACATTATCAAGCTATATCTAAAAGAAATTTCAAAAAGTCATATAAAATAGAGAGTATTGATGCAAGCTTGAGCATATGCTCAAGCTTTGTCTCATAGACATATCAAATGGGATGAGAAACTACCTTGCCATGGCCTCAATGAATGTAGAGGGGACACAACCACGCTGTCTTCCTCCCCTAGAAAGAGAGGTTTGAGAAAAGATTGAAATCTTGTTTGGAGAGCTATCTCAATAGTCTTGCCTAAAAGAGATAGTTGATATGAGCTTGAGTATGCTCAATCCTTTAGACACCATAAACTCATATCAAAATATGATAGGGTTAATACATTCATGAGCATGTGCTCAAGTTCTATCTCAAAGCACCTCAAAGATAGAGAAGAGGCTATAAATCTATTATCCCAAGATCCTCCCCAAGAAAAAGAGGGTTGAGATAAGCTTCACCACATTGTCAAGGTCTATTTAAGAGACATTTGAAAAAGTCATATGAAATAGAGAGTGTTAATGCAACCTTGAGCATGTGCCCAAGCTTTATCTCATAAATGTCTCAATGGGGAGAAGAAACTACCTTGCCATGGTCTCAATGAAGAAAGAGGAAAAACAATCATGTGGCCTTCCTCATCTAAAAAGGAGTTGAGACAAGCTTGGGTACATGTTCAAGCTTTTTCCCAAGAGATCTCAAAGTCATATAGTAGGAGAGAGTGTTGATGCAAGCTTGAGCATGTGCTCTAGACTATATTAACTCTCTAAAGCTCTATCCTAAAGATAACTCAATGACATATAGAAGTGAAGGGGATCTATATAGGCTTGAGCCCCTACTCACACTCTTTCCCTCTATCTTGCAAAATTGCCTCCCCCTCCCCCTCCCCCTGTGAAAGAAAGACATGGGACCGCATGCTCAAGCTCTTTTCCAAAGTTATATCAAAAGTCTTGCCAAAAAAAGATAGTGGATACATGCTTGCATATATTCTCAAGCTTTGTGTCAAAGGCATCTTAATGACAATGGAGAATCCATGAAGCTTTATTGTCAAGGTCACCCTCTATAAAGCAAGAGTTTATACAAACTTGATACATGCTTGAGCACATGCTCAAGATCTATCTCTAAACACGTCAAAGATAGAGAAGAAACTATGAATTTATCATGCCAAGCATCTCCCTAAGAAAGAGAGGCTTGAGACTAGCTTGAGCACCTTCCTAAACAAGATAGGGAGGGAAAATAATCATGCCACCTTCCTTAGCTAAAAAGAGCGGGCTGATGTATACCAAGAGAGATCTCAAAATCAACTAGAAAAAGAGGGTTGATATGGGCTTGAACGCATGCTCAACCTCAGTTTGAATATCTTGCCAAGCTCACCCTCCTTCTCTCAATAAATCCATGATTGATATAGACTCCAGAACATATCAAAAAATTCATATAAGAGAGACATGTTTGATATAAGCTTGAAGCTCTATCTCATATACATCTAAATG